>NC_063050.1:2214546-3414546 GCF_018812025.1 Megalobrama amblycephala
ATTTAGGACATTATACCATTATTTTATGGAAAAAACACTTTTGTATTATTTTAAGAAAAATATATTCAAATGGTTTCTTTGAAGAAGCACTATTATTTGTATTTTTTACAAAAAATCAAAATATGTATTTAAACAAATATTTTAAGGAAAAAACTATTTTGTATTATTTCATAATTTTTTTTTTTTTTTACAAAAACACTATTTTGTATTTTATATATATTTTATATATATTTTTAAAAATATTTTCTTAATATTTATTTTTAAATTATTTTGTATTATTTAAAAAAAATGTCATAATTTAAGAAATAAAAATTAGTGTTTTTTTTTTAAAGAAAACACTGTTTTATTTTATAAAATATATTCAAAAATATACATTTTAAAATATTAAAAAACAATGATTTTTGAATTACTTTATTTCAAAATAAAACGTTATTTATAAAAAAAATGTTAATATTGAGTATACATATTGGCATAATTGATATTATATTAAGATATTATAAAACAATTATGCTATTAAAAACACTTATATTTTGTATTTTATAAAAATGTATATTCAAAAATATATTTTTATAAAAAATGTAAATATATTTGCACATTATATTAAAAAAAAAAATTGTATTTTTATTACAATATAAATTATATATTATAAATATTATTGTATAACAAATACAATTTTAAACTTTAATTTTCTGAATGAATTTACTTGATGAATATGTTCTTTCCTCACGTGTATCTGTTTCGTAATCATTTTATTACAGTTTACTAGTCTTCAATAATTACTTTTTACTGAAACACTGGTGAAGGCAGCATTACATCATGTTACTGAATGAATTCACATTTAGATGAGCATTAATACAGCAGACATGAAACACTGTCGCCACCTCTGTCCAGATGTTGTAGTGCGACAGGAAGCAGCCCAGCTCTCCTTTAGTGAGCGGCCGGCCGTGATACGGGTCGCTGTATCCGGGCAGCATCTCGATCCCCATCGCCTCCACCTGACTGGTGTTCAGAGCCCTGAAACACACACACACACACACACACACACGTCACATCTGTAAACCTGCAGTGCATGAGGCTAACAGACAGGTGAGAAAGGGCATTATGGGAAGCTGGTGTTTGCGGGAGTGCGTTCATGTGTCAGTGTGAAGTGTGTTTGAGACATACTTGCCATCTACAGCGGCGATGATCTTGCAGGCGATCTCTTGTTCGTAGAGAGTCCTCAACATACGATCCCTGCGGTCCGAACGCCTCAGCAGGTTTATCATGAACACCTGAACACACACACACACACACACACACACGGGACTGATCAAGATATAGTATACCATCTTCTAAAACAATACAAAAGTAACTAATTTAACATGAGATAAAAATATAAAATGATATAAAAATAAAACAGTTAAAGATACTTTAATACACAATAAAATACAAAAATAATATATAAATTATATAAAAATAAAAACAATTAAATATACTTTAATACAACATGAAATAAAACACCAAAATACAAAAATAATAATATATAAATTATATAAAAATAAAAACAAATATACTATCATGAAAAATAAAACAATACAACAGAATAATATAAAATAAAAACAATTTAAATATTACACTAGTTTACATTACTACATAAAATAATGTAATATTGAATTATATGATAATAAATAAAGTAAAATACATCAACAATATAAAATAAAAATATTTTCTAATTATAATTTAGAATCTAATTCTAATTTCTAATTATAAATAATTATTTTCTAATTCTATTTTTATACTTTATAAAATAATGTACAAAATAAAAAATATAAAATACAACAATAAAAAATTAAATGATAAAGTACAAAAGAAAATGTTTTAAAATAAAATAAACACTTTTTAAATAGTACACTATTTTAAAATACTATATAAAACTATATAAAATAATGTAATATATAATTACATTATAACTATAACAAACAATATAAATTATAATATAATATACAATAAAATAATTAATATAAAATAAAAAAATTAATTCATATAATACAAAATAAAACATTTAATATAAAATAAAGTAAATAAAATAAATAAAATAAGGTCCTCACCTCATCAAAGCCCATTTTATCGGGTTGTTTAGGAGGAAGCGAGAGGTAGCCGGACGGCTCTGACGGAGGATTGCGCACTGGACACAAAACAACTTCACATCAAGATCAAGTTCACTTCGTTATGCTCTCAGACTAGAGGAGCTACAAAACAGGACCGGAGTCATGTGACTCACCCATAACCTCCAGCTGCGAGTGCAGAAAACTGTCCGCCTCGTCCTGCAAGGTATTATGGGAGCGCAAGGGCACGGGGAAATACCCATAAGTCTCTCTGTTGCAGATGTACATCTGAACTTCTGCGGGGAGAGAAATTAAAATTCAAGCAAAAGTACTGCAGATGATAACAGAATATACTCAAGTCTGAGACGAACCTGCCATCCGCGCGGAGAAGGCGAAGATGATGATGTCGTCGAACGCCCAGTTGTAGTCGGGATGAGGCGGGAAGAACGCCAGCTGACGGGACGCTTCCTTCCTCAGATCCACCAGGAAGGTGGAGTGAACCATGGGAACGGCGAAGCAGCCCTTCCTCTCCTGCCGGCGGATGGGCATGTAGGCCGGCGTCCGCTTGTAATAACCCTACAAACACACCTGCACTTCACTAACCAACACTGAGAACAGAAGTGCTTCTCGACATCCTTTTTTCCCGTTCACACTGAAGACCATAACTATAACCACAGCGATAAAGATAGAGTTCTTAAAAATCCCTTTATCCCCTATAGTGTCCCTTTAAGGCGACGCCGTCATCATTGAAGAATAACCGTGACTATATCAACATGCAATTTTGTTGACGAAAAAAGGCGAGACTAAAATGTTTATAAAAGTTGAGTTAAATAACTAAAAAAGTAAAAAAACAAAACATGGCAACATTTCCTTTTATTTTCATTGACAAATGGGAATATTTTCCTACTATGGAAGTCAATGGGTTGCGGTTGCCAGATGTCAGTAAGAGCTTTTCTTTTTTACACATTTTCACATTTTCGTGTTTTAATTAATATTCCCAATCTGGCAACCATGAGCACAAACTCTCTCTGAGAAAAAAGCAAAAAAGTTTGTGCTGTTTGCTGCGATTAAATCTGAGCAAATCCTCTTAGTGACGAACTGTAAAAAATCCAAACCTTTGATGCTTATGAGAAAGTGCAATAATTCAGAAATTTCTCAAATGGCAACAATCGTGATCAGTAATCATGATTGTAAATTTGAGCGAATCAAGCGTGATTATCAGTTTAACCACTATGCAGCAGGATTAAACATCAATGTTTTCATTGACTAAAGCTTGGCTAAAATGCCCAGACTTTAGGTCAACTAAAATCTGACTAACAATAAGGTTGAATAAATATGATGAAAACTAAAAAGCACAGGACTAATACTAAGAGTAAATGCAAAAGCAGCGGACAGCATGAACTGTTTCCACACACCTGAGAGGTCATGCCGCACCAGAAGTTTGAATACGCCGCTCTGGACTCCAGCATCGGCGCCACGATCGTCTTGTTCTCCTTCATCAGCTTCCATAAAACGTCCCGGTTGGTCAGCAGATTATCACAGTCCACCACCTGCAAACAGAGACATTTACATGTGAGCGTGTCATTTTGACATTTCAGAGCTTTATAGTCACTTCATTTTAGATCTGGGAAAAATATAAAGTGATGAATCAAAGCTGAACCAAATGCCAACTTTAAACAGAAGCTCCCTTGTAATTAAAGGTGCCCTAGATTCAAAAATTGAATTTATCTTGGCATAGTTGAATAACAAGAGTTCAGTACATGGAAATGACATACAGTGAGTCTCAAACTTCATTGTTTCCTCCTTCTTATATAAATCTCATTTGTTTAAAGGACCTCCGAAGCACAGGCGAATCTCAACATTACACTGACTGTTACGTAACAGTCGGGATCATTAATATGTACGCCCCCAATATTTGCATATGCCAGCTCATGTTCAAGGCATTAGACAAGGGCAGCCAGTAACGTCTGGATCTGTGCACAGCTGAATCATCAGACTAGGTAAGCAAGCAAGAACAATAGCGAAAAATGGCAGATGGAGCAATAATAACTGACATGATCCATGATTACATGATATTTTTAGTGATATTTGTAAATTGTCTTTCTAAATGTGTCGTTAGCATGTTGCTAATGTACTGTTAAATGAGGTTAAAGTTACCATCGGTTATTACTGTATTCACGGAGACAAGAGCCGTCGTTATTTTCATTATTAAACACTTGCAGTCTGTATAATGCATAAACACAACTTCATTCTTTATAAATCTCTCCAACAGTGTAGCATTAGCCGTTAGCCACGGAGCACAGCCTCAAACTCATTCAGAATCAATGTAAACATCAAAATAAACACTGTACTTACGCGATTAGACGTGTTGCATGACGAACACTTTGTAAAGATCCATTTTGAGGGTTATATTAGCTGTGTGAACTTTTTTTATGTTGTTTAAGGCAAGCGCGAGCTCATGGGGCATGGAGCACGAGATTTAAAGGGCCACACACCCTGAATTGGCTAATTTCTAATTATGCCCCAAAATAGGCAGTTAAAAAAATTAATTAAAAAAAATCTATGGGGTATTTTGAGCTGAAACTTCACAGACACATTCAGGGGACACCTTAGACTTATATTACATCTTTTGAAAAAAGTTCTAGGGCACCTTTAAGTAAATGTAAAATATTTTAAATTTTAGAATAAATGTAAAGTTAAAACGTCTCGGTTACAAAGGTAACCCTCGTTCCCTGAAGGAGGGAACGGAGACGTACGTCGGACAGACCGACGAATAGGAATCTCGCTAGAGAGGCCAATCTACTTCGAGTGTAACTAAAACGAGCCAATGCACATTGGCATGCAATCATATGCATCAGCTGCTCGCCTCGCAGCGCGGGTATATAATGAGCAGCAGGTGCGTTGCATCTTCAGGTTTTCGCTGAGGAGCCGAACCGGATAGGCGGCAGCATCAGCGGGGTACAGCGACTGTGGCGACGGGACGTACGTCTCCGTTCCCTCCTTCAGGGAACGAGGGTTACCTTTGTAACCGAGACGTTCCCATTCAGTCGGTCACGTTCGACGTACGTCGGACAGACCGACGAATAGGAATCCCTACCAAAGCGCCACAGGAGCTGCCCCCTTCCAGCGCTCTGTTGTAAGCCACCTGAACCCCCTTGCCTGAGGATGGTGGGACAGGGCTAACACACAGAGAGGGTCGATCACTGCTGTTCCCCAAAACCCATTCAGTGAGACTATTGGATAACGCTGGGAAGCGTACCCTTTCGCTGGGAAAGGAACGCTGCGGAAGCCACATCCTTCCCCGAAGGAGTTATGTGGAGAAGTACATATGGACTAACCCTGTAGGGCTGTGCTACATATGGAAGAGCTGGGGTGACTCCAACCCGATGAAGGGTAGGTTCTCCCAGAGGGAAAGACACGGGCTTCGTTTAGGAGCAACCGTGGAACCAACCATATGGGATCCCCGTAGGGTCACACATATGGAACCCAGCCTAAACCCGGTTCTCAAGGATACAACGGAATATAGGCCTGGCGCCAGACGCTCCGCCACGTCGGCTGCCGAAGGGATATCGGAGGACTCGACAGGGTCTGCCTTGTAGGGACTCTCTGGAGAAAAGAAGCGCATGTAGCGCAGCAAGCTGACACTAAGCCGGGGCCTCTCCGTGCCTCTGACCTGTGGCGAGAACACGGGAGGAGACCGGCTTGACACGAAGGCTATAGTATCTAGCGAACGTGTTAGGTGTCGCCCAGCCCGCAGCTCTACAAATGTCTGTCAGCGAGGCGCCACGAGCCAGCGCCCAGGAGGATGCGACACCTCTCGTGGAGTGAGCATACAACCTGAGCGGGCAGGGCACGCCCTGAGCTTGGTAAGCCAGGGCGATGGCATCCACTATCCAGTGGGCCATCCTCTGCTTGGAGACAGCCTTTCCCTTCTGCTGGCCTCCGTAACAGACAAAGAGCTGGTCTGAGGTCCTGAAGCTTCGAGTTCTGTCTATGTACAGTCGCAAGGCGCGAACTGGACAGAGCAAAGCCAGGGCTGGGTCTGCCTCCTCCGAGGGCAGCGCTTGCAGGCTCACCACCTGATCCCTGAAGGGAGTGGTAGGAACCTTGGGCACATAGCCAGGCAGGGGTCTCAGTACCACGTGGCTGTCACCCGGCCCGAACTCAAGGCACGATTCGTCGACCGAAAATGACTGCAGGTCCCCTACCCTCTTGATGGAGGCCAATGCCACCAGCAGCAAAGTCTTCATAGACAGAATCTTTAAGTCTGCTGACAGCAAAGGCTCAAAGGGAGCAATCTGAAGTGCTCTCAGCACCAGAGCGAGGTCCCAAGAGGGTATGGAGGGGGGACGAGGAGGATTTAACCGTCTCGCTCCCCTAAGGAACCTGATGACCAGGTCGTGCTGACCAACAGATTTGCCATCTATGTGGTCGTGGTAAGCGGAGATAGCAGCAGTATGGACTTTGAGGGTGGAGGGGGACAGCCTACGCTCCAACCCTTGCTGCAAGAAGGAAAGCACGACTCCAATCGAGCATCTTCGGGGGTCTTCTCGGCAAGAAGAGCACCACTCGACGAACAGGTTCCACTTCGAGGCGTAAGCACGTCTCGTAGACAGTGCACGTGCCGAAGTGATGGTGTTAAGTACCTCAGGGGGTAAGTCACCTAGAACCTCCGCGTCCCGTCCAGGGACCAGACATGGAGTTTCCAGAGGTCTGGACGCGGGTGCCAAAGAGTGCCCCATCTCTGAGAAGAAGGTCCTTCCTCAGAGGAATGGGCCAGGGAGGGCTGTCGCAAGGAGTGAAAGTTCTAGGAACCAGGTCTGGTTGGGCCAATAGGGCGCAACTAAGAGGACCTGCTCCTTGTCCTCCCTGACTTAGCACAGGGTCTGTGCAAGTAGGCTCACTGGGGGAAACGCATATTTGCGAAGGCCCCAGGGCCAGCTGAGTGCCAGTGCGTCTGTCCCGAGTGTTCCCTCGGACAGGGGGTAAAACAACTGGCAGAGGGAGGTTTCCGGTGAGGCAAACAGGTCTACCTGAGCCTCTCCAAACTCTCTCCAGATCAGCTGGACCACCTGGGGGTGGAGTCACCACTCTCCTGGCAGCTCAGCTCGTGATAGCTCGTCGGCCACATGGCTGAGCACACCAGGGACAAGAATGGCACGAAGCGACCTCAGATGCTTCTGACTCCAGAGGAGGAGATGGCGGGCGAGTTGCAACATGTGACGGGAGCGTAGACCACCTTGACGGTTGATGTACGCAACGGTCGCAGTGTTGTCCGTATGGACTAGTACATGCTTGCCCCGTAGCGGCCCTTTGAGGCGGCTCAGAGCAAAACGTACTGCTAGCAACTCGAGGCAATTGATGTGCCAATGCAGATGGGGTCCCGTCCAAACCCCTGACACTGCATGCCCGTTGTACGTGGCACCCCAGCCGGTGGCAGAAGCAACTGTGAATACCACAGCATGCCGGGACACTTGTTCTAGGGGCACTCCTGCCCGGAGAAACAAAGGGTCCGACCACGGACTGAAGGCTTGGCGGCACTCCTGAGTGATTGGCACCCGGAACGTGCCACGTTGCCACGCCCATCTCGGGACTCGGCCGTGAAGCCAGTGTTGAAGCAGTCTCATATGAAGCAGACCGAGCGGGGTTACTGCCGCCGCGGCCGCCATATGCCCCAGGAGCCTCTGAAAGAATTTCAGTGGGACCGCTGTCCTGCCATTGAACGTATTCAGGCAGTTCAACACCAACTGAGCACGTTCCTCTGTGAGGCGTGCTAACTGTTCGACCGAATCCAGCTCCATACCGAGAAAAGAGATCCACTGCACAGGGGAGAGTTCGCTCTTTTCCCAGTTGACCTGAAGACCCAACTGGCTGAGGTGACTGAGCACCAAGTCCCTGTGTTCGCACAACCGATCCCGAGACTGTGCTAGAATGAGCCAGTCGTCTAGATAGTTGAGAATGCGAACACCCTGTTCTCTCATGGGAACAAGGGCTCCCTCCACGACTTTCGTGAAGACGCGGGGAGACAGGGCCAGCCCGAAGGGTAGGACTCTGTACTGATATGCTCGACCTTCGAACGCGAATCTCAGGAATGGCCTGTGTCGCGGAAGAATCGAAACGTGGAAGTACGCGTCCTTCAGGTCGATCGCTGCAAACCAATCTCGGGGACGGATGCACTCGAAAATGCGTTTCTGCGTGAGCATTTTGAACGGTAGCTTGTGGAGGCTCCGATTCAAAACTCGCAGGTCCAAGATCGGTCGTAACCCGCCACTTTTCTTGGGTACAATGAAGTAGGGGCTGTAGAACCCCGACCTCAAATCGGCTGGAGGGACCGGCTCTATCGCGTCCTCCGCCAGTAGGACTGCGATCTCCGTATGCAAGACAGGGGCAACGACATCTTTCACTGTAGTGAAGAGGACGTCCCTGAACTTGGGGGGAGCCGGGCGAACTGAATCGCATAGCCGAGCCTGATGGTCCGAAGGAGCCAGCGAGACGGACTGGGGAGCGCTAACCAGGCTCGCAGAGACCGTACAAGCGGGACCAAAGGGACCACCGGCGTACCCGCAGCGGGGCAGCGAGGTGGAACACAGGGACGCGGCTCGGGGGGCTCTCTTTGTGAGGCGGCCCGAAGCGGCGTCACAGTGTGCTAGGCAACACTTACCCGGTTCCACGGATGGACAGAGGGAGCAGTCGAGGCTTTGGCTGCCCGCTGCTCGCTGCTGTCCGCTGGCGACAGAAGAGGGGGATGAGAGTGGTGAGGTTTTTCTCCTCCCACTGCTCTCCAACCCTCTTCAGACCTGGAAATGGAGGAACTGCTCTTTTAATTTTGGGTACCGCTGCCTCTTGGGTCAGTGGCGGAACAGAAACAAACCCAATAAAAGGATTTACCACCCCGCCCTCCTCCAGGGGTGGAAGAGCAGCCCCACCCATCTCTGGGTCGCCCGTCTCAGGGGTGATTCTCACCAACTACTTAAACAGCTGCAGAGACGGGAGGCGTCATCTCCCCGCAATGGACACAGCAGAGCCTGCTGGGCCAGAGTTTCTTGCAGGGGACGACACCCTTGGCGACGAGCAGACTGAGGGGCGGCCCAAGAGGAACTCAATGGTTTGTCATGGGAAGCTCCCTGATCCGCTACTAACTGAGGAGAACCACTGGGCTCAGTCCTCGACAGTGTCACCGAAAAGGCCACCTCGTAAGATGGGAGCATTGAGAAAGCATTTAGCTTGACAACCTCTCGCACCTCACAAGGTAAGCCAGGGGGCACTTCTGGACCACTGAGGTGGACATCGTCTGGCTGAGGGCCTGCGCCGTGACTTTGATCACGGTTAGTCAACAAGCGCAGCTCAACCCCAGCACAGAACTACCCTCATGCAAAAAGAGTGCCTTGGCCTCACATGCAGGGTGGGTGTGGTCTGAGTACAGCCACCCCATCCAAGAGGGTAGTGAGAGAGGAAAAACTTGGCACTTTTGGCATTCCATATTTATGGCACCAACATACCCCCATACTGCCAAGTTTTCCATGCACATCTGGAAGACCCAGGAAAGCATGGCTGTATACTCCGAATCTGAGTCAGCATAAGCACACACCATTACAGTGGGCAGCGTCACCCTCATTTCCAGAGCATAACAGCACTCTCTCCGATGCTGCAATCGACGTCTGTCCCTAGCTGGAGCTCTGAATGAAATACTAGGTTCCCCTATGAGAAGGACCAGCAATCCAATCCAGAAACTGCACAGCTTGCAATGCGCTAGAGAGGGAGGGGCCCTAGGGGGTTGGTTCCCCGAAGGAACCCCTCAACCTCATGTCACCCAAGCCATATCAGCAAAGTAGACCTCATCTGGTGCACCAGAGAGGGCGCTACAATGGAGATTATGCAAGGGAACCGCGCATCTAGAGCGCCGAGCGAGCGCTGGGTTGCCGTGACAACCCGCGCTGCAGCCCGGCAGCTCGACGGCACACGACACGCAGAGGAGCGAGAGGTTTGCTCTCGTTGATCTCCACGGTCTCCCAGAGTGTCGGGCAGACCCGCGGCTGTGCTTTTACACACAAGCGGCAGCTGGCCAACAACAGAGGGGACTCAAGCTTCCCGGAGAAAGAAGAGTCACGACCGGCGTGTCGACGTGATCATGTTCTCATATGAAAACATGAAACACCCACGAACATCGTTCCAACACGCGCCCAGACATGTGAAACAGTGATCGTGGCCGTCAGTGAGGACAGGAACGACCGCATCCAGAAACACAAGTAGGATGTCATCTTTAAAAAGACGCGAATCTACTTGTGTAAGCTCTTTCAGGGACTTTACTCTTTTAAAGTGCTGAAGCACGCAGGGGAACGGCCGCCGCAACACAGACAGGGATTGTGTGCAGCCTGTCGTGTGCTCTCTCTCTCTCTCTCTCTCTCTCTTTGAAGGCGCTCACTCTTACCAGCCGTAAAAACGGCTTTTCAGCGCTCAAAAGCGCACCGTACCGGCCGTGAGAACAGCCTTCTGACGCTGTCAAAACAGCTATTTGCTCAAAAACGGCAAACGAAACAAAAACAGAAAAAGAGAGGACTTCAACCCCGCTGCTGTGCTGTCCGCCCGCACTCGGAAAAAAAGAGAAGTTCAACCAAAAAGCTTGACTCGTCTTCTAGCAGACACTCGCTTGCAGAGAACAGGAACAAACACCGTTCGGCTCCGAAGCGAAAAGCTGAAGATGCAACGCACCTGCTGCTCATTATATACCCGCGCTGCGAGGCGAGCAGCTGATGCATATGATTGCATGCCAATGTGCATTGGCTCGTTTTAGTTACACTCGAAGTAGATTGGCCTCTCTAGCGAGATTCCTATTCGTCGGTCTGTCCGACGTACGTCGAACGTGACCGACTGAATGGGAATGATAATCAAGTGCTTTACATGTGCTTTAGTATGTTAACCAACATCAAAACAAATGCATTTCTTTAAATTTGTAGCACTAGCTACTGTATTTTGTATTTACATAGCAGAAAAATTGGCCAAGAATTTGTAACATAAATTATATATTACTTATAATTGATATCAGGAATTGTTTTGAAATTGGATTGCGGCTGTGCAATTATTCGCAATTGCAAAACAATCGTGATTTGAGCATCCAATTTCTAAATCACATAAGACTGCGATTTTATTTATTAATTTTTTTATATTTTAATTCAGAATATTTTGGAGTATTTTGTATTCAGGAGAGAGGATGTGTCAGAGAGCAAGGTCATTTGCAAGACCTGTGAGATTATTGCAACGAATACTGCAATGCAATACAACAAACCTGTTCCAGCACTTAAAACAGCGCCATCAAAAAATGTATGATCAGCGCATGTCGACAAAGTCCAACACACCTCAAAGCCAGACTGAACCGATTCAACAAGTATCCGTCGTTCAAGCATTTGCAAGCCTTGTGAGAAAGGATCAAAATGGCACAAAGAAATTACCGATGCAATCATCTAATATACAGGTGCTGGTCATATAATTAGAATATCATCAAAAAGTTGATTTATTTCACTAATACCATTCAAAAAGTGAAACTTGTATGTTATATTCATTCATTACACACAGACTGATATATTTCAAATGTTTATTTCTTCTAATTTTGATGATTATAACTGACAACTAAGGAAAATCCCAAATTCAGTATCTCAGAAAATTAGAATATTACTTAAGACCGATACAAAGAAAGGATTTTTAGAAATCTTGGCCAACTGAAAAGTATGAACATGAAAAGTATGAGCATGTACAGCACTCAATACTTAGTTGGGGCTCCTTTTGCCTGAATTACTGCAGCAATGCGGCGTGGCATGGAGTCGATCAGTCTGTGGCACTGCTCAGGTGTTATGAGAGCCCAGGTTGCTCTGATAGTGGCCTTCAGCTCTTCTGCATTGTTAGGTCTGGCATATCGCATCTTCCTCTTCACAATACCCCATAGATTTTCTTCAGAAATTTACTTTCATCAGAGAACATAACTTTGGACCACTCAGCAGCAGTCCAGTCCTTTTTGTCTTTAGACGCTTCTGACGCTGTCTGTTGTGCAAGAGTGGCTTGACACAAGGAATGCGACAGCTGAAACCCATGTCTTGCATACGTCTGTGCGTAGTGGTTCTTGAAGCACTGACTCCAGCTCCAGTCCACTCTTTGTGAATCTCCCCCACATTTTTGAATGGGTTTTGTTTCACAATCCTCTCCAGGGTGCAGTTATCCCTATTGCTTGTACACTTTTTTCTACCACATATTTTCTTTCCCTTCGCCTCTCTATTAATGTGCTTGGACACAGAGCTCTGTGAACAGCCAGCCTCTTTTGCAATGACCTTTTGTGTCTTGCCCTCCTTGTGCAAGGTGTCAATGGTCGTCTTTTGGACAACTGTCAAGTCAGCAGTCTTCCCCATGATTGTGTAGCCTACAGAACTAGACTGAGAGACCATTTAAAGGCCTTTGCAGGTGTTTTGAGTTAATTAGCTGATTAGAGTGTGGCACCAGGTGTCTTCAATATTGAACCTTTTCACAATTTTTAATTTTCTGAGATACTGAATTTGGGATTTTCCTTGGTTGTCAGTTATAATCATCAAAATGAAAAGAAATAAACATTTGAAATATATCGGTCTGTGTGTAATGAATGAATATAATATACAAGTTTCACTTTTTGAATGGAATTAGTGAAATAAATCAACTTTTTGATGATATTCTAATTATATGACCAGCACCTGTATATGCAAAGACATGGTGTATCGTCAGTAAAGACGGCTTCTGAAGACTAATACAAACATTTAACAAAAGACGCCCTCTGTTTATCAAGCTGTTAATACCATGTTATTTCATTGTGAAATGTTTCGTTATGCACTTCTTGTGCACTGAATACATTTAGAATGTAGCATATTTGAAAAAGCAAAAATAACCGCAAATAAAATCGCAATTGCAATATTCATTAAAAAAAAAAAAATTGCAATATGATTATATTGCACAGCCCTGTGTGACTCGGTTATCAAAGATATAACTTAATGCAGTAACACAGAAATCATTTTGAACTTGAAATGCCAGTTTTGATTGATGTGTCTCAGTGAGAAGTGTGTATAATCCTATAATGGTACAAAGTACTTCGACTAAAACGCACAAAACCAGTTCAAAACCTCAAAACTGAGCAAATCACAGAGCTGCAGAGCCGGTACAACAGAGGAGCATAAATAAACACAGAAATAACCGACGCCAAACAGTGCTGCTAACTTTAAATGAGCAAACGCACTTCAGGATCAGTGCAGCGGGACGCGACCTGTGACCCTCTCCAGACTGTAATTACAGTGTGACGTGAGGCGGGTCAGTTCTGACAGTGAACATTACAGCTGAGGATGATGCTAGTTGACTTCAGTAAAGGGTAAAGCCACTCGTTACACACACAGACATGACTTTAGATGATGTACCAGGAAGTAGTCGGCCCACATCTCTCTGGCCGTCTCCAGGGCCGCCTGACGCAGCTTCATCACGTGCTCGTACCGAAGGTTCGTCCAGTGCTTCGGGCCGCTCTCGTCCTCGTAGACGCTGAGAAACACACAGACAAATAAACATGCATATATATAACGTGTGTACAGATGTTTCTGCGATCCTCTGTGTTTACATGAGTTCAGATCTCACCTGGGCTCCTCCTGCGGTCTCCACTCCACATAATGATAAAAGTTCTGGACGTTTATCAGCCATTCGCGCAGAACCGCGGTGGTGTTGTCCGAGTTATGATCCGTGGCCACCCTAAGGAGATATAAATGGATTGAATATTCATAGACATGTAAAAGATGGCTGCTCCTCCGAAAATGAATGACAGAAGCAAATGACTATAATTAGAGCTTTCTCATTTTCCTCAATGTTGAGTTTGTGCTGGAAAATCACCCCATATTTAACTTCACTACATGACCTTTGGAAAGTGAAGCTTGTCTTTAGCGTTTGGCTGAGAACCAGAGAGACTTTTACTCTCATGCAACAGTGAGCTTTAAGAAACATGTGATTCTAGTAAAGCTGATTTTGTCCAGCAGACGATCGATGTGACGCTGAAGAATCAAAACGATCGATCATTGAGATATCATACAGGTCACCTGCGGGAGATTGAGCTTTTGCTGTGAACAGACGGTTACCAGGTGCTGCTATGATATTAAACACACACACACACACACACACACACACACACACACACACACACACACACACACACACACACACACACACACATATGGTCCTGGGGCAAATTCCATTCCTCTTTTTCCCAGTCACTAGATCAGAGCTGATGCAGCGGTTTATCTCCATCAGGAGTGTGTGTGTGTGTGTGTGTGTGTGTGTGTGTGTGTGTGTGTGTGCCCTACAGGTCTGAATCCTTCCATTATTCTCACTAAACTTGTAAAGACAAGCACTACTACTGGCTGTTTTTTGTTTAATCTCCAGAAATTAACACTTCTTGTTGTGAATAATGTGATATTTTGGTTTGCATCCAAAAAGAGAAATTAAATAACATGCAAATTAAAAAAAAATCTTTGAAATTCCAACATAACTAACTATATTACAGTTTAACACTATAAATGCTGTTCTTTTAACTTTCTTTTCTTCAAAAAATCATGAAACACTAAATGTATTACGGTTTCCACATAATATGAACAGTTTTCAACATTGATAATAAATGTATCTTGAGAAAGATTTTCAGCTTTGAATAAATCACAGGAATAAATTACATTTTAAATTTATTACAAAAGAAATGTTTTTTTTTTAATTGTAATAATATTTCACAATATTACCATTTGTACTGTATTTTTGATCAGATAAATTAAGCCTTGGTAAGCAGAAGAGACTTTCAAAAACATTAAAAATATAATCTTACCGATCCCAAACCTTTAACCGATATTATCATGATATATTATATATAATTATGGTGCTAAAATGGTGATTAAACATCAGCGGATGTAAAATCACATCTTTAATGTGGCTGCCTGATTCATAGACTGTCATCAAACGAGAAGCTCTCATTTGATAATTAAGGTCATTAAGACATAGGAGAAGAAAGGCGCCAAACCGCAGCACAGATTCGCAGCTCTGAGGCGGGAACCAATCACATGGCCGCTAGCACAGAGACGCCCATCCCACGGCAACCACTGCTTAATATAAGGGTAAAAATAAAGACTTGAGCAGATGTAGATGAGCTGCCAGAGAAACCCTGGAGATGTTGAGCACGATCTTCAAGTGTGTGAACCGCAGCGCTTTCCTGCCGTAATGCTACGCTCATGATGAGAGCCTACTTGTTAGCGGTCAGCGCCTCTCAGTACTGATTTGTGTGATCCTGTAATAAAGCCTCAGATTATATGGAATATAATGTGCGTGTGCTGAAGCACAGATCTGCCAAGATGTTTGTTTATTCATCAAAGACTTTTTTCTTTAAAATTCAGTTCAGTTTCAGTTTGGTAAAGCCGACTCTGGGACTCTCGGGCCGCATGTGGTTTAGTTCTGGTCTGTTTGTGGCAGCGACACAAACCCTGGCGGTTCGGTTTCGGCTGTTAAACACACGCTGAGAGCGATGCTTCAGTTCTGGCTGCCCGCTGCGACTCTTTTGAACCGAGTGAAATGAGGATGATACAATGTCAAAAATGTTTTACATATGCAGCGGCTACAGGCCAATCGGTGCTATTTTAAACTCGCCCAACATTTAAACATTCACAGTAAAGAGAGAGTTCACAAATTAACAGGGTTGCCAGGTTTTCACAACAAATCCTGCCCAATTGCTCCTCAAAACTAGCCCGAATCTAGCCAAATTGCATTTCAGAGGGGGTCTCATGTTTAAAATCGCATTCCAGGGGTAAAATCCACGTTTTTGGCAGGGCTCCCCTGGTAAAATTTGCATTCCAGGGGCTAAATATCATGTTATTTGGGGTCGATTCAACCTGCGGACATGAAAAACAACCCGCGACAACAGTCTTTTATCATCATGGTTTGTTGTCAAGTACTCATTTAGTCACATGATACCCTAGAACAAAATTTATTTGATGTTAACTGATGTTATGCTTACGCATCTAATGCCACCATATTTGATTTGAGAGCATACAAAAAAGGGGTCATAAACTTTACACAAGCCTGGGGGGGGGGGGTCACAAAAATTGTCATAATTTATTAATAAAAGGCTATTTTTCTATCCTGATTTGAGCCCTCTGATTTGAGAAGCCAACTGCTGTGATTGGCTGACATCACTGCATATGAAATAAGCATTACATGTGGATCTCTCTGAAACTTTTACTGTTTTTACTATTACAGCTGTTGAGATTAACTAATTGCTGAAAGTGTTGATTATAGCATTATATTTAGCTCTACTCCCATCGCATTCATTGTGCAGCGTAGACAGCATCATTGATTATAATGAGTTTTGGCGAGAGTCCAGAACTCAGTCACTGATAAACTCATGCTGTTTGATTGACAGCTCCAGTGATTGTAAAGGGAGCGTTCTTTAATCGCTTTCTGTATATTATTTCATTTAAATAACAGATGATATTCATGTTACTAAGAGAAGTAATGTGAAGTTCACAGTTTAGTCACTAGCTTGATTTACTGACACATAAACAGCAATAAATGATTTTGAGACAAATAATGTCTGGCTGTACATGAATCCTATCAGAAATCACTGATCACAGATCAGGCATTAGAATGAACATGGTTACTTACATGTTGTCGCATTACTGTCGGTCCATATCTTACAGTGAAAGTCCAGTGAAAGCCTGCAACTAATTTACCAAAGAATCCACAGTGAAATGTACCAAATACAAATAAATAATGCTCTAATGAGTTGAAAATAAATAAATTCCTAGCATTAGGGTAAGTTGGAAGTTATTTTTTAGTCCTGTGATCCTGTATCTCTCGTCTCTCCCTCTCATCTCAGTAACACACCAGTGGGCGGGGCCAAAGACATGATGATGTAGAAGTAGGCGTTGATCTTAATCATAATGTGACACAATCCGAAACAAGTTATTTTCTGATCTTGGTTTCAGTAAAAGCTAACAATGAAGTTTTGAGTTCTGAAACTTACAGGACTTTTTTTATAGTGCAATGACCTCTTACATGTCTAAAGATCAAGGAAAATTTGATTTCTCAATTCATGACCCCTTTAAGAAGCAACAAGAGATGATCAGTTGATTAATTACAGTACATACTACACAATTTTACTCAAAAAAATGAACTTTTACTGTTAGTTTCACTCAAACTATCCTTGTTCACATTGCTGTAAAACTCATGTAACTACATGAACTTAAATTAACTGAGTTGTTTAAACTAAAAATGAGTACTGTCAGCTTTACTTCATGAGTGTTTGTTCAGTCAAATTAACACTGCTGAGTGAAACGCACAAATTAATGTTGACAAATGTCAACATTAATTTCAATCAGTTCCCAGCAATGAACTGCATTACGAGAGTAAATTTGGGAATTAAAGTGTTATTTTATATGTTTTCAGTAAAGGGAAATATGTTGTTAGTTTATGTTAGTGTTTAATTATGTTGGACATTTAGAGGAGTTTCTGAAATGTGTTTGAATTGTGTTAACTGTGTTTAGGCTGTCAGCACTCATGCATGTTTAGAGGATGAATTCCTGCTCTCAGTTCAATTGAGTTTGTTCAGCGAGTCATTTTTGAGTGCATTTTGTAGAGCAAATCATTCATTTAATAAGGTAAATTAAGTAAAAAAAAAATGCGTTCACTTTATATAATAAACTTCTATAAATTTAATTAAGTAAACTGCACATAATATAATGTAACAGTGACAAATTCAAATGATTTGTATTTACTCAAAGAAATATAGCTTTACTTGACTTTATTTTGTTCATACAACTAAATTGTTAATTGTACAATTACTCAATTGTGTGGAACTACTTGATGCTTCTTTTTAAGTAAATCTAACAATTCATTTTTTGAGTGCGGCTTTGGTATATAACGCACGAGTTGTATGGACCTTTTTTTTTTTTTTTTTTTTTTTTTTTTTGGTAAATGCAAAATTTTTCACTTCCATTGGGTTATAAACAGAGTCCAGAATATTTGGACAATCCTGATTGACACACTCAACAAAATTAACTTTCACTGTTGTTAGTTTCACTCAAACCACCCTTGTTCACATTACTTAAAAAACTCATGTAAGTACATGAACGTAATTTAACTGCGTTGTTTCTACTAAAATTGAGTATTGTGAGCTTTACTTAGTAAGTGTTTGATCGGTCAACTTAACATTGTTGTGTGAAACACGCACATTATTGTTGACATAACTAACTGTGCAGTGGATCCGTAGTTCCCAGCATGCTTTGCAAGGGACTGCATTAGGAGAGTAAATTTAGGGATTAAAGTGTTATTTTGTGTGTTTTTCAGTAAAGGGAAAGATGTTGTTAGTTTATGTTAGTGTTTAATGTTCAGTTATGTTGGACATTTAGAGTAGTTTCTGTAATGTTTTTGAATTTTGTGGTTACCATCATGCAGAAGAGTGTCGCCTGTGTTTAGGCTGTGAGCGCTCCTATATGCATGTTTATAGGATGAAATTCCTGTTCTCGATTCAATTGAGTTTGTTCAATGAGTTATTTTTTGAGTGCATTTTGGGGTGAGGGACTGCATTCTGATATGTTGTATCCTTTTATTATTATTTTTCTTTTTATTAATATTATAAAAAAAAAAATATATATGTTCACCTTACGTAATCAACATAACATTATTAAGTAAACTGCACATATAAATATTATGTAACAGTGACATTCAAATGATTTGTATTTACTCAAAGAAATGTTGTCAGCTTTACTTGAATTTCTTTTGTTCATTCAACTAAATAGTTTTTTGTACAAATTACTCAATATTGTTGCGTGGAACCACTTGACACTTATTTAAGTAAATCCAACAATTAATTTTTTTTGAGTGCAGTTTTCATTTTTGGGTGATTTGTTCCAATCTAATCTAGTTGTCTAATAAACTTGGCATTGTGTATTAACATTGTTGATGAATTGTTTGTTTCTACTTTGTATAAAAGTGTCTGCTAAATGCATAAATGTTCCACAATCCACATACGTTCTCTTCACTTCAGTATTTCTACTGTTTTATCATGTAAAACCAAACTTCTTTTACCATCTGACTTCAAATGAAATGCCACTTGGTGAGGTGTTTTGATTTTCCTTATTTTACAAAAACATTTAACAAATCAAATGCATTTTCTTCCATGGGTGTCAAAAAACTTTTTGGGGCAAACTTTCATTTCTGACATTACTTGCTGAGGGGATTTGTTTATAGTAAAGTATTTGATGTATATGCATTCACATGCTCTAAATTATTATGAATCAACAATAGAATCCGTTTATTAAAGATGTGTATGTGGTGCATGTTTTATGAGGTCATAAAATCAGAAGGTGTTTCATGAATTGAATCTCGCTGTCGCCGCAGGGAAGTTTTCAGCTCATTCATGCAGGAGATTGTTGTGTTTTCTCACAAATTCCGCATTCATGCGGCGCGCGCGGGTACAAAGACACGTCGACTGATCGGATCGGCATGAGTGGAAAAAGGGGGCAGAGCTGAATCTGAACGAGGGGCATGAGGGGGTGTCTGTGCCCTGGACACGTCTAAACTTGCTCATTTCCCCTCCATGCACACACACAGGCCACAGCAGGAATAGATCCAAACCCCTCTCTCTCATTCCCAAACAGAGATAAATCACACATCACATCTCATAAGCACAGCTGCTGGTAGTTCAGTACATTCAACTCTCTATTGTTTACTTCCCCTCACTTCATTTACAGAAAGCCTGCAGTCACTGCATTACAGTTAACACGCAAACATCAGTCCAGCGTCGCGTTTGTTGGACGCGCATCTGTCAAACGCGAAATCGCGCACAACATCAATTCTGATCAATTACGCCAAATAATCTCAATCCGCCGGGACTCACCATACAGCCATGCGGTCTTTGGGGTAGTTGAGGCGGTCGATGGCTCCGAGGACGTGCGGCAGAGAGTGCGCAGAGTTGCGGCACACCAGCGCGACCAGCACCCGCGGCGCGAGCAGCGCGGATTCCGGGCTCCAGCGCTCCTCCGGGAAATAACTGCGCACCGGACCGGTCCATAGCAGCAGGAAAACGAAAAACAGTAAATGCATGAGTGCAGAACGAGAGACGCCCGAGAAAAAGCGGAAGATCAGGCAGAAAAGCGGAGCAGCGAGACTGATCGCGGAGCGCTGACGCGAACAGTGACCATCGGCGATTTATTGCCAACCGACATAAACACGGAGAGACTCTTGGTGGTCCCTGGAGGAGATTTAAAGGGAAGGGCTTCTTACTAAAAAGAGAAAGATTGTGGTACAGAAAAGTCAGAAAAATACACTGCTCTCAATCATCTGGGAAATGACAGAGAGATTATAATATATGGTAATTAAACTGTACAGACAGTAGAGTTATGAGTGACAAACCCACAATCTGGCGTGTGCGCCTTTAATTTCGCGGCGGCCCCTTTAAGAAAAGCAGCTGAGTTCTGATGGAATCTGCCAGAAAGTTTATGGGCGTGGCATAATACACACTAGCATATGGGACAGATATAGCCTACAAACATGAATTCTATGAGTAGAATAGTAGATTAGAACAGAGAAGCAAATATGGCAAATGGTGCTTCCTGAAATGAATCAATAGAACCAATTCACTGTTTTGAAGCGCTCAACGAGGACATCTGCTGGTGATGTGTTTCATTCAGTTCCCTAGTCGAATTCAGGCACTAGTAAGGACAGTAAGAACCCTGGCTCACTAGTCACTACACAGTACACACACACTGGGATACTGTGACAGTATTACTGTCTGATGACTGACGACATGACAACGTCCTCGTTGTACAACATCACTACTGGCATTTATGAACACCCAACATTCAAGACTAACTCGGTAGCTACAGCGACAATACCTCAATACTCATACCTGATCAAAAGCTAATGTAAAAACAATAAGTTTTTAACTATTTCTTAAAAATTCAGAGATGATAATAGTCTCAAATGCGCTGGTAAACTGTTCCATAGCCTTGGGTCAGCTACCGCAAATGCGCGGTCACCTCTGGATTTTAGTTTAGATTGCCAACAAGTGCCCCAAGACACTGGAAGAGTTTGGGTTAAAAGTCAGACAAACACAATTGAATATCATCGGCGTAGGCTAACCATGAATGACACACAATATTTACCCCAAATCAATCCTAATGGCAGCATATAAAGAGAGAAGAAAATGGGTGCTAGAATCGTATGACTTTATCCATCTTAGGGCATTTCTACAAATACCCGTTTCAGTAAACAGCATTACCAGCTTCACTTATTACTAACCAGACTGACTTTATTTCTGTCACACGTCTACAGAAGCAAGTACTAGTTAATAAGTGAAGCTGGTAATGCTGTTTGTGGATTTAATGTTTAATGTTTTAGAGTTTTAATGTCTTTTATCTTCAGTTCATCTAAGGCTGTGGCTGAAGAAAGTTGTAGTTTGTGTTCTTATTTCTCTTTCTTTCAGTGTTTGTTCACAGCAGGTGTTTGAATGATTGAAAGAATGTTTCAGGAACATCACACTAACCTTTATCCCTCTACAGCACAGCGTTGCCCTCAGGCAATGGAAAGTTTTCTGAAGCCCTGTGTTTAGTAAATTTTTCTTTAAATGATTACAACCAATTAGAAAGGTCGAGAAAGTACCAAACCATCAACATGTGTGCAGTAGAGGGTTAAATAATGTTCTACTAACATTAAGGAAACTGGACATTTTCATGTTCTTGGAATGTTACAAATCAACGTTCCTACAATGTTGAATTTTAGATCAAAATTAAGTTGAAAGAACGTTTGAGGAACATTATACCTTATAAAAACGTTCCTATAACGTCAAGAAAGCTGGATGATTTTAACGTTCCCAGAACCAACACTGAATATTTAGAGAACGTTCTTATAACAAAATTCTGTTAGATTCCATTAATGGCAACAAAATTTTTGAGTCTATTTAAAAGAATATTGTGATCGATAGTGTCAAATGCAGCACTAAGATCCAGTAACACTAATAGAGAGATACAACCACGATCTGATGATAAGAGCAAATCATACACATTGTAAATGTGATATTACACAGTGTGTAATATTAACACATTACAGGTGTTCTTGGCTGCACAGATTGTGTTGATGCTGTGAATAAATACACAGGTTGTGTTCATTTTAAAACTACACATAATATGTGTAAAACAATTGAATTCTTCCAACACATTTTTATGAAATATTGACACAAAATGTGTAAACTAGAGTGTTACACATAATGTGTAATTTTTCTACACCTCTTAGAGTGTACCCTGCCTTTAGCTTTTTACTTCTGGCAGCTGCATTTAGGCTTCAAAATTCATAAAATTTGTTAATTTGTGAATATTATCTTGATTGACAAAACAGGTAAGTACACTCTAAAAAAAAAAAAAGGGTCTATACAGCACCTCAACCACCCCAAAGAACCGTGTGTGTGTGTGTGTGTGTATCATGAACTTTTGTTGATGACAGAGCTTTTGCAACAATCCAAAAGACTGTTTTTTTAAGGGAACAGTGTGATGTTAACTGATGGTTGGCTTACAAATTGGCGTCATTCCTGAACCACAAGGTCTTAGATAATGTAATTTTTACAACTTTCAAAACAGTTTTATGAAGTTTTTGTCTACAGAAAGACCTGTTTTAATAAAAACATTTTATTTTACTGTAGTTTCAATTTTCCTTTTTTTGTAGATATTTTGAAATTTATGTAATCCTAATGTTACTTTGTTGCCTTTGTCTTTTTTCCCCTGGTTTACTCTTTGTATTAATACGCATTCATCTACTGTAGTAACATTATCAGCTACTGCCAGTCTTTTATGTTAAATATAATGTATATTGTGTCTATGTATGTGGAACATTTGAATGGAGTGATAAAGGGAGCTGTTAAGTATTTTTGTTGAAGTACAATGTCATTTTGACAATAATAATGTACCAAATCTAACTTGAATAAGTATTACAGTAGTATAGAAAAATACTATACATTTCTAGGTAAAAGCAAACTGGGGTGGGGGGTCTTGAATCATGGGGGCCCGAAGTGTCCATCAGTTGTACCATTCGAAATCCTTCATTCCGAAGGGCCCTTTGAAGTGGCCAGTTTTGAGCACTTCGGTTTTGGAACGACCCTTTAATATGGCAGCCATGATTGTTTTCACTCTGAAGTGCCGGAGGGCAATATATCCCCCCAATATTATCACCTTTTAAATATATCAAATATATCACCTCAATATACCACCAGTTACGCCAGTTTTAAGTAGAATAGGGAAGGCTATTAAGGAGTCTGACAGATTTGTTACGTTGTTGAGATGTTTGATTTCTGTTAATTCTTCTTGTTTGATTTTTATGTGTGTGTGTGGATGATTAACAGATTTTACACTTAATACACCCCCCTCCCCCCTCCCCCCAAGGTTCAATCTCAGATGACAGAGAGGAGTATCAGGATGGAGTTTGAGAAACTCCATCAGTTCCTCAGAAAGGAGGAGGAGAGCAGGATAGCAGCTCTGAATGAAGAAGAGAAACAAAAGGGAGACGAGATGGAAAGGAGAATACAAGAAGGAATACTGTCTCTTTGTGACAAAGTCAAAGATGTGGAAGAACGAATTGAAGATGATGACATCACCTTCCTGAAGGTTGGTTACACACACACACACACACACACACACACACACACACACACACACACACACACACACACACACACAGACACACACACACACACACACACACAGGTTTGTTTTGCTGTCTTAGTGAGGACATTCCATTGGCATAATGGTTTTTATATTGTACAAACTGTACATTCTCTCCCCCTACACTACCCCTAACCCTAAACCTACCCACCACAGAGAACTGTCTGCATTTGTACATTTTTAATAAAACATTGTTTAGTATGTTTTTAAAAGAAATGTCCTCATATTTCATGTTTACGTCGTAATACCAGTGTAACACCCATATCATTATACAAATTTGTGTCGTACTCATAAATCACAAAAACGTGCATGCGCGCACACACACACACACACACACACACACACACACACACACACACACACACACACACACACACACACACACAGATAAATCCTTGCATGTCCTAATTTAAGTTTTCAGCTAAATTAACTGATTTAATAAAAAAATGAATGAGTGTATGTGGTTATTTGTATTTTCTAGCAAGAATATGTAGTGCTCTTAAAAATAAAGCTTCCATAATGGTGTTTTCTCAGTGATGCCAGTGAAGAACCTTCCAGTGATCGGTTCTTAAAAGAACCATTTTAATAATCTAAAAAATCTTTTTCCTCTATAAAGAAGCTTTTGTGCAATGGAAAGATTTCATGGACGTTAACCCTTTAAGATCTAAATGGAGCGCTGGCGCTCCCGCTTGCGTGTCTCTCTTTAAGAGCCAATAGTAACTGAAACCAAGTAGGTAGCACAATTATTATTTTTGCATATAAAATCAGACTTTACACATTCAGATCAAGCCTCCAACATGCTCCTATTGCGTTATTTCCACCCTCTAATAAACAGCACAAAGCAGCTGACTCAATACAAACATGTAGATTTCAAATAATTTTTTTAATGAATTTTAGAAACTCAATTTTAGAAACTTTTTAATGCATCTAACCATTTTGAAAAACTCCTAATGAGTGCTGAGAAGTCCCTATAAACCGGAGTTTACCGCCCGTGGGCGCCACCTAGCTGCGGAAAAATGAATAATACTTTATTCAACTATACTTTATGCAATCACCACACAATTTGATCCAGATGCAGCTCAAATGCAGAGCTTCACCAAAAAAGATTATTTTTCAGAAACTGCTGATAAAAGACATATATATATATATATATATATATATATATATATATATATATATATATATATATAATATAGTCTTTTATCAGCAGTTTTTCAGCATGAAAATGTCCAAATGTAATGTAATTTATATTTTCTAAAAATTTAAAGAGTGTTCTATCAAACGATACCTTTTGACTCTCCTTGCTAGACTTCTGGAATTATGAGTCTTTACTTTTGTGTTTGTCGCTCAGAAAAAGAAAAAAAAAACTCTAAAAATGCCTTCAGGTCTTAAAGGGTTAAAGGTTCTTTATGGAACATCAATGCTAATAAAGAACCTGTATTTTTAAAGGTGTAGTACAATATCAAAATGGTTTCAACATGAGGTTGCTGTGCTGTTATTGTTATCATCACAGCAAACACACATCAGTAGTGCTAACAGTTTATTATTGTTATAATAGGCACTAATTTATTGCCTTTTTGTGCATTTTCTCCGAATTATGACCACATCCTGAACAGGTATTTTTCATTTCCAGTTTTTTCCATTTTTGTCTCAATATTCATGAGTATTTAGTAAAATTCAGAACTGATTCTGTGATGCGTGTGTGTGTGTGTGTTTAGGACTAAATGCATGCCTGCAGATGCAGAACTGAGTTCAGAAACTGTTATTGATGTTCCCAAATATCTGGGCAACTTGAAGTACCAAGTGTGGGAGAAGATGAAGGACATCTGCCCTTACTGTGTATGGAAGTAATTTAATGCCAAATGTTTTTGAATTAAAAAAGCTTGTTGAATTACAATAATTGAAAAAAATATGAATTGCATTAACCGTGCTTGCATTTTAATGCATTGAATTGCTTGTTGAATTACAATCATTTTAAAAAAATCCATTGCATTAACTGTGCTTGCATTTTAATGCATTGAATTTTTAAGTCTTGCTTTAAATTCAACATGGTCGTATATTTAAGCAATGAATATTTGTTCAAAAACAGATTTTCATTATCAAAAATTCAAGAATCCTATTCACCTTTCAGATTTCGCTTCCAAAATATTCGATCTGTTTAAAAATACAACCTATAATATTCAACAGGCAAGTTTCAGACCATTTTATTTCGCTTTACAAATTCGCTTCCACAAATTCAGTGGTTCAAATTCGACAGTAAATTCAACCTTTCACATCCGGGAACAGCAGGAAAATCAGTGGATTACCGAGCATAATCTCATCTGCAGTAAAGTCGTCTTCGCCAGCAGGAGGTGCAAGCGCGTCTTGACAAGCACCAAAGCAATAGAGACGAGAGGCCTTCATAACACGTCATTTGCCGAAATGGACCGAGCGGTGAGTAAAAGTTATGATTTTATTGGTCATTATACTGTATTTATATGCGTAAAAGGTTGATTAAGACCCAAATCATTGTTTACTCAAGTGTCTAAGTGATTCCTCTTTACCCCGAGTACACAAACACCTTTTTTTTTACTGTAAAGGTGATATAATGTGATAAATATAAATCCAGAATTCTCTTGCCTTTGGTTTTTATATACATTTTTAGTAAAACCACTGTAATATGCTGAAACAGAGAGTGTATTGTCTGGTTATGCCACTATGACAGGATACTAAATAGCACCATTTTTATATAGCACCATTAAATACAACCCAATCGCAATTATAAAATAAATAAATATAAATAAATAGGACTTCTCTCTGCTATGACCAGGGCTTTGTTTCTCAAAAGCATCGTAGGCCCAAGTAGATCGTAGAACCATTGTCAACACTCACGATGCTTTTCAGAAACACAGTCCTGTATCTACATTAATAATTTGATATTTATGATGACGTAATATTTTGTTAAGCTACTTTCCATCTTCCATCCATGTCGTGTTTGTTTCACAAGGGAGACAATGAAGTGCTGAGATCAGCAAGGCACCTTTTGTCACTATTGACACAAGAAAAAGCTGATGGGCCTTCTACGAGTCAGGGTCTAAACAGGTATTGCATTTTTTCCCCCCAAACGTTTTAATTAAATTGAAACACATACATTGTGATAGAAATTGTGATTTTTTTTTTAAATTTATTTTTTTGTTGTTGTTTGGTTTGTCAGATCATCTAATGTCAGATGCCAAACTCCGGGGCCATCTTCTGTTCAAACAGAAATGACCAGGTCAGTAGAAACTGTATATTACATTCCTGGTTTATTATGAATCATAGGTCTGTTCTGACCTCCATGTTCCAATTTTTAAAACAGGTCCTTTCCTGGATTATTTTCAAATCGTAGAGGAAAACGGCGCTTCACCTGGACCATGTCCTGTGCCCGTTAAACTAAAACCATTTCAGGTCATGTTCCATCTGCTGCCAGCCCAATGTGAGCGGTCCCCAAGTGGTCCAGATCAACTGCTCCACACACAAGCAGGACTTGGACGCAGAACTGCCACTCTTGATGAAAACATGACTCATCAGGAGGTAATGTGCCATGTCAAGGAGAACCTGTTCATATATTTATTTTTGTGAATGGTCATACAGAGCAGCGATAGCAGCTAGATTAAATAATCCTGTTATCTTTAACAGTTGTTTCTTTTCTATTTTTCTTTTTTTTAACAGTTATGTGATAAACTCATCGAATTGTATCCAAAACTTGGTGAGGTAACTGGTGGTTGGCTTCTTTATAAGGCATCAGGTAATATTTATTGCCTTCAGTAACTGGTTGACCTAGTGTTTAAATATTTAGTTAATAAATTACACACACATACATACATCCATACACACAGAGAGAACAGTACTGTGCTGAAGTGTTATGCACATTAGATGTTCCATAAGAGAAATCTGCTTTAGTGTGTTATTAGGAAATGTAATATCTATCTATCCATCTATATAAATATATATATATTATGGGAGTGACGGTACTCAAACATGACTGTTCGGTATGAACCTCGGTATCGAAGTCACAAAGTCACAGTCAGCTATGCAGTAAACTATACCCAGAGCACTTTCCTGCACATTACTATAATATTAAAGCGATAGTTCACCCAAAAATGAAAATTCTGTCATCATTTACTCAACCTCATGTTGTTCCCAACCTGTATAAACTTTTATATTTTTTGGGTGAACTATCCCTTTAACAGAACCCAAACAATTAAATTCAGTTGCCTTTTTATTTTTAGATTTAATAATCGACACTCAAATAAATAATAAAAAGAAAAACATGTAAATTGCACTTAAGGCAGGTTTTGCATTAACTTCTCCACTTCATCTTTGAAATTTAATAATTTACATGGTTACTGTCATAACTTGTTTTCATGACAGATTTATTTAAACATATATTAAAGCTGCAATATATAAGTATTTTGCAGTAAAATATCCAAAAATCACTAGGCCAGTGTTATATATTTTGTTCACTTGAGTACTTACAATATCCCAAATGTTTCCAACTATTTGTAAATCGTGAGAAAATTGCAGTTCTACCCAAGGCTCCGGGACGTGTGAGGAGTCGCCTGTCAATGACATCATTCCCGCGTTACCCTCGGTTTCCGGTTTTATTTTGTAGAAACCTTGGAAACACCAAAGACGCTTTAATATTTACATGTTTTAATAGACAAGGGAACAACTGTTTTGATACATTTATAGACAAAAAACTAATTATTGTTATATAGCTCGACACGTTTAGTCTTATTGTTTAAATCTAATTGTCTTGATTTTTTGCGAGTACCATGCTTTACCACGCCTCAGAGAAAAACACTATTTTGTGAAGTAGCTAACATGGCATAATCAGATGTAGCTTTATTTTTAGTAACAGTAATACAGCATTTTCTCCATCATACAATAAGTTTTAAAATGAATTGCATGTCAATTATCAACACAAACCATCCAGCAGTTAAAGGATCAATCAATCAAAGCCTTTGTTTTGAATAGGCAACCTCTAGCAGACAAAAAAATATTGTACCTTTAAATAATTGAGACATTACTAATGGGTAAAGTAAAGTTAATGAATATGTAAGCTCATATAGTGCATATATTTAGTGAAATGCTTCCCTTTAGAGTTAATTTCTCCAGTAAACTAACATGCTGTGGACATTAAATGACTTGCCTGAGGTAAATGTAATGATATGCAAGATATTATTTTCAGGCTGTTTTATTGATGTTTTTCCATGGTTGAAGCACTGGCTGCGAGACTACACGTATGCATAGATTGTCTGTTGTTTTTCTTTGCTATTTTTCCTGTTGTGGTGGTTACTGGTTAGTAAACAGCGTTACATTACCATGTGCAGTGCCTTCTGGATTAGAGTGTGGATCGCCTGTGACAGACTGTATTCATCATCTGACTATGCACTGAACCGTGACGTCCATACCGTGATGGTTCAGGCCAAAAACTGTTACACCCCTACACAGTGCTTAACAAATTTATTAGACCACCTGCCATAAAGAGAAAACACAAATATTTTAGGAATCTGTCAAAAACTTGTTTAAAACTATGTTGACAATGCTATTGTCATTTATTAGGCAAATAACAAACTGAAACAACTAAATAGTCTTTATTCACTCATAATAACCAAAAACTTAATATTTTGTATGCAGTCCTTTGACCTTGATAACAGCTGATAAGTTTTTTTTGTTTTTTTTTATGTACAGTGCTTTTCCACAGTCTCTGATGACTTCCATATAGTTTCTAGTTGTTCCCAAATACTTGCTTTTGATTAAACTTTTGTGCAATCTACTGTATCTTTGAATCCATTAAATACCTAATTTGTTCAATAGGATTCAGTCTAGACTTTGACTTGGCCAACTGCGACTAAAGAGCTCAGCTTACACATGCTGGTGGATTAACATTACAGAAACATAAATTATTTTGGTAATGACCAATACTGTTAGTTTTGGGCAGCTGTGGCACAAACCTTACATTGTGTGGTTGTCTAATAAATTTGTTAAGCACTGTATGTAGGCTATATATATCTTAATGTTATTGTTATCGGCCTGATAAGAACATTTGGCTGATATATTAAAGCCAATAAATAATGGATTATTTCCCTCAGCTGAGACACTTCAGATGTGCACTGTTCACAATGATGGTTTTGAATATCTTGAAATATGTTAATACAGTTAATGCAACATGTGCAGCGCAAGTCTGGCAAATTATTTAATTAAATTATTTAATGGTGAGACATTTGTTTGGCTCTCAATAATTATATAAAAATTTTGATTTAGATTTAATGGCCAATGGATTGGTTATCGGCTTTCAAATATAAAGAATTATCGTATCGCCAAAATTTTCATATCGGTGCATCCCATATATATATATAAACTTGTTGTTTATACTTTCAGGGGGTTGGGGAAGTCGGAAGCTCTCTCTTGTGGCACCTGCAGACTGTGGGTACACAGGCAGGCTAATCAAAACCTCCAAAATAGGGGAGAATTCTGTCATCTATATAGCTCCACTACAAGATGAGCTAGATATCGCTCCCTTGCCACCATCATCAGAAGCATTTCGAGATATGCCTAAGGCAATGTGCAAAAAATGCAAAATACTGTACCCACTTCAGATCCTCACAAACCACATTAAGACTTGTTCTGATGTTGTTGTGGTTGAAGATGGAAATGAAAGTCAGGATGAAACTCAGCATGAGGCACATGATGTGGAAAGTGAGAAAAAGAGCAATGTACAGGTAAATTCTCTCTGCATACATGCATTTCTTGCTTAATCAAAAGGTCAATTGCAAACTGAGGCAAAAAAAGTTTTTAAAAAATTATTTTTTTGAAGTTAGGAAATTTGTTTGTATATCTATATTATAGGCTTGCTGTCCTATTTGTCAAGAAGAAATGCCCCTTGACATCTTGGAAATTCATGCCAGTGAATGTGGGGAAAGGTGTGCAAGCCGGACAGAAAATGAACAGAAAAAGAAATTGATTTATAAATGTACTCTTTACCTCATATTAGAAACAGCATTTTTAATTTTTTTCCACTTTCCTAAATTATAGACCTATGGATGATGAAAATAACAACACAGCTGAGTTGTCATGTATGGATAATGAAGTGAATGACACTGCTGAGTTTTCATACATGGATAATGGTAATCAAATTGTTTTTCCTTTGGCTTTTTTTTTTTTGTACAGTGCAAAAGAGGATGATGTGACTGTTTTTGACATTGTTCTATTGCTGACATTCTAAAGAAGTCTTTATTTTTATAGTTTATCTTTAATTTATGGTAAATAAGTAGAGATGGAAAAAATTACACTTCTGTTGATGTGCAACGGAGCTCTTTTGATTTTGCATGATTTTGGAATAAATGCAATTTTTTTTTTTTTTTTTACCAGATTGGAAAACCCATCCAGATCCAAAAGTGGCTACGACCTTGTACAGAAAGGAAATTCTCAGACTGCATGAGACAGGGAAACCTCTTTTAATGTGTATGGACTTGAGAACATGTGCTGAAGAACAGGAAAGGCAACTGATCAACTTCTACAAGCAAAGAAATGTAGAGTGGGCATGTCCTGTTAAATGTCAACTTGAAGGTACAGCCTAGAGAAAATGAAACTATGCTATAAAATATGTAGCTCATATAGTGTATCCATGATGTCAGCTTTAATTACTGTATGTTTATTGATTTTAGGGGATGCTGCAGTTGGTGATGGCGTCACCAGGCACTTTTTTTCTATAATTCTTGAAAAACTGAAGTATGGTTTCAGTTTGAATTTGGGTATGCAGTTTATTAGTTGCACTGTAAAATGTACACTTTGAATAACTATTTTGATGGGATTTACCATAATGCTGATTTACAATTAAATTAACAGGAAACACAGGAGTTACTTGCCTCTTTGAGGGACAGCCAGACCACTTGGTGCCCTCATCGTCACAATTCCTCATTGAAAGTGACCTCTTCTTAGTAGCGGGGAGAATGCTAGGCCATTCCTTTCTGCACGGTGGCCCATGTCTTGCAGGGCTTAGCAGAGCTTTTGTTCATGTTCTCCTTCAAGGTTCTCAAGATACTGCCACTTTGCAATTGGAGGACTGCCCAGACGTTGACATACGAGAGACCATCAACTTGGTGTGTATATGTATACTGGAAAATGGTTTGGAAAATGGTTTTACCTATTTGGAATTTAATGTTGTTGCTGGTGTGTGTGTGTGTGTGTGTGTGTTATACATATTTTTTTAGCTCAGTGGACAGTCTCCATTGAATAATGATCAGTCTAATAAAGTCCTGGAACTGTGTTTGTCTTGGGATCTTCCTGGTCCAACAGAAGAAAATAGAAGGTGGCTCTACGAACGTCTGTTGTCACATGCGGTAATTAAAATTTGTAGATAGTATCTGTGACAACGGAAAGTGCCCTTATTTCTATGCATTTCAATTATATTTTGCAACTAATTTACTTGAATACATGGTAATGCATTTTTTATTATGCTTCTAATGACACTGTTACACAAGTATAAGAATAGTTTTTTACTCATTTACTGTTTAGATTGTATATATGATCTTTTAAACAGAGCTATATAATGTATGTTATGTAGTATCCTGATTCTTTTAATTTATAACTGTAAAGTTCTTTGAGGCAGCAGGTCATAATTGATGCTGTGCCCAACTTTGCCCTTCTGTGATTTTGTTTATTCAATTTTTCTTCCATTGTGTGAATTTTCAGTCTGTGGTTATGTTCTTTGTATAAGAATGTAAAATTCTCATTATAATAACAGCAGTACAGCAAGAGCAACATGCTCTGTTGTGAAATTTTTCTTTAGGTACTTGTTCTGTCTGTTGAAATTTTAATCTAATTAATTTATTTTTTCCATTTATTTGTATTTTGTAGGTTCTCGGGAGAAGAACACGCCAAATCAAACAAATCAAACGAGGACTGAAAGACACTTTTGTTTGGCCTCTTCTAACTGAGAGGAAGGATGTGGTATTCTTCCCCAAGGAATCAGAGGATTCATGCACTCCTGAAGTAAGGCTTTCTTCTCGATAAGAGGACTACAAATGGTTTTTCCCTTAAACAGGATATCAATAGCCATTTTTTTTGACAAACATGAATACAAAACTGATTTTAGACTCTCATTCTGTTGCTTGTTTAGATGCTGCTTTCCCATATCTCCTGGCCTAGAGAGAGTGATGACGAAGATGATGACGAATACTCAGCTGACACAAAGGAACGGATCACAGGGTATTTAAAGCAGTTCATTGAGACAGGTATATGCCTCAGAGTTTGAAGAGTTCAACAGAGTTCTTATTGAGTTTTTTTTTTAATTAGCAGTTGAAGTCCAAGTGTAAGAAGCCTAATGTAAGAAGCTATTCTTTCATGTCTCATTTTTCAAACATTAATAATGGCTTGCAGGTGAGCAGAGGCAAAGCTTTTCTCTTTGTTTACATTGCAGCAACAACATATAACTTTTTAGAACTGTTAATAGAAAACGCAACTATAAATAAAAAGACATTACACAAGTTGTGATCCATAAACACCAGAGTAAATGGGAACTGCTCCATCTTTTAGGAGAAGTTTTTATGCGTAGCTGCACTTTACTCTCTAAGGTTCTGGAAGCAGTTTTCCATAAAATGTGCTACACACATATAATGGGGTTATAATGTTCATGAACAGTTTTCTGAATAAATTCTCACTACTCTAAAGTTTGTCAGACTTAGGAAGGTCAAACAAATGAGTTTATGAAACGTTGTGGAAAAAGTGTTTATTTGACATAGCACCAGCACTGTCTTCTCTAATGCAGCTCAACCAGGCCTTGTTTCCTTTTTTTGCGTATTCTGTGGGCGGAGGTTTTTTAAATGAGTAACATTATGACTTCATAAAGCCTGAAAAAATATGTTGTAATCCAAACAAGCCATTCGTTGTAGTTCCAAAAAGGGGATTCTGTAAAATAAAATGTCTCCCTTTGGTGTGAACTTTGAGCTTTGCAAACTTGCAGATATTTTTTTTTATGTTCAAACAGCTACATTGCGCACTAACTAAAATTGAAAAAGTGAAAAAGCATATTAGGAACCCTTTAATATATTGTATATTCACATAGCTAGAAATTTGAGATAATGTGCTTGTTAATGTTTACTTATTAGACGTTAAATAATGATTAACAGATTATTTACTGTAAATTGAAGTGCTTACAAATGTCATTAAACTTTGAATTTATATGATCATGCAATTTAAATTACATATTATTTCATAATCACAGCCTGTAAGGTCATAAATTTGCTCTTCTTTTGTTGTGGTGTGTATTTTTTACCAATCATTAAATTATTACGTTCATGTTTTTGCTCTGCCCAATCTAAAGTTGAAAATATTCATAATTTGTAAATGTTTATAAATGTTTACTATTAGTCATTTACTACCTTTATGTGCATTGGACTTATAGCTACTGTAACAACACTTAAAGGGTGATTAGTTAAGATTAGACCCCTTTACCAACTCTTAAAGCTATACCCATACCAACAAACCTGTCCCTAACCTTACCCGTATCCCACCTCAATTGCAGCTAGTGTGTTTTCAATAGAACATGAACACAATATGTACATTGTACAAAATATTTTATGACGCAAGTTCACAAGTAGTTTAAGACACCTAATATAAAGTGTGACCCGTCATTCTTATATTCTTCAATTTTCTCTTGAACATCCACATCACTCATAGCTATAAAAATGCCTTTTTGCATTTGTACATTTGTAAGTGTAAAAAAGTGCATTAGGTAATATATGAACTGGAGTTTAATGACATTTGTAGATTTACAACAAGTGCTAATCATATGAATTGGAAGTTTAATGACATGTTAGCATTTTAATTTACATTAAATAATGATCTGTTAATAAATCAACATGTAATGTTTCATAAGTTCATTAGTTAGTGTTAGTTCACCCAAAAATGTAAATTCTGTCATTAATTACCCTTATGTCGTTCCAAACCCATAACACTGTAGTTCATATTGTAAACACAAATGAAGATCTTTTTGATGAAATCTGAAAGATTTCTGTCCCTCTGCTGACATCTATTTAACTACCAATTAGATGCTTCAAAAAGTTTATAGAGATCGTAAAACTAATCCATATGTGGAGGTATTCAAGGACCTTTATTTTGAAAGGGTTTTTTTTAAAAAAAAAGAGAAGGACGGGGGGTTCCGGAAAAGGAGGAGAGTGAGACGGAAGTGAGCGAGAAGTGAGCGAGAAGTGAGCGAGACGAACGCGAGCGCGAGAAAAAAAGTTAGTTTTTTGTGACTTTTTGGATATACGTGTGAACAGCATTGGACAAGCATCGAGGTGAGTGGACGAGAAGCTGGACCGAGCTTGTGCTGTTGCGAGTTTTGACTGAGCCTGAGCGCCGAGATACTGAACTACATGCCTGCGATATACCAGGAGGTGTATTGTTTTTCCGTGCTAGCTGAGACAGTGTGTTGGCACGAGTGTTTGTCCTCTACAGAAGGGAGCTGAAATACTGTGAGTTTTTTTTTCTTTCACTGTTGTTAAGCACAGTAGCTATTCTGAAGATACACGGACGTTATTTGTTGTTTTTGAAGCAAAGCAGCTTGGATCGAGTGATTTTGTTACTGTTTGTTCAAGCCGAAATCCTTGTGCATCGTTTTTGATACAATAGTGACGCCGTGTGGACACAAACGGCATTGCGAGCGCATTGACGTTCTTCTTTTGATTATATTTTTTTTTCTATTCTTCCGTATTTAGTCGTTGCCCCTGGCAATAAATTTTCCTTCTGTTATCTTGGAGTAGGGGCATTCCTACTGTCTTGTGGGCTGGTAGAGGGGAAAAGGGGTTAACCAACGATTATTCTCTGGGAAGCTACCGTGTATTTTATTAAATTCCAGAGCCTCAATCCTCATCAGTCGCTGTTACAAAAGACAAAAACAAAATTCACGAGACAGATAAAAAACATACTTTTATATATTTAAGTATAGGAATTAATTGTACTAGAGGGTGGAGACCTAGCTCTTGTCAATCCCTAGTCGTCCAAGATATATTGCAGCAGAAGATAAATTCACCCCTACATGGTAGTGAAATTTCCCGCTACATTAATTTGGCGTCACGAACAGGATACATACTTAGCCTGATTTTCTTTGTTGTAGTGTTCTGTCCCAGGTCTGTGAGCAAGCAGAAAAATGGCAGAACTGGAAGAACTGAAGAAGGAGTTTGCTGAAATGCAGAGGAGGTTAGCGGAGCAAGCCGGTGCATTGGATCATGCCAGAATGGAACAGCGAGAAGCTCTGTCGTTGGCAAGGGCAGTAATGGAGCAGCAAGCATCCACTCGTGCACCCCCAGCAACAATCTATATCCCAAGAGATCACAAACTTACCGATTTCACTGGAACCACTAAGCCTGGAGAAGGGAGCGTGGAGGAGTGGATAGTCTCAATGAAATCAGCATTTCGGGTCATGAAGGTGCCAGAGGAAGATCAAGTAGAGCTGATAAAGCAGCACCTAAAGGGGGAAGCTAAAGATACGGTAAAGTTCATGCTGGAAGAAGGGGATAACAGTATGGAGTCTATCTTCAAGCTGCTTCAGGAAACCTATGGAGATAAAGTACCCATTGGCACAAGGTTAAAAGACTTTTATGATCGAAAACAAGCACCTGGTGAGACTATACGTGCCTATGCTTATGACTTACGAGAGAAACTGTACAAGGTAAAACGGAGAGAGCCAAGCAGAGTGTCAGATGAAGAGAGTGTTCTGAAAGAACAGTTAGTCCTTGGACTAAGGGATGATTTCCTAAGAAGAGAGATGAAACGAAGGATTAAGGAAGAGCGAAGTTTGACTTTTGCACAGCTGATGCAGGATGCTATCACATGGTCTGAGGAAGAGGAAGCACAGTCTGAAGGTAACTTGAAGACCCCTGCACGTGCGCGAGCTGCAATTCACACTACAGTCGCGACTGGTGACAGTTCCTCTTCACTAACGCTAGAAAAGCTGCACGAGGCAATAGAGAAGATAGCTGCACGCCAGGAGGAATTGTACAGAATAGTCCATAGTCAAGGGAGAGTTAACCCCCAGTCTGCTGGAACAAGAAGGCAGCCTCTAAAAAACAGTGAAGGGAAATATATCTGTTACACATGTGGTGAACCAGGTCACACCAGTCGACAGTGCGGTCAGCACAAGGAGCTGAGTAGCCGGGGTGCTGCGTCATCACAAATGGCCGAAATGACCGAGTCGTTAAGAGGAGCTTCAAATGTGGGTGAATTGGCGAGCACCAGTGGGCCTTCAGTAATACGGAGCCATAAAGCTGACTGGAAGGTTGATGTAGTGTCAGGAACTCTAAAGGAGAGCGCTTTTGGAGACTGTCTGACAGTGGATATAAAAATAGCAGGGGTGCCCACCAAATGCCTGCTGGACACAGGTTCAGAGGTTACCACCATCTCAGAGTCTCACTTTAAACAGCATTTCGGAGGGCAAGAGATACAGCTGTCGTCTGCTAACTGGGTCCGCCTCACTGCTGCAAATGGGCTAGACATTCCTGTTCTTGGATGTCTACAGGCAGATATAGAGTGCATGGGAAGTCTGCTTCCAGGGAAGTGTGTTTTCGTGCTCACAGAGTCCAACCCAGATGCGCAGGAGATGAAAGGATTGGATGGAATTGTGGGAATGAATGTCCTTAGTGAATTAAAAAACCTTGTACTGTCTGGAAAGGAGTTGAACGAAGAAAGCAAAGTCAGCCGAGGCACAGATGCTAATGTAAGGAGAGTGATAGCAAGAGTGAAGAAAGATGAGGGGTTCTTGGGTCCAGAAGGAAGGATAGGATTTGTTAAGGTGTCTGGGAAGCAAGTTGTGACAATCCCGCCCTTAAGTGAGAAGATTGTGGAAGGCCACTGCAGTATACCTCAGCAAGTGAAGCGTCAAGTACTGGTGGAATGCACAGATTCTGTTACCCTTCCAAAAGGACTGTTAGTAGCCAATGTGCTTGCGAGCCCAGAAAAAGGAAGAGTCCCGGTGCGAGTGTTAAATATCTGTCAGGAAACTATCAGGTTGATGCCGAGATCCAGGATTGCAGTTGTGTCGAAGCCTCAGAAAATAGTCCCAAAGCAAATGGTGGAATTTGAAGAGGATGAGGGCGAGTTACGTGTTAAGCGACATATGCAGTGCTGTGTTAAGATGGAGAATCAGCCTGAACAAATGGAAATTCCAGTGCAAGTGAACCAGGATGGACTGTCTGAGGTGCAACGTGAGGAGTTAAATGCCCTGCTGGCACGTTACAGTGATGTTTTCTCCAAGAGCGACACAGATTTTGGGTATACAACAACAGTGACGCATAGCATTCCTACAGGAGATGCACAGCCCATAAAGCAACGCCACCGACGAGTCCCACCTCACGTTTTCCAAGAGTTTAAGAGACATGTGCAAGATCTTGTCAGTCAAGGTGTACTGAAGGAGAGTCGCAGTCCGTGGGCCTCACCTGCAGTCATTGTGATAAAAAAGGACGGAGGCGTTCGTTTTTGCTGTGACTACAGGAGACTCAATCAAGTAACATTCAAGGATGCCTACCCCCTTCCCCGTGTGGAGGAATCCTTGGATGCTTTGGGGAATGCAGAGTTGTTTTCCACCCTGGATCTCACAGCAGGTTACTTCCAAGTGGCGGTAAATGACTCAGATCGGGAGAAGACTGCTGTCACAACACCATTCGGGTTGTATGAGTGGACACGGATGCCGTTTGGTTTATGCAACGCTCCGGCCACCTTTCAGCGTTTGATGGGTGCGGCATTAGGTGATCTGGCCTTTGACACTCTCTTGATCTATCTTGACGATATTATTGTGTTCTCGGTGGATTTCAAAAGTCATTGTGAGAAGTTGGAGCTGGTCTTCTCAAGGTTGCGTCAGCACGGACTAAAGCTCAAACCGAGTAAATGTTTCCTCCTGAGGCCAGAGGTCCGGTTCTTGGGACACATCATTTCATCAAAGGGAGTTCAGGTGGACAAGGACAAGATTCAGTGCTTGGATGCGTGGCCTCCACCGTCGAATGTGAGGGAGGTTAGACAGCTGTTGGGATTTATGGGTTACTATCGCCGGTTTGTTCCAGGGTTCGCACAGCTGGCCAAGCCCCTACATGCCTTAGTGGGAAAAGGTAACAAAGGCAAGTCGTCAGAACCATTCATCTGGAGAGAGGAATGTCAGACTGCATTCAACAAACTAAAGAGTTGTCTCATGTCACCTCCAATTCTTGCTTACCCTGATTTCCAGTGTCCATTCATACTTACGACGGATGGGAGTCTCAATGGACTTGGAGCCATACTCAGTCAAAAGCAGGGAGGCGTAGAACGCGTCATTGCTTACGCAAGCAGAGGTCTAAAGGGATCTGAAAGGAATGACCGGTATTACAGTGCATTCAAGTTAGAGTTACTAGCCCTTAAATGGGCAGTAACCGAGAAATTTAAGGAGTACCTGATGTTTGCAAAATTTCAGGTTATTACCGACCACAACCCTCTCCGCTACTTGGAAACAGCCAACCTTGGGGCAGTAGAGCAGCGTTGGGCTGCACAGTTAGCGGAGTTCAACTTTGAGGTTTGTTACAAGCCTGGCAGACAGAACACCAATGCTGATGTTCTTTCTAGGATTCCTTGGGGTATGGAACCTGAGGAGGATGATACAGGAAAAGACTTCATTCGGTTGACCTCAGATGAGGTACGGGCATGCCTGTGGCCAGGTAAAGAAGAAGAGGATGACAAGTCCGTGGTCAGAGTTGCCAAACAAGCAGCCATAAAGAGGGGTGTTGATGGTTATAACTGGTCATCCATCAAAGAACAACAGAGGAAGGATCCTTGTATAGCACCAGTGTACGACGCTGTACTTGAAAACAGGAGATTAGTGATACGTAGTTTCCGGGGTATGGAAACTCAGCAAAAGAAATTAGCAAGACAGCTGGAGCGTCTGAAACTAAAGCATCAAGTGCTATTCCGAGTGATTATGGATCCAAGAGATGGAGAGGAAATTTGGCAGTTGGTTGTGCCAGACTCTCTTCGGGAGAAAGTGTATGAGGGAGTGCACGAGCATGGAGGACATTTTGGAAGTAGGAGTACGTTGGAGCAAATGCGACGGAGTTATTATTGGCCCTCAATGGCCAATGATGTGCAGACATGGGTAACCCAGTGTCGGAGGTGTACCTTAGCTAAGGATGTGTTCCCCAAGATTCGTGCTCCTATGACCTGCACCAACGTAACTGCACCTCTAGAAGTTCTTGCCATGGATTACACTGTGCTTGAGAGATCAGCGGGGGGCTATGAGAATGTTTTAGTGCTTACGGACATGTTTACAAGATTTACTGTGGCAGTCCCGACTAAAAATCAAACAGCACTTACTACCGCCAAAGCTCTTGTACGACACTGGTTTGTCTGTTATGGATGTCCTGCCCGGCTGCACTCGGATCAAGGGAGGTGTTTTGAAGCAAGTGTAATCAAGGAGCTCTGTAAGCTGTATGGAATCAGCAAGAGTCGTACCAGTCCTTATCATCCGCAAGGGAATGCGCAGTGCGAAAGGTTCAATCGCACGATGCACGACATGCTGCGGACATTACCTGCGGAAAAGAAGAAGGATTGGAAGACTTACCTGCCTGAACTAGTGATGGCTTACAATAGCCACGTTCATTCATCAACAGGTTACTCCCCATTTTACTTAATGTTTGGGCGAGACGCGAGGCTGCCCATGGACGTCTTAGGAGGGAGGGATCTGACTGACGATGAAGCAGATGATTTGGATGAGTGGGTGAAGAATCACCATGAAAGACTGAGGACTGCAGTGGAGACTGCAAAAGCAACTGCCCAAGAAGCTTCCAGGAGAAGGAAGAGAGTATATGATCGCAAGGCTGCAGGAGCGCTCATTAGACCTGGTGACAGAGTATTGTTGCGTAACCACAAATTTAGGGGGCGAAACAAAATTCAAGATAAGTGGGAGTCCATACCATACTTGGTAGTGCAACAGAATCACGCAGGTTTACCAGTGTTTACTGTACGTCCTGAGCAGGGAGGTTCCACAAAGGTGGTTCATAGGGATCAGTTGAGACACTGTACCTTCCCTTCACCTGCAAAGCAGGTTACACGAACAGAAAGAGAAAAAGAATTGTCAGACACAGATGTTAACTCACATGACATTGCCTACATTCCATATACCACACACTTGCCGAACACAGACTTACCTGGGGAAGTTGAGGGTGGAGTGGTTTGTGATGAGGGTAGTTTTGCTGAGAGTGAGAGAATAGAAACAGGACAAGTTGGGGAATCTGAAGATTCTGACGTTTCAGAAGCTGACACTAGTGGGGTACCTGGTTTTAGACGTTCAAAGAGAAAAACACAAGGTAGATTGCCTGTAAGATATAAGGATGATTACATTATGTAATTTGGGGTTAATGTGTCAATACAGGTGTAAAGAAAATGTCTAAACAAGTGCTGAAAATGTTGTGTTGATTAATCAAAAGACAACTGTTCTTGTGTTTTTCTGTTTTTATTTAGGAGCTGGTTGTATTGGAGAGTCCTGTATATGGCAGGGTTTAGCAAGGGGGAAATGTGGAGGTATTCAAGGACCTTTATTTTGAAAGGGTTTTTTTTAAAAAAAAAGAGAAGGACGGGGGGTTCCGGAAAAGGAGGAGAGTGAGACGGAAGTGAGCGAGAAGTGAGCGAGAAGTGAGCGAGACGAACGCGAGCGCGAGAAAAAAAGTTAGTTTTTTGTGACTTTTTGGATATACGTGTGAACAGCATTGGACAAGCATCGAGGTGAGTGGACGAGAAGCTGGACCGAGCTTGTGCTGTTGCGAGTTTTGACTGAGCCTGAGCGCCGAGATACTGAACTACATGCCTGCGATATACCAGGAGGTGTATTGTTTTTCCGTGCTAGCTGAGACAGTGTGTTGGCACGAGTGTTTGTCCTCTACAGAAGGGAGCTGAAATACTGTGAGTTTTTTTTTCTTTCACTGTTGTTAAGCACAGTAGCTATTCTGAAGATACACGGACGTTATTTGTTGTTTTTGAAGCAAAGCAGCTCGGATCGAGTGATTTTGTTACTGTTTGTTCAAGCCGAAATCCTTGTGCATCGTTTTTGATACAATAGTGACGCCGTGTGGACACAAACGGCATTGCGAGCGCATTGACGTTCTTCTTTTGATTATATTTTTTTTTCTATTCTTCCGTATTTAGTCGTTGCCCCTGGCAATAAATTTTCCTTCTGTTATCTTGGAGTAGGGGCATTCCTACTGTCTTGTGGGCTGGTAGAGGGGAAGAGGGGTTAACCAACGATTATTCTCTGGGAAGCTACCGTGTATTTTATTAAATTCCAGAGCCTCAATCCTCATCAGTCGCTGTTACAAAAGACAAAAACAAAATTCACGAGACAGATAAAAAACATACTTTTATATATTTAAGTATAGGAATTAATTGTACTAGAGGGTGGAGACCTAGCTCTTGTCAATCCCTAGTCGTCCAAGATATATTGCAGCAGAAGATAAATTCACCCCTACATGGTAGTGAAATTTCCCGCTACACATAGGAATAAAGCAGTTTAGTTCAAGGGGCTTGGTCGCTTTATATGATGAACAGTTTGAATTTAGGGGTGAACTATCCCTTTAATAAGCACATCTTATATTTCTAGCTATGTGAATTCATGATTTGATCATTATATAATGCTTATTTAGGTTTTATTAAATTTACTATAAAGTGTTACCCAATTTTTTATGTCCTGTTTTGAAACTTACATCTTTAGACCCTCTGAAATTCCATTATATAGATCTTATCACAAATATCACAAGTGAAAGACAACAGTTTGTTTTTCTGAAAGAGTGAGTAAGCGATAAGAGAATTATAACTTCTGTTATTTCAGCATCCAGCAAGGACTTAAAAAACCTTCTGAAGTTCTGGGTCGGATGGGAGCGGATGGAGGCAAATATGGCTGTGGAAATTGTGAAAAGTGATCTCCCAAAATCCTCTACCTGCTTCTGTGTTTCCGACTCCAGGGACTACAACAATTTCCAGTCCTTCACAAAGGCTTGATGATGTGCATTGGCACTTGCAGTATGGTTTTGGCCATGTGTAATTTTCAGACACATTCATGTTACATTTGTCCAGTGATTCACTTTTATTAATGCTGTTACTGACTTACGACCAATGCTTTGTTAAAATCCAGCTTACAAGTTTTTTTCTTTTTAGGATTGCTTTGTACATAATGCTTGTTGATCATGCTGTTATGTTTTGATACTTGCTTAAGATAGTACATTCCATTGTTAAGTAATGGGTTAATGTTATGTACATGCAGTCTCTGACATTGTAAGCTTACATTGTCCACAATGGATCTTTCATGCAGTGGTAAAGAAATGTTGAATGACAGTTGTTCCATAGCTTGTCAGATTTTGCAAAGTATCATCAAGTACTTTATTCTTTTAAAGTATTTGAATTTATGTAAAATGTATGTTTGAACATGTTCAATGGGAGTACAAATATTAAATCTAAGCAATAAGTCAATTCTTGAACAAAAAATAAAAAAAATCCATAATCCACTGTGCTTATCACTAACTAAAGGAAGTGTCAAATCAAACAAAAAAGTACAAATTACACAGAAACAACAATTCTTACATGCAGGCTTTTTTATTCATTCATTTTAACGTATTGTTGAGTCCAAATATTAATTATTTCTTAATTGCTACTGATAGAATTCTGCCTCTGCAAAACAGAAGATGAAAATCACAGTTATTCCATAAGAACTGATTGGCAAAAATGAAGTGCAGCTAGATAGATGTCCCAGCCAAAAGTCTGTGAGGGTCCTTTGGGGTCTACAGTTTCTCTGAGTGCTTCCATTTGCTCATTAGTCAGCGGACATTCGGTTTGAGGCACAACAATACTGGAATGTGCATCAACACTCAGTCCACTACTCTCCCAGTCTATGTGTGGTATGCTTAATCCCTTAAAAATATAGAGCATTTAATATCACAAACGACATCCCAATTACAGTTCTGAACATAGAATAAGTAGCATCAATACAGTACAAAAACTGTATTGAATATCTTGTATTAAATACAGTGTGATTAATCAAAGTTGTTTTTTTGTTTTTTGTTTTTTTTTACTGTAAAAATCCACAAACATACCTCTATGTCAGGCTCAGGTACAGCATTGCGGACACTTCCCATCACCCACAGCTGGTTAGGAGTCATATTACCCTCTGTGCGTATTGGGTGATTGTCCCAGGTGTTTCGGAAAAGGTTGAGATCATCTTGAAGCCGTGGGAGAAATACATAGTGGCAACAGAACAGATGAGTAAGGTCAGAAATATCAAGGTGGCCACCTTCTTCCAAAGCATGTAGAACATCGTAGTAGACATTTGTCACTGATGACCAGACGTCTCTCCACAACCTCTCAATACTGAAATGAAAAGTTATATGTCAATTGAATCTAACATTTTTAGGCATATGTTATGTACAGGTTGATAAATCATAAAAAAAAATATATATATATATATTTTCAACAAAACACAATTTTAACTCACCGCTGATTGTGGACGCTCTTTCCTGAAATAAAACTTCCCCTTTCTGTCCCACGAACTGTGAACATCAGGCGAGCCACGTCCACATTTTCGACACCCTGATCTCCTCGTACCCTAAGAACATGGGTGTTTAAGCATAGAGATTGAAACGAATTTCTCAGAAATATTAAATTACTCGATGTAAAATTCATAGACAGTTTCACAGACAAGGCTTAATGTAGTCCTAGACTAAAATAAATATTTGAGCTGTTTAAACTGAAAGCAACTTGCACTGGAATATCTTAACATATGTCAGTGCAACTGTTTTGTCTTAAGATTCACAACGATTGTTTTTAATAATCTTTTTAAGTCACATTTATAAAAGCTGCTTAAATTGAACTAAGGCCTAATTCTGGCTTAATCTGTGAAATCAAGCCTAAATGTCGAGTTTTGCAAACAAATAAAATCATATGTTTACTTTGAAAAGTATTAATTTATACTTATTACACTTAATCTGTGGCCAGGTAAACACACAGACTACAATGCGTTATAATAGATTTTGATGTGAGTGTGCCTTAAATAGGAGGAATCCCGGAGTATGACGTAAAAGAGGACAAATCCAGTATGGCAGCAAGTTGTAGGCTACTAGACACGGAAAGTTAAGGAAACAAACGCTGCAGCAAATTTTGTTTGCCATAGAAAAAAAAAAAACACGTTGTACACGTGTAAAGAGTACCCGCTAAAAAAAAAACAAATATAACGCAAACGTTGCTTTCGTGCCTTAATGTAGAAAAGCTGATTAAAAGGATGATTAAAAGTGTCGATCATTACATTTACTGAACTTGAACTAAACTGAATATTATGACAAGATCATCCAATTCTTACTGACATGTAGCCTACCTGAGAGGGAAGCCAAATGTCTCCACTGCTTCTTGAAAAAAATCCAAGGTAGTTGTAGCAAGGTTATTAGATGCAGCTCCAAGGTACATGACCTATTAAACAGAGGAAATTATTTTCTGGATAGTGAATATAGATAAGTTAAAAATTAGTTAAGAGTGGGCATTACCTTGCGTGAAAAGCCATCCACACCCCCGAAGATGACTATATTGTAGCTGAAACAAAAATATCATGCAAATGTGTTAAAAAAAAGCAGTCATATCTTTCTGATAATGACTGCAACATGCAATAACTGAGTAAACAAGCCTGACAAACATACCGAATCAATTTATGGTTGGTGTCAATGTGCATTATTGACCTAGGACCTGACACTGAATAGGTCCTTCGTACCACGCAGCCCAATTGTGCCATTCGGGACATGACTCCCACTGTATCAACTCGGTGCATTGCTGCCCTGACCCGGCCAAACTGCACTTGGTGTCCTCGCGCCTTTAAAGCTGCTCTCATCATTCTGTATCCACACTGAGGCATGTGTTGCTTTACATCTGTCACACAATCATCTAACTCTTCGTCCGTGAGAGTGCTATATCATGCCCGAATGGAGAGGTTACATTCAGCCATTCGTCTGAATACTGTGCGTGTACTTACTCCAATGATGCGAGCAATGGTTGGAACAGAAAAGTTCATGTCCAGGAGATTGGTGATATAATTCGGTGAGATTAGAAGACGTGGCCGTCCCATCGACCCTGACTCCTGCAGAATAGTCGAAGTGCACGTCTCCCCGTCTGACAGGTTTAGTCGAACTTGTCTGAGCAGTTCTGTGATGCCCCCGAAAATATCAGGTGGGATGGTAACTAAATTGGACACAGCACTTAAAAAGACCAATTCTTGAGAGCAGATAAACTCCAGGTAGTCCATGTCGAGGGGCAGGCGTCCAACAGCATTTTCCAAGCGTGAACGGAGTCTTTCCAAAACATAATCCAAAAGCAATTGCTAAAGGGAATTATATAAAATGACATGTTAAATACCTCAGTATTGCTGGCCAGATACATGAAAGTAAAATAATATCCTACAATGAACAAACACTGCACTTAAACACACATTTAAATAATGATTATTTTAAACACATCGTTAAAGCATCGTGAGTGTTGACAATGGTTCTACGATCTACTTGGGCCTACGATGCTTTTGAGAAACAAAGCCCTGGTCATAGCAGAGAGAAGTCCTATTTATTTATATTTATTTATTTTATAATTGCGATTGGGTTGTATTTAATGGTGCTATATAAAAATGGTGCTATTTAGTATCCTGTCATAGTGGCATAACCAAACAATACACTCTCTGTTTCAGCATATTACAGTGGTTTTACTAAAAATGTATATAAAAACCAAAGGCAAGAGAATTCTGGATTTATATTTATCACATTATATCACCTTTACAGTAAAAAAAAAAGGTGTTTGTGTACTCGGGGTAAAGAGGAATCACTTAGACACTTGAGTAAACAATGATTTGGGTCTTAATCAACCTTTTACGCATATAAATACAATATAATGACCAATAAAATCATAACTTTTACTCACCGCTCGGTCCATTACGGCAAATGACGTGTTATGAAGGCCTCTCGTCTCTATTGCTTTGGTGCTTGTCAAGACGCGCTTGCACCTCCTGCTGGCGAAGACGATTTACTGCAGATGAGATTATGCTCGGTAATCCACTGATTTTCCTGCTGTTCCCGGATGTGAAAGGTTGAATTTACTGTCGAATTTGAACCACTGAATTTGTGGAAGCGAATTTGTAAAGCGAAATAAATGGTCTGAAACTTGCCTGTTGAATATTATAGGTTGTATTTTTAAACAGATCGAATATTTTGGAAGTGAAATCTGAAAAGTGAATAGGATTCTTGAATTTTTGATAATAAATATCTGTTTTTGAACTGAAATATTCATTGCTTAAATATACAACCATGTTGAATTTAATGCAAGACTTAAAAATTCAATGCATTAAAATGCAAGCACAGTTAATGCAATGGATTTTTTTAAAATGATTTTAATTCAACAAGCAATTCAATGCATTAAAATGCAAGCACGGTTAATGCAATTCATATTTTTTTCAATTATTGTAATTCAACAAGCTTTTTTAATTCAAAAACATTTGGCATTAAATTACTTCCATACGCTCAACCCCCCCAATGTTGAAACCAAATCTACGCCCTTGTTTGTTCCCATACCAAATAAACACAGAGTAAATATGACATGACATGCATACAAAAGAAAATAAAAACATGAAAATAAATGCGAAAATAAAAATAAAATAATGAAAAACAAAACAAAAAATCATTCATGTATTCAATAACATGTAAGAATCAGCCTCAGTTAATGGACAGCATTACATTGTTACAATTCCTCCATATGCTGTTACAATCCCCACTGCATGTCAGATGTAAGATTTGACTTCTAATGTGTCAATCAATATTGTGACTCTAACAGTGGTTGTAAAAACATTTGGTGACTGTTAACAAGTAGAACACAGATACAAGTTACTGACATAAAAATTGTATCCAAATATTTCAAAAGATTTTTGAGTAATGACAACATGACCAAAATTTGTTACAATTGCCTCCGGTCTGTATATTGCAACAACCTGCAGTTTACTCATCTCAATATTTTAAACATCATCTTCGATAATCAAAAGACTGAATTCTCCAATTAATTTTGTGCCTCGTAGCCTTCTGCACGCCAAAGGGGAGACTTGTTATTTCTTTGGGTATTTTTACAGCATGAGCTTTTCATGTATTCTGATATTTAACTGACAATGGAAACGCATTTGCCAAATCCTGACGTAGTGAACATGCACATTTTGTAAAAACTAAACATAATGTAATAAGTTTCTCAAAATGTAATAAAATCTTGAGCTCATAATGTAATAATTTTTACTTTATGAGAAATTCATTACATTATAAACTCACCAAAAACAGTCATTGTCATACAGTACATTTTTAAAAATCTAAATCCAGTCTTAAACTACTTGTGAAATTGCAACAGATTTAAATATTCATGCAATTATTATTATTATTAAACATAAATAATTGGTATTTACAGTGCATTAAAAAAAATAGTATTCCCTTACAGTACATTTTAAAAATGTAAATCCTAGTCTTAACCTGCCTACAAAATCCACCAGATTATTACTACTGTTCTTCTTCTTCTTCTTCTTCTTCTTATTATTATTATTATTACAAGTTATTTTTGGACAACACCAGTAACACGTGTGACATCAATGGCTCAGAACAAACCAAAGATGGACCTGAAAAAATAATGCTGCTTTACTTTGCCAACATGTTTCGGTGAACATGCATAGGGTTGATCTGTAATATTTGATCTGAGGCGTACTGTACATGCGCAGTCACACTGTTTATGTATGCGAAAGCTCAAATGGTAAGGAGATACAGTTGCCATATTTTCACAAAGTATGTGATTTTATTGCAAAGGCAACAATCTTGAGTATCTACTTATTTTGTAAGTTAGCATGCTACATGCTAGTTAAAAAATATTACCTTCAAAAAGGAAATTAGGACATTTTCAGCCATTCAACAAAGATAGGGTGACCATACGTCTTCTTTTTCCCGGACATGTCCTAAAAAAAAGGTGTTATTCCTTCTTACACGCAAATTTTGAATATTGCATAAAACATTTGCGAATAAAGCAGCGTTTCCATCCAGTGAGTCGAAGAGAACAAAATCATCACTTCCTGATAAACTGGTGCTAAATATATGTGATTAATTCAAAATCCTTAACGCGCTAAAATAATTTAACGCATTTAACGCAAATAAATTACTGAAGCATGTGAAATTGCATCATTGATGTAATTTACGTCACACAGTTGATGATCTTAAAAGTCCATGCTGATTATATCAGAGATGGAAGAGAGAACAGAGACTTATTCATTCTAGTGTCTGTTTCACTTTAAAACACGAACTCTCTGTCATATTCTGTCATTGAACATCCCACCACTGTATGGCCAGATGATATCCAAACTAAGTTTCTCGGCTGGATAAAGCAAACCAGCGTCTCGCTAGTAAAGTTTTGATGGATGAGGATTGCAATCAATGTAAAGACGATTGCGATGATGTACAGAAGTCGTCCGTTATATTGATGCCCAAACAAATCATGTATAATTGCTCTGTCTGGATGAACTGATCGCACTTTGTAATTATGCACGGACACATTTCAGTACATTCATGTTGTTTTCACACACATTCAGGCTAATGTTTGGATTTTTCCTGTGTATGTTGCTGTGTACTTTAGTATATATGCAGGTCAAGGCGGCTGGTTTAGGGTTTTTTGGCCTCTCCATGTGGTCCTGTTCAGTATCACAACATGACTTGTCTAAAATGTAAACAAGATCTTTGCTGTTGCATATACTATACACTGAATTCTGAAACTTTTTTATGGGTGCTTTGGTGTAAATACAAACCCAATTTCAAAAAAGTTGGGACACTGTACAAATTGTGAATAAAAAAGGAATGCAATAATTTACAAATCTCATAAACTTATATTTTATTCACAATAGAATATACATAACATATCAAATGTTGAAAGTGAGACATTTTGAAATGTCATGCCAAATATTGGCTCATTTTGGATTTCATGAGAGCTACACATTCCAAAAAAGTTGGGACAGGTAGCAATAAGAGGCCGGAAAAGTTAAATGTACATATAAGGAACAGCTGGATGACCAATTTGGCAAAGTGGAAAACTGATCTGTGGTCAGACGAATCAAAATTTGAAGTTCTTTTTGGAAAACTGGGACACCATGCCATCCGGACTAAAGAGGACAAGGGCAACCCAAGTTGTTATCAGTGCTCAGTTCAGAAGCCTGCATCTCTGATGGTATGGGGTTGCATGAGTGCGTGTGGCATGGGCAGCTTACACATCTGGAAAGGCACCATCAATGCTGAAAGGTATATCCAAGTACTAGAACAACATATGCTCCCATCCAGACGTCGTCTCTTTCAGGGAAGACCTTGCATTTTCCAACATGACAATGCCAGACCACATACTGCATCAATTACAACATCATGGCTGCGTAGAAGAAGGATCCGGGTACTGAAATGGCCAGCCTGCAGTCCAGATCTTTCACCCATAGAAAACATTTGGCGCATCATAAAGAGGAAGATGCGACAAACAAGACCTAAGACAGCTGAGCAACTAGAAGCCTGTATTAGACAAGAATGGGACAACATTCATATTCCTAAACTTGAGCAACTTGTCTCCTCAGTCCCCAGAAGTTTGCAGACTGTTATAAAAAGAAGAGGGGATGCCACACAATGGTAAACATGGCCTTGTCCCAACTTTTTTGAGATGCCATGAAATTTAAAATCAACTTATTTTTCCCTTAAAATGATACATGTCAGTTTAAACATTTAATATGTCATCTATGTTGTATTCTGAATAAAATATTGAAATTTGAAACTTCCACATCATTGCATTCTGTTTTTATTCACAATTTGTACAGTGTCCCAACTTTTTTGGATTCGGGTTTGTAAATGGACTCATATAATTTTGTTATTTGGTGTCCTTTTGAATCCTGCCAGTGTGCTTTTTTTTTTTTTTTTTTTTTTTTTGAAAAAACACCTACATTTATTTTCCTTGAAAAAAGCTGAAAAATACTGTTTTGTGAAAATCACAATGGATGAATATAAAAGGTGTATGCTTAATTTCATGAAACGTGTGTGATTAATTGTGTTTCAAAAATCGAATCTATTGACAGCCCTAATATATATACTTTATATATTAGATACCAGTGACGCTGTAGATGAGACAATGGAGGGTCGTGGAAGAGATGAAGCTATGAAGAGAAATCAAGATGAACAGAGAGCTGGTAATGAAGTAAAATGTCAGTAATGTTAAAGCTGTAATGTAAGAAAGTGTGTAAATCTCTCACTCTATTCCACTGCAGTCAATGTTAATGCGAGTGGTGGTTCAACTATATTTGCTCCAGTAATGTTTGGAAACAGCGTCCAAGGCTCATCAACCGTCAACTACAACTCAACCCCTGTTGCTGTCGGTAAGATCACAGCACTATCACACAGTTCTTTGTTCAATGGGCTTTGGATATATTTTGAAATACACTGAATGATGAGTGTTTTCCTATCTTCAGCTCAGCCGCCTGTGCAGCAGGAGACCAGAAATGCTCCGATGTCTGTGGAGGAGCAGCCCATCCAGTCCGATTGGAAGAGACCATTAAGCATTACTCCATCCAGACAAGAGTTTAAGAACAGAATTCTTACAGAAAAGAAAAATGACGCAAGTATCTCTGTTTCAACAATACATACTGCTTTTGGATGGTCGCCTTCCTGCAGAGTTTAACTCCATCCAGCAGCTGAAGCAGCAAGTGTTGGAGCTGAACGCTTTCGGACGGTGGCCCTCCAGAAGCGGGTTTGACGCCCCTGAGACACATTAATATCAAAGAATCTTGTCTATCCAGAATCTTGTCTATCCAAGATTCTGATTAAATAAATAAATTCTAAACAGAAGAAAACAGAAAACATACACTATCGTTCCAAAGACTCTTAACAGTAATATATATATATATATATATATATATATATATATATATATATATATATATATAATTTTTTTTGCTGATCAAACACAACTTTTGAATCTAATGTATTAATTGTTATAAACTAAGATGAATAAATGCTGTAGAAGTTTTGTTCTTTCTCAGTTCAGAACTATAGTAGCTAACTAATGTTAATTAATGAAACCTTATTTTAAACCTTTTTTTTATTATTCTGCCATTTTGTGGTGAAAGCGAGTCGACAGTACAGTTTCTATGGAAATATCAGCTGCTTTGTTAAAAAAAAGAAGAAAAAAAAGTACATTAAAGCTGAAATCCAACCTGAATGATGACAACACAGAATAAAATACTATCACTAGTGATCATCAAATCCTTTTAACAGTTTATTTACACACTTTGTGTTTAAGTATTAAGTATTTAAGTATTAACCCAGTCAGTTTGGGTTAAAATTCTTTAAAAGGCTTAGAAACACTGAATTATTACCAACATATGAAATTAAATTAAATTAAGGGCATGCATAAAAATAATGATAAATTGTTATGTTTGTAGCGTGATCCATTAAAACTATATATATATATATATATATATATATATATATATGTTATGTATTAGGATTTATTGCTGGATCAATGTGCACTGACCGCTACAGTATTCTTGTCAGAGAATACAGAGTCATGTCTCAATGATAGCCTTTTAATGATTGCTCTGGCATCAACATAGATGGACATATGCAAGGTTTTCTAGAACAATAAAATAAAAATAATAATTAGCAGATGAATCAATTGTCACATTATAGATATAAATAATAAACAACATAAAATATCTTCTTCTTATACAAGTCACAGCGATCGATTGCTATATTTAACTTCAAAGGATTGACGGCATACAATACAGCGCGTCATTCACGAGCGGTAAATAGGTCGCATTAATATAATTAAATAAACTTAGATACAGCATCTGCAACAAATCTACTTGCAATATAACATTTATATTCAAATAACACTGGACTTACTTGTCCGTTACTCATACAATGTCCTTATAATGCGAGCAATCCAGAAAACTTTCCAGTCAGAACGGCTGATGCAACTCTATAGCGCTACGCTTATTCTCAGTCTATTAAATCAGCGTAGGCTGCGCAACTGCGCAGATTGTGCACTATTCCATCACGTGCAGCGCTAATTTTGTGCGCATGTTCATCATTATGCCAAACATGGAGAATTCAGAACAGCCGCCCCCACATTTGAGCAGCAAATGTGTCAAGTAGTAGAATTCTTTATGTTTGCAGATTTTCCGTATTATCTGGCAGTCCTGGAAGAGGGACAAGGCGGGCTACAGGTCGTGTGTAGATTTTATCCCGTACTTGAATTTCAACAGTTCGTATGCAGCCATCTTTGCTCGGAATGAGTTTCACCACACGACCTATAGGCCATTGGGCTCGTGGTAGATTGGTGTCAATTATCATTACCACTGTATCCAGAGTAAGGGGCTCTGTCGATTTCTGCCATTTGTAGCGGGAATGAAGGGTTGGCAGGTAATCCCGTAGGTAACGGATCCAAAACTGATCTATTAAGTTCTGACAATGCCGCCATCTACGGCGTCCGATGGTTTCAGAAGCATAAACGGCTTGTGGCAAAGAAGCGTCCCGCCGCCCCATGAGAAGCATATTTGGTGTTATAGGGTCGGGATTAGCCACGTCAGCTGAAACGTATCCGAGAGGCTTAGAATTAAGAATACCTTCCACTTCAACTAGGATGGTGTGAAGTACGTCTTCTGACAGTGATTGAGTTCCCACAGCGACTTGGAGTGCACTCTTGATGGAACGAATCTCCCGCTCCCATGCTCCTCCGAAGTGTGGGGCATTAGGGGGATTGAATTTGAAATCAATCTGGTAATTTACCAGTTGTTGTTGAAGCTGTGGTTCCAATTCCTTGAACGCTGTCTGGAGTTCCCTGTCAGCTCCTTTGAAATTCGTGCCTTGATCAGAAATTATTTCTGCTGGTTTGCCTCGCCGAGCAATGAACCTGCGGAGGGCTAGTAAGAAGGCATCTGAATCCAGTGAATTAAGAAGATCCAAATGAATGGCACGTGTCGTCAGGCACTTAAAAATCACTCCCCACCGTTTCTCATTTCGTCTGCCTATCTTCGTGATGAATGGCCCAAAGCAGTCAACACCTGTTGAGAAGAAAGGTGGGCGGAAGATGCGGAGGCGAGCCATTGGCAAATCTGCCATTTGAGGTACTTTAGGCTGTGCTCTCCATTTTTGACATTCTGGGCAGTGAAGTTGGTACTTTTTAATGACTTGTCGACCTCTCAAGATCCAATACTGTCTTCTGATTTCAGCAAATAATCTTTCAGAGCCAGCATGTAGCAGCCGTTCATCATAGTCTTTAATAAGAAGCATGGTAGCAGGATGACGAGGATCAAGGACAATGGGATGGATATCAAGGTCACTGACCTGCTGTAACTGCCGTAGCCTCCCCCCTACTCTGATGAGATCTGTTGTTTGGTCCAGCTCTGGTGCTAGATTTCTGAGTTTGCTGCTGATATGAACTGGCTGGCCTGCTCTTAGAGATACAAGCTCTTCTGAAAAACTTTGTGCTTGGCAGGCTCGCAGGAGAATAGCTTCTGCTTCACGGTAACTGTTAATCAACTGAGTTTGGCTTGGCTCTGCCGCCCCGTGGCATTGCTGACGTACAGCCTCGACAAGGTCCTTCCATGAATCAAACTGGTTTGCATCTGGAATATTCTGCAGTACTGATGCAAAACTGCAGAATGTCAGACCTTTCAGTTCGTTGGACTTAGATGACTGAGTGATGTGTGGTTTCTTAGGCCATTTATCTTGAGCTTGCAGAAGGAAAGATGGCCCGTTACTCCATCTGCTGGGTACAGTAAGCTCTAGAAGTGTTTTGCCTCGTGTCAAGTCGTCAGCTGGGTTATTAAGTGAGTCGACATAACGCCATGATCGCTGATCTGTCAGTTCCTGTATTTCTGATATTCGAGTGCCGACAAATACCTTGAACCGGCATGACTCTGATTGTAGCCATTCTAGGACGGTTGTAGAGTCCGTCCCTAGTGTGGTCTGTTGCAAGTAGGATGACAATTCTGTCTGGATTAATTTTGCCAGCTGTGCTCCGGCCAGCGCCGCACATAATTCTAATCGTGGCATAGTCTGTTGACATTTAGGGGCCACTTTAGACCTGGCCATAATGAATGAGACATTGGTGAGGCCCTCATGAGTTGTAGAAAGGTATGCTACCGCTCCATACGCCCTTTCTGATGCATCACAGAAAACATGGAGGTGATGCTCAAGTCCAGGATTATCCATTGCTACGGGAACATAGCAACGCGGGATTGAAACTGTGCTGAGGTGTGGTAATTCACTCTCCCAGATGTTCCAAGACTCACGCAGATCTGCAGGGAGGTCTGGATCATCCCAGTCTCTTTTCTTTGACCACAGCTGCTGTATGAGAATCTTGGCTCTGGTGGTATAAGGCGTAATGAAACCCAAAGGGTCATACTGACTCGCTAGTATCTTGTAAACTGTTCGCATTGTCAGTACTGAATGCTCTATAGGTCTATATCTGTAACCCAGTGTGTCTGTTTCACAATTCCAGCAGAGTCCTAATGTGGGTTCTTGAAGGTCACACCGATGGTGTTCCAGCCACAGTTCCATGTCCTGGGATCTAGCATCAGATGGTAAGTGAGCCACCACTGATGATCGGTTGCTCGTCCACTGCCTAATTTCAAATCCACCATCCGCCATTATTGCCCGCAAGTCATCCAGTCTAGTCTTGGCTGCTGCAGCAGTAGGTAGACTCTCCAGGCAATTATCAACATAGAAACTGGATTCGACAGACTGGATGAGGTCAGGAGTGCTGTGTGGGTGTTCTTTGATGTGTTTTTGTAGTGCATAAATAGCACAGCAGGGACTACTGGTCGTCCCAAAAGGCAGCACCTGCCATTCATATACTTGCGGTGGAATCTCCCGTTGCAAATCCCGCCAAAGGAATCACAGTAAGGGTCTGTCCTCGGGTAACAGGCGAACCTGGTGAAACATACCCTTTATGTCTCCACTGATTGCAACACTGTGCTGTCGAAATCGCAGTAGGACCCCAAGGAGGGATGGTCCCAGGTTTGGTCCTGGCAGCAGCTGCTCATTAAGGGACGTACCCTTGTATACAAATGAACAATTGAACACCAGACGTGCCTTTCCATTATGGTAGACAAGGTGATGTGGCAGATACCAAGACTCCTCGGATTCATTAACTTCTTTAGCCGTAATCTCTTTTACATAACCTGCTTGAATCAGTCTATTCATCTCACCTCGATAGGCAGCTGCCTTCTCTGGTTGATCTTTGAGTCTCCTTTCGGTACTGCGGAGATTAGCAAGCACAGATTCTTGCGGAGCATTTAGCTTGGGGGAATCATCAGTTCTTAATAAGGGAGTGGCATAGCGTTGAATTCCGTCGATTGACACCCTACAGGTCTTGCTGTCCAGGATTTTAATAGACTCTTGGTCCTGTTTAGAACGAGTCATCAGCTTTTCACTGCGGTAAGGTAGAGAATCTAGCTGCCACAGTCGTTTGACATCTCTATAGAGGGTGTCATATGTTGCTGATGCTGTGATAAAATAACTCTGAGTAGAAGTTGCTCGATTTTGAAGACCTTCAGGGCCTTGAAGAGCCCAGCCTAGTTTTGTGCGGACAGCAACTGGTCCAACCTGAGTGGCTACATGAACGGTTTTGACCGCAGTGATCAGAGGGCTATTATCTGAGCCAATCATGAACAAGGGCTGAACATTCTTGAATGACTGCAATGGAATATCTCTCAAGTGGGCGTATCGACGTCGAAGAGCTTTGATTGGGTAGCTCTGTTCCACTAGATCTAATCCATCTGCAGTGAAGGCATTCTGGATTCTGTACCTGACTCCTGGATTGGTTCTGGAGGACACATCAAAGGTAACAACTGAGCCAGCTAGGAATGTGACATCAGGACGGATAGTGCATAGGGCTAGGGTTTCTTCTTTTCCTTCCAGGTGAAGCTGTTGAGCAGCAGCAGGTAAAAGCATGGTACGTTCTGCACCGTCATCTAATATTGCAAAGGTCTCAATTGTTCTGTCCTTATTATGTAAAAGCACAGGTACAACCTTCAGTAGTACTCTACTGTTTAACGCGCTGGTGGGCTTAACCTTGGCTCTCTGTTCAGCGATTCCATGGACTCCAGGACTTGGAGATGTATCTCACCACAGATTCCACATGGTTTCTTTAGGTTACAGTCCTCTGGACGGTGTGAACGGCCGCATTTCCAGCATCGTTTCCCTTCTGATATCCATTGTATGAGGTTTTCTGTAGATTGCTCCTTTATTTCAGAGCACTGGGTTATGTAATGCTCTTTGCTATGACAGAATAGACAATGGACTTTGGATTTCTTCCATTGAGGGGGCTGAGGTACCGGCTTAGGTGCCTTGACAATTTGAGGCTCTGTTCCATGGTAGACTGAAGCACCCTGGCCTTTTGATCGAGTTGAAGCCCTTCCCTGAAGTGAGTAGGAGGATTTCTCTCTCTGATAACGTTCAACTAGTCTACTGGATAGACGCTGTTGTTGAGCTTTACCCTGCAGCCAACCAGAGAAGTCCTGAAGATTATATGGATTGAGACTGGCGACATTCAGCTTGCCTTGCATTTGTAGGAACTCAATGAAGTTGTCTCTGAGATACTTGGGAAGTTTGCTGAGGAGCCTGTCTACATGGGAACAACAGCTGAGTTCAATGCCTCTTGGGCCCTCCAGGGACAGCAACATACTCACAAGAAGATGAACCCTTAGGGCAAATGACTGCAAACTACTAGCGTCACCGACTTTCACATCTGGAGCGTTGAGTATGGCTGCTATTTCGCTCTGTGCTAATTGATGTGGCTGTCCGTAATGCAACTGTAGAGCCTGCATTGCTGCTGTATATGGCCGAGCTTTATGTCGACAAGACTGTCCAATCATTTGAGCCTCTGGAAGCTTAAGATGTTCAAGTAGCACGTGATATTTGTATTTCTCTGACAGCTCAGGATGAGAGTCTAGTAGATTATCCAAAGCTAGTTTCAGATTAGCGAAATCCTTTTCACTGTCTACAGCAAAGTCTGGTATGGAAGGTTTTGGCGCTCTATATAAATTAATAGGAGGTGGAGGAGCTGCCTGATAATTGCCATACTGTGGCCAAGTTACTTGTTGTGCTGGGTAGTGATCACTGTGTGCACCAAGATAATTGGGCTGACAGTCAGTATAAACCAAAGGTACAGGGTGTTGCATCGAATGTAATCCAGTTGGAGGATTCGTAGCCCATTGCTGCTTGGACCAAAAGGGGGCGCCCTCAACTCCTAAGCACCTTCTAAGTTCAGGAGGTGACTTTCCTTCATATTGACTTTGTGGGACTAACTGTCCTTGTAGAGCGGTATCAGGAGCTGTAGGGAATTGTGGAGACACAAAGCATGATGATGGAATCGAGTGGACTGAACTCATTTCATTCAGTGGAAGTGTTTGCTGGGCAGACTGAGTTCTTATGGCACCATGGACCACGTTCTGCATAACTGGGACATGTGAGATCGGAGGTAATTCGGCTGTTCTTTGTTTGGGAGTCATTATATCAGGCTGAGATTCTGGAAAATTAACTGGTGTCTTTGTGAATTTTGGAGCAGTCGAGGAAATGTTATGAACAGACTCAGGGGAAAGTACTCCCTTCTGTAATGCTATATCAGCTTCTTGGAGTGAGAGGTTGTCTGCTTCCTCCTCCAATAAGAAAGCATTAATTCGTTTTAACATATCCTGTCGACGCTGCTGCCTTTTCTCATAAAGAGACAGTCTGCTTGTAAGCTGTGCAATCTCAGCTGACTCCTCCCTCTCAGTTGCAGAAATGTTCTCCATCAATTCTCTCAGGGATATTTTATCCTTTGATTGGACCTGTTCTGCTTTGCGTACTGGTGTAGACATACTCGGCAAGGATACTGATTTTTCCCCAGCTCTGTTCACTGCAGAAGGCTTTGGCTGTGTTTCTAGTGAGCATGGTGCTGACCTTGGAAAATTATAGTCCACAACGTAGTCCTCCAGGTGCTTAGGGAGCTTACTTTGTCTCACTGGTCTCCCAGCTGAATGATCTGGACTGGACGGGTTATCATCAGGCAATGACATATCTGTAGTAGTCAGCATCCGGCTCGAAGGACCATGTTATGTATTAGGATTTATTGCTGGATCAATGTGCACTGACCGCTACAGTATTCTTGTCAGAGAATACAGAGTCATGTCTCAATGATAGCCTTTTAATGATTGCTCTGGCATCAACATAGATGGACATATGCAAGGTTTTCTAGAACAATAAAATAAAAATAATAATTAGCAGATGAATCAATTGTCACATTATAGATATAAATAATAAACAACATAAAATATCTTCTTCTTATACAAGTCACAGCGATCGATTGCTATATTTAACTTCAAAGGATTGACGGCATACAATACAGTGCGTCATTCACGAGCGGTAAATAGGTCGCATTAATATAATTAAATAAACTTAGATACAGCATCTGCAACAAATCTACTTGCAATATAACATTTATATTCAAATAACACTGGACTTACTTGTCCGTTACTCATACAATGTCCTTATAATGCGAGCAATCCAGAAAACTTTCCAGTCAGAACGGCTGATGCAACTCTATAGCGCTACGCTTATTCTCAGTCTATTAAATCAGCGTAGGCTGCGCAACTGCGCAGATTGTGCACTATTCCATCACGTGCAGCGCTAATTTTGTGCGCATGTTCATCATTATGCCAAACATGGAGAATTCAGAACATATATATATATATTGTTCACTGCAAACATGATGATCTTAAATGTATTAATTTTTAATTTACTATTAATAATTGTGTAAAGTTACATAAAATGGAAATACTCAATAAAGTATGCTAACTACGTTACCTCAGATGGATGAATGGTTGGATTCCAACTGGTAAAATAAAACAAATATAAGACAATACAACATTTACTGTAGGAGCCATACAATTTACTGGTGACTTAATTTAAAAACCTGTTCTATTGTGCTTCTGATTTGGCAGTGAAATTCGCAGATTTTGGGAGCATAAGATGTGAAGGATTCAATGGTCCAGTTAGTATTTTCACCCCATAATGGCGGCCGCGCTACCGGAGCGCCATCTAGTGACTGTTAACCAAAAAGGATCAAAGTGTCGCCTCTTGGGTTCTAAGCTCTTTGTTGACACACACACAACACAGGACATACAGGGAACACAGACAAGGATCATGACACTTATTAAGTGCAAACAATAAGTGCAACTGTAATCAAACAACTGGAAGTTACGCTGTAAATATGTTATAATATATACACTCCTAAACACAGGTAAATTTACATGAGGAAGCCTTGGTAAATTAATGTAACATTGCAAAATATGAGCAAAGTTACCTTGCTGAAGTCAAATCCTAGAGAAAGTGTGGAATCTCCTCCATTTCTGCTGCTGAAAATGTCCTGCTCAAAATTTCTTCATTGTGATTCACAGTAAATATATATTTACTGTCAAATTTACCCGCCATTGAAACTTAACCATGATGCTTTGCAGATTTACAGAAGCATGCTGTATTAGGGTTCTACAGTAAGGATTTGTTCATTTTACAGTAATAATGCTGTGAAAACTACAGTATCTCGTACCATTGGAGAAAGCATAATGGCTAACTTAATCACGTGCAGCACCTCTCAGCCTATCGTGTAATGGCAGTGACGTCATATTCCCTAGTCTGCCTTCTCTTAAAAAATACATTTTTTTCAAGATAAAATCTACATATAGTTCCCAACGAAAGTATTGTTTAGTGTAAAACATGCTGAAGATTAGCAAACAGGCTGTCAATTAATTAAATGATTAGCTATTTCCCCACAGAAGCTGTTTAATCAGCGCAGTGAAGCCTCTCATCCATTGACATCCATTCAAAAAACAGACTTTGGTCTCCTTCCCTGTGTACCGCCAGGGGCGGGGCGTTAGCATTAGCCATTACGTTTTTTTGGCTAAAGGTTGCAGGCTTGCCTTCCAGTTGCTTTGGTTGGTCGGAAGCGGGTGTGCCTCATACATCCTGAAAAGTGAAGCTGCGGGCTCTTTGATCGCCCCCTGGTGGCTGGATGCAGTACAGGTCATAAACTTCGCCCTCTCCATTCAAACGAACAGGAATGAGTCAAAACATAAAAATAAATTACGCTTCAAATAAAATTTTCCTAAAGATGGTTTTGATCATTTAAGGTAGTTGTTATTAAGCTGATTTATATTCAAATTGTTTGTTTTTGTGCTAAGTTTGATTTTAGCTAGCAATTTGATGCTATAGAAAAGGGCGTGTCGGTTTGATTGACAGTTGTGATTGACAGCTTCTCTGAGGACTGTCGGAGCTTCGAGGGGAGATTGAAGATATATAACTATTAATTTTCGATTTCTGTGTTATTTTACACCGACAAAATGAGCTGTTCATCAGTAAACTGTACTAAATGACCTGCAGGATCTGACGGATATCTGAGCTTTTTTCGGTAACGTTAATCATGGGCTTTATAAGCTAATTAATAAATGTTATTAGTTAAGATAACACGCCTAACGTTAACCATGTTGGGAAAAAAGCAGGTGATCTGGCAGTTACTAATTATTTTTATGTATATAAAATAATAATTAGCAGGACAAAACTAATGAGAGTCTACTCTAATTACAACAATCGATCTCCTGTAACGTTAGTTTAACTTTATTTAAAATGGCAGGACCGTTTCTGACAGTTTAGAGTTGTTTCTAGTGGCACATTATATTGAGTTTATCTACTGAATTTGCTGTTTCAAAAATATTATTGCTCTAGAAACAGAATAGCCTATTATTTTATAGGTAGAATTTTAAATTGTGTATAATTCATATTGCCTATTTAAAATACATCAATGATGACGCCGTCGTCTGGGCGGAAGATTGATACCGCGACTCCTCCTCCTTCCTTCTGCACATGCCCAGGCAAAGCCACTGGAAGGCAAGCCTGCAACCTTTAGCCAAAAAAGCGTAACGGCTGATGCTAACGCTCCGCCTCTGGCGGTACACAGGGAATGAGACCAGAGGCTGTTTTTTGAATGGATGTCAGTGGATGAGAGGCTTCACTGTGCTGATTAAACATGTCTTTACTTTCGTTGGGAACTATATGTAGATTTTAGCTTGATAAAAATGTATTTTTTAAGAGAAGGCAGACTAGGGAATGTTGCGACTGATGTCACTGCCATTATACGATAGGCTGAGAGGTGCCACACGTGATTAAGTTAGCCGTTACGCTTTCTCCAATGGTAAGAGATACAGACCCTCTCATCTCCCCATTATATACAATCTCTGGCCCAGGCTCCAAACTGACGTTTTTGCGTAACATGTCAACATCCATCATCATACGTTTTACATTCAGTTCATTACAATGGAAGGAAGCGGTGTCGCGGCGTCCATCTTTTTTTACAGTCTATGGTCGGAAGCATTAGTCTACAGTTTAAACATTTAAAATATTTGGTATTTTTCTTACAAACACTTATCGTTTCACTTGTCAATGTCAGAAGACATTGATTCATCCATTGGGGTCGTATGGATTATTGCTGTATATGTGCTGTTTGATGCTTCGACTTTTAGGAACACATGAGCTTGCATAAAGCATTCCCAGATTATTTATTTTTTTATTGTACTCTATTATTACAAAAAGGTGTGCAGTGTATGTTCTCACTAAATTGCTCCCAAACATAAGATTGTTGTCTATCATAATAGTATTGTAATGAATCGGGACTCAAGGTAAGATCCATTTGCAAGCTTTTATTGAAGTTAGAGTGGTCGTACAGGCAGGGTCGAACAGGAGCAAACAGGAACAGCAGGGGACAGACCGAATCGTGGTCAGGGTGCAGGCAGTAGATCGAGGCAGGCAGATAGCATTCACAGAACAGCACACAAGGCAAGGGTCAGGACAGGCAGCAATGGGTCAATAACAGATAACAGGCAGGAACGATAACAACGGGCAGACAGGAATAAAACGTTCGGAATTGTACACAATGTGAAACAAGACTTCGCGGTGAGGTGGTGTGTGTGAAAGTCCTTTATAGTCCTGGTGATGAGCTGCAGCTGGGTGTGGTGATCAGTGTAGTGTGCTAGGCTGTATGTGGCAACAGGTGATTGGTGTGGAGTGAACATGTGACTGACAGGGAGGATTGTGGGAAGTGTAGTCCGGGAACTGACAGGAGCAGACGGTGATCGTGACAAGTATAAGTGCCCCTTAGTTCTACAATACTTATTTTCCTGGTTATTACCCCTTTATTCCCAAGACTTTACATATTTTTCCCCTATATTTTCACATACTTACATTATAGGTATACATTTAGGTATAGAATTACCGAAAGTTATGCCATAACTTACGCTAGTTCTTTTCCTGGCTGTAATCTAAAGCGTTACCATTGAACTAACATTAATGACACAGACAATAGCAAGAATATCAGGCTGCTGTCCCTTTAAGAAGGAAAGCATGGACCAAATAACTGACACACATCCGGTTTCTTTCTCAACTGTTCACTTATGACATAACCAAGAGAATACTTGCCGAGACAGGTATTTTGACATCATTTTGTGTGTATGTGTCCGTTAAAGTGCAAGTAAAATCGTTTGAATGTGTTAATTGGCAAGACAAAACACATACAAAACTTTCACTCTATGATGGTTAAATTTAACAGTTAATCCGCGAATCACACGCGTGCCGAACCATTGGACCTTATGCGTACGGATCATGGATTAACTGCAATTCGTTGCACACCTAGAACACACTTATCATCATGATTGTTATCTTACCAGAGACAGAGAAAAATCCTACTCCAGTAAGTAAACGTGCCCCTGTTAACCGGTCCTCAAAAATGTTTTTTTTTTTTTTGGTTTTCTGGTGCACATTGTTTATTTTTACCGCACATGCATACCACTTATGTGCACCCCTGTTTATATACCCATTGCTTTATCCTATGTTATTTTAGTCTCAGTATACCAACAAAAAAGACAGGAAAACAACTGATCCAAAACATTCGCTGCTGGGGTTAGGAAACACCCCATCTGTCTCTTGTGCTTTAATTCTGCATAATTCTGTTTTTTTTTTTTTTTTTTTTATATATATATATATATATATATATAATAATTCTGTTATTGTTATTATTATTTTATAGATTTATATGCCAAAGGACAAGTCTCAGAGGAAAGGTTTAGCACTGCTGATCACCAACATAAAATTCAAGCACTTGGAAAAAAGGAACGGAGCAGAGGAAGATGAGAAGAACATGGAGTGGCTGCTGGAAGCTTTGGGTTACAGAGTTGAGAAGCACAGAAATCTCTGTGGATGGGTGCGTATAAAGCTAGTGGAATTCTAGTGTAGTACAGAAATGTGAACAAATACTCTAGTTGTGTTGGCTTGAGAAAGACAACATTATTTCGTATGTGTAATGGAGGCAAGCTAGTAAGAGCTGTGTGTGTAAACCTCACTCCCCTGATCTCAAGAGGAGCTCTTGCGACTGACACTAGCGGTCTTTAGTGTCCTTGTTAGCGTGCTCGGGTCAAATCCCGCTCGAGTTCTGACTGTAACTCCTCCTCGAGCTTTAAAGGTACAACCTATCATGTCAGAGTCTGTTCGGAAAATATAATTCCAGTATATTTATGATAAATATATATAATGGTTAAAATGAACTGAAAAATGTATGAAATAATATTTTGCATTAATATATCACAGTATATACTGAATAAGGAATTTCCACTTTTCATATATTGAAAAATGTGACAATATATTTACACAGTAAAGTGTCATTAGTTGAGTGTACTTAGAAAACATGAGGGAAAAGATTGCCTTAAATTTCACTTCAGTCTAAAAATAAATTTTTCACTCATGATGCGCTCTTGCTTATGAAATTTCTCTGTACTGTACAATACGTGTTGGTAGCCATTAAAGAAAATGTAGTTTCATATTTATGTTTAAATAGTCCTATGTTGTGTTTTAAATGCATTTACTTGATTATGAAAAGTGAACAGCATGAGTAAGATGCATCATAAGATGGGCAATGAGTGGGTCAGACATGATTTTGACCACTTCATTAAGTTTTGTTTTGTAGAAAGCATTTCTTTAAAGTGAATTTCGTTTTGTAAAAATTGTATCTTAATTTTAATCAATGTTTCATCAACCAATTGCCTGGATTTAATAAATAGAAGCAAATATAGCAGACAATATAATCATGGCAGGCGCGGGCGCGATCACTGACGCGTGAACTGGAGCGCGTCTTACAGGCTAAATGAACCGAAACTCAGTGTATAGGCTGCTTGCCTCGCAGACATGAGACATATATCTATTGAAAGCTTGAAATATCTAAAAACGAAAAGAAATAGGCTACTCTGATTATGCAGCCTAATCCGAATGAAATGTGCATTTTCTCTCTAGGCGCGTCCATTATGAGCAGATGATGAGAGTCAGCAATGTCAACTTCATCTTTGCAGCCGACACTGATTAAGAAAACATTACTTTATTAATAAACAATTAAAATGTCTCCTTGCTGTTTTGGTCACATTCATAATCATTACTTTTGCCGGTTCTTTGTGGCAAGCTTTATATGTGCGCTATAGCCTTTATTACGATCATTATTATGGTTTATTCTCTCCAGTATTTAAGAAATTAAATTAATATAAATGTGATTAGTCAACTAATGGCTTAAATGAATAACTACTAGTCGACTAGAAAAAAAACTTATTTCACATATTTTCGATCCAGCATGTCATTCTGGAGGGTATTCTGGTTTGAGCTCACTCTCTGCTGGCATGCTCACAGCCACACACAGAGCATTGTACATTATTATAAATGTAAAATTATATGTGTGTATATCCGCAGCACACACCAGAGAAAAAAAAACTTTGCAGGTCCTATGGCTAATAGAGAGCCTACTCGGATGAAAACCGTTTCAGTGAGCTCAATTATAGTAACGCAGCATTTTTTTTGCCAGTAACGGTAACGGCGTTGTAACGGGAGAAAAAGTAATTCGTTTGATTACTCGTTACTGAAAAAAGTAACGGCGTTAGTAGTTTATTTAAAATGCCATTATTCCCATCATTGGTAGTCAATGAAGAAACATAAAGTACCTGATACATAAACCTTTGAAAATAAAATCGTTTTTAATTGCTGGGGCCAAACTGACCCCACTGGGATTTTGAGGATAATAGGAGGGCTAGTTTAATTATACAATACACTTTATACTATGCATGTGTTTATCTTATTTTATTCACAGCAAATAGATGATGAGGTGAAGGAATTCGCTGAACTTCCTGACCATAAAGACTCGGACAGCACCTTTGTGGTTATAATGTCTCACGGGGAAAGAATCAATAATAAAGATGCCATTGCAGGTGTCAACCATGATCCCGAGAACAACACCAGTGATGTCTTCTATGTTGACGACATCTTCACTCATCTGAACTCAGTGAATTGTCCTGCTCTGATTGACAAACCAAAGGTTATTCTGATCCAAGCCTGCAGAGGAGGTGCGGCATGACTGATAAAACGCAACTCCTCTTACCATATTGATGTTTCTCTTTGTACTCCATGTTTATATTTTTCCTGGATTTACTGTAATATTGTCATCCATATCGTTAACCGTTTCTCTGTCCAGAACACACAGAAGGTGATGAAATACAATCCGATGCCATTGCTCACACAGAGAAAGACTTCATCCCTTTTAAGTCCTGCCTCCCCGGTAAGTGCTCAGAAAACACTGATTGATGAAGTAAGATTGATTTTAAGCTCACACTTGTCTGTTCAAAAATAAAGAAACAGTTTTCTCAGATGTGTGATAAGACAGTCTCCATGTTTTCCAGTGTTTCTTCAATAATGAGCAAAGTTTCAAGGTTTGGGTTGCTTTGTGAAGTACTTCAACCTGCCAATGGTTTTTCTCCTCAGGTACCAGCGCATACAGGCATCGTGACACTGGAAGTTTTTTCATCATGTACATCGTGGAGGTGTTCTGTAAATGGGCTCATGCTGATCACGTTGCAGAGTTGTTCAGGAAGGTAAATGTTAAAAATCCCATTTAAATTGCTTTGCTTTATTCCAGCCCAAAGTTAAAACAATCTCTTGCAGTATTTTTCTCACCCTCAGTGCATTGCTCCGCTAAAACAAAATAAATACAGCAGTTTGCTTCTCGTCACATTTAAACATGATATTTTTTATTATAGGTCGCCTTACGCATGGAGAATGACTCACGATTCACAGGTGTGAAAAAACTAATGCCGTGTATTGACAGGATGTCCTTTCCGAAGCACTTCTACCTGTTCCCTGGACTCTGAGCATGTGCGGATTAAAATCAGCTTAAGAAAGACATCACTGGTTGACAATAAGAATCTGAACATTGGATGAAGTCTGACTCAAAACTTATTTTGAGGAATGATTTTAAGATTTTTATTGTAAATCTACAAAAGGAATAGATAAAGTGTAATAAAAAGCAAAATGAACTACAAAACTGGTGACTGGTAGTTTCTTGCCTTGAATCAAGTTAAAGATGGTCATTTTATGCAAAAATGCATTTCAAATATATACAGGCAGAATATTGCATGCAATTATTATTTATATAAATTCATTTTATTCTCATTTAATCGCATTTTCTCATATACTTGCTCTTTGCTATTGTCATATTACTATATTAACCATTTAACTGCTAAGGAGTCTTCTCCATCCAAAATAGTGTCAATGTGCACTTCTTCCATCAGATAACATGTTATAAGAATGTTTGCAGATATTCTTTATGTAACTTTGATAAAATTAATCAATAAAGCTTTTCTTTTTCAAATATCTCTGGTAATCGCTGCATAAAGAGAAAGAGGAAAAATCTCTAACAAAACTCTCCTGTTGCTCAAAAGCCTTAGTAATTACTTTCTCACTGAACAAATAAATTCAAACAGTAACACAAAAAGTACCAACTGAGAATTAAAGTTTTAGCTACTATAAGTTCTTTATAAGATAATATTGTTAAACACATAGTGAGCAAAAAGTGACTTTACATCAAAACACACCTGTTGTGTTACAGAATATCATCTAAACTGATATAATTACACTATGAAATGCTTGATTCTGATTGGTCAGTCACAACATTCTGAGGTCAGTTATTCCTCAGCATTTGACCTGCCAAACCTAAGCATTTAATTTATATTAAAAACTAAATAATGCAATGAAGTATCACACACTTTCTCATCTTTTGTTCATAAAGCTTGTTGTAAGGGCTGTATTTTGTGCCACCTGTGATCATGTTCCTTACACACTGAACATGAAGCAAGAAAAACACTTACTAAATTCAGGAAAGGCTCTCTTGTCTTGTCAAGTCAAAATCTGATTGGAAGAAAATGGGGTTAAAGACTAGTTTCAGTCTCAGACATCACACTCATGGACCACTGGCTGAACGTCTGATGCATATGACACACCAACTGATCAACTGAGTAAATTGCTCATCAGGATCAATGAAATGCTGGATTTTCAGCACCATTGCTGCAGTGAACTTGCATGTTGTTCTTGAATGAATTGCATACCGGTTTGTTATTGTGGGAACATCAACTTTTCTTTTTCACACTCGTAAACATGACTATGAACAAAAGGAACTGTGATTGGTTGCTCTTCATGTCAGTCAGACCTTGGCCAATGAAAGCTGCTGTGAAGATGTATTTTTTTACAGTCTGAAGCTCTGACTACACAAGACTAGTTGAAGACTCACAAAGAGGTTTGTAAATACCTGTACAACAGGGGGCGCTGATAACCTTCTCATCTTCAGATTAAAATCTTATGCAAAGACATGAAAAAAGAGTTGTGCATATTGACAAAGTATTGGTATCTTTATTAGAAATTCCACGTCTTTAAAATAAGAAAACATCTCATAATCCTGAATTATAATTATTCCACATCCTTGTTAATATATAAAGACTTTATCTGCCTTATATACTCTTTTAAGCTTAATTTATGATTCTGGAGTTTTTTTTTGTTTGTTTGTTTATGTGTTTGTATTTTAATAAATATTGCAGTTCTCCCACAGTTCTGAAAATAAAACATTTGTCAACTAAACAACACAACAGAATTAACTTGAGGTTCTGACAAAATTGTGACGTCAGGAAGACGAATGTCATTGAATGTCAGTCAGGCGTCAAATTTTGGTCAAACATGCTCAAACATGCATATTAGTCAGGGACTATAGGTTCACGTGTTCTCTGTGAAACTGGGGGATTGAGAATTAACTGAGGTTTAGATGTTAATGTTTTATTGAAAAATGTGGTCACTATTATTGGGATCAGTGTTTGTTTTAGTCGGGAAGCTTCACTCTGCTCCTCACACTAAAAATAGGACACCTTGGTCGGCTTTCAGTTGTGTTTGGAATAATTATTAAATAATTTCATTGTAAATATTCTGCTGAGATTTTATATTTCAAAATATTTTCTGCAGAAATGCCAGTTTGCCATCATTCTGATTTGAATGTGTTTTTATCAGTTTTGAAAGCAGTGTTTATTAATATATTTTAATTAATATATTAAGCAACAAATTAATTCATTCAATTCAATTAATTCATTCATTCAAAAAAAGAAAATAGTGCCAATTACTTGCTAAAGTAATTTTGAACAACTATTAACTTAGAATTATTAAAAATATATATTATTAAAAGTATTATTTAAAAAAATATTATTTTAGCTAAAGTATTTGTATCAGTACTGTGTCTGTGGGGTAAAAGGCCCCCTCGCAAGCTCATACATTTAAAAGGTTTTTAAACAAACCACTTATGATTTATTTTCACACGAAATCTGTTGCTCCATAAATGTTCAATGCAAACATATTTTTTCTGCATTCATAAACTATGGGAATAGTTAAAAGCTTTCTTAAGGTGTGGCTTTAGCCCCATTATATGAGATTTATTCAAAGTTTACACCTTACATGTTAATATCATGGCAGAAAAGAAGGTGTGTGTTACAACATGGCTGAAATGAAATGATGTTAAAAAAAAGTCTTTCAACACTCCCCACATTATTTACTGCTGTAACTGGTTTATTAGTCCTCTATTGGAATGTGGCATGTTTTCAACATTTGAAAGAAAATATCTTAAAGAAAATACACTTAAAGGTCCCGTTCTTCGTGATCCCATGTTTCAAACTTTAGTTAGTGTGTAATGTTGTTGTTAGAGTAGAAATAAAATCTGTAAAATTTTAAAGCTCAAAGTTCAATGCCAAGCGAGATATTTTATTTAACAGAAGTCGCCTACATCGAACGGCCAGTTTGGACTACATCCCTCTACTTCCTTCTTTAATGACGTCACTAAAACAGTTTTTTGACTAACCTCCGCCCACAGGAATACACAAGAGTTGTGTTTGTAGAGTGTGTTTGTCGCCATGTCGTCGAAACGCTGTTATTTTCATCCCGCAGTCCAATCACCGGGTCTGATTCCGGCTCAAATTGATAGGGTAAAATTAAAGACATGTTTACAATAACACTGAACGCGTGCATCTCCACGTTATGGTAAGAGGCGTGACCTTTCCGGGCAAGATGCGCTCAGAGCTGTCGAATCACAACACAGGAACCGCTGGCACAATCAGAACTCATTACGTATTTCTGAAGGAGGCACTTCATAGAACAAGGAAGTCATCAGCCCGTTTTTATGACAGTGGAAACAACGGTATACAGATAAGTAAATTATGTGAAAAATAATGTGTTTTTTTACACGCGAAACATGAACACATGTTATATTGCACACTATAAACACAATCAAAGCTTCAAAAAAACACGAAAAACGGGACCTTTAAAGGGAAAATCCATTTTATTCTGCCTAATTTACTGTGGTCATCAACAACACTAAAATCACATTTAAATGTTAAAGATTCACATTTAACACCTGCTGGAAATGAACAGCTTACATTAAGTGTTTTAAAATAGTTCTGAAATGAATCAGAGACAATAACCCAAATGCTCTTAACAATAATATCCTTTTATTTATCAGAATTATAACATTTACATTAATCACTCTCAACCCTTAAAACAATACACTAGAGAATAAAATGTATTGTACATAAAATTAGAAGAAAATATAAATATTTGATACAATGAAATAGGTTTAAGAAAATAGGATAGTTTATGTAATTTTTAAAAAAATTATTTGAATTCTGTCTATTTTTTCACAGATTGCAACAAAATTATTTGAGATTGTTTCCTTCATTTAAAGTAGGTCCAGCAGCTAACAACACCAGAAAAAAGATAAAAGATATTTTAGTTATCTTATCAAAGTCATAATTTTGGTGTTGTGACAGCACTACCCTATCAGTGGTGATGTTTCAATAGATGAAACAGACAAAAATAGCTCTAGATTTGACAGTATTTTATAAGCATTTGACGTTTTAAGTTTTGTATTTGACTGTGTTGACCCATATTGATCACACCTAAATATGGGTGAATACCTCTGTTTAATAGATTAACCTAAATAAAAAAATGAAAAAAGAATAAAATAAAAATAAAAATCAGTTCTGTAACTTGTTTTGTTTCAGTACTCATGAATTCCAGATTAATGACCAAATTATAGACAAAATTGATCACTTTTTCTATAGATAAGTTTCTTTAATAGCACATTTATAATTAAATGATGAAGAAATAAAAGGCCTTTTAGTCTGTTATGATTACTGAGCTACTGAGTAGTGCTAAAATCACACATAGAGTCACTGTTTGTGAAAACATTAGTACTCAGTATATCAGATGATACATTATGAAAACACACAGCACCAGAAATAAAAACACTGCTAAGAGAACCAATAATTTAATTTTATGTCTCTCCAGGAAAGATCTCTTTTGTTCAACCTGTTCAGTTGTCAGAGTAACTTTAGCTGGGACGACACGCAGTGCGCCGGAGCGCTTATCTGGGATCACAAATGGAAAGAGCTCAATCCGATCCTACATTAACATCAGACGACTGGCAGATGTCATTGCAAAAAGACATTTACAAGCAGCATCAAAATAGCTCACTTTCCTCTGCCATCCTTCCTTCTTGTCAAAACAATCCTCTAGCCTCACTCGCACTACTTGGGGATGTGTCTCCATCCTGAAGTTTATCGGAGTGTTTAGGAAACTATACACATCTCCATCACGTCTGATACCCCAGAAGCAGGGGTTTGCGGGGTTCAACATTTGCACAATAGATCTTTCCACTGATCCAAAGCACACCCCAAGGCTCCAGCTGCGACTGTTTCCCACCTCAATATCCCACGTGTGAACACCACTACTGTATCCCACACTCCCCAACACCATACCGTTCCAGTGCAGAGGAAGAGGGTTGGGCTCGTCCTGCCGACGCAGACATGAACTCACACAGGTCAGATCATTTGACAATGTGACGTCTGGAGGAGCTGTGTTTGGGTTCAGGATCACAGGGTCTGGACAGATTAGAGGAAAATATCACCTGTTAGTCAATTTAAGGCAATGCAAAACCATTGTGTTTTCAGTAAAACCCCTTGTGTTACATTAACAATGCTCTGTTTATTTGGGAACCAACAGTAACACTGAAGCAGTGCTAGAGTTAATGAGATAATTAAGTGATTAATGGAGTGATGATTGTTCAATTATTAGAGACATCTGATTACTACTCACCCAATTACATCAAAAGTAGGCCTATATGCTCACTGGATGTCATGGCAACTGAACCACGGAGGAAAACTTTAAATATCTCGCCTTTGCTTTAATTTCGGACCATCTCCAAAAAGACATAAAACACCCCACTGAGCAAATTAGGTCCAGAAGACGTCTTTTTGAGGTCTTGTCTCAGGTTGAAAAGACGTCCACTGAGGGGTCAGAATGAAAGTTTTTATGACGTCTTTTTTTGACTTCTTCTGAACATCCGATATAGACGAACAAGCATAATCCTTCCAAGGAGAAAATCACAATTTTTAAGCCACCATCGTGGAGATGAGGGTTTGCTTTAGTTGAGCTCTTGACCCTTGACTTTTTGTATTAGATTTTGTTTGGGCTGTTAACGGAGTCATAACAGCCAGACAAGCAAAGAGAAAAGATGATCAGATGTTGGTTATGTTTTTATATAATCATTATTTGATCTGAATCACTGAACTCATTTAGAGCCCAATCTCTGAGTTAGATTTACATTATTGATTACAGCAGCACTGTGATTCTGCAGCAGATGATCAGCTTTATCAATATAATCTGAAAGATTTCACATAAGGTGTTCTGATTTAAAAAATCTTTCTTTTAGGCACACACAGACATCAAGAATCAGCCTGTGAATCTCAATGACGGTGACAAAGGAAAGGAAATTACTAAGACAATTAAGCTCATAATTTATTCATGAAGCAATGCATGATGGGAGCCATGTGTGAATTTTGATTGGTGGCTCCCAGAATGCACTGCAACATGCTTTTTGATGGTCACCACTGTTGAGATTCATATGCTGATTCTTGATGTCTGTGTGTGCCTAAAATAAAAAAAAAAAAAAATTTTCTTATTTGTTCAGCACGCTTTTTCTGAATTTTTTTGAATCATATTGTAAAAGCAGATCCTCTGCTGTAGAATCACAGTGCTGCTGTAATCAATAACTGTAAATCCAACTCAGAGATTGGGCTCTAAATGAGCTCAGGGATTCAGGTAAAATAATGATTATGTGAAAACATAACCACCACCTGATAATCTTTTCTCTTTGCTTGACTAGCTGTTACAACAGCCCAAACAAAATCTAATACAAAAAGTCAAGGGTCAAGAGCCCAACTAAAGCAAACCCTCATCTCCACGATGGTGGCTTAAAAATTGTGATTTTTCTCCTTTGGTGATTCTGCGTGTTCGTCTATATCGGATGTTCAGAAGACGTCAAAAAAAGACGTCATAAAAACTTTCATTCTGGCCCCTCAGTGGACATCTTTTCAACCTGAGACAAGACCTCAAAAAGACGTCTTCTGGACCTAATTTGCTCAGTGGGACTAAACAAATGATTTTGACATGCGTTTATCAAAGTAGGAAATCCAGACTTTTAATCCCTTACACACAATTACTGCTGTTGAAATACGAAATGGAGGCGGGTCCGGATTGAATTCCCTCCGGGTCCGGATCTGGACCGGAGTCCGGACTTTGAGAAGTGCTGCCCTATACCCTCATTCACTATTCCCTACATTAGTTCACTAATATAGTCCACTTGACAGAGTGAATGAAAAGAAGAGAGTGAATTCAGACACTGATGAACACCTGATAAACAGAATCACTGAAGGACAGAGAAACAAGACCAGAAAAAAGAGACGAGACGAGCAGAAACACAAGAACTACAACTAACTTCAGCCACACTAAGTGTCAAACCAGTTCACAAACCAGTTTGACATTATTTCTTTCATACATGTACAGAAGTTCTTGTTGAGAATTAACAGATTTGGATGTTGATGTTTTATTGAAAATAATAACGTTTGCAGTCTCCATCGTAGTGACCAGTGTCTGCTTTAGTCCAGCTCTTGACTCTTTAACATTAGCTTTCTCTGACTGCTGTAACTGAGTGTTTATAAAACATGTTTGATATGGCAGGAAAAAGCCAACAGGAAGTTGTTGATGCTCCTTAATGGTGACTTCAAACTAAACTTTCATTAAAACATTAACATCTAAACTTCTGCTCTGTGACAGTGGAAAAAAAGCTAATTCCAAGCAACACAATGTTTATTAAAAACCTCATGATCGACTGTTTTATTTATGATCTCGTCAATGACAGCAGCCCAAATTCCAGGGAATTACAGTCTGTTTTGCTGAATCTGTTTCTGAGGAGTCATTTTCAGTTAGACACCACACCAGCCAGCAACACTATGAAGAGTTAATTCCAGTCTTTGTCATACGAGGGGAAGTTATGAATATATTAGGTTATGTTTTAACCTTGATCCATCCTGTGTGTACTTGTATTGCACTGAATGTACCTATAAAGCTCTACGCTACGGCATGGATTTAAGTATATAAACTATATTAAGGGAGATGAAATGTTACATTGTACATTGTTGGTAAAAACTGAGTTGTTGCATAATTGAAATAATTGAAATATTTTAAATTATATATATATAATGTCAGTGAAACATTTTTTCAGTGTTTATTAAACTTTGTTAAACTCCTTTGCTGAAGCATTGTCTGTTTTCTTGCAGTTTTTTAGTCTTAATGTCTTAAATTTGACAATATTAAGCCTTAAAGGTGAAATATTCAATAATTTAATTGATCGCGTCTTAATTACAACATTAAACATTATTGTTGCATGTTATTTCAGCCATACTGATGCCATTTGCACCTGTCCCTCTTCCTGTGGAATAAAGTCCTGCTCAGATGAATTACAGCAGCTGCTTTCTGTCTAAACAAAAGCAAACTTAAACTTGAACAGTTCCTGCAATAAAGTGTTAAATTACCCATCATATTCCTACCAGCTTTCCTGTAGCTCAGTGGTTAGAGCGTGGCACGAGCAATGCCAATGTCATGGGTTCGATCCCAGGGATTGCACGTACTCGGATACAAAAAAAAAAAAAAAAAAAAAGCATAGTATAATGCAATGTAAGTCGCTTTGGATAAAAGCGTCTGCCAAAAGCATAAATGTGAATTCCTACCTAAATTTAACATCTGCACTGGACAAAAGATTTAGCACTGCCTGTTAAGCTTAACTTGAACAAGAAAAAAATATTCATTTAAAATATGAAATTAATGTCATAACCATTAAATTGAACTTTCTCATGCATGTCAACACATCGTTACAACACTCATTTTGTGTTTTAAAACAAATTATAAGTAAACTGTTTGTGTTTCTTAAATTATTGCTTTTATTTATTTATTTATTTATTTTGACAGATAGAACCTTATAATTCCAAGTGGAAAGTGTTTTTTAGAATTAGAAGGTTCTATCTGCGTTTGACCCGTTCCAAAAATCCCCATTTACAAATCTGAGAGGATTTGATATTGTACAGTTAGAAGACATTTAGGGTCTCTGTCATTTTCATGTTTGAAAGAAACTTGTTCCTCGTATAATTTTTGCTATATGGAATGCAAAATCTTTGAAGCTCAATATGTCAAAACTGCTCAGAACGCAGAAAGAACCTTATAATTCAAGGTGACGGATTCTTCAAGATCTGACTAAAACCCAGCATGTTACTGTAAAGATACCATGCACTAAATTAAACTTGGTTTCTGAAAATGAAATGAGGTAACACAACTGCCTCAAACTGCCAGAAGAGAGGATCTGTGAGAAAGAGCACAGGACAATACCTGACTCAACCTGCTCTCTTCTGATTCCTCACACCCTCTCCTTCCCCTCAGGCCATGCAAAACTCACAAATCTGCATTCTTAGTTGTTTTGAGTGACATTGATGCTGTGTTGCAATAATTAAGTGAATGTGGAAGTGAAGATTGAGCATTTATGATGAACACCTGCTGTTAACAAGCAGAATCACTAAAGAGAAGAGGAGGAACAACAAGAACAGAAAAAAACAGAGATGAGCAGAAACACAAGAACTACGACTGTCTTAAAGCCATTACATATTATTACATGTATTACTAACCAGATTGACTTAATTTCTACAGAAGATCTTATTGAGAATTAACAGAAGTTTAGATGTTGATGTTTAATTGAAAATGTTTTGTTTGATGTCACCATTAAGGAGATCAGCATTTGCTCTAGTTGAGATCTTGACCCTTGACTTTTTAACATCAGTTTTTTTCCTTCTCTGGTTGATTTAACTGTTTTTGCAAACCATGTTTGTTATGATAGAAACAAATGTGGAGGGGAAAAAAATATCATTGAGTGCTGACAGTTATGTATTAATGAAAATGTATAACTATCACATAGTCTCTTGATTCACTGTGTTTAATCCCTTGTGTTACATTCTTATCAGACTAAAATTTTACATTATTGCCACTGTGAAACTATAGCAAGAGTTCCAACAACAATCTGTTACAATGAAGACATTTTTAAACACCATGCAAAAAGACAAACAGCTGCAGTATCATAGACACACAGATGTCAAAAATGAGCAAATCAAGCATGCTGGGAGTTTTTTACTATGTTGGTACCCAGCATGCATTGTGACATAAAACCTTGTTGATGTCTAAGTCATGCAGTGTCTTCTGTACTACATGACTTCAATATTCTTCTAAATAACTGATTGCTGAACCATTGCTGGATGTCTTGCTTTTAAATCACAAACATAGTATAACCATTAAATATAAAATACCCATGAAATCAAAGATTAGACACAGAAAGAAATCAGTGAATTAGACAAGTCCAAGATGATTATCACAACAGCCAAAACCCCCCCGATCAACTTCCTGTTGGCTTTTTCCTGCCATAACAAATGTGTTTTATAAACACTCAGTTACAGCAGCCAGAGAAAGTTAATGTTAAACAGCCCAACTAAAGCAGACACTGGTCACTATGATGGAGACTGCAAACGTTATTATTTTCAATAAAACATCAACATCCATATCTGTTCATTCTCAACAAGAACTTGTGTACATGTATGAAAGAAATCATGTCAAACTGGTTTGTGAACTGGTTTGACACTCAGTGTGGCTAAAGCCAGTTTTAGTTCTTGAGTTTCTGCTCGTCTCGTTTTTCTGGTCTTTTTTCTCTGTTGTGAACTCCTACAGCGGTTCAGACTGTAAGGTTTGCCGAGCGACTAAAGAAACTTTATCAGTAAGATGGTAGAAAACTGTACATTTCTTGTCTATTACCACCCACTGCAACTTATACCAACGACGGAAATAAGCGCAGTTATAATAGCAAAATATGTGGGAGAGCGTTGCTATAGTGTGACAATATTGTATTGCAATAGGAGCACATTAATGTTAATACTAAATCAAAACAAGTTAGCACATCATTTGTAATTGAAAGGGTTTAATGACAATGTCTGATTATGGTTACACTTAAAATAATTACAAAATAGATGTATGAGATGATAAAATCATATACCATTAATTGTACACAGCCTGTATGTAAAAAGTTACCTGAGAGAGAGAAAGAGAGCGAGAGAGAGAGAGAGAGTGCCCAAGATCCAAGGATCCAAGAAAGAAGAGCAGAGTATAAAAGAGCAACAATTACAATCTTCTTTTATCCCTTCCCTGACCATGTGACCAAAACTCAAATGTGAGACATTCAAACTGACCAATCAGAAGATTAAAACTTCCCCCACTGTACTAAAGGTGTGACCATTTTGTAGACCACCGATATACACACATCTTGGCCTACAGGGCTTGATCAATATCAGCACCTTTGCGCCTTACAAATGGCCCTTGGCAAGAGAGAGGGGGGTGAAACAGTAAAGCAAATGTCTTTGTTCATTTTAAAATATCTTTAGATATTTTCAATTCTTACACTGTCCTTCAGTGATTCTGTTTATCAGGTGTTCATCAGTGTCTGAATTCACTCTCTTCTTTTCATTCACTCTGAAAAACGACCAAATTCTGACAGTAACAAACCATTTTCCATTAAAACAGTAATATACTGTAGAAAACAATGCATTCTGGGTAATATTTGTCATTTTTGAGAAAATAGTCTACAGGAATATACTGAGTTAACATCGCTCAAAGTCGACACTCAGAGACTGTGTTCTAAATCACACCCTACACGCTCATTCACTATTCCCTACATTAGTTCACTAATATAGTCCACTTGACAGAGTGAATGAAAAGAAGAGAGTGAATTCAGACACTGATGAACACCTGATAAACAGAATCACTGAAGGACAGAGAAACAAGACCAGAAAAACGAGACGAGCAGAAACTCAAGAACTAAAACTGGCTTTAGCCACACTGAGTGTCAAACCAGTTCACAAACCAGTTTGACATTATTTCTTTCACACATGTACAGAAGTTCCTGTTGAGAATTAACAGATATGGATGTTGATGTTTTATTGAAAATAATAAAGTTTGTAGTCTCCATCGTAGTGACCAGTGTCTGCTTTAGTTGGGCTCTTGACTCCCCTTACGAAAAACTAGTATACTTCAAGTGCATTTGATCAAGTATACTAAAGTAATGTTCAAGTATACTTTATGTAGTAAGTATAATATAAATGTACTAGTAGTAAACTTGTAAGTGTACTATTTTAATACCGCTTGGGACTAAATTGGCCCAATTGAAGTATACGTTTAAGTGTACTATAAGTGTAACAGTAGTAAACTTTAACTAGTTCTCATTTGTACTGCATCTGTACTAAAAGTGAACTTATACTAGTAGTTTACTATTTTAATACTAGTAGTAGCTACATTTTTAGTATAAGAAAGTACACTTTGAAATATACTCTCAGTAAACTGCTAGTTTAGTGCAAGTATACTTTTAAGTTTTCTGTAAGTGAACATGACATCACATTTATAGTTTACTTTTTATATATTATTTTTGCACTTTAAGCATACTTCTATGTTCCTACACAGCAACAACTGCAGTGTTAAATTAACTCTCCAGGGAGTACATGTGAGACCATACTCAAGAGTGTTAAAGTTAATGAGATAATTAAGTGATTAACAGTGATGATTGAGCATTATTGAAGACACCTGATGATAACAAGCAGAATCACCAAAGGAGAAAATCACAATTTTTAAGCCACCATCGTGGAGATGAGGGTTTGCTTTAGTTGGGCTCTTGACCCTTGACTTGTTAAAGTAAAATTTTGTTTGGGTTGTTTTAACTGAGTTATAACATCCAGACAAACAAGTGGAAAAAATGGTCAGGTGATGTTGGTTATGTTTTTACATAATCATTATTTGGTCTGAATATCTGAACTCATTTAGAGCCCAATCTCTGAGTTAGATTAACATTATTGATTACAGCAGAACTGTGATTCGACAGTAGAAGATCAGCTTTATCAATATAATCTGAAGGATTTCACAAACAGTTGTTCTGAGCAAATAAAAAAAATCTTTCTCTTAGGCACACACAGACATCAAGAATCAGCCTGTGAATCTCAACAATGGTGAGAATAATAAAGCATGTTGCAGTGCATTCTGGGAGCCACCAATCAAAATTCATCCATGGCTCCCATCATGCATTGCTGCATGAATAAATTATGATCTGAATTGTCTTAGTAATTTTCTTTATTCTCATATTTTATTTTGTTCCGTTTATGTGACTTTTTAGTAGCTTGTTTTCTAATGTTCAGAGTTGATCTGTTGATCAGAATATGTTGCTTGTCACCGTCATTGAGATTCACAGGCTGATTCTTGATGTCTGTGTGTGCCTAAGAGAAATACATATATATATTTTTTTTGCTCAGAACAACTGTTTGTGAAATCCTTCAGATTATGTTAATAAAGCAGATCTTGTGCTGCTGTAATCAATAACGTAAATCTAACTCAGAGATTGGACTCTAGATGAGTTCAGATATTCAGACCAAATAATGATTATGTAAAAGCATAACCGACATCACCTGACCATTTTTTCCACTTGTTTGTCTGGATGTTATAACTCAGTTAAAACAGCCCAAACAAAAATTTATTTTAAAAAGTTAAGGGTCAAGAGCCCAACTAAAGCAAACCCTCATCTCCACGATGGTGGCTTAAAAATTGTGATTTTCTCCTTTGGTGATTCTGCTTGTTATCATCAGGTGTCTTCAATAATGCTCAATCATCACTGTTAATCACTTTCGTATACTAAAAATGTAGCTACTATTAGTATTAAAATAGTAAACTACTAGTATACTAGTATAAGTTCACTTTTAGTACAGATGCAGTACAAATGTGAACTAGTTAAAGTTTACTACTGTTACACTTATAGTACACTTAAACGTATACTTCAATTGGGCCAATTTAGTCCCAAGCGGTATTAAAATAGTACACTTACAAGTTTACTACTAGTACATTGATATTATACTTGAACATTACTTTAGTATACTTGATCAAATGAACTTGAAGAATACTAGTTTTTCGTAAGGGTCTTTAACATTAGTTTTCACTGGCTGCTGTAACTGAGTGTTTATAAAACACATTTGTTATGGCAGGAAAAAGCCAACAGGAAGTTGATCAGGTGTTTTGGCTGATCCTGTAATCATCTTCTACTTTTTAAATTCACTGATCTCTTTCTGTATCTAGTCTTTGATTTAATGGGTGCCAGCATTGTACAAAACTCCCAGCATGCACTGCAGCATGAATAAATTATGCAGCTTTATTGCCACCATTGTTGAGATTGATGTGTTCATTTTTGATATCTGTGTTTGTCTAGATAATGCTGCAGCTGATTTTTTGTTCATGGCATTTAAAAATAAACTCTTTTTAGCTGATTGCTGTTGGAACTCTTGCTGAAGTTTCACAGTGATGATAATGTAAAATATTAGTCTGTTAATGATGTAACAATGGATAAAACACAGTATGAATTCAGTGAATCAAGAGACTATGTGATGGATAGGGCTTCATCAACACATAACTATCAGCACATTGATGTCACTCAAAACAACTAAGAATGCAGATTTGTGAGTTTTGCATGGCCTGAGGGGAAGGAGAGGGTGTGAGGAATCAGAAGAGAGCAGGTTGAGTCAGGTATTGTCCTGTGCTCTTTCTCACAGATCCTTTCTTCTGGCAGTTTGACGCAGTTGTGTTACCTCATTTCATTTTCAGAAACCAAGTTTAATTTAGTGCATGGTATCTTTACAGTAACATGCTGGGTTTTAGTCAGATCTTGAAGAAACCGTCACCGTGAATTATAAGGTTCTTTCTGCGTTCTGAGCAGTTTTGACATATTGAGCTTCAAAGATTTTGCATTCCATATAGCAAAAATTATACGAGGAACAAGTTTCTTTCAAACATGAAAATGACAGAGACCCTAAATGTCTTCTAACTGTACAATATCAAATCCTCTCAGATTTGTAAATGGGGATTTTTGGAACGGGTCAAACGCAGATAGAACCTTCTAATTCTAAAAAACACTTTCCACTTGGAATTATAAGGTTCTATCTGTCAAAATAAATAAATAAATAAATAAATAAATAAAAGCAATAATTTAAGAAACATAAACAGTTTACTTATAATTTGTTTTAAAACACAAAATGAGTGTTGTAACGATGTGTTGACATGCATGAGAAAGTTCAATTTAATGGTTATGACATTAATTTCATATTTTAAATGAATATTTTTTTCTTGTTCAAGTTAAGCTTAACAGGCAGTGCTAAATATTTTGTCCAGTGCAGATGTTAAATTTAGGTAGGAATTCACATTTATGCATTTGACAGATGCTTTTATCCAGCGACTTACATTGCATTATACTATGCTTTTTTTTTTCTTTTTTTTTTTGTGTCCGAGTACGTGCAATCCCTGGGATCGAACCCATGACCTTGGCATTGCTCGTGCCGCGCTCTAACCACTGAGCTACAGGAAAGCTGGTAGGAATATAATGGGAAATTTAACACTTTATTGCAGGAACTGTTCAAGTTTAAGTTTCCTTTGGTTTAGACAGAAAGCAGCTTCTGTAATTCATCTGAGCAGGACTTTATTCCACAGGAAGAGGGACAGGTGCAAATGGCATCAGTATGGCTGAAATAACATGCAACAATAATGTTTAATGTTGTAATTAAGACACAATCAATTAAATTATTGAATATTTGACCTTTAAGGCTTAATATTGTCAAATGTAAGACATTAAGACTAAAAAACTGCAAGAAAACAGACAATGCTTCAGCAAAGGAGTTTAACAAAGTTTAATAAACACTGAAAAAATTTTCACTGACATATATATATATATATATATATATATATATATATATATATATATATATATATATATATATATATATATATATATATATATATATATATATATATATATATATATATATATATATATATATATATATATATATATATATATATATATATATATATATATATATATATATATAATTTAAAATATTTCAATTATGCAACAACTCAGTTTTTACCAACAATGTACAATATAACATTTCATCTCCCTTAAAAAACAAACAAACAAACAAACAAAAAAAACAAACAAAAAAAAACAACAAAACAAAAAAACTCCAGAATCATAAATTAAGCTTAAAAGAGTATATAAGGCAGATGAAGTCTTTATATATTAACAAGGATGTGAACAATTATAATTCAGGATTATGAGATGTTTTCTTATTTTAAAGACGTGGAATTTCTAATAAAGATACCAATACTTTGTCAATATGCACAACTCTTTTTGCATAAGTGTCTTTGCATAAGATTTTAATCTGAAGATGAGAAGGTTATCAGCACACCCTGTTGTACAGGTATTTACAAACCTCTTTGTGAGTCTTCAACTAGTCTTGTGTAGTCAGAGCTTCAGACTGTAAAAAAATACATCTTCACAGCAGCTTTCATTGGCCAAGGTCTGCTGGAGGCATCTGACTGACATGAAAAGCAACCAATCACAGTTCCTTTTGTTCATAGTCATGTTTACGAGTGTGAAAAAGAAAAGATGATGTTCCCACAATAACAAACCAGTATGCAATTCATTCAAGAACATCATGCAAGTTCACTGCAGCAATGGTGCTGAAAATCCAGCATTTTGCTGATCCTGATAAGCGATGTACTCAGTTAGTCAGATGATGACGAGATGATCGAAACTCCCATATTGTTTCCCAGTTGGTGTGTCATATGCATCAGACGTTCAGCCAGTGGTCCATGAGTGTGATGTCTGAGACTGAGACTATCTTCAACCCCATTTTCTTCCAATCAGATTTTGACTTGACAAGACAAGACTGTATCTGAATTTAGGAAGTGTTTTTCTTGCTTCATGTTCAGTGTGTAAGGAACATGATCACAGGTGGCACAAAATACAGCCTTTACAACAATCTTTATGAACAAAAGATGAGAAAGTGTGTGATACTTCATAGCATTAGTTAGTTTTCAATATAAATTAAATGCTTATGTGACTGACCAATCAGAATCAAGCATTTCATAGTGTAATTATATCAGTTTAGATGATATTCTGTAACACAACAGGTGTGTTTTGATGTAAAGTCACTTTTTGCTCACTATGTGTTTAACAATATTATCTTATAAAGAACTTATAGTAGCTAAAACTTTAATTCTCAGTTGGTACTTTTTGTGTTACTGTTTGAATTTATTTGTTCAGTGAGAAAGTAATTACTAAGGCTTTTGAGCAACAGGAGAGTTTTGTTAGAGATTTTTCCTCTTTCTCTTTATGCAGCGATTACCAGAGATATTTGAAAAAGAAAAGCTTTATTGATTAATGTTATCAAAGTTACATAAAGAATATCTGCAAACATTCTTATAACAAGTTATCTGATGGAAGAAGTGCACATTGACACTATTTTGGATGGAGAAGTCTCCTTAGCAGTTAAATGGTTAATATAGTAATATGACAATAGCAAAGAGCAAGTATATGAGAAAATGCGATTAAATGAGAATAAAATGAATTTATATAAATAATAATTGCATGCAATATTCTGCCTGTATATATTTGAAATGCATTTTTGCATAAAATGACCATCTTTAACTTGATTCATGGCAAGAAACTACCAGTCACCAGTTTTGTAGTTCATTTTGCTTTTTATTACCCTTTATCTATTCCTTTTGTAGATTTACAATAAAAATCTTAAAATCATTCCTCAAAATAAGTTTCGAGTCAGACTTCATCCAATGTTCAGATTTCTGGTGTGAAAATGTATTCAAAACTGTGCATATAAGAGCCATTATTTGAATAATTCAATTTAATATTAAAGTTAGAAATAGAGGTCTGCATTGCGGGAACCGCTTGAACTGGTCTCAACCCAAGATTGAACATTTCCAGCAGTTTACGATTAATGTAAAAAAAAATGGATTTCAAACACAACTAAAGGAAATGAGCCTGATGAGCATGAACCTCATGATGAAGATGACGATGGTGTTAAACCAAGTGATAGTGTGTCAGAAGTGATGGCTCCTCGTCATAGAAGGAAAAGTGGATCTGTGACAAGTAGTTCTGTGGTTTCTTCAACCAGTTCTGCTCGTGTCTAGGCAGAAGCTAAGTGTGCAGCACTTTAAGCCCGGGTATCTGCTTTAAAAAAGAGGCAAGAATTAGAAGCTGAAGAGTTGAGATTGAAGGCAAAAAGGGAACAGCTTGAACTGGACACAGAAATTGCTGCATCAAATGCTGAACTCAAAGTGTTAAAAGAGTATGAAGATGGTCAAGATGGCATGAATGATTATTACAGGTCACAGACTGGGTCACAAGCTGGTGATTCATTCGAAGGCCGAAAGGAACGACAAGTTCAGTCAGTATCTAACCTGTATATAAAGTCTGAGCCTATGTCAAGCACCCAGAATTGCAGCTCTATCCAGAGACCATCTCAACAAACCACAGATCATGGTAACACTCAACAGTCAACTGATGATGGCAGATATTTGTTCAAAGTGATGCAATGGCAAAACGAAATAACTGAATTGTTGGTAATTGTTGGTAAAGCAGCAGAGCTTATCCCAGTTACCTCAACGAGATGTACCAATATTTTCTGGAGCTACTTATTGGAGTGAATGCTCATAAGGCCATGGAAACGACACTACTCCAGAAGCAGCTCTGACACTCCTGAAGAATTTTTACATTGATGATTGCCTTAAATCAGTGGCAACTGAAGAAAAAGCAGTTATTCTTGCAAGAGACGTCAGAGTGCTTTGTAATTGAGGTGGGTTCCATTTGACAAAATGGACTAGTAATAGCAGAACTGTACTTTCCTCCATTCCTGAAGAGGAACGAGCCACTGACGTGAAAGATTTAGTTCTGGACAGCGGGTTGCTTCCCATGGAAAGAGCACTGGGAATTCTGAGGTGCACAGAGAATGACACGTTTAATTTCAAGATTGAAGTGCAAAACAAACCACTTACCAGAAGAGGTATATTGTCTGTTGTTGGCTCTGTTTATGATCCTCTTGGGTTCCTAGCACCATTTGTGCTACCAGCAAAGCTCATTCTGAGGGACCTGTGTAAAGAGAAACTGGCATGGGATGTGGAAATTGTGGAGAAAAAGGCTGAGAGGTGGCTGTCCTGGCTGGAAGATTTGCATAAGCTCGCAAACTTCTGCGTGAGTAGATGTATCAAACCTGCAGGGTTCGGGCATGTCAAGACCTTTCAATTGCATCACTTTGCAGACTGTCACATATGATCATATGTCAAATGATCACAATCAGAGGAGCTGCATGTTTATGATGGGAAAGTCCAAGCTTCGAGAGGCTTACATGCAACTTGAATGGAAGCAAAAACTGGATCAAAGTACCTAGTTTCCTGCTAAAGCCACAATGTGAGTGGCCAGTTCGACCTGAACATTCAATGCCATTTGCAGATGATGACAGCGAGTTCAAAAAGGCTTCCACTGTTAATGCAATATCCACTCAGAACAGTAAGGAGGGTCTAGAACGTCTTGTTTGTTATTATTCAAGCTGGCATCGCCTAAAGAGGGCCGTAGTACGTAGTAGTTTCTTTTTCTCAAAGAAATCCTGCTGGATTTAAGTTGCAAGAGGAAGGAGATACAGATGAGGATCAGTCACACAGAAAAAGATCCCAATATACAAAACATTGTAGTACAGAAAAAATGGATACCATTTGCATACCCACCATGGAGGATATAGTGAACGCTGAGCTGGATCTAATTCGTTACAGCCAGAAACAGAAGTTTCAGGAAGAGATAAAAATGCTGCAACAAGGAAAGATGCATGTCAAGAAAGACAGCTGCATATACCGATTGGATCCTTACCTTGAGGATGGCGTGTTAAGAGTGGGAGGTAGATTGAGCAGATCGGCGATGCCTTAAGAATCAAAGCATCCCATTATCTTGCATAAAGATCTCCGTATATGCTCCCTAATTCTTGAACATATCCACCAAGACATTGGTCACTCTGGACGAAACCATGTCCTGGCAAAGCTAAGACAGAAATACTGGCTTCCTCAAGCAAATTCTGGAGTTAGAAGAACAATTCGTGCATGTTTTGTCTGCAGACGATTGCATGCAAAGACTGGTGTGCAAAAGATGGCAGATTTGCCAGAAGATAGGCTGCTTCCAGACAAACCACCATTCACTAATACTGGGGTCGATTACTTGGGACCGTTTGAGGAGAGGACGCTCTATGGTCAAGAGATATGGTGTGCTCTTTACCTGCCTCACCATTAGAGCCATTCATTTAGAAGTCGCACCTTCTCTGGACACGGATGCATGTGTCAATGCTATACGCCGATTCATTTGTAGAAGAGGTCATGTCTCAGTAATCCGTTCCGATAATGGAACAAACTTCACAGGGGCTGATAGGGAGTTGCGTGAAGCATTGCAGAATTTGAATCAGGCAATGATTCAAGAAAAGATGCTAAAGAGGGAAATTCAGTGGATATTCAACACTCCTGGAGCGTCTCACCATGGCGGAGTCTGGGAACGTCAGATTCGCACAGTGAGAAAGGTCTTGAATTCCACACTGAGACAGAAGGTATTGGACGATGATGGCCTACATACACTATTGTGTGAGGTGGAATCAATCATCAATGAAAGACCAATTACCAAAATGTCTGACGACCCTAATGACCTCGAAGCCTTGACCCCTAACCATCTGTTGCTGATGAGGAAACAAGTAAGCTTACCTCCAGGTGTGTTCAAGAAAGACGATGTCTATTCAAGGCGTAGATGGAAACAAATCCAATACCTGGCAGATCTTTTTTGGCATCGGTGGACGCTGGAATACTTACTTCTCCTGCAGGAACGTCAGCGATGGTCCAGGCTGAAAAGAAATTTTGAGATTGGAGACATTGTCCTGATTGAAGATTCCAATGCACCTCGGAATTCCTGGATGACAGGCCGCATCATCAAGACAATGCCTGACTCTAAGGGATGCGTTCGCAGCGTGTGTGTTCAGACGAAGAGCAGCACGTTGAATCGACCCATCTCCAAAATATGTCTTCTACAGGAAGCTGTCTGACTTTAGTTTGAATGGAAGTTCAAGTTGTGACTCCAAAGATTCTTACTCTGAAGGTTTATGGCTCTAATCATTTTAAGTGGTAATTGATATAGTTTGCCTGCCTATACAATTAGGGGCTGGGCATATAAGAGCCATTATTTGAATAATTCAATTTAATATTAAAGTTAGAAATGCATGAATAAGATACATTTTTATGTGTTTGGATATATATGTATATTCATTAAACACCCCCATGTTTATTATGTAATGGTTTGCTCTGTTTTATTATTGGACTGCCTTGGCGCCTTTTGTTTTTGGCACCCCTGAGTGAGAACGAAAGAAAGACGGAGCTACACAGTTTTTTGACCGGAGTTGATTTTATTTCTTTTTATTGTACAAGAACATTCAGTAAACTATTGAAATCTGAACGAAGACCTGAGTCAATTCTTTGCCCGAGAACAACGAAAATTATTGCTACTACAGTGCATATTTGTTTAGATAATGCTTCATTTTCATTCTTATTGTCAACCTGTGGTGTCTTGCCTTAAGCTGATTTTAATCCGCACATGCTCAGAGTCCAGGGAACAGGTAGAAGTGCTTCGGAAAGGACATCCTGTCAATACACGGCATTAGTTTTTTCACACCTTTGAATCGTGGGTCATTCACCATGCGTAAGGCGACCTATAATAAAAATATCATGTTTAAATGTGACAAGAAGCAAACTGCTGTATTTATTTTGTTTTAGCGGAGCAATGCACTGAGGGTGAGAAAAAAAAAAAAACTGCAAGAGATTGTTTTGACTTTGGGCTGAAATAAAGCAAACCAATTTAAAAGGGATTTTTAACATTTACCTTCCTGAACAACTCTGCAACGTGATCAGCATGAGCCCATTTACAGAACACCTCCACGATGTACATGATGAAAAAACTTCCATGGACTGGATCCCTGTACGCACTGACACCTGAGGAGAAAAACCATTGGTAGGTTGAAGTACTTCACAAAGCAACCCAAACCTTGAAACTTTGCTCATTATTGAAGAAACACTGGAAAACATGGAGACTGTCACACATATGAGGGGTTTTGTTGTATAAAAAAGGAAAACTGTTGCTTTATTTTTGAACAGACAAGTGTGAGCTAAAAATCAATCTCTTAACATCCATCAGTGTTTTCTGAGCACTTACCGGGGAGGCAGGACTTAAAAGGGATGAAGTCTTTCTCTGTGTGAGCAATGGCGTCGGATTGTATTTCATCACCTTCTGGGTGTTCTGGACAGAGAAACGGTTAACGATATGGATGACAATATTACAGTAAATCCAGGAAAAATATAAACATGATTATAGCAACATGATTAGAGTTGAGTTTTCTCAGTCATGCCGCACCTCCTCTGCAGGCTTGGATCAGAATAACCTTTGGTTTGTCAATCAGAGCAGGACAATTCTCTGAGTTCAGATGAGTGAAGATGTCGTCAACAAAGAAGAGATCACTGGTGTTGTTCTCGGGATCATGGTTGACACCTGCAATGGCATCTTTATTATTGATTCTTTCCCCGTGAGACATTATAACCACAAAGGTGCTGTCCGAGTCTTTATGGTCAGGAAGTGCAGCGAAATCCTTGACTGCAGCCTCTATTTGCTGTGAATAAAATAAGATAACCACATGCATAGTATAAAGTGCATTGTATAATTAAACTAGATAAAGTCAGTCAAGACAAACTTTGATGTTGGCTTGAGAAAGCCTGACCAGAAAGTTTAAAGAAGTTTTAAAAGCTTGACGTGTGAAGGTTTTCAGTTTGAAGTTTAAATTAATTTCAGCTTAAAATTTGAAGGCAAACAGATCAAGAGATCAAAAAGTCCTAGTGAGTGTCTGTTTAGATTTGAATTTTTCATTGACAGGCGACTCCTCACATGTCCCAGAGCCTTGGTTAAAATTGCAATAATTTGAGCTAATTAATTCGTTACAGTGAACACCATGCCTTTTCTAAGTCACAAACTACTACTTAAATGGCGTAATTGAACTAAGGCCTAATCCTGGCTTAATCTATGAACCCAGTCTGTGAATCCACTCTCACGGAATGAAAATATTCCATTTATTTATGATCAAAATATTAAATGTTATGCTGAAAAATATCTGAAATAATATATCGTCATTAATATATTACAATATATTGAATAATACATACAAAATCGCCACTTTTCATATATTGAAAAATATGACAAAATATCTTGGTCTTCTCCTGGACTGAAGCACAGGCTCTACTCTTCAGCAAAATGGACAACATAAATTTAAATCCTGTAATTTTTTTAACACATTGTGCACAAAAAATTGGAAATACAACCGGCGTATGAATCTCAACAACGTGTTGAAATACATTCTGGGAGCTACCATAGCGTAAAATTTATCTATTTTAATGTATTTTACAAACACAGTTACAGCAGCCAGAAATTAAAGTGGACAAGAGCCCCACTAAAGCAACACTGATCTCAATATTGGTGATTATTATTTTCAATAAAACATCAACATCTGAAGCTCTGTTAATTCTCAATAAGAGCTTCTGTAGACGTGTGACAGAAATAAAGTCAGTCTGGTTAGTAATAAGTGAAGCTGGTAATGCTGTTTGTGGAGTTGTTTAATCAGATCTGTTAGTGTTTAATGTTCTGTTTCTGTTGTGTGAGTTTTGTGGGTCATCATTGTGTTGGAGAGATCCTGAGCTTCAGTCAATGATGAGCTGAGAAACACTGATGCTCTGCTGCATATTGCTTTATTTAACAGGTAGTAATCTATTGCAGTGGTGTTTATTTACTACTTTGTGTAGTTTATGCTATTTTTTTAGTTAAGTCTTTGCAGTTTACTTTTTCCTCAAGTTTTCTAAGTACACTCAACTAATGACACTTTACAGTGTAAATATATTGTCACATTTTTCAATATATGAAAAGTGGCAATTCCTTATTCAGTCTATACTGTGATATATTAATGCAATATATTATTTCATACATTTTTCAGTACATTTTAACCATTATATATATTTATCATAAATATACTGGAATTATATTTTCCGAACAGCCTCTGACATGACATGTTGTACCTTTAAAGTTACAGTCAGAAATGGTAGTCTCAGAAGTACTAGTTTAAGAATGTCACCCTTCTGGTCCACTCGAGCTGCTCTGAGAGGGATTCGACCCGAGCACGCTAACAAGAACGCTAAAGACCGCAGTCTCTATAGTGTCAGTCCATGAGCACCTCTTGAGATCAGGGGAGTGAGGTTTACACACACAGCTCTTACTAGCTTGCCTCCATTACACATACGAAAGAATGTTGTCTTTCTCAAGTCAACACAACTAGAGTATTTGTTCACATTTCTGTACTACACTAGAATTCCACTAGCTTTATACGCACCCATCCACAGAGATTTGTGTGTTTCTTAACTCTGTAACCCAAAGCTTTCAGCAGCCACTTCATGTTCTTCTCATCTTCCTCTGCTCCACTCCTGTAAGTTAAGTGCTTGAATTGTATGTTGGTGATCAGCAGTGCCAAACGTTTCCTCTGAGACTTGTCCATTGGCATATAAATCTATAAAAAAAAAAAAAAAAAAAACAGAATTATGCAGAATTAAAGCAAAAGAGACAGATTGGGTGTTTCCTAACCCCAGCAGTGAATGTTTTGGATCAGTTGTTTTCCTGTCTTTTTTGTTGGTATACTGAGACTAAAATAACATAGGATAAAGCAATGGGTATATAAACAGGGGTGCACATAAGTGGTATGCATGTGCGGTAAAAATAAACAATGTGCACCAGAAAACCAAAAAAAAAAAAAAACATTTTTGAGGACCGGTTAACAGGGGCACGTTTACTTACTGGAGTAGGATTTTTCTCTGTCTCTGGTAAGATAACAATCATGATGATAAGTGTGTTCTAGGTGTGCAACGAATTGCAGTTAATCCATGATCCGTACGGATAAGGTCCAATGGTTCGGCACGCGTGTGATTCGCGGATTAACTGTTAAATTTAACCATCATAGAGTGAAAGTTTTGTATGTGTTTTGTCTTGCCAATTAACACATTCAAACGATTTTACTTGCGCTTTAACGGACACATACACACAAAATGATGTCAAAATACCTGTCTCGGCAAGTATTCTCTTGGTTATGTCATAAGTGAACAGTTGAGAAAGAAACCGGATGTGTGTCAGTTATTTGGTCCATGCTTTCCTTCTTAAAGGGACAGCAGCCTGATATTCTTGCTATTGTCTGTGTCATTAATGTTAGTTCAATGGTAACGCTTTAGATTACAGCCAGGAAAGTACTAGCATAAGTTATGATGTAACTTTCGGTAATTATATACCTAAATGTATACCTATAAAGTAAGTATGTGAAAGTATAGGGGAACAATATGTAAAGTCTTGGGAATAAAGGGGTAATAACCAGGAAAATAAGTATTGTAGAACTAAGGGGCACTTATACTTGTCACGATCACCGTCTGCTCCTGTCAGTTCCCGGACTACACTTCCCACAATCCTCCCTGTCAGTCACATGTTCACTCCACACCAATCACCTGTTGCCACATACAGCCTAGCACACTACACTGATCACCACACCCAGCTGCAGCTCATCACCAGGACTATAAAGGACTTTCACACACACCACCTCACCGCGAAGTCTTGTTTCACATTGTGTACAATTCCGAACGTTTTATTCCTGTCTGCCCGTTGTTATCGTTCCTGCCTGTTATCTGTTATTGACCCATTGCTGCCTGTCCTGACCCTTGCCTTGTGTGCTGTTCTGTGAATGCTATCTGCCTGCCTCGATCTACTGCCTGCACCCTGACCACGATTCGGTCTGTCCCCTGCTGTTCCTGTTTGCTCCTGTTCGACCCTGCCTGTACGACCACTCTAACTTCAATAAAAGCTTGCAAATGGATCTTACCTTGAGTCCCGATTCATTACAATACTATTATGATAGACAACAATCTTATGTTTGGGAGCAATTTAGTGAACACACTGCACACCTTTTTGTAATAATAGAGTACAATAAAAAAATAAATAATCTGGGAATGCTTTATGCAAGCTCATGTGTTCCTAAAAGTCGAAGCATCAAACAGCACATATACAGCAATAATCCATACGACCCCAAAGGATGAATCAATGTCTTCTGACATTGACAAGTGAAACGATAAGTGTTTGTAAGAAAAATACCAAATATTTTAAATGTTTAAACTGTAGACTAATGCTTCCGACCATAGACTGTAAAAAAAGATGGACGCCGCGACACCGCTTCCTTCCATTGTAATGAACTGAATGTAAAACGTATGATGATGGATGTTGACATGTTACGCAAAAACGTCAGTTTGGAGCCTGGGCCAGAGATTGTATATAATGGGGAGATGAGAGGGTCTGTATCTCTTACCATTGGAGAAAGCGTAACGGCTAACTTAATCACGTGTGGCACCTCTCAGCCTATCGTATAATGGCAGTGACATCAGTCGCAACATTCCCTAGTCTGCCTTCTCTTAAAAATACATTTTTATCAAGCTAAAATCTACATATAGTTCCCAACGAAAGTAAAGACATGTTTAATCAGCACAGTGAAGCCTCTCATCCACTGACATCCATTCAAAAAACAGCCTCTGGTCTCATTCCCTGTGTACCGCCAGAGGCGGAGCGTTAGCATCAGCCGTTACGCTTTTTTGGCTAAAGGTTGCAGGCTTGCCTTCCAGTGGCTTTGCCTGGGCATGTGCAGAAGGAAGGAGGAGGAGTCGCGGTATCAATCTTCCGCCCAGACGACGGCGTCATCATTGATGTATTTTAAATAGGCTATATGAATTATACGCAATTTAAAATTCTACCTATAAAATAATAGGCTATTCTGTTTCTAGAGCAATGATATTTTTGAAACAGCAAATTCAGTAGATAAACTCAATATAATGTGCCACTAGAAACAACTCTAAACTGTCAGATACGGTCCTGCCATTTTAAATAAAGTTAAACTAACGTTACAGGAGATCGATTGTTGTAATTAGAGTAGACTATCATTAGTTTTGTCCTGCTAATTATTATTTTATATACATAAATTCTATAGCATCAAATTGCTAGCTAAAATCAAACTTATCACAAAAACAAACAATTGAATATAAATCAGCTTGATAACAACTACCTTAAAAGATCAAAACCATCTTTAGGAAAATTTTATTTGAAGCATCAAAGAGCCCGCAGCTTCACTTTTCAGGATGTATGAGGCACACCCGCTTCCGACCAACCAAAGCAACTGGAAGGCAAGCCTGCAACTTTTAGCCAAAAAAGCGTAACGGCTAATGCTAACACCCCGCCCCTGGCGGTACGCAGGGAAGGAGACCAGAGGCTGTTTTTTGAATGGATGTCAATGGATGAGAGGCTTCACTGCGCTGATTAAACAGCTTCTGTGGGGAAATAGCTAATCATTTAATTAATTGACAGCCTGTTTGCTAATCTTCAGCATGTTTTACACTAAACAATACTTTCGTTGGGAACTATATGTAGATTTTATCTTGATAAAAATGTATTTTTTAAGAGAAGGCAGACTAGGGAACATTGCGACTGATGTCACTGCCACGATAGGCTGAGAGGATTAAGTTAGCCGTTACGCTTTCTCCAATGATACGAGATACTGTAGTTTTCACAGCATTATTACTGTAAAATGAACAAATCCTTACTGTAGAACCCTAATACAGCATGTTGCTGTAAATCTGCAAAGCATCATGGTTAAATTTCAATGGCGGGTAAATTTGACAGTAAATATATATTTACTGTGAATCACAGTTAAGAAATTTTGAGCAGGACATTTTCAGCAGCAGAAATGAAGGAGATTCCACACTTTCTCTAGGATTTGACTTCAGCAAGGTAACTTTGCTCATATTTTGCAATGTTACATTAATTTACCAAGGCTTCCTCATGTAAATTTACCTGTCTTTAGGAGTGTGCCAAGAAAGAGATGCAGAGAGCAGCACTATAAGCCATATCATTACAAAGATAACTGTTTACTCACATAAATTTGATTTTTTCATCTGTCAATATTTGATAACGTCATCAGTTTATACAGTAACACTAGTTACTGTACAATAATAAACACAGTAACACAATAGTTACCATGATTAAATTTACAGTAAGCATACATATATGTATATATTATAATATATTTACAGCGTAACTTCCAGTAACTATAGTGTACTTATAAAGTAAGTATGTGTAAGTATAGGGGAACAATATATATATATATATATATATATATATATATATATATATATATATATATAAGAGAGCGTGTTTGATACCAGTACATAGGGGTGTGACATTTTGATCATCGAGGTGAAAAGCTTTCTCGGCTCCCTGATGCATGCAAATATCTTATTACTCTAAGTCTGGGCTATGTAGTTGTAACCATCTCTTAGCTCTGTGTCATGCTTGGAAAAAAAATGATCTGTATTTGCATTTTGAATATTGAGAGAGTTGTTTGATTACAGTTGCACTTATTGTTTGCACTTAATAAGTGTCATGATCCTTGTCTGTGTTCCCTGTATGTCCTGTGTTGTGTGTGTGTCAACAAAGAGCTTAGAACCCAAGAGGCGACACTTTGATCCTTTTTGGCTAACAGTCACTAGATGGCGCTCCAGTAGCGCGGTCGCCATTATGGGGTGAAAATACTAACTGGACCATTGAATCCTTCACATCTTATGCACCCAAAATCTGCAAATTTCACTGCCAAATCAGAAGCACAATAGAACAATTTTTTAAATTAAGTCACCAATAAATTGTATGGCTCCTACAGTAAATGTTGTATTGTCTTATATATGTTTTATTTTACCAGTTGTGGAATCCATCCATTCATCCATCTGAGGTAACGTAGTTAGCATACTTTATTGAGTATTTCCATTGTATGTAACTTTACACAATTATTAATAGTAAATTAAAAAATTATAAATTTAAGATCATCATGTTTGCAGTGAACAATATATTTCAGACCTAGTGGAGTAATAGTAATAATATCTAGGTCTGAATTGATTTTATATATATATATATATATATATATATATATAAGTATGTTTTAATGGATCACGCTACAAACATAATTTATCATTATTTTTATGCATGTCCTTAATTTAATTTAATTTCATATGTTGGTAATAATTCAGTGTTTCTAAGCCTTTTAAAGAATTTTAACCCAAACTGACTGGGTTAATACTTAAATACTTAATACTTAAACACAAAGTGTGTAAATAAACTGTTAAAAGGATTTGATGATCACTAGTAATAGTATTTTATTCTGTGTTGTCATCATTCAGGTTGGATTTCAGCTTTAATGTACTTTTTTTTTTTTTTTTACAAAGCAGCTGATATTGCCATAGAAACTGTACTGCCGACTCGCTTTCACCACAAAATGGCAGAATAATAAAAAAAAGGTTTAAAATAAGGTTTCATTAGTTAACATTAGTTAGCTACTGTAGTTCTGAACTGAGAAAGAACAAAACTTCTACAGCATTTATTCATCTTAGTTTATAACAATTACTAATACATTATTAGAATCAAAAGTTGTGTTTGATCAGCAAAAAAAAAAAAAAGAATATATATATATATATATATATATATATATATATATATATATATATATATATATATTACTGTTAAGAGTCTTTTGAACGATAGTGTATGTTTCCTGTTTTATTTAATCAGAATCTTGGATGGACTGGGAAACATTTTTTGTAATACCAGAAATGTTTACATTAGAAAACATATTGATATAAATGTGTTTCAGGGAGTGTCAAACCCGCTTCTGGAGGGCCACCGTCCTGCAGCGTTCAGCTCCAACACTTGCTGCTTCAGCTGCTGGATGGAGTTAAACTCTGCAGGAAGGCGACCATCCAAAAGCAGTATGTGTTGTTGAAATGGAGATACTTGCGTCTTTTTCCTTTTCTGTAAGAATTCTGTCCTTAAACTCTTGGCTGGATGGAGTAATGCTTAATGGTCTCTTCCAGTCGGACTGGATGGGCTGCTCCTCCACAGACACTGGAGTACTTCTGGTCTCCTGCTGCACAGGCGGCTGAGCTGAAGACAGGAAAACACTCATCATTCAGTGTATTTCAAAATATATCCAAAGCCCATAGAACAAAGAGCCGTGTGATAGTGCTGTGATCTTACCGACAGCAACAGGGGTTGAGTTGTAGCTGACGGTTGATGAGCCTTGGATGCTGTTTCCAATCATTACTGGAGCAAATACAGTTGAACCACCACTTGCTTTAACATTGACTGCAGTGGAATAGAGAGAGAGAGATTTACACACTTTCTTACATTACAGCTTTAACATTACTGACATTTTACTTCATTACCAGGCCTCTGTTCATCTTGATTTCTCTTCATAGCTTCATCTCTTCCACGACCCTCCATTGTCTCATCTACAGCGTCACTGGTATCTAATATATAAAGTATATATATTAGGGCTGTCAATAGATTCGATTTTTGAAACACAATCAATCACACACGTTTCATGAAATTAAGCATACACCTTTTATATTCATCCATTGTGATTTTCACAAAACTGTATTTTTCAGCTTTTTTCAAGGAAAATAAATGTAGGTGTTTTTTCAAAAAAAAAAAAAGGACACTGGCAGGCTTCAAAAGGACACCAAATAACAAAATTATATGAGTCCATACAATTTATACATTTACAAACCCGAATTCAAAAAAGTTGGGACACTGTACAAATTGTGAATAAAAACAGAATGCAATGATGTGGAAGTTTCAAATTTCAATATTTTATTCAGAATACAACATAGATGACATATCAAATGTTTAAACTGAAATGAATCATTTTAAGGGAAAAATAAGTTGATTTTAAATTTCATGGCATCAACACATCTCAAAAAAGTTGGGACAAGGCCATGTTTACCACTGTGTGGCATCCCCTCTTCTTTTTATAACAGTCTGCAAACGTCTGGGGACTGAGGAGACAAGTTGCTCAAGTTTAGGAATATGAATGTTGTCCCATTCTTGTCTAATACAGGCTTCTAGTTGCTCAACTGTCTTAGGTCTTCTTTGTCGCATCTTCCTCTTTATGATGCGCCAAATGTTTTCTATGGGTGAAAGATCTGGACTGCAGGCTGGCCATTTCAGTACCCAGATCCTTCTTCTACACAGCCATGATGTTGTAATTGATGCAGTATGTGGTCTGGCATTGTCATGTTGGAAAATGCAAGGTCTTCCCTGAAAGAGACGACGTCTGGATGGGAGCATATGTTGTTCTAGAACTTGGATATACCTTTCAGCATTGATGGTGCCTTTCCAGATGTGTAAGCTGCCCATGCCACACGCACTCATGCAACCCCATACCATCAGAGATGCAGGCTTCTGAACTGAGCACTGATAACAGCTTGGGTTGTCCTTGTCCTCTTTAGTCCGGATGGCATGGTGTCCCAGTTTTCCAAAAAGAACTTCAAATTTTGATTTGTCTGACCACAGATCAGTTTTCCACTTTGCCACAGTCCATTTTAAATGAGCCTTGGCCCAGAGAAAACGCCTGCACTTCTGGATCATGTTTAGATATGGCTTCTTTTTTGACCTATAGAGTTTTAGCCGGCAACGGTGAATGGCACGGTGGATTGTGTTCACCGACAATGTTTTCTGGAAGTATTCCTGAGCCCATGTTGTGATTTCCATTACAGTAGCATTCCTGTATGTGATGCAGTGCCGTCTAAGGGCCCGAAGATCACGGGCATCCAGTATGGTTTTCCGGCCTTGACCCTTACGCACAGAGATTGTTCCAGATTCTCTGAATCTTTGGATGATATTATGCACTGTAGATGATGATAACTTCAAACTCTTTGCAATTTTTCTCTGAGAAACTCCTTTCTGATATTGCTCCACTATTTTTCGCCGCAGCATTGGGGGAATTGGTGATCCTCTGCCCATCTTGACTTCTGAGAGACACTGCCACTCTGAGAGGCTCTTTTTATACTCAATCATGTTGCCAACTAAGTTGCAAATTCAAAATACAAAATCCAAACATTATCCTGAATGTGTGTGAAAACAACGTGAATGTACTGAAATGTGTCCGTGCATAATTACAAAGTGCGATCAGTTCATCCAGACAGAGCAATTATACATGATTTGTTTGGGCATCAATATAACGGACTCAGGCGTGCTTAATGTACGACTCCTGTACATTATCACAAACGTCTTTACTTTGATTGCAATCCTCATCCATCAAAACTTTACTAGCGAGACGATGGTTTGCTTTATCTAGCCGAGAAACATAGTTTGGATATCATCTGGCCATACAGCAGTGGGATGTACTATGACAGAATATGACAGAGAGTTCGTGTTTTAAAGTGAAACAGACACTAGAATGAATAAGTCTCTATTCTCTCTGCCATCTCTGATGTAGCTTAATCAGCATGTACTTTTAAGACCATCAAGTGTGTGACGTAAATTACATTAATGACGCAATTTCACATGCTTCAGTAATTTATTCGTGGTAAATGTGTTAAATTATTTTAATGCGTTAAGGATTTTGAGTTAATCTCATGCATATTTGAATTAATCTCACAGCCATAATATATATCTGTATGGACCATTCTACAAAATTTGTGCAAACTATGGTCAATAATATGATGCTAATGTTTTCTGAGTCATCATTTCATATTAACGCATTTTTTTTTTTTTTTTACATTAACACGTTACAACATCAGTTAAATATCATTATATGTAAAAAGCTCATGCTGTAAAAAATACTCTAAGATATAAAAATAAATAACAACTAATACACTTACAATAATAAAACTGATACTGTCATAACACACCAAATGTAAAGCACAATTGATCTGCTCAATATAGCCACTGTTTGTAGCCAATATTTTACACACACATTTTATTTGTCATTTGTTTGAACTTATTAATTGGAATAATATTGCATCAGCGACTTTAACTGTAATTATTTTTTTTTTTATCTGAAAAGAGTGTGTGAACCCACATGATCAAGTCTCCCTTCAGAAGGCTACGAGGCACAAAACATTGCAGAATTCAGTCTTTTGATGATCGAAGATGATGTTTAAAATAGGCTATCGTGACGAGTAAAATGCGAGTTGTTGCAAAACTTGCAATATATACTTTGAATAAGCTACATGACTTTTTCTGAAAGTGTACACAACAAACAATGTTATTATTATTAATATATTCTCCCAACATCTCTTGATAAGAAGTAAAAATGTAACTAAACTGTAAACCTAATGTTTGACATTATATATACACACATGCGTATATATATATATATATATATATATATATATATATATATATATATATATATAATATGATTTTGTTCTCTTCGACTCACTGGATGGAAACGCTGCTTTACTTGCAAATGTTTTATGCAAAATTCAAAAAGGAATAGCAGGTAAAAGCCAAATCCTGGACATTTTGGGCGATTTAGAAATCCCGGCTGGACACATATTTTTTAGGTCCAAAAAGAGGACATATCTGGGAAAAAGACGACATATGGTCACCCTATCTTTGTTGAATGGCTGAAAATTTCCTAATTTCCTTTTTGAAGGTAATATTTTTGAAATAGCGTATATTTTGCATGCTAACTTACAAAATAAGTAGATATTCAACATTGTTGACTTTGCAATAAAATCACATACTTTGTGAAAATATGGCAACTGTATCACTTAACCATTTGAGCTTTTGCATGCTTAAACAGTGTGACTGCGCATGTACAGTACGCCTCAGATCAAATATTACAGATCAACCCTATGCATGTGCGCCGAAACACGTTGGCAAAATAAAGCAGCATTATTTTTTTCAGCTCCATCTTTTGTTTGTTCTGAGCCATTGATGTCACACGTGTTACTGGTGTTGTCCAAAAATAACTTAGTTTTTTTCCAAAATAGCTTTGTTTTTTTCTTTCCATGCACCTTGTTGATCAGGTGAAGTCACACCAGAACAATTACACTACAGATCAAACTTTTGTCAGTATCTGTGTAGGTTTCAAACGTGTAGTGCAAACACTGATCCCCTCAATGGTGACTTAAATTTGTGATTTTCTCCTTTGGTGATTCTGCTTGTTATCTTCAATAATGGTCAATCATCATTCATCACTCAATTAATTACTTAATTATCTCATTAACGTTAACACTGCTTCAATGGGTGAAATAAACATATGGCAGGACTTTTACTTTCTGACCCCTGGACTTCACACCTCTGCTCTGTGTATAATTAACTACTAATAATAATAGTTGTAGGAGTAGTAGTAGTAGTAATAATCTGGTGGATTTTGTAGGCAGATTAAGACTAGGATTTTGATTTTTAAAATATACTGTAAGGAAATACTAATATATTTTTTAAACACACTGTAAATGAATACCAATTCTTTATGTTTAATAATAATAATAATAATGATAATTGCATGAATATTTAAATCTGTTGCAATTTCACAGGTAGTTTAAGACTGGATTTAGATTTTTAAAAAGGTATTGTATGACAGTGAGTTTTGGTGAGTTTATAATGTAATAAATTTCTCATAATGTAAAAATTATTACATTAAGAGCTCAAGATTTTATTACATTTTGAGTTATTATCAACATTATGAATATTTTATTACAACAATAATGTAATACTTATTAAATTATGTTTAGTTTTTACATTATGTCAGAATTTATTTGGCAAATGCGTTTCCATTGTCAGTTAAATATCAGAATACATGAAAAGCTCATGCTGTAAAAATACCCTAAGATATAACAAGAAATAACAATTCTCCCCTTTGTGCATGCAGAAGGCTATGAGGCACAAAATATTGGAGAATTCAGTCTTTTTTTTATTGAAGATGATGTTTTAAATATCGAGACGAGTAAACTGCAATATATAGGGGAGAAGAGGGGCAATTATAACAATGTTGGTCATGTTGTCATTACTCAAATCTTTTGAAATATCTGGATACAATTTTTATGTCAGTAACTTGTATCTGTGTTCTACTTGTTAACAGTCACTAAATGTTTTATGTTAGAGTCACAATATTGATTGAAACATTAGAAGTCAAATGTTACTGTGATGAGTCAGAAGTGTATTGATCCATCTGCAGTTTATCTGAACATAGGGCAGTACAGCAGAGACAAATCCAGAGAACAAAATTAATTCGCAAAATTAATTTTGTACTTAATATACTAAAAATTCTGCTTTAGTACTTCTTAAGATAATCTTAAGAACATCTAAGTGTACACAACTGTGCTATTTTGAGACAATAAGAAATATGAACTAAAATGTGCTTTTAATCTCTGTATTTAAAAAAAAAAAAAGTATTTAGATACCACTTATAGTACATTTCAACCCATAGTGTACTATAAGTGGTATCTAAATACATTTTTTAAATACAGAGATAGTATATTAGAAGAATTTTAGTTTATATTTCTTGGTGTCTCAAAATAGCACAGTTGAGTGTACTTAAATGTTCTGAAGATTATTAAGATTATTTAGTAGATTGAAGTACTAAAGCAGAATTTTTAGTATATTAAGTACAAAATTAGTGTATGAAAATAGAGCACTTTAATTACATTATAGAAATGTCCTTTTTTTTTTTTCTTTTTTTTTACCTGGGTAGTATAGCCAGGCTATAGTTCATTGGTATATAAATATTTAAACTGAACACAAAAAACGTTTCACATTATTATTACATTAGAAAAAAAAATCAGTGATTATTTTCCATATTGAGTTTCCATGCTACTATTACAAGCCAAAAATAATAGTAAATATGTTAATACATGTGTTGATCGTACGCCAATATGGCAGTATTTAAAGTTAAGACAACTTCTGATTCATAAACATTGAAGATTTTGACAGCATGAGAAATTTGCTCATGGTGGGATTTGAACAACGCGTCATATTACTGTAAGAAATGCATTGGAGGGGAACGTATTCGGCGACAGGTTAAAAATAATTAATGTTTTTTCTTTGTTTAGCATAACTGTCGCCGATTACGTTCCCCATCAATGCATTTCTTATAGTAATATGACCCGTTGCGCTCTGTCTCACTGCCTGATCCACTTTTGTGTCCTTAAACATTCGTTTTTTGGGGTCGACAGCTTATAAAAACTTAGTTTTTTTTTTTTTTTTTTGCTTGTTTGCTGTACACCATGTCACATAGCAGCTTTTAGACGGTTGGATTGCCCGAGTGGGCATGGTTTTCAGATTATTATACTAAATGCACTCTGTCTCTATGCTCCCCCTTATCTCTGTAACATGCTTGTCCCCGACACTGCGACTCGCTCACTGCGCTCCTCTGACCTTCTCGTTGTCCCTCAGCATCGCATCTCTTCAGTGGAGGGCAGATCATTCAGTACTATCGCTCCCAAACTCTGGAAATCTCTCCTCCGCTCACTCTGTTGTGTTAATAATATCTCCGAATTTAAATCATTACTCAAAACTCACTTGTTTTCTGAATGTTATACTTCTGATTTGATGGATTGTTTGCTCTGCTTTATTAACTAATGGTTCTCTGAATGTTATGTCTCTAAAGTCCTGTTTTGTATTTTACTGTGCTCGATTCTATTCTTCTGTATGCTTCCCTGCCCTTATAATGTATCTTCAAACTATTGTTTTTCATCATTGTCTACTCATATTATCTCTTCCTTGTTAAATGTATATTGTAAAGTCTCCTTGAGCCCTGGAAAGGCGCTATATAAATAAAACGTATTATTATTATTATTATTATTATTATTATTATTATTATTATTACCACTCCGTGACAAGCTACCCTGCTAGCTAGAAACAACGATATCAGATGTTAGACAACAGAATGGTCATCAAAACAAGACCAATTTCTGATATTTGTAATTTTAAATGTTACAATGCCCCAGGTCTCGCTACTTTGAATAAGGCGTACACAACAAAGATGTTATCATTATTATATTCTCCCAACATCGCTTGATAAGAAGTAAACATGTACCTAAACTAATATCTGACACTGAAGGAAATTGTTAAAGTGAATTATAGAGGAGGGTTTACTCACATGTTTGGTTAAAAACTCTGTGTTGCGTCTGCACGTCCTTGCTCTTCCTTCGTTTGAGGGTTATGCTTGTGTATTTTTTTCCTATTTCCTGCCTCGCCCACACTTGAACATTCAAGCATTCCAGCGTGTCTGCCTTTTCCTGTAGGGTGGGCCAAAGGAAATCCCTAGTGGGACCAGAGATTATATATATATATATATATACAGCTATGGAAAAAATTAAGAGACCACTTAACATTGATTTCTGAACTTGGAGTGGTCTCTTAATTTTTTCCATAGCTGTATATATATATATATATATATATATATATATATATATATATATATATATATATATATATATATATACATACACACACACACACACATATATATATATATATATATATATATATATATATATATATATATATATACATACACACACACACACACACACACATATACATATATATATATATATATATATATATATATATATATATATATATAAAGGGGAATATATATATATATATATATATATATATATATATATATATATATATTCCCCTGTAAAACAAAACTTTTTTGTTAAAAAAAAAAAAAAAAGAGGCAGGTCTTGAAGGAGACTCTCTATATTTACAGGTCTCAATGCTAAGGAACTTTTATACAGGTTCATTCTGGTTCAGATCTTTACTTTAATAAATATAAAGACAAGTAAACAGTCAGTAATAAAATAAGAACAAATGAACAAATTACAAGCAGCACAAAAATATATAACCAGGGTAGGACTGAGGGGTCTGGGGCCCCTGCGCTGGAGTTTATGCTCGTCCCCTTGGAATTATAAGGTTCTGTCTGACATTTTTGTCAAAATTGAGTTCTTCACATATTCTTATTCTGTGACAACTTATTTACATTATGTGATGTTTCTTTTTTTCTTTTCTTTTTTTAAGTTGTGTACATTTTGGGACTTTTTCTTAGAAAACAAAAAGGGTCTATTTACAAATGCTGTGTTCTCGCCACCTCGTATTTAAAGGAATCTTGAGATGACAGCACGTGACGTTATATTCGGGGCTGTTCACGTCCTTGGACTGGGAATAGGTTGTTTGCACATGACGTCACTGCAGCAGCGCGAATGAGTCTGGAGGGCAGGGAGTGATTTTTCTACATAGGAAAAAACTCAAAATTCGTATGTTTTGCGTTGATTATGGTTGCTCGAATGTTAAAATCGAGAACCCAGAAAGTGTTTATATCGTTTACATAACTTATACCATTTTTTATAATTTTATAATTTTAACTTTAAAGTCACCTTTTATAGCGTTTTGCGTCTAAATGAATATGGATACCTGCTTACCTTTTGTTTTTCATGTTCTTCATGCTATTGTTTGCAGGGAAGAGAAGCCATTTTCTGCCATTGAATGATAATTTGGTATTTTCACTTCAGTTTTGTAGAATTCACAATGTTGATCTGGTTACAGTGAGAACAGTGCTGCTGCTTCAGCCATGGTATGGTAGAAAATGTCCAAATAAATAAATGTGTTCGATGATGTGAGTTCCTATTACAATTCTCGATCCAGCATAAATGACAAACACTGGCGACATTTTTCACAATCACGACAGAAAATCAAAACACTGCCCTTAACATCACTAGCAGAAAGGCAGCGTGATATAAACAAACCAGGGGTGCGTTTCCCGAACAATGATGTAACTCGCTGCTGAACTACCATAGTACGATGCATCGTTGAACAAACCAACTAGCTAGTCACGACTGTTTCCCAAAACCGTATTGTCGCAAACCTGTCGTTCAACCACGTTGGTGAATGACGTCACGCAGGTGGTGAGTAATAACTTCTTTAAATTAATCCGTTTGAGATTGAATTAATGCTAGAATTTCTGCTATAAATTACAGGCAAGGCATTAGAGGACTAATTCTCATTAGGACTTTATTTCCAGATTAAATCAAATTCTTGTTCTGACGTACTAGAGCACGTACTGACAGATATCAATCAAAGTAAAGCACATATAATCTCCTAGCTTTGCATTTGCCAATCATCACTCAGATCTCTGACCTTTGGGTGGAACCATTTCAAAGCGTTCATTAGTTCTATACTTTCACATTATTATTAATTGCTCATTTGCCCTTAAAGCATTTTTATTCATAGTAAATATTGCTTAATAATAATATTTACTAACATCAGTTTTCTCCAGGTTTTTACTATCTGTTTTCAAACGGTTATTAGCTTCTCTCTGTGCAGACAATTTTTTCTGCAAGTTTTACAAAGTTACTCTTAAAAATGTTCTTTCAAATAAGAACTAGTTTTTATAATCTTTTTCTAATTTACCAATTAGACAACATGTATCTGTATTACATGCATGCACTATTACTCTGCAGTCTTAATAAAACAAAATGGAAATGTATTCATACATATTCCTTCACATCGTACATTACAATTCATTTATACATTCATTTTTCTAGGCATATAAACAAACCAGCTTTATACACCTCATTGTATAAACTCATCTGACTTGTCACTCATTCTTGTTGTCAATCGATCCATTTAAATATTATCATTCTGTATTTATATCTGCTTATCTTCCTTTAATGGTTTTGTTGTCCAAACTCTTTTGAAGTTAAATACTTAAATCTCCTTATCTTTTACATCTCTCTAGGTTGTTTTGCCAAGTTTCTCTTGTTCTGTGTCTATATTATTAAAAGCATGTTGTTTTATGAGCTTTCAGAGCACCTACTCTCCTGGGTGAAGGACTAACCTATAAATCCTGCTCAGACGACTATTTCACTCCCTTCGTACATTTTTTCTTCCTGCTAAACTGCAGATTCCAAAAATTTCAGAAGCCTTTAAAGAGCATTCTGTTTTTTGATGCTTTATATTTATTGAAGTACTCAAGATCTTCACCCTAATAATTTCTTCAATGTTGTTTTGTATATTCTAATCTACATACTTATATTGCCTAATATTTTCTTAGGTCTTTTATTATTTATTCTTCAATTGTCATTGTAACTGCATCTTAAATTGTTAAATCAAAATCCCTTTAAAGATACATCTGTTTGTTTGTCGTCCATATTTGTAATTGCTATTTCAAACATTTAAGTCCTGTCTGTTTGAATGGGGGATCCTGAAATCTCAAAAGCTGCTCACAGAACTCTTAATTACTATTTCAAATTAGCAACTAATTTTGACATAAACTGTCACATAAGTGTTGTTTCCCATCCTTAAATATAGTTAAAAAGACTTATTTTCTAAACTAAACCAGCCAATGCACATATGCAATCCCATTCATTAGCTAACTGTTTCTATGGGAACCGGAGCTTCTAATGGCAGCTGTAGTGACTTTTCCGATCAATGATCAGTTTCCTTTATTTAGATGGAGGGCTCTATTTCGCCTTGTTATGCATTACCGTTTCTCTATTCAAATAATAGAATTGAAGCATTTTTTGTAATTTTTGGTTAACAACAATATCTCCTATTAAACCAAATGATTTAAACTATCACCTGATTACTTACAGTCTCTTTTTCTTTACTATTATTAATTTGGCATCTAAGCACATCCTTTAGTGAGGATCTATTTACCAGTAAATTTCATAACTTGTTTCGTATTTCTGTCACTCTGTTACTAGGTCTTATTTTATCTTCACATCTTTATATTTAATAACATCTTTAACATCTTTAATTCTACATATCAATTACAAATTTTACTGGATGTTCAAATTGTCTTGTCTCAATTAAAGTTACATGTATTTGCTTCTTAGTATTATTTATTTTTTTGTGTGGCTTTTATTTAAACATTAAATTTGCTCTGCAGATGAAGCTTCCTTAAATCTATCCCCTATTTATTTTATTTTTCTCTTTCATTTATTCTGATTTATTTACAATGTCTTATTTTGATCTTATGATACTTTTAACAATACAGCCTTTCATTGTTCTTCCTTGATGCAAAAACTTGAGAAAATGAGATCCATTAAATTTAGCCTCACACGCAAACTTTAATCGATAATGAAAATACTTAATAAAACCAAAAGGTAAAATAACCATCATAAAGTATTAGTCAATAGTTAATAATAAAATTTAGAGTATTGTAAAATCCAGAGTATTGTATCTAATAGATGAAGATCAAAAAGAGCAATAATTAAGACATTTGCAGATAAGAGACAAGAAGTAGAAGCCAAGGAGAGCAAAGGAGAGAAAAAGCTGAATTATCAACAACTCAGTCCATATTATACCATAAGCATACAGGGAAATTCCCAACCTACACAAACTGATGTTTTTGTTCTAAAAGAAAAGGTTAATTTCACCCATTACGTCGTCCACTGGTCCAGTGTCAAAAATAGTTATAGAGTTGTTTTGACCCCCCTTGGGAATTTTGCAAATCTTACCCTTTTAAATGTCATCAGGAAAAATAACAGACATATTTTGATCAGATTCAAATTCAAATGGTTAATTCTGAAAAAACACCACTTATACAGTAATTGGTAGCCGTCCAATGTCTAACCACAAACGTGTCAGCATGACCTGGCTGTCACACTGGAACACTTGAAGAACAATTGAACATAGCAAGCATACTCGTAAATATAAAATAAAAATAACCATGAGGGTACAATAACAAGTAAATACTTGAAAATATGATAAGAATTAATATATAAAGTATTAGTACATAAATATAGGAAATCAAAAGTGAAACTGATAAATCATAAGCCATAAACGATTAACATAAATATTAATAAAAGTGCATGAATATGAATATTGACCATTTCGGATCCATCATTCCTGAACTCTTTTTAACTTCCTAATACACAGTATATTGTTATTTTTCCTCAATTTGTCATGTTAAACTGTATTTATCCTACATTCACCATTTCATTTATTTTTAAAATATTTAGCGTTTAAGTCCTATCATCCACTTTTAACTTACTTTTAAGTATTTTGCTTATTTGCTAACTCCATCTGGACGGGATCCAAAGGATCAGCTTACTCATTTCAGTTTCTTTAATCAATGATTTCACTTTTAAAGCTACTTGTTCTCCCATTCAAGCATATTACTCAGATAAACCTGAATGAAGAGTCTGCTTTCTGTTAGTGAGGCGTCCCTCTCCTGACAGAAAGCCCTGTCTCTTTTGCTATTCTAGCCTCTCTGAGACCTGCCATATGAGATCTTATCTCACATCTATTGGCTAAATAAACTCTACAGCTTCCTAAGCTCGTACGGTTTATTCTTTTTTGTGTGCGCACTCAACCCTTTCTGGGTCGAACCTAATAATTCATCTTAGATTTATTCTATTCTGTTTTGGGTCTTACAGGATATAGTTTTCTCCTCAGTAACTTCTCATCTCATGCTCTACATATTTAACATACAAGCGAGTATTAAGCCAACTGTCGAGCAATTTGGTCATCAGTCCTGGCCAGTAACTGATGATCAATCTGCCTCGAGCCCCACGTTGGGCGCCATGTTTTGTGATTAATCTCTATGCACCTTTACCTTATTTTTATTATTCTCAGGTTAGGTAAGAAAGTCAAATCTGACCTAAATTATAAGCATTTTAAAAAATACTTACAATCAGACAGAAGACTTCTCCATGGTCTGTTCAGGCTCAACGACTTAAATTAATGCCACATGAGGCCGGGTTTAGTTATAAAATTATAAGTTCATTTATTTATTACATTAATACTACTAGTATTATTTATATTCTACTAACATGCTATACAAGTAATTAAATAAAGTATAAGTATCAAAGAGTTATTCAGTCAAGGCAATATCAGCGATGGAGGATTCATCTGTCAGGGTTCTGTCACTTCTGTCTAGTTTATTTCTTGGTTTTGTGACAGAGCTCTGACACTCCCGTTCTTGTCCTGTTTTTGTGTGAGCGTACGGTCTCGAGTGTTCTCGGTCCGTGCGCTCTCTTGTCTGCGTGCCTTGTTTCATGTTGGGAGCGTGGCGTTCGGATCCCGGCACTCGTGTCTAGTTTGGTTTCGGTTTCGTGCCGGGATTCGGACACTCGCGCTCACAGTCCTGTCTTTTATTGTGAGCGCACGGTCGAGTGTTCCTTCACTTGCCGTGCGTTCTTGTCTCATGTTTTGTCTCTTGTTCTGTGTAGCACGCGGTTGCTTTCATGTTTTGTCTTTTGTGTAGCACGCAGTCTGTGTTTCAGGGGCTGCGTGGTCTCATGATGGCTGCGTCCGAAAACCTAGGTAGCTGTCTTGCTGCCTCGCTGTCTTATAAGAGAAAAACTTGTACATGAAGATACCTCACGAAATTAATTCTTAGGAGATTATATTACTCAGCAAACACTTTAGAAGATTTTATTTTTTTTTAACAGTCCACCTAGAAACAGTTTTAGAGTTTTTAATCTTATACCTTATATAGTTTTTTTAATTGCTCTTTTATAGTGTTTTAACTTGTTACTCACTAGAAAACAGCCAAGGAAAACACCAACATACCAACAATAACCATTAACTGTTACAGATACAACTTTTCTTTTGATTTTAATGTATTATTAAATAGTGAATATAACATTAACTAAAATTGTCACGGGTGCACAAGAACAAGATGTAACAGATCCAAGTGCAGCATAAGTATTTATTGGGGAGTCCAGAAACGTAATCCAAGGCAGGCAAGAGGTCAAAATCCAGGTAATCAGTCCACAAAACAACAAGCCAGAGATATAAACAGTGCACGTAACAAATACAACGAACCACAACCAGGGACAGACACAACTGAGATTAAATAGACAAACACTAATTAACAAACACAAAACAGCTGGGTGCAATGATGAATGGTAATTAGTCCAGGGAGTGTATATGGGAAATGTAGTTCATGAAATGAGTGAAGCAATGAGTCCGGGAAGGAGTGCCCTCTAGAGGCTGAAGGCACTCTCACAGGTGATCGTGACATTACCCCCCCTCAAAGGAGCGGCTACCAGACGCTCCACCAGACAAAAAACAAAAACACAAAAAAAAAAAAACTGAGGGAGGTGGACAGGAGGAGGATCAGGGGGAGGGATGGTGGGCCAGATCCAGGGTCCCCAACTGATAGCCAGGGTGGTGCTGGAGGAACTGACCAGGCTGGTTCCAGCGGTTCTAGAGTCCTGGCTGGGTGCCAGGGTGGTGCTGGAGGAACTGACCAGGCTGGTGCCAGCGCCTCTGGAATCCTGGCTGAGTGCCAGGGCGGTGCTGGCGGAACTGACCAGGCGGGTTCCAACGGTTCCAACGGCCGGGGCAGTGGCAGCAGGGCAGGAAGCCTGGACGACGGTGGCAGGACAGACGGCTTGGTTGACGGCGGCAGGACAGAAGATCTGGGCGGTGGCGGCAGAGCAGAAGGCTTGGACGGCGGCAGGGCAGAAGGCCAAGGGTGCTTCATGGCCATATCAGGGAGAGCGGACAGCTCGGTGACGGCCTCCGTGGCCGTATCAGGGAGAGCGGAGGACTCAGGGACGGCAGCGGGCTCAGACTGGGGCTGCTCTGGGACGGCAGCGTGCCCAGGCTGGGGCTGCTCTGGGACGGCAGCGTGCTCAGGCTGGGGCTGCTCTGGGACGGCAGCGTGCTCTGTAGTAGACTCACTGGCTGGAGCGGGCTCTGTAGTAGACTCACTGGCTGGAGCGGGCTCTGTAGTAGACTCACTGGCTGGAGCGGGCTCTGTAGTGGACTCACTGGCTGGAGCGGGCTCTGGAGTGGACTCACTGGCTGGAGCGGGCTCTGTAGTGGACTCACTGGCTGGAGCGGGCTCAGTAGTAGAGCCACTGGCTGGAGCGGGCTCAGTAGTAGAGCCACTGGCTGGAGCGGGCTCAGTAGTAGAGCCACTGGCTGGAGCGGACTCACTGGCTGGAGCGGACTCACTGGCTGGAGCGGACTCACTGGCTGGAGCGGACTCACTGGCTGGAGCGGACTCACTGGCTGGAGCGGGCTCTGGAGTGGACTCACTGACTGGAGCGGGCTCTGGAGTGGACTCACTGACTGAAGCGGGCTCTGGAATGGACTCACTGACTGAAGCGGGCTCTGGAATGGACTCACTGACTGAAGAGGGCTCTGGAGTGGACTCACTGGCTGGAGTGGACTCACTGGCTGGAGTGGACTCACTGGCTGGAGTGGACTCACTGGCTGGAGTGGACTCACTGGCTGGAGTGGACTCACTGGCTGGAGTGGACTCACTGGCTGGAGTGGACTCACTGGCTGAAGCGGGCTCGGGCTGTTCTGAGTGCATCCTCCAGGCACGCAAGACAGCCAAAATATAAAAAGTGAAGACAGCCCTCCTGGCCATCACGGGACTGACAGGGAGAGCATGCGAGACTGGAGTGGACTCACTGGCTGGAGCGGGCTCTGGAGTGGACTCACTGGCTGGAGCGGGCTCTGGAGTGGACTCACTGGCTGGAGCGGGCTCTGGAGTGGACTCACTGGCTGGAGCGGGCTCTGGAGTGGACTCACTGGCTGGAGCGGGCTCTGGAGTGGACTCACTGGCTGGAGCGGGCTCTGGAGTGGACTCACTGGCTGGAGCGGGCTCTGGAGTGGACTCACTGGCTGGAGCGGGCTCTGGAGTGGACTCACTGGCTGGAGCGGGCTCTGGAGTGGACTCACTGGCTGGAGCGGGCTCTGGAGTGGACTCACTGGCTGGAGCGGGCTCTGGAAAGGCCTCCGGGTTTTGGGGAATGGAAGCCTTCCTCCTCCTCTTCCTCCTTTTAGATGTGGGAAGCGGAGACTCAGTGCCAACCTCCTCTGAGGCCTCTGAAGCGGATTCACGGGCTGGGACGCACTCATGGACTGGAGCAGGCCTTGGAAAGGACACACGGGCTGGAGCGGGCACACGGGCTGGAGCGGGTGCTGGAGGTAGTCGAAGCGGCCCATTCCCACGCAGATGCAGGTAATTGGAGAAATTCCAAAAGTTTAACCCCCTTACCAGCTCCATCTCCCACTGCGGCAGAGGTCTATCCAGACAGTTATTAATAGTGTCTTTGAGGACCGTATCAGAGAGACCATACCCCTCCGCCCGTGACCAGAACTTCTGGACGAATGCCCGCACTCCCATTCTCCTCTGGCGGAGAGTCGCCAAAAGGGCCTGAGCCTCCTCAGCCCCCACTGATGACCGGAGTCTCCTGCTGCTGGATCCTTGCATAGTGGTGGTTCGTTCTGTCACGGGTGCACAAGAACAAGATGTAACAGATCCAAGTGCAGCATAAGTATTTATTGGGGAGTCCAGAAACGTAATCCAAGGCAGGCAAGAGGTCAAAATCCAGGTAATCAGTCCACAAAACAACAAGCCAGAGATATAAACAGTGCACGTAACAAATACAACGAACCACAACCAGGGACAGACACAACTGAGATTAAATAGACAAACACTAATTAACAAACACAAAACAGCTGGGTGCAATGATGAATGGTAATTAGTCCAGGGAGTGTATATGGGAAATGTAGTTCATGAAATGAGTGAAGCAATGAGTCCGGGAAGGAGTGCCCTCTAGAGGCTGAAGGCACTCTCACAGGTGATCGTGACAAAAATGATCAATTGTTATGATGTTCATGTTAACAAATGTATTTTTACCAGAATCCTGAATTTGACTCTGTTTCCTTTTTTGTGTGCCTCATTTGAGAAATCATTCATTGAATTTCATTGTGCTTACTAATACTTTAAGCTGCTTCTCAAGAACAAATAATCATTTGTTTTTATATATTTCTTTCTTTGTAGTTTGGACCATGGAGGCCAATTCAGTATGACCCCAGGACTGAGAAAATGTAGGTCTTTTCTATCCTAGAGAGAGAGAGATAAAACTGTCATTCATTCTAATCTCTCTTGTGTTCAGATATGTGTGATCTCACACTGGATCCAAACACAGCACACACTCAACTCATCCTGTCTGAGGACAACAGAGAGGCGACACGAGTGGAAGAGAAGCAGCCGTATCCTGATCATCCAGACAGATTTGAGCTCCATGAACAGGTTCTGAGTCGAGAGAGTCTGTCTGGACGTTGTTACTGGGAGGCTGAACGGAGTGGGATGGGGGCTGATATTGCAGCGACATATAAAGGAATCAAGAGGAAAGCAGGATACCAGCCCCTTCACCGCTGTCTAATTGAGTAGGAGTGTATGTGGACGTGTCAACACCACATTCACTGAACCCCTCTATGCTGGATTTAAGGCTTATGATTCCTGAGTGTCTTTGTGTCAGATTTAACAACCTTTTGTACACGTTTTAATTCTGCTTTCTACCTTGATTATAATTTGCATTTTAATTGTACTTGTTTAGAATAATAGATGTTAGCAAAATTTGTTTTTCGCACTTAAGCGCTGTGTTGTTCTCGCAGTAATTTTGATTTCAGCCATTCATAGGTTATAGGCTTTTGCTGTGTTAATTCCACAGGCGGGCATAGCTGTTTTCAATCACGTGTTAATAAGCAGTAGGCGTTGCGTTGAAGTATATAATACTTGATGTTCTAGTCATAGTAATTTCTTACTGTAATGCATGTAATTTGGAACTGCACCACTAGGGGGCTCCAGTGAGAAATTGTGTTGAGTAATGCAGAGAACAAAATAAAATAATAAACAAAACAAAATTAAAAATAAAAAAAATCCTTCCATTTCTTGTAATCCCTCTTTATTGTAGCTCGTGATACTCTAAGCATTGTCTAAAACTTGTATTGTGAGCACTTCTTGTCTGTTTGCAAGTGGATAAAAAGTGACTGCCAAATGGATAAATGTAGAAAACACTTTTATTTAAAAATAAAAAGACATTACCACTATAACCAGCAGGTGGCGGCAGAGTAGCATTTATTTGCGCATACATCAGCCATTTCCTGTAATAGTTTTTCAGTTATTTTCGTTTCTGAATAGATATAAAAAAAATAAATAAAATCACTAGGTTTAAAAATGCATTTTGTCAATGTGAAGTATGAAGTACTCATAAACTCTCATGAAAACCAGTAACTTTTCACGTGAATTAATAATATACAAAGCGAGCACTGCGCTTTCCCTTTGTCAGTCAGTGCAGCGCAAGATCAATGATTTCGACACACTTGTGAAAAGACACATTTTATTTAAAGGTTTCGAATAAAAAATTGAATTTACCTCGGCATAGATGAATAACAAGAGTTCAGTACATGGAAATGACATACAGTGAGTCTCAAACTCCATTGTTTCCTCCTCCTTATATAAATCTCATTTGTTTAAAAGACCTCAGAAGAACAGGCGAATCTCAACATAACACTGACTGTTACGTAACAGTCAGGATCATTAATATGTACGCCCCCAATATTTGCATAATGCCAGCCCATGTTCAAGGCATTAGACAAGGGCAGCCAGTATTAACGTCTGGATCTGTGCACAGCTGAATCATCAGACTAGGTAAGCAAGCAAGAACAATAGTGAAAAACGGCAGATAGAGCAATAATAACTGACATGATCCATGATATCATGACATTTTTAGTGATATTTGTAAATTGTCTTTCTAAATGTTTCATTAGCATGTTGCTAATGTACTGTTAAATGTGGTTAAAGTTGCCATTGTTTCTTACTGTATTCACAGAGACAAGAGCCGTCGCTATTTTCATTTTTAAACACTTGCAGTCTGTATAATTCATAAACACATCTTCATTTTTTATAAATCTCTCCAACAGTGTGTAATGTTAGCTTTAGCCCATTAGCCACACGTAGGCTACTATCAAACTCATTCAGAATCAAATGTAAACATCCAAATAAATACTATACTCACAGGAATCGATGCATGCATGTAGCATGAATGACGAACACTTTGTAAAGATCCATTTTGAGGGTTATATTAGCTGTGTAAACTTTGTTTATGCTGGTCAAGGCAGTTGAGAGCTCGGGGGCAGGGAGCGCAAGATTTAAAGGGGCCGTGCACTGAATCGGTGCATATATAATTATAGCTCAAAATAGGCAGTTAAAAAAATTTATAAAAAAAACATCTATGGGGTATTTTGAGCTGAAACTTCACAGACACATTCAGGAGACACCTTAGGCTTATATTTCATCTTGTTAAAACTGGTTCTAGGGCACCTTTATTTAATGAATTAAGTGCTCAATATATCAAATTGTTGACGCTATTTCACACTAAAGTGTGAAAACTGATGGCCGGATTTTAGCCAAGGAGGAACACTGAGGTACGTCTTTTATTTATTTTTTATGTCGCCTTACATTTGAATAATTAATGCTAGGCCTGACTATTTAAGTGACTATATTTTGATTATAAACTAAGTATTACACTATTGATGCTCAACACCGGCAAGTGACTTTTCACCAGAAGTTTTCCAGCTGGATTATATTACTGCGGAAGTTCTAAAGAACGCTCCGTCCATATAGTCCATTAAACAATACTAAGCTTTTTGTGTTCATTAAGGCAGTCTACAATATAATACAAAAATTACCCAGCTAATGGTCAGTGAGGTGATGGGTCATTTTTTTGTTTGTCCAAAGGCCTTAATAATAATAAAAAAACAAAGATACGACATCCAAAGTAAGTCAGTACAACTAGATCTCTTTTATAGGTTTTAATTATATTTTGCTACATATAAAGGCATTTTAAAGTGTCAAAAGGTCATGCAGTTTAACTGTCCGAGTCTTAATCTTGTAATAAATGTATATATATATATTTTTTTAATTCTGGCATGATTTTATAACACCATATATCAACATAGTGCAAAATGGTATTAAAATTATGTGTAGAAGTCGTTGATTTGTTATGAGAAAGAATGTCCGGAAATATGAATTTCATTGATGTCATTCGGAGTAACCAATATGAAGGGACCATTTTAGATCGAGTCATGCAGTCAGTATCATGTGACAGGATGTGACATCATTCAGACGCCTGCAAATGACCACATGGTCGTGAAGCAAAGTAACTAACTCTCTCTTAACTCTTTGAAAAATTCATGTTTTCACTTGATCATACGCATGTCCCGAAACATCAGGTCATTCAGTACAACCGCTATAAAACATAGAAAATGTTGTTATATTTTAAAAACTTGTACTAAATATAAAATGTTTGATTGTCGTTTTGCTAGCTTGCTAGATATCAGCCTGTTAGCATTGTTTGAAAATATTGTCATTCGATATAACCAAAAGTTTCATTCGGTAAAACCGAATTCTTGGTTAAACCGAATGACTTTTTTAGTGACACATTTTGTCCATCTTGTAAATAATGACAAAAGCACTGTTAATTGATTATAAAAATCACAGTTAATTTTATATTATATATATATATATATATATATATATATATATATATATATATATATATATATATATATTAATTAATTTCCAAGTGCCCAACCAAAAGGAACACTGATCACCATAATGATTAGCTCAAAATAAAACATTTTACTTTATGAAGTCAGCTTATGTGATGTTCTCTCACACTTTCAGTTGTATTGACAATTAAACATTTAAGATGACTTTGGGAAATGATTGAATGCAAACAGGGAAAGATAACTGCAGAAGTGGAGGAAATGAGTGCCCTGCCTGAAAACTTTTTTTTTTGCTTGACAAAAAGGCACTCAAACTAATCAAGTAATCATAACTTGGGTTTTCTGAATAAAAAAGGCACAGTATTTGAATAGATGAATACATTTTTGCAATTAAGTTAAGACATTAAGTAAAGTTAACTAAAAAGTGTCAGTTAAAATGACTGTTGGATTTTACAGTGCAGCTACGTGGATATGTTTGCAGGAGTTCTGTTTTTCGCCACTCTGGTAGAGTAACATCACGTTTATTTGTATAGCACTTTATACAATAGATTGCTTAAAATCAAGCAGCTTTACCGTATTAAACATGAGTGTCAGTGTCAGTGACTCAACTTCATTTTCTAATGAAGCTCTTAAGTATATTCATGTTTTCACGTCTGACTCGTGAGGAGAAATAAACAGGAAAAGATTTCTACATGAAAGAAGGCGGAGCCTGCGAGCACGCCTACCTATTACATAATCGCCACACACCAATGTCTGAATGTGTTTACCAGCCGTAGCAAACTTTTGTTTTGGCGAACTGTTTTGAACTCCCAAAACAAACTCCAAATGAACTTCATTTTGGCCTGATTTAGTTTGAAATTACATCAAATCACTTCATTCTTCAATTTCGCCTGAAATATATCAGGGCCTTTAGGCATTAGTGCATGCTTTATAAGTACTATTAAACAGCCAATAGTAATATGCATGCAAATAAGTAATTAGACCCTAAACTAAAGTGTCACCAAATATAAATTTGTTACTCTGAGGGGGGTGTGTGTGTGTGTGTGTGTGTGTGTGTGTGTGTGTGTGTGTGTGTGTGTGTCTTTGGAGCTAAATACACACTTCCACATCCAGAACTGAGTCCAGAAGCTCTTATTGATGTTTCCAAACATCTGGGCAACTTGAAGTACCAAGTGTGGGAGAAGATGAAGGACATCTGCCCTTACTGTGAGTACTAGACGTCTGTCCTACAGTAAACTACAGCACTAATAGAGGAAAAACTGCTATAATAGATAATAGATCTCACCAGTTGATTAATCACAGTACATTAACATTAAATAAATTGTTTTGTATTACAAATTCTCAAATCTTATGTTTAAATATGCAAATGAAACATTATCTAATTAAATATGTACAGAATTGCATGTATTTCCAGGATATATTTCCATAAATCTTAACATTGGAATAAGCCAGGTTCAAAATTCAAATTCAGTCTGATATTGTTGACATATTAGAGTTTTTACAGATGGGAAATTGGATGTCACTTTTTTATTACTTTTTTACTATTTATTAATCAGAAAATACTGTAACACAGAAAAAAAAAAAAACATGTTAATATGTTTTAATAAATTAAGTATATCAGTGTGAATAATATATGAACAAAACCCCTTTGTAAAAACATTCACAATACAGATTGCTGCTGCTGTGAAAAAAAAAAACATCACAACCTCAGGCCAACCAATAGGCGTATATTACTAACTCGTTCTATAAATAACTAAAACAATACTGCACCATTGACTTTAGACCAGGTTTCAGTTGGTCAATGGTGCAGTCATTTTCACTTGCCTCAAAATAGCAACATGCCAACAACACGCCTGAACACATCTCGTTTTCAGACCAGCACACCCATGAGCAAACAGATGGCCACGATTGCATTTGATATTTAAACAACATAGCGCTGGATGTGAAAATGATAACTGCATTGGGCTGAAACTAGCAAAAAACACTTGCAGTATATCTTTTTTTCTGGTGTTTTTACTTTAAATGAAGGAAACAAAATCTCAAAATTATTTTTTTTTAAATTATATAAACTATCCTATTTTCTTAAATCTAATTCAATTACATGATAGTAAAGTTTCCATTATATCAAATATTTATACTTCCTTTTAATTTTATGTACAATTCATTTTATCCTCTAGTGTAATGTTTTAAGGGTTGAGAGTGATTGTAACGATCACCGTCTGTTCCTGTCACTCCCCGGACTACACTTCCCACAATTCTCCCTGTCAGTCACATGTTCACTCCACACCAATCACCTATCGCCACATACAGCCATGCACACACTCCTCACTAATCACCACACCCAGCTGCAGCTTGTTACCTGGACTATAAAAGGACTCTCACTCACACCATCTAATCGCGAAGTCTTGTTTACCCTGTGTGACATTTCCGAGCGTTTCCCTGTGTTTATTGCCTGCCTGTTTATTGTTACCGATCCTGCCTGTTTCCTGTTTATTGACCCGTTGCTGCCTGTCCTGACCCTTGCTTTGTACACCGACCCGTGAGTGATATCTACCTGCCTCGATCCACTGCCTGTACCTTGACCACGACTCTGCCTGTCCATTGCTGTTCCTGTTTGCTCCTGATTTACCCTGCCTGTACGACCACGCTTACACTGTAAATAAACGCTGCACTTGGATCCCCTGCCTGAGTCTCCATTCGTAACAAAAGACTTCGCCACACCAAGATCCAGCAGCCACCGTGACTGTTTCCGTCACATTCAGCATCAGCATGGACCCAGCTATCTGTCTCATCCACCTTCGTCAAGGTAATAGTACTCTGGAGGACCACATTCAGAAGTTTCTGGATATTGCCCATTATGCAGACTGGCCTGACTGTGCTCTTATTGACTTCTTTTGTGATGGCGTAAATCAACCCCTCCAGAATAAACTGAGACAAGAGGGACCACGTTCCTCACTTACTTGTTTTTTGGATTATGCATTACTGACTGTTGGCTCTTCGTTTACGGTGGGGGTCGCGGAGAATTGCGACACCTCGCCGAATCATGTAATGGCCGCCACGCCAAAGAACTTTCACAAGATGGCGGTCACAACAACACCAAGTCACGTCACCACAGATCTCCCAGAGCAACGTCACGTCGCCGCTGATCGCCCAGAGCAGTGTCACGTCGCCACTGATCGCCCAGAGCAACGTCATGCCTTCGCTGATCACCCAGAGCAACGTTACGCCTTCGTTGATCGCCCAGAGCAATGTCACGTCGCCGCTGATCGCCCAGAGCCACATCACGTCTCTAAATCAGTCAGAAAGCGGAGAGGATTACGTTCCAGTGTGGCTGATCCTCCGCTGACTTCAGCACGAGCGGCTGGCATTCCCAAGCCTCTGCCGGACGCTTCGCACCCAAGCCAGCCGGACGCTTCGCACTCAAGCCCGTCGGACGCTTCGCACTCAAGCCCATCGGACGCTTCGCACTCAAGCCCGTCGGTTGCAACGCTCTCAAGTTCGTCAGTTTCTATGCTCTCAAGTTCGTCAGTTTCTACGCTCTCAAGTTCAACTCTTGCAACGCTCTCAAGTTTGCCGGTTGCTATGAACTCAAGCGCCCTGGACGCGATGGACAAGATGGCTGCCTTGCCAGTGCCCACGGGCAAGATGGCCGCCCCTGCGGTGCTCAAGGATGCAGGGGTTGTTCCAGCCATTGAGTCCGCTCCAGAACCCGCTCCAGCCAGTGAGTCCACTCCAGCACAGCCTGCTCTCCTGGTCTGTCCTGTCTTGGCCCAGAGGGCTGTGCTCACTTTTTATGTCTTGGCTGTCCTGCGTGCGTTGAGGAACTCGAGCTCTATTGACGTTGGAGCAGTCTACCAGCCCGCTGCAGTCCCGGAGCAGCCCGAGCCCGCTGCAGTCCCGGAGCAGCCCGAGCCCGCTGCAGTCCCGGAGCAGCCCGAGCCCGCTGCCGTCCCAGAGCTGTCTGCTCTCCCTGATACGGCCATGGAGGCCGTCACCGAACTGCCCGCTCTCCTTGATACGGCCACAGAGCAGCCTTGGTCGGCCCTGCCACCACCGTCTGGACCATTTGCTCTACCGCTGCCGCTCAGGCCATCTGCCCTACTGGCGCCACCTGAGCTCCTTGCCCATGAACCCGCCAATGCCTCCCTTGATTTCCCCAAGAACTTTTTGGGGGGGGGGCAGTATACCTAGGGGTGGGGAGCTGGGGGGTGGGGACCCTGCCCAGCCACTGCTGTCATGGCCATTCATGGACTGTAGGCCACTAGGGCCATGTATGGACTCTGACCCGCTGGGGTCACCCATGGACTCTGACCAGCCGTGGCTGCCCAAGCCGCCTGACCTGCCGTGGTTACCCAAACCACCTGACCTGCCGTGGTTACCCAAACCACCTGACCTGCCGTGGTTACCCAAACCACCTGACCTGCCGTGGTTACCCAAACCACCTGACCTGCCGTGGTTACCCAAACCACCTGATCTGCTGTGGCTGCCCGAGCCACCTGACCCGCCTGACCTGCCGTGGTTGCCCGAACCACCTGACCTGCTGTGGCTGCCCGAGCCACCTGACCCGCCGTGGAGTTATGGCACTCCTGACCTGCACTGGCTGCCCGTAGCACCTGACCCGCCATGGTTACCCGTGGCGCCTGATCCACCGTGGCTACCCTGGAGCCTGCATTGGAGACCATGGTCCCGCTATAGCTCCAATGCACCCACCCTCCCTCCCTATTCGTGCCTTTTACGTCGCGAGGACGCGCCTTCCGGAAGGGGGGCGTTATGTAACGATCACCGTCTGTTCCTGTCACTCCCCGGACTACACTTCCCACAATTCTCCCTGTCAGTCACATGTTCACTCCACACCAATCACCTATCGCCACATACAGCCATGCACACACTCCTCACTAATCACCACACCCAGCTGCAGCTTGTTACCTGGACTATAAAAGGACTCTCACTCACACCATCTAATCGCGAAGTCTTGTTTACCCTGTGTGACATTTCCGAGCGTTTCCCTGTGTTTATTGCCTGCCTGTTTATTGTTACCGATCCTGCCTGTTTCCTGTTTATTGACCCGTTGCTGCCTGTCCTGACCCTTGCTTTGTACACCGACCCGTGAGTGATATCTACCTGCCTCGATCCACTGCCTGTACCTTTGACCACGACTCTGCCTGTCCATTGCTGTTCCTGTTTGCTCCTGATTTACCCTGCCTGTACGACCACGCTTACACTGTAAATAAACGCTGCACTTGGATCCCCTGCCTGAGTCTCCATTCGTAACAGTGATTAATGTAAATGTCATAATTCTGATAAATTAAAGGATATGTGTCTTAAGAGCATTTGGGTGATTGTCTCTGATTAATTTAAAAACTATTTCAATACCCCTAATCTAAGCTGTTCATTTCCAGCAGGTGTTAAATCTGAATCTTTAACATTTGAATGTAATTGTAGTATGTTGTTGATGACCTCAGAAAGACCCAGTAGTAAATTAGGCAGAATAAAATGGATCTTCCCCTTGTGTCCTTTATGACAGCACAGTTTCTAGGTTTATATGTAGATCACTTGTGTTGTTTTAGGGGAAGCTGAAAGCAGCTCTTCGTCATGAATATGTTATTGTCATTACGGAATGGTGCAGGACAAGATGCCAAGATCTCTAAATACAATCAGGTGACACTTTGAAAACATGCCAGACTCCAATAGAGGACTAAATAAACCGGTTACAGTGAAGAATGTAAAATTGTTGAAGAATGTAAAATTTACCAACATTTTAAATTTTAAATCCCCTATCAAAACGACAGAAACATGAGTTGAGCTGATTGGCCGTCTCTATCTCCTCACCTCCTTGCAGCACCAGAGTTGGTTTGCCTCTTCCCTTATGAGGAACATTTGTCATATTCTTAATCACTGCAGGTATATAGAGAACTGTCACATGACAAAGATGATATTTTTCTTTACAATAGCTCAGACATGCATTTTAGTCTGGGACTTAATCCTTGACTGTGAAACTGGTGGATGTGTTGGAGCCTGATGAACTTGGTTGCTAAATCTCTCTACAGTAATATTAGATTGAGTCTCATATTCAAAGTGAGTCAAACTCTTTAATTTTTAATTATTTTACAAATCAAGATGCAGACGAAAGACGGTGAGGCAAGAGGCAAAGGCATGGTAACAAATTAGAAAAGCTTTATTGATCACTTTTTTAAGTATAAAAGATTTATAGATGTTCTTAAGCAAGCAACTATTTGGATGGAAACAATCAATTGTATGGTTAATTTGGTAAAGTGGCAATAGCGAAGTATAATATAAAATATATGAGAGAAATTTCAACAAAATAGAAAGTGAAAAGTGCTTTTTATTAGACCACCTGTCATAATCAAGAGAAAATACAAATATTTTAGGAATTTGTCAAAAAGCCTGTTTAAAAACTAAAAATTATGTTGTCAGTTATTAGTCAAATAACAAACTGAAACAACTAAAAACTCTATATTCACACATAATAACCAAAACGATTTTAGATTTTATTTGTATTTTGTATGGCCTTGATATTAGCTTGGATTTTTGCTGGCTTCCAAATAGTTTCTAGTTCTTCCCAAATACTTCCTTTTAATGAAACTTTTGTGTGATCCGTCTTTGAATCCACTGAATCCCAAATTTGTCAATCCATCAGTTTCACTACTCCAGATTCTTTTCTCCTGGACAAATAGTCTTTGCACAGTTTTCATGTAATGATTTTGTTAATCATCAATACTATTAGTTTAGGACAGCATGTGGCACAAACCTCACATTGGGTGGTGGTCTAATACATTTGTTAAGCACTGTATATATGAATCAAATGTCAATAGTAAGTACATCACAGGTGCATGTCTTGAATATGAGGAACATTGTAAGTGTATTCCTGACTCAATAACAGAAACATTGCATTTACCCACTCTAGATTTTGAATTATGCCCAATCAAATTTGTTTTTGTTTAGATGTCTAATTAGAGATCAAGAGTGATTCTGATTTAAGCTGGACATCAGAGTCCAGGAAACAGGAAGAAGTTCTTCGTAAGGGATGTTCTTTCAATACACGGCAAGAGTTTTTTCTTCTTTCTTTCTGGGTGTTTCGCCATGTCTGAGGTGACCTATGAAAAAATCCCTGTGTTTATTTTAGTTGAGCAACGCGCTTGGGCTAAAATAACTGGGAGATGTTGTTTAGTATCTTGGCTAAAATAAAGGAAACCCAATTTTTAAAAATGGAATTTTCTTCATTTACCTTCCTGAACAACTCCATAATGTGAGTGTCATGAGCCCATTCACAGAACACCTCCACGATAGACATGACAAAATAACTTCCAGACCATTTATCAGGATGCCTGTATGCTTTGATATCTGTGGAGATAATTCATTGGTTATACAATAAATTCACAAAGAAGCCTCTGACAATATTCTCATTACAGAAGAAACATGAACAGCTCCTGAACAGAATAATACTATAAATCTTGAGCACTTACCAGGGAGGGTGGACATGAAACAGGCAAAGTCTTTCTCTTTGTGCACCCAGGCGTCTGAGTCAAATGAGCTGTCATCATCGTCTGAGTCAAGTGCGCTGTCACTCATTTTCACGCCTCCTGGGTGACCTGAACACAGAAACAGTTCACAATATGGATGACAATATTACTGTAAATCCAGAGGAAAGGTAAAAATAAATACCGACAAATTACAAAGAGAAACAGCAATATGTGAATAGGAGTTGAGTTTTATCAGTCATGTCGCACCTCCTCTGCAGGCTTGGATCAGAATAACCTTTGGTTTGTCAATCAGATCAGGACAATTCACTGAGTTCAGACAGGTGAAGATGTTGTCAACAAAGAAGACATCATTGACACTTGCACCTGCAAGGGCATCTTTATTATCAATTCTTGTCCCATGAGACATTATAACCACGAAGGTGCTGTCCGAGTCTTCATGGTCAGGAAGTGCAGCAAATTCCTCGACTGCTTTATTTATTCCCTGTGAATAAAATGAACTTTAATAAATAGATAAAGACTAGAAAACACCATAAATCATGGATACAAGAAATTCATAGTATAATTAATCTTTGTGTGGTGTTGATAACACCCTATAACACCCTATAACTAAATCTCTAGTTATGCTACATCATCACCAAAAACAAATACAAAACCTGTCCTAATTTAATGAAAACTAGTTGACAAAAATATTGAATCCAGTATTTATGAGCTCTTTATCTGTAGGTCGATCATGTTTGACTGTGAACACTACAGGTGTGACTTTGTGCCATTTTGTACAAAATAAAAGCTTTTCAAAAAAAAATTTAGTGGTTAAACATTAAAACACACTAGTGTGATAAACAGTGCAATTTCTTTTTCATATTTTATTTAAAGGTTTAATGTTGTTTATATGTCTATGTGGTGTTTTAATGCTTTAAGAAAAACCATGTGCAAATTCATAAGTCAACACCATTGCGGAGTATTTTATCTTTAAAACTGCAGTGATCTAAAAAGTCTCAAACCTGCGGTTTAAAATCGCTGGTGTGTGACGTCACAAACTACCTTGTAACCAATCACGTCAACGTCTGAGCGCTCTGAAAAAGGCATATGTCTGACTCCGACATGAAGAACAGGAACATGGTTTGTGTAACATTAGCAACGCATTATTAACTGTTTGTTAATGTAGTCAAGCAAAAGGCTGATCATATTAATTACCGTTATGTGTCTGAGGTTGTAAGAGCGATACCATTGTGAGTGTTTACCTCAGTAAGTTGACCGAGTGGATCTCTGAGCTGCCGTGAGCGAGTGGAGGCGGGGCTAATTTGCATATTTATTGATCCACGTATACTAAATGAGACAAGGGTGTACAGTTACATTCAAGCTATTTTAAGGCATGAATATTTTTTAAGGGAAAAATAAAAACGTTTAAATATGTCATTTTGGTAATCAAAGATGAGTTTTAAGGAATAAAATTATTGACTGCAGGGGGACTTTTATATGGACAAAATTATTTTCACTCAGAAACTGAGGTACATAAATGATAAATGAGGTCTACGATTGATCAATTCTAAACAGAAATATAAAACCTGTCTTAATTGAAAGAAATAAAGTTGCCAGAAAGATTGGATCCAATATTTGGTGATAATGTAGCATATGAGAGATTTAAAAGTGTTACAATGTGGGGGAAAAACACAAAAAATTACAAAAGGTATCAAAACATTTTGGGAAGTTGGTGACGGTTTCTTAAAGATCTGACTAACCTGAATTTCAGTAATATAAACCTGTGGGTGAGTAAAGTCAGTACATTTTAGTCCAGTGTAATAACATTAACTAGCATTTTCTGGTATGGGAAAATCCTCTCCTGGTCAAAATGATTAAACTAAAATATTTATTCACTTTTCTATATCCACACTAGAGGTCTTCTAGCTCTTTATACAGACAATATTGGTTTCACGAGGCCGGATGTTTTACGCACTTTTCCAGAGAGATTTCTGTGTTTCTTAACTCCGTAACCCAAAGCTGTCAGCAGCCACTCCATGTTCTCCTCGTCTCTCTCTGCTCCGGGCCTGTCGTGTATGTTGGTGATCAGCAGGGCTAAACCTTTCCTCTTGTCCTTTGGTATATAAACCTATGAGAAAACATCAGCATTATGCAGAATTAAAGCACAATCAACAGAATCAGTGTCTGCACTATTAGAAAGGATGTTAAAACTGACTCAAAATGTGTTAAATTTTTACACATCAATGAGTGAGTTTAAGGACAATGTTTGTTGTGTTAATTTTGATATATTCATTGTGTGATGATTTTAACACAGTGAATGTGTCAGGAAGATCTGATGTTAACAAGCAGAATCACCAAAGGAGAAAATCACAATTCATGGTGTTTTCTTTAGTTGAGCTCTTGACCCTTGACTTTTTAAAATTAGATTTTGTTTGGGCTGTTATAACAGCCAGACAAGCAAAGCGTAAAGATGATCAGGTGTTGGTTATGTTTTCACATAATCATTATTTGACCTGAATCACTGAACTCATTTAGAGCCCAATCTCTGAGTTAGATTTACATTATTGATTACAGCAGCACTGTGATTCTACAGCAGAAGATCAGCTTTATCAATATAATCTGAAGGATTTCTTAAAAGTTATCCGACTGTGCTACTTGGTTATTAAAACTGTTTTTGTTCATATCTCTTATATTTATTTTCCCACATACATTTTTATGTTTCTCATTTTTTTCTGTTAAGATTTTAGAATCAAAATTATGCATCTTTTAAGGGTTTGGAAACACTGATCCACATCAGATATTATTCATAACATATTATGTAAAGCCAGAAAAGTTCATATTAGAAAACAGTTTAAGATTAATGGGGCGTCAATCCCTGCTTCTGGAGGGCCACAGTCCATCAGCGTTCAGCTCCAACACACCTGTCTGAATCCTTCAGGTTAATCTCTGCAGGACGACGGCCCTACAAAAGAAGGACTCGCAGTCCCAGAATGTACTGTTTTATACAAAAGATAATTGAAACCAAGATACTTGCGTCATCTCTATTTTCGTTAAGAGTTTTGTTCTTAAACTCGGGGGTGCAGGTAGTAATCTTGTCTGGTCTCTTCCAATCGGACTGGTCAGCCTGCTTGGGCTGCTGCTGACGCACAGGAACGGGAGCATTTCTCCCGTCCACCTGCTCAGGCTGCTGAACTGGAAAGACAGGAAAACACACATCTAAATATATGTAAAACAAAGAACATTCTATACATCTATAGTTTTGACTGCAACTACATTCATTTACAAATTAAAGTCTACAGCATAAGAGTCTCCAGTGTCCTTGTGTTCAGGTCATAAACAGTACTTTTTGATCTAATATTTGATGTTTTTTAAAATGTTGTAGATTTATGTAGCAAATGAGAAATGAGACCTTTGAGACAAAGCATTAGTTCACTTTCAAATGAAAATTAGCCCAACCTTTATGCCAGACCGCCTTCCGTATTCAACGAACGAAGAAAAGGAAAAACTCTCACAGTTCAAAAAGCTTACGCTGTCCTACACCTTCCCTATTCAACTTACGGAAAAAAATTAACTGACGTGACGCCAATTTACACTTTCTTCATAACTTGAATGCAGAAGGGATTCACTTGTTAAATATGGAGTATGTTTATGATGGATGGATGTGGATGGAAGCTTTTTCTTCAGCTCATACTCGTGACCCGTGTTCACTACCATTATAAAGCTTGGAAGCGTCAGGATATTTATTAATATTTCTCCGATTGTGTTCATCAGAAAGAAGAGAATCATTTACTCCTAAGATAGCTTGAGGGTGAGTAAAGCTTGGGTTAATTTTCATTTGAAAGTGAACTAATCCGTTTGTTTTTCAGGTTTGTTCAATATGTAAAAGTATGGTATCTGGGGTAAAAAAGCGCTCCTGATGTTTGGGCGAAATAATTAACATGATAAGCTGGCTGACTTTTCCATTTGTTGACATGGTTAGATTGAGATGAAATATAATATATTAAGTTGGGTGTCCAACTTAGAGATATACTTATAATGAATCCATTACATTTAAAATATTTACCCAGTGTGTCTGTGGGGTAAAAAACCCACCTCACCACCTCATATATTTATAAGATTTTTCAACAAAATAATCGTCTCGGTTTCGTCTAGGGAAACACTTTTATGATTTATTTTCACATAAAATCTGTTGCTTCATAAATATTCAATACAAACATATATACATTTTTTTTCCCTGCAATCATACACTATGGGAGAAGTGAAAAGTACATTTTTCTTGGGGTGTTCCTTTAGCCCCGTTGAACCCTATAGTATATTTTAATACTGCAGTTTTTACTGCTTTTTATATATATGACAATATTATGAAGAAGAATCACACACTCTTATTTTCAACATAATTTTCTGTTTGACCTATTGCACAATATTCACATGGTTATTTTATTGCATTATTTATAATAAACACATTTTTACATACAAAAATATTAACATAACTGTACCATTTCATGTATATTTCTCTTTATGTTTCCAAAATGATGACTACTAGAGTGCTACACTAAGACTAAATCTTAAACTAGTAGTTATTTTTTTACCTTCCTTAAGTTTCTGCTCAAGATCAGTTGCAAGATCATTTTGATTTATGTTTTTCAGCACTTTCACTGCAATATTCCCAGCATTAGCACTGTACTGCTGAACCATGCGATCCACGACTTCATGGCGAACAGTAGTCTGAAGCCTCGCTCGAGGAATAGGCTTGATGTCTTTTGTCATAGGATTCCAGAGTTGCCAGATGAATTGATCGAGATCTTCATCCACAAGATCATCAAGTGCCTTGACTATCACTCTTTTAGTGGCGGCCATTTTTTGTCACTAGGAGAAAAAGGACAAAAGTTAAAAGGACAAATCTGTCACAGGTGCACAAGAACAAGATGGTAAGATCCAATCGCAGCCTTTATTGGGCAATCCACAGTCGTACATCCAAAAACAGGCAGGGGTCAAAATCCAGATAAACAGTCCACAAAATGAAAAAACCAGCAATACAAAATGTGCAAGACAATACAACAAACCACAACCAAGGACAGAAACAACTGAGTATAAATAGACAGACACTAATGATGAAACACAAAACAGCTGAGTGCAATGAGTGGGATAATGAGTCCAGGAGTGAGTAAGGGAATTGTAGTTCAGACAAGTGACAAAAGTTCATGTTGGAGTGCCCTCTGGTGGCTAAACTTGGGCACTCCAATTTGTGATCATGACAAAATCTGGGATCAGTGTACACCAATTGTTCTCTTAAATAGTTCACATAATAAACTAAATCATAATTGTTTGTGATGCAGTTACAGCCCAACAGATCTTTCATTCAGAAAAGCAGGAATTCAAGGATGTAAATTACTAGTGAAAAGATGTTTCAGGAGGATCAGTACAAAGAATACAAAGTTATAAAATCTGCATGGTTTGCAATGTTATTGTAAAATAGACAAATCTTTTTTTCATATTTGTTCTGGGTTCAAAGTAATTTGCATGCATAAAACCAAGAGTGTGTCATTTACTGTACATTAGAGGTCAGAGTATCCTCTGAATGCACTGCTTCACAGAAGTCATGAATGAGCTACAGGGAAAATTACTCCACTAATTCAACACCATTTTAATGTGGGACTATGAAAACAAATATAACGTGATGTTGGCTGGATCAATATTAGCCTAAGTATATTAATATCATATACAATTAATATCAGCCAATTTCAAAATATGGCTGTCTATTAAAACAAAACACACCTCTGAAAGATTGACAAACACTCAAAATATATATCAGTGGACTGAAGGCCTTGTGATAACTGATACAGAATTAAAACATGCAACACTGACTTCTAAAGCCACTTTGTGTGATTTTTTCAGTGATTCCATCTGCAACAATAACAAAATGTCCTTAAAGTGATAGTTCACCCAAACATTCTGTCATCATTTACTCACCCTCACGTTGTTACAAACCTGTATGAATTTCTTTCATCTGCTGAACACATAATAAGATATTTTGGAGAATGTGGATAACCAAACAGTTGTGGGACACCATTGACTTCCATAGAAAAAATAAAAAAATACTATGGAAGTCAATGGTGTCCCACAACTGTTTGGTTATCCACATTCTTGACTACTCGAGGTCAATTTGTTTGGGTGAACTAACCCTTTAATAGTTTATTTGTTGGATTTTAAAGGTGCTTCATGTAAGAATGACCGCTGGGGTTGAAATGGGTACTGCAGTCCAAATTCAAAACATTGTTTGCTCCGCCCCCTCCGTCCAAACTCGACACTAATGTGGGTTGCCAGTTTGAAGACACTCAACAGGAACAAGCCCAAAGTTCAAAGTGGCTGTATGGTTTTCAGAGAAACAAGTATTTGAACTCAGAATGTTTAATGCATATCTGCAAACATATTTTTATGCTTTAGTACATTTAAAACTTACTTAGAGCACCTTCAATTGTTTTTATCTGCAAATACTGATTAATTGCGATTGATTAATCAGAATAAGCTACCATGTGAAAAATTAATACATTTTTCTCACTCAGTGTATTTATTAATTATATCCATTTGTAATGTTTATAGGCATATACTATGCTACTTTAAAAATAGCTATAACCATTTAATCATTTATAATATTTGTTTATATTTACATGAAAATATAATAATAATTGGAAAAAGCGGAGGAGTAAAATAGTTTAGAATAATTTTATTTGATTACTGTAATTATTTTAGAGGAATTGTGCTTAACTCAAGTGAAAATTAAACTTGTAGTTACTCTTATTAAAAATTACATTTTTGCAAAGATTTCGCAATTTTATTTATAAAAAAAAGTAGGCCTACTCGTTACATGCTTGCATATCATTTCATTCTGTCTTTATTCACACCCAGTCGAATATTAAATATCTCATCTCATTTAAATGTTGCCCATTTTATTTCCGCAAATGACATAATAATGTTATAATAGGCTAATGATGAATAATGATAATTATTTTAACATTCAGACAATAGCTGAACACAACTGCGAGAACTTGAGACGTAACTCAGCTTTTCCATATTATTATTTTGCTTTGAAATGAAAAACTGCATTAACCTGCGAACCTACATGATCAAAGCAAAACTATTGCTCGATAATATTGCAACTAATTTACAGACTAAGTGTTACAGACTTGCAATACTTCCAATGCGCTACAGGACCTTTTAACACGTTCAGAACAAACAATGTCATCTTATATTCTCCTAAAAACATTCACTTTTAGAAAAAAAGGAACAAAAGCTCACACTAGGTCCAATAGTAGCCTATCCAGCTGCAGAACCGCAGCCACCGAACGGAAGTGAGGGGCGGGGCTTAACAGTCATATTTGCGCTACTCATGTCATATGACCCATACATGTCATTTGCTTTTGTTAAATATAAGTTGTTTTTACATGGATTTTGATCGGATCGATGTCTACAATGTTTAACAACAATACTTTTCACTTTTCTGTTCATATAATATGCATAAGATATCATGATGTACAAAGAGCTAAACAAAGAGGATATTTAAAAAAAAAAAACATTTCTAAAATAATATATAGGCTATTTTAGAAATAATAATAATATAATAAATAATAATAATATTTCTAAAATAAAATTTAAACCATATTTAAATGGTTCATAATAAAATAAAAACAAGCAAACAATAAATAATCATCTTAACACTTAAAAATCATGGCATTTCTGCACAAAAACCTGTTTTATTAATTAACATTTATTTAATATTAACACGATAAATATCTTTGACAAATGCAATAAATAACTAAATAAATAAAATCTTTAATGATAAAATGTGAAAGACGTGAAAAGATTCAATAGCCTATAGCAGATAAACTGAATATAAATATATAAATATAATTCGTTCACCACATCATGAAATATCACCCACTCACCGTATACACCTTCTGTTGTTAAATGCCTCATAAATGCATGTTTCACTTGTTCAAGGATTTGCAATGATTAAATACATGTAGGCCTATATTTTAACATTAAATGCCCAAACCTTCGTGTCTTTATACTATTTGTCACAAGATCACAACATGATACGGAAATAATATCACATACAGTCAAGGGAGACATTTTACTATATGGTTACACATTTATTCATATATTTTCAAAATTATATGGTTAAAAGTATTTGTTCACAGTTTATACAAACTAGTTAATGCCTTATGGACTAACAAATCATAGTTTGTATTATCCATTAACATGGTAATTAAAAATCCTCTTTGTACATCATGATATCTTATGCATAAAATCCATGTAAAAACAACATATTTTTACAAAAGAAAATGGACGTGTATGGGTAGCGCAAATATGTCTGTTAAGCTCTGCCCTTCTTTTCCTGTGGCCTGAGGGTCTGCAGCTGGACATGTCTCCAACTAATAGGGCGGTACCCTTTAAAGGGTTCTATTAAGTAGGCTACAAAAGTAGGTACAAAGATGTACTTTTTTTTTTTTTTTTTGAAAGGGTGCCCGAGATGGTAAAATTAAGTGAGTATATGGAAACCCTAAGGGCACATGGCTGAAATTATTTGTCGATGCATTTTCTCGCACAAACGTTTGCTGTTTGTGCTCTTTGCAAACGAACGCAAAGTTCTCGGGAGAACGCAAACGCATTTGGGAGAGAATTTTGTGAGAATTGAGAATTTGTTAAAAGTGAATTATTGATGCTCTACTTACGTCTCTGGTTGAACAGAATTGTGTGTAGTCTGTCTGCACCTTGTATTTCACTTCGTTTGAGGTTTTACTTTCTCTTTGGTTCTGTCCGTCTCACATTTGAGCGCGCAATGTACCCACCTTTTCCTAGGTCACTTCTGTAACGGACTGTAAACAATCAGCGCTCGAGAGTCTTCCTGCAATGAAAGCAATAAGCATTCGAGAAAATCGCTGAAACAATAGTGTAAAATGATTTGAGATTATCCTCCACGCTTTTTTTTTTTTTTTTTTTTTTTTTTTTGAATATCAGAAGGAAAATAGGAAAATGTGGTTTAATATATATATATATATATATAGAGAGAGAGAGAGAGAGAGAGAGAGAGCATTGTTATATATGGACTTTAAAGGTAGGTATTGGACTTTGGTGATATTAAACTTCCCTGTATGGAAAAGATATTTGATTTTTTTTTTTTTACTTTTTGATTTACTATTTGCCATGGGCATCAGGAAAGAAAAATAATAACATAAAGAAGTATGCCAGTCATTTATTAATGTTAATTAAAAGCATTTCAATAATAATAATAATAATAATAATAATAATAATAATTCTGTATAAATAGCATTTATATTTTATGTTATAAAAAGTGGTGTAAAAAATTGCCCCGTGCATAATGAGCGGACCGGGTGTGATAGGCCGCTTTGTGCCAGAAACTCCAGGGCCATTTTTTTTTTTTTGCCCTAGAAACTTTAAGGGCATGGTGGTGGGGAAAAAAAATGAGATGTGAAATTATTTATTGATGATTTTGAGCTCTCGAAATATTGCGTTCCTGGGAAACTCTCGCAAACCCTCACAAAACCTGTCGTGATCTTTGCAAGCGAACGAAGCTGCTCGGGGAACGCAAAACTTTTGCGAGAGAACTCCTAGACTAATTTTTCCTCCCATCTCATCTCATCTCATTTTTTTTTTTTTTTTTATTATTATTTTTTAATTCACCATGTCCTTTTAGGTGCTTCGTAATTGCACAAATTCATAGACTAATGCCAGATATTGAAAGAATTTGATTTATGGATGCTACTTACGTCTTTTTTTTAACTGAATTTCGTGTAGAGTCTGCACTTCCTTTGTCCTTCACTTCGTTTGAGGTTTCGCTTTCTCTTTGGTGGTCCTGTCCATCCTACATTTGAGCGCCAAATCCTTTCAAAGTACCCACCGTTTTCCCTACGTCCCATGCGACTTTGCATGAGTTATTATGGAAGTAACTTGTGTAAGAAACGATTGCGAATGATTTTGCTGTATAAGTAATAAACGCAATAAGCATTCGAGAAAATTGTTGAAACAATAGCCTACTGTAAAATTATTTGAGATTAGCTGAATATGAGGAGCCGAGAAAAATAAATTTTTGTACATTTTGCAATCTGTTTTGTATCTTTAACATATACTGACAACCACCATAATAGTGCAGGTGGTAAAAGAGAAAGCCACATGAAGAATCAGATGTCATCACAAGCTTTTCCATGAACTGAAGTATATAATAATATAAAGAAGGTGCAAAGAGTCATTCATGCAAACGCAAAACACCATCCCACAATACTTAAATAATGCAATAAACATTCATTAACCCTTTCATGCACGAATTATGAAAGGCTACTTCAGGATTTTTTTCAAAAGTGTTTTTATTACTCTTTAGGCATGAAAAAAAAAATCACCTTCATTTTTTTCAAACATGCATTTTTCAAGGAGTTGGTGAAATGTCCACTAGAGTGGACAACGCGCATTTGAGGAACCAATGAAATATGTGTTTGAGAAAACAATTATTAAAAATAAATATTGTAAACACTATAAAACATGTTTTTTTTTGCTCTTTAACATTGTGTTCATGTATTTTGAACATATTCCAGAACTTTTAACAATCTGTTTTTTGTTTTTTTTTTGCACTTGCAAAAGTTGACCAGTTGGTGGCAGTGTATTGCATGACACATTAGGGTCCACTGCCACTGTATTGACTAAAAAACATGAGGACATCAAGGAGCAATATCATTTTTAAAATATCCAAGTATTGATTTTGTGATTTGAGGAAATTGATTAATCATGTGTGGACATCATGCATCACTGGCTATATTTAGACTACAATTAATAGTACAGTTTATAGAGATTTTTTCAAGGATCATCACTCTCATGATAAAACTAATATGCACAAAATATTGCTATAATAAAAATTAAATTGATTTTCTGCCAAAACATTACTGCAGATGGCATATTTCAAAAAAAAAAAAAAAAAGCAATACTATAAATTGTATTCTAAATATAGCCAGCGATGCATGATGTCCACTTGAGTGGACACAAGATTAATCACAATTTCCTCAAATCACAAAATCAATACTTGGATATTTTAACAATTATATTGCTTCTTAGTTGTTGCTTGATGTCCTCATATTTTTTGTACCTGCAAGGGTCTGCTAGAATAGAAGGAATGGACAGACATTCCTCCCCTGCAAGGCACATGTGCTATTCTGTCTGCCTCTTGTTTTAGAGAATTTTTTTTTGCACTTGCAAAAGTTGACCAGTGGGTGGCAGTGTATTGCATGACAAATTAGCGTCCAATGTAGTGACTGATGTGCAAATCTGACATTCAGACTCAACAACTATTGAATAGCTGTCCACTGTAGTGGCCTCTATGCATGAAAGGGTTAAACAACAGAAGATGTAACATAAAACAAATAACTGATAACAAAAACTATTAAGAAACATGATTATTTAGGGTTTCTGTATCGTGTGTTTTGTGGCTCTATCTGTAAATCAACAGTGTTTTTGTAAGAGTGTTTTGCACTTTATTTAAATTAGAATATTTAAAAAAATATATTAGCTGTAATTTCACCTGCCAATACTGAAGTGCTGTGATACTATAAACTACTACTATACTATAAACAATTTTATTGAATCATTATACAGAAAAAGTTTTGCCAAGATCATGCAGACTCACACAGACGTCAAGAATCAGCATTTGAATCTCAAAAATGGTGACAATAAAATTCAGATCAACTCTGAAAATCACAAAACAAGCTTCTAAAGTCACAAAAAAAGTTTCACTGATTGTCACCATTGTTTAGATTCATATGTTGATTATTGATGTCTCTGAGCTCAAAAAAAAAAAAAAAAAAAAAAAATTCTGCAAATGACTTAAAACTCAGAATACCAGGTAATCATAAAACTATTATACCATATTTCAATGTTACAGAGACTCATATGAAAATAACAGTTAATATACTCAGAAATTTGACAGTATGTGATATCAGTGAATCAGGTCACTTCATGATAACTATATCATCAAGCAATCAAAATCATCTGATCAGAGCTTTTCCTGCATTTTCTGCTATAACAACAGAAACACACAGTTAAAACATTCAGAGAAAAACTTGTTTGTTTGCTTGCCCTGTACTATCTTGCCATTTGATACCGCTCATGTTAAAGTCTGTTCTTTGATAACTTATAAGGAACAATGGCCCATTCGATCTTCTTTCTCCGTGCTGAAGCCTGTAATGCTTGTATCAGCTCTGCATTTGACAACTGTATCTTCTGTTACATTGCTCAGGTGGGAAATGTTTGCTTACATGTGGTCTAGTCACAATCTACCGAAACTAACACTTGCTACTGTCCATCTAAATGGATGAGTAAAACTAATAGGGAAAAAAAATCTTATGTCTTAATGTATTTAAATCTTGCAGTGAAAATATACCTATAAGAAGATCTGACTTGTTTCCAGAGAAAATATCTTGAATTTTGTTTGTCATAAACTTTTAGGTCATACGTTTTAGGTCAAAATACCCCACAGAAATTAAATAAATTTGTCCCTTTTGGGGGATGAGCAAAAACGTGCCATTTTAGTGTGTGTCCTTTTAAATGCAAATGAGCTTCTGCTTCCAGCCTAAGAGGGCGGAGCTTCTTTGGTGTCAGTAGTCAGGATGCACTAATATGTCAGAAACTGTCAGTAAGTGTTCAGTCCGAACCGGAGTCTGACAATGATGCCTACAGAGAATATGTGCTGTATGTAGATAGAACAGGTATAGTTTAGTTTGATTACGGTTATAACTTATGCTGTCATGTTGCTTTTATCCATTATTAGTACAACCATGTTCTAGTGGAACCCGTCCGAATGATTGCCAAAACTTTACTGATGAGTTTTATTATGTTTATTATATCGTACATGCAAAAGATGAAGCGTCTGTTTTCACACCAGAAAACACTTATTATCTATAAACTCTCTCTTTCCTATGCATTATCATCAACATACACAGTGAATTACACAAATAGACTCATTACATCTAACAGTAAATACATAATCTAGATTAAAGACGCATCTCTTTAGCCAAGCATTCACATAATGCATCTCAGATCAGATCAATTGCACATGACTATCTTTGCTTAATGTTATGAACAGCAGCTACGCTAATTATTCTCCATTTGCTTTTCTGTTTTGCCTCGGGACGGGTGACTAGAGATGACTTCAGCTTCAGTTTGGATCCAGCCTCTTAAGAAGACCTCAGATGACCAACACCTATGAAGAGACGGCGCCAACTCCTGCGAGGACTTCAGAAGACGCAATCATCTGGATCAACATGCACATTGCACAATTTCTATATCCTAATTATTGTTAATATGTAATTCATTTTTCCAGGAGCTTATTGCTTCTACCTTCAGTTAAACTGCTAACAGTGATTGCAAATTAATTGCCTAAATTATTACATTATTTGCTAACTGCATTCTTTAAATTGTGATGTTGACATGCATTCTCTGTAAAGCTGCTTTGAAATGATATGTATCATGAAAAGCGCTATACAAATAAATGTGAATTGAATTGAATTGAATTGAATATATACAGACCTTGTGCCTTTTCTGGGGGTTCTTATTAAACTGGTAAGCTTTATATCCATAAATCAACTCTGATGAACTGTAATAATGTGTGTACACTCCCCTTCATTACTGCCGTATTCAGTATCACTCTGGAGACTGTAAGCTGGATAATGAACAGTTGGTACTGATCCATTCTTGAGTAACAACTTTTTAGCAAAACCTGTTTTGTATTGTTCCTTTATATTCACATTCACACCATTTTTTTATTCTCTGTTCACAAAACACCCTGGTGTAAAATTATTTGCGCAGATATAAACTAATTTAGGTATTTTTTGGGCCATAAATATACAACTAATACAAAAATACAACTAATCCACTGCGTCTTCAGCAGCTCTGATGTCAGGAGTACATGAAGACTCTCACTCTTACATCCAACAACAGAACACCTCAACGAGACATTTTTGTCGAGACATTTTTGTCGATTCAGCTGTCCCAGCCTGGAGAAAATGGCGGACTGTGTACACCTCGCTCAGGGCGGGGTCTTTGCTAATAGGGCAGAGTCTGTCAGCCGTCGTGGGCGGAGCCTGAGACACTGCTCATTATTTATGGGAATTTAAATAAAATAAATAAATTTAAAAAAAGGAGTGGGTGGATTTTTATCATTATAGGGTGGTTGTGTTCATACACTGCCAACACACATTTATGTTCAAGCACCATGTAAAAGTATTTTTTTGCATAATAGGTGCCATTTAAAAAATACCATTACCCGATAAACAAAAGGATATGGTCTTTTAAATAGTGTTTGTGACCACATTTCTATTTGATCTTCGATAAAATGTGAGGAGAAAAATCTCAAATTGTTGCTTATTGCTTTTATTGCTTAGGTAAAGCAAGATCATTAACAGTTGCTGATTGTTTACATTTTGTACAGAAGTTACTACCGTAACTCATGCAAAGGATTATGAGGCATAGGAAAAAGGTGGATCCTTGGAAAGGCTTGCTTGCTCAAATGTGGGCGAGACAGAAATGAACAACCAAATTAAGTAGGCTATTTCAACTTTAGAGAAAGTTAAACCCCCACACAAAGTACAAGGAAGTGCAGACAGACTCTACACAAATTTCTGTTCAACCAGAGACGTGAGTAGAGTAATTCACTTTTTTATCTGTAATAGATTTATAGATTTATAGATTTATAGATTTTTTTTATTACTTAGTGGGTTATTGGGAGAATGTAAGATGACATGGTTTGTTCTGAAAGCCTAATAATAGTCCTGTAGCCTACTTAAAGTATATTGCAAGTCTGCAATTAGTCTTACTTTTAACTGTAAATCCTATTCATTGCACTTTCTGTATTTTAAACATTCGTCCTCTTTAATATTTAAAAGACTAAATGTTTCAATATTTTGTGCATGTAGCCTGTTTCTGCACATACATGGAGACTTTTGATCACGTAGCCTATGGTACACACATTAACACGCTTCAGCGTAAAATAATAATCATTAAAAATCACTGACATATAGACAAAACTATATACACTGAATATGCATACAAGCCAAGTCAGAATGTCAACTTTATTTCTAAAGCACTTTATACAATATAGATTGTTTCACAATGGTAACATATTCAAATTCTGCTGTGAAGCATTCTAACATGCCTGTGTAAATTTCATCAGTTGTGTATACATACTGTATATATACTGTTAGACCTTGTCGTGCTTTTTTTACAGTAAAATACTGGCAACACTGTTGCCAGTAATTTACTATTGATTGTACAGTTATTAACTGTAATCTACAGTATGTTACTGTAAAGATATCATGCACTAAATTAAAACTTGTGTTACCTCATTTCATTTGCAGACCGCCTCAAATTGTCAGAGTACCATATTATTATTACACTTATTACTGACCAGTTTATATTTATTTCTACAGAAGATCTTATTGAGAATTAAGAGAAGTTTAGATGTTGATGTTTTGGTAAAAATTATTGGTTTGATGTTACCATTGAGGAGATCAGCATTTGCTTTAGTTGAGCTCTTTAATCATGACTTTTTATACATCAGGTTTTGTTTTTTCTCTCGCTGCTAAAACTATTTTTGCAAATCACATTTGCAAAGGCAGAAACAAATGTGGAAAAAAAAAAAAATGTTGAGGGCTAATGGTTATGTGTTGTCTCTTGATTCACTGAATTCATACTGTGTTTTATCCATTGTTACACTATTAACAGACTAATATTTTTCATCATTTCCACTGTGAGACTACAGTAAGAGTTCCAACAACCATCAGCTAAAAAGAGTTTATTTTTAAACACATGCACAAAAAAACAGCTGCAGCATGATTTAGACACACACAGATATCAAAAATCAGCACATCAATCTCAACAATGGTGGCAATAAAGCTGCATAATTTATTCATGCTGCAGTGCATGCTGGGAGTTTTGTACTATGCTGGCACCCAGCATGCATTGCAACATTAAACTTTTGGATGTCACCATTGTTGAGATTCATATTCTGATTGTTGATGTCTCTGCTGTGCAAGTTAAGCAGAAGCTCAAAATATTTGATGCATTATTAGACTTATATATTCTCCAAAATAACTGATTACTGAAATGTTGATGGTTTATATGCTGTTGAATCCTAGATATAGTATAATCAATAAAGATAAAATACCATTAAATCAAAGACTAAATACAGAAAGAGATCAGTGTTCATTCTCAACAACAGCTTCTGTACATGTAGGAAAGAAATAATGTCAAACTGGTTTGACACTCAGTGTGGCTGAAGTCAGTTGCAGTTCTTGTGTTTCTTCTTTTTTCTGGTCTTGTTTCTCTGTCCTTCAGTGATTCTTCTTATCAGGTGTTCATCAGTGTCTGAATTCCCTCACTTTTTTTCATTCACTCTGTCAAGTGGACTATATTAGTGAACTAATGTAGGGAATAGTGAATGAGGGTATAGGGTGTGATTTAGATCGGTCTCTGAGTGTCGACTTTGATGTTAACTCACAGTATATTCCTGTGTCAGTCATGAGATCAGTGAATTAAGCCACTGCACAATGATTATATTCTTATCATGAAGCATCAGATTGTGTTTTCTCTTGTTTTTTTTTTGTTTTGTTTTTTGCAATAACTAACTCAGTTACAGTAACCAGAGAAACTCTAACATTACAAAAAACAAGTCAAACTACCCAACTAAAGTAAACACTGATCACCATGATTGTGACATAAAAAAAAAAAAAATTCAAAATCTCTCTCTCTTAATTCTCAATAAGAGCTTCTGTATATGGAGTTGTTTAATCATCCTCTGCTGAGATCTGGAGAGATTTAATGTCTTCTTTTATCTAAGGCTGTGGCTGAAAGTCAGTTGTAGTACTAATGTTTCCATTTTTTCTGTTCTTGTTTCTCTTTCCTTCGTTCATTCTGCTTGTTAACGCTAATGTTATCACTGATGCTCAATCATCACTTAATTACTTAATTATCTCATTAACTCCAACTCTGATTCAGTGTTATATTTAACAGCCTGTAGTGTTCACTCTGAACAATGTTCATTTCATCTGGGCTAAACCATGTGGGCCTACATAGGTGTGCTGGCTGGGAGGCGTCCCACCAACAGGATTGTGAAAGTTAAGAGGTTAACAGAAGTGTAGGTTTCATTTGAGGTCACCATCATGGAGGTTGGTGGTTGCTTTAGTTGAGCTCTTGACCCTTGACTGTTATAGAGTTGTTTCTTTATCAGTAATTGCTTGTTTTCAGAACACAGTTTTGCACTGATAAAGATCAACATGTCTGTTTTAATAACAGACAACTGACTACATTAAGAGACACGCAGAAACACAAACCAGTTTGACAATGTTTCTTTTATACATGTACTGAAGTTCTTGTTGAGAATCAACAGATTTGGATGTTGATGTTTTATTGAAAATAATAAAGTATGTAGTCACCACCATGGTGACCAGTGTTTGCTTTAGTTGGGCTGTTTAACATTAACTTTCTCTGACTGCTGTAATTGAGTGTTTATAGAACACATTTGTTATGGCAGGAAAAAGCCAAGAGGAAGTTGATCAGGTGTTTTTGGCTGTTGTGAGGTTGTAATCATCATGGACAAATTCACTGATCTCTTTCTGTCTCTAATCTTTGATTTCATGACTATTATATATATTATATATTTATTGGTTATACTATATCTGTGATTTAAAAACATGAGATCCAGCAATGTTTCTGTAATCAGTTATTTAGAAGAATATTCAAACAGTGCATAAAACACTGCATGACTTAGACACACATCAACAATCAGCATATGAATCTTTACAATGGTGACATTTAAAGATGTAATTTCGCAATGCATGCTGGATGCCAGTGTAGTACAAAACTCCCAGTATGCACTGCAGCATGAATAGTCCTTGTTTAATTGCCACCATTGTTAAGATTGATGTGCTGATTTTTGAGATCTGTGTGTCTATATGATGCTGCAGCTGTTAAGCTTTTACTTTTCTTTTTTTTTTTTCTTTCTTTTTTTTTAGTTCTTACTGCCTGGTGTTTAAAATAGTTAATTCATTATAACTGATTGTTGTTGGAGCTATTGCTGTAGTTTTATATGTTATTTTGCTGTGGTTTGTATGTTAATAATGTAACACAAGGGATTAAACATAGTGAATCAAGAAACTATACTATAGATACATTTTCATTAATACATAACTATCAGCACTCAATGACCATTTTTCCCTCCACATTTGTTTCTGCCATAACAAATGTGGTTTGCAAAAACAGTTAAATCAGCCAGAGAAGAAGAAAAAAAAAACTGTGTCAAGATCTTAACCAGAGCAATCGCTGATCTCCTTAATGATGACATCAAGCCAAACATTTTCAATTAAACATCAACATCTAAACTTTTGTTAATTCTCAATAAGATCTTCTGTAGAAATGAAGTCAAACTGGTTAGTAATAAGTGTAATAATATGTAATGGCTTTAAGACAGTTGTAGTTCTTGTGTTGTTTGTGTATCTCTTTTTTTCTGTTCTCGTTGTTCCTCTTCTCTTTATTGGTTCTGCTTGTTAACAGCAGGTGTTCATCATTAATGCTCAATCATCACTTACACATTCACTTAATTATTGCAACACAGCATCAATGTTACTTTTACTCTGTAGTGTGGACACTAGAGGATGTTCCTGTGGGGTTGAAAGGGTTAAAGATAAAAAGACACACCCACAAAATGTATTTTAACAGTAACAAACTGTAAGTTAAGAAACAGTTATATACTGGCAATATATACTAGCTGTCTTAGCCTCTTGTGTGCATGTCATCAGATTAAGAAATGAACCCAATACAGATGATACTAGATTTTTCCTTTAACAATCAATAAGTTTTGAAATCAAAAACACATTTTTCAGATGCAGTTTTTGTCCTGTTAATACTGTATATTTGTACACAGGGTTTCCTGTCTCCTCAGATTGGTGTTGATGCATGACAGTAACTCTGATTCCCAGTGGATTCAGGCACTATATTGTGAACAACTTTGAATTTGACAACTTTGATGTACAAAAGTGACGTGTGGTCAAACACACTGATTTTAAGCACAAAAAAAGATTTAAAATATTCACCGCATTTATGCTTTCCCACTTTCACTGCTCCGGAAAAGCACTGCAAATAACCTGCAGACACAAAACTTTCCCCTAAAATTGCTATTTGGGTGTTTTTTGGGAAATAAATTTGAATAGTCTGGGAATGTTCTTTTTAGGTTTTTTGTATTCAAACAAGACTTTTTTTTATTTGTCTTTTTCTCCTAGTGACACAAAATGGACTTTATTAAAAAACTGATGAATGATGCACTTGAGGAACTTGTGGATGAAGACTTGAAAAAATTCAACTGGCAGCTGTGGAACAGTCTGGCAACAGACATGGGCTCTATTCCTCGAGCAAAGCTTCAGAAAGCTGATCGGTCAGATGTCGTTGATCACATGGTAGATAAGTACAGTGATGAGGCAGGGAATATTGCAGTAAAAGCGCTGCGCAACATCAACCAAAATCATCTTGCAAAGACCCTTGAGTCGAAACTTCAGGAAGGTAAAGAATGACAATTTAACCAGTTTAAGATTTAGTATTAATGTAGCACTCTGAAGTATATTGTATACATCATTTTGAAAAGTAATAAAATATAGTTCACATTTATTTATATTAGGCCTATATTACAAAAAAATAAATAAATAAATAAAAACAAAATCTTATCTGTATCCTGTGACCAATAACCTCAGACTTAAAAATAATAAAATAAAATAAGTTTTATGTAATTGAATTACATTCAAATGAGTGAAGCTGCTAATGTTTTATAGAGTTTGTAGAGTTTGTTCAATCAGATTTTGAGAGATTTAATGTTTTTTTTAATCCTCATTTGATTTCATCGAAGGGTGTGACTGTGACAGACAGTTGTAGTTCTTGTGTTTCTCTTTCCTTCAGTGATTCTGCTTGTTAACAGCAGGCCCAGACGGCAACATATTCTGGCCCAGATCCGGCCCACATCAGGTACATGTGGATTATACGTGGACCAGATGTGGGCCGGATCCGTGCCGACACTATGTTGCTGTCAGGGGGTGTTCAACATTAATGTTCAATCTTCACTTAATTATCTTATTAACTCTGACACTGCTTCAATGGTACTTTAACTCAGTAGTGCGCACACACATGAACATTAAGCAGTGTTCATTAACCAGGGAATTTTTCTGCATACTATTACATAAATCTTACCAATTAATTTAAGTATGAATGACAAATATGGATCACATTCACTTAATCAGTTAAAACTGGAATGTAAAAAAAAATGTGAATTGAATGTAATTCAATTACATAAAAACAAGGATGCTAGAGATGCATTCATTTGGAGCTTATCCTTGAAAATAGCTTTTCAGCATCTAAAGATTGTAGATTTTAATTTGTAAATGTATGTAGTTGCAGACCGTTTCACACAGCAGCTGTTCTTTGATCTATGGGCTTTGGATATATTTTGAAATGCACTGAATGATGATGTTTTCCTGTCTTCAGCTCAGCCGTCTGAGCGGGAGGAAACCAGAAATGCTCCAGTGCCTGTGGATGAGCAGCCCATCCAGTCCGATTGGATGAGACCATTCAGCATTATTCCATCCAGCCAACAGTTTATGAACAGACTTCTTACAGAAAAGAGAAATGACGCAAGTATCTCTGTTTCAACAATACATTCAAGAGTCAGTGCTGTTTTTTTGGGCCGCCATCCTGCAGAGTTTAACTCCATCCAGCAGCTGAAGCAGCAAATGTTGGAGCTGAACGCTGCCGGACGGTGGCCCTCCAGAATCGGGTTTGACGCCCTTGAAACACCTTTATATCAATATGTTTTCTAATGTAAACATTTCTAGCATTACAGCTTTTCTGGCCTGAATAATATTTTATGTGAATCAGTTTTTTTTCCAAAGCCTTCTAAGATGCATAATTCTGATCTAAACAGTAATTATCAGTATTTTTGATACTTTTATACATCAAGGATGCATGATAATGATCAAAAATTAAATGATCAAAAAAGACAATGTTACAATATATTTGTATTTTAAATAAATGCTGTTCTTTTGAAATTTGTTCATTCATCAAAAAATCCTGAAAAATAACATTTATCTCAGTTCCCACAAAAATCTGAAGCAGCACAACTGTTTTCAATACTGAAAATAATAAGAAATGTTTCTTGAGCAGCAAATCAGCATAAAATAATGATTTCTGAAAGATCATGATGTCATACTTGTATAAAACATACTCTGTTTTTGTTCATTTATATACCTATCGCTTTATGCTATGTTATTTTAGTCTCAGTATTCCAACAAAAAAGACTGCTGAGGTTGGGATCTGTTGCTTGTGCTTTAATTCTGCATAATTCAGTTTTTTCTTTTTTTATAGATATATATTCCAAAGTACAAGTCTCAGAGGAGACGTTTAGCCCTGCTAATCAACAACATACAATTCAACAATACACAGCTCAACAGGCCCGGAGCAGAGAAAGATGAGGCGAACATGGAGTGGCTGCTGAAAGCTTTGGGTTACAGAGTTCAGATATACAGAAATCTCTCTGGAAGGGTGTGTATACAGCTAGTGGACCTCTAGTGTGGATACAGAAATGTGAACAAATACTCTAGTTATTTATTCATAAATATTCATACAACATTCTGTTGTATGTGTAATAGAGGCAAGCTACACTCTTAGAAAGGATGTGTTAAAACTGACTCAAACTGTGTTAAATTCTTACACATTAGTGTGTGAGTTTAGGGACAACACTTGTGTTAATTCTGACACATACATCAATGATTTTAACACAGTGAATGTGTCAGGAAGGTGTAGTCAAGACCAAACCCTTTCAAGAGGGAAGTTAGTGAGATAATTAAGTCATTAATCAAGCAGTAGTGATGAACACCTGCTGTTAACAAGCAGAATCACTGAAGGAAAGAGGAAAACAACAACAAAATAAAACACCTGTGCTACTTCTGGACATGAAGATCAAATGATCAATGATCTCTTTGTCAAGTCCAGTCAAAAAAACATGTTTAGGGACAACACTGGTTCTGTTAATTTTGACACATTCACTGTGTTGATGATTTTTAAAGTGATGATGTGTTTTGGTAAACACTATTACAAAGACAACAAACTCACACAAAAAGCCAAGTGTCGAACTGCCCAAATAAAGGAAACACTGACCACCAAAATAGTGACCAAACTGTAACACAGTTCGTATATACAGGAAGGAGGAGGCGGGAACCGGCGAACATTCAAATAAACTTTAATATAAAATAAACAAAGAACAAAACGAAAGTAATGCCGGCAAACCCTCGCGGACGTCTGCTGGCCACACAAACATAATAAAACATAAAATAAAGTCCAGGCCTGGTCCTCTCTCGTCCTTCACTGGCGTCGCTCCTCCTTTTATGCTTCCGGAGCTCCTCCGTGAGAGACTCAAGGCCGGTGCGCCTCCCAGGTGGAGCTCATTAAATCTCGCGCCACCGGCCTTGCGCCGTTCCCTCACGGCTCTCGCCCGCCCTGGTCGCCACATACCCCCATCGCCCCTCGCAGGCCAGGGGGTACTCCCGAGACTGCGCTCTACTCCCCCCTGGGGCCTGTCTCGGCGGCCGCAGCACCTGGGGGTAAGGACAGACGAGACGAGAGAAAGGAGACGGAAGCAAGGGGAGCGACAGGACGAGAGACGGGAGAGAGGAAAAAAGAAAGACAAAAAAAATTTTCTTGGTCCGGTTCCCAGACACACTGCTGCTGCCAGCCGAGAGGCTCTTCCTCGCGGTGCCATGCGATGGTACTGGACGCTCCGTGGACTGCTCTATCCTCCTCCGCCCCCTGGCGGCCGGCGATGGCTCCTCCGACTGAGGGCACCCGGCAGCGAGTCCACCCTTTCCCTGCTCCTCCCCTTCATGGCGGACGGCAGCAGGTACCAGCCCACGGCGAACGGCGGCGACTCCTCCGCTCCCTCTTGGATGGCAGCCACCCCACCTCGTCCCAGGGGCACGGCACCGAGCTTCTTCGTCCCACCTGTCACTATGCTCCAGCACCACCGCCTCAGGCAGCCTCTCGCGGTCTTCTCATTCCCTCTCACTCGCTCTCCGACAGCATGTCCCTCCTTCCTCCCGGGTTTCGGCACCAATGTAACACAGTTCGTATATACGGGAAGGAGGAGGCGGGAACCGGCAAACATTCAAATAAACTTTAATATAAAATAAACAAATACAAAATGAAAGTAATGCCTGCAGACCCTCGCGGACGTCTGCCGGCCACACAAACATAATAAAACATAAAATAAAGTCCAGGCCTGGTCCTCTCTCATCCTTCACTGTCGTCGCTCCTCCTTTTATGCTTCCAGAGCTCCTCCGTGAGAGACTCAAGGCCGGTGCGCCTCCCAGGTGGAGCTCATTAACTCTCGCGCCACCGGCCTCACGCCGTTCCCTCACGGCTCTCGCCCGCCCTGGTCGCCACACAAACATTTTCAATAAAACATCAACATCTAAACTGTTAATTCTCAAAAAGAAATTCTGCTGAGATCTTGAGAGATTTATTTTCTTTTTATTTTATTTAGATTTCTTTTATCTTCAGTTGTTTCAGGCTGTGTGGCTTTAAGTCAGTTGTAGTTGTGTTTCATTTTCTGAGAGTTCATCACATGTAACATTGATTCAATGCAATTTCCATTGATTTATTTTTGTTGAAATTTCAACATTTTTTCAACATTAATTGCGGGTGATATACAAAAGTGATATTGATTCAATGTGGTTAACGTTGACACATTAACAGTGATTTAACATTATTTTGATCATTGTTTGCTATCTGGGTATGCCTGGATCCACAAGACTTGAATGTAAACATAAAAAGGGAGCACTACCAGATTCCAAAGCATGAGGAGATCACAAGTGAAATGACTGGTGCACAGTTCTTCAACAAATTCAACAGAATCCAAACTTCGCAAGGATTCTGGCAACTAAAGCTTCATGAAGACAGTACCAAATACTGTACGTTCAATAGACCTTTTGGACGGCATTCATTTCTACGTCTGCCGTTTGGAATAATTTCAGCCTCAGAATTCTTTCATCGTGCCATGAAGCACATCATAGAAGGACTGGAGGGAGTTTGTGCATGTCAATGTCGATGACATTGGTTTGGAGATCATCATTGCAAGAACACAATCAGAGACTTTTCCAGCTACTTCAGAGTTTGGAAGTATGGACTCAAGTTAAACAGAGCTAAATGTCTGTTTGGTGTCACTGAAATTACCTTTCTGGGTGATAAGTTGTTTAGACATGGTGTTGAACCTGACAGAAGCAAAATTCAGGCAATTCTGGATATGCCGAGTCCAGTGGACAAAAAAAGGTGTGCTGAAGATGCAGATATGCTCAGATCGAAAAATAATGTTTCAGACTCATCTTTGGATTTGAGAAATCCACAGCTATGTCTATAGTTTACCATTGTTCACTGCAGAAACGGATCATAAGCCTTTAATTTCGCATTCAGCGTCTAATGATGAGGCTGCAACGGTATTACGGTATTGTTGTTCCACACGTGCTGAGGGAAGAGATGCTTTCCAGGATACATGAAAGACCTCTTGGAATGGAGAAATGTAAAACGAGATCTAGTGATTCAGTCTATTGGCCTGGAATAAATTCTGACATTGAGAAAAAGGTCGGTACTTGTGAAGTTTGTCTGAAACATCAAAGCAAGCAAGCAAGAGAACCCATGATCACAACAGACTTACCTGAGTATTCTTGGCAGAAAGTAGGTACAGATCTCTTTCATTTTCATGTTAAAGAATACTTGGTAGTGGATTACTTGTCTAGTTTTCCAGATATAGCTCTGCTGTATAACTCCTCAAGTGCTTGTGTGACAAAGCAGATGAAGTCAATCTTTGCCCGGCATGGCATTCCTCTTGTAGTAGTGAGTGACAACGGTCCATGCTACAATTCATAAGGAATTGGATGACTTTGCAGCTCATTATGATTTCAAACACGTGACTTTGAGTCCCCTTAATGCTCAGTCTAACGGGAAGACAGAGAAAGGAGTTCATATTGTGTTCATATCTAGCTCTTCTGAGCTGTCGAGCAACACCTTTGGAACATGGTGCATCTCCTGCAGAGCTCTTAATGAATCACAAAATAAGAGTGACGCTTCCCAACAGGATTGACACGAAACAAGACCTGATCATTTCGACAATTAGGCAGAAACAGAAAGCTCTCCAAAAGAGACAAAAGACAAACTATGTCAAACAAACCAAAATGCTGGAAGTGTCATTATCAATGAATGACATTGTGAGAGTGGAAGATACCAACTGCTGGGACAAGAAAGCTGTTGTTTACTAAGAAGTGAGTTCAAGATCATATGTTGCTAGAACAGAGAGTGGTCAGATTCTTAGGAGAAATCGCAGAAGTCTCCTTAAGACGCAAGAAACAAGCCAAACACTGACTGACAAAAAAAGAAGTTCTGGTCTCACCTGGAGATGAATGGTCTCACCTCCTCTTCGTCTTCTTCCATTTCTCTGGACAATGATCATTCTGCAGAAACAAATGACCTTCCTATACTAAGAAGACCATCATGTATCATAAAGAAACCCGATCGACTTGGTGGTTTAATTGTTGTTCTTATTATTGTCGCCTAGATGGCAGTAGTACCAAACAAACAATTGGCAAGTACCCAAGAGTATAGAGCTAGAACAAGAAAGTAATACAGAGAGCTAAGCTCATGTGGGAGTTTAGTGCTGAAGAAATAAAGTGGCTACACGTCAGTTCATTAATTATTTTTCAGCGTGTTTATTTAATGAACACCACACTATGCATGTCTGTATTTTTATGATTATTATTAATATTTTATTTGATTATTTTTTGAATTCACAGCAAATAGCTACAGCAGTCAGGAGCTTCGCTGCACTTCCCGACCATCAAGACTCGGACAGCACCTTTGTGGTTCTGATGTCTCATGGGGACAGAATCCATAATAAAGATGCCATTTTAGGTGCCAACTATCATCAGCAGAATCCCAAAGATTACTTCTTTGTTGATGAAATCTTCACCCATCTGAACTCAGTGAATTGTCCTGCTCTGATTGACAAACCAAAGGTTATTCTGATCCATGCCTGCAGAGGAGGTGCGACACGACTGATAAAACTACATATTGATGTTTCTCTTTGTACTCCATGTTTTTTTTTATTTCTGGATTTACTGTAATATTGTATTCAATATTGTTAACCATTTTTCTGTCCAGGTAACTTAGGAGGTGTGGAAATACAATCAGATGCCATTGTTCACATAGAGAAAGATTTCATCAGCTTTAAGTCCTGCCTCCCTGGTAAGTGCTCAGAAAACACTGATTGATGAAGTAAGATTGATTTGTAGCTCACACTTCTGTTCATTTTATTCAGATTCAAACAACTGGTAAAATAAAACAATTGTTTTCCTTTATTATTATTATTATTATTATTATTTACAATGACACCCTTTATACATGTTTTCCAGTGCTTCTTTAATAATGAGCAAAGTTTCAAAGTTTGGGTTGCTTTGTGAAGTACTTCAACTTACTGATGTCCTCTCCACAGATATCGTTGCATACAGGAATATTTTGGAGGGAAGTTATTTTTTCTGTTACATACTGGAGGTGTTCTGTAAACGGGCTTATATTGATGACATTATGGAGTTGTTCAGGAGGGTAAATATTAAAAATCCCATTTAAATTGGTGTGCTTTATTTCAGCCAAAAGTCAAAACAATTTTTTTACAGTTTTTTGCTCAGTTAAAATGAATACAGGAGTTTGCTTCTTGTCATTTTCAAATATGATCTTTTTATTATAGGTCACCTTACGCATGGAGAAAGACCCACGATTCACAGATCAGGAAAAACTAATGCCGTGTATTGACAGGACGTCCCTTCCAAAGAAATTCTACCTGTTCCCTGGACTCTGAGGATGTGCAGTTTAAGGCAAGACACCACAGGTTGATAGCAAGGCATTATCTAAATAAATATGGACGAATTTGAGTACATTTCCAGACCAGAATTCTGAACATTGGATGAAGACTGGCTGAAAAGTTATTCTGAGAAATGATTTTGAGATTTTTGTTGTAACTGAAATCTACAAAAGAAATAGATAAAGTGTAATAAAAAGCAAAACAGACCAAAATCTCAAGACCAATGAACAAAAAAACTGGTCACTGGTTGTGTCTTGCCTTAAATCAAGATAAAGAGGCTTTATGTGCAAAAACACATTCTAAATATATACAGGCAGTATATTGCATGCAATTATCAATTACAGTATATACATTTATTTTACTTTTTTAATAACATTTAATTACATATTCTCATATACTTTGCTAATGCTAAGAAGTTTTTTCCATCCAAAATCATGTCATTGTGCACTACACTGTAAAAAATTGCTGTAAAAAAGGCCAAATTTCTACAGTAACATGCTGTTTTCCATTATACCAGTAATATACCGTAAAAAACAATGCATTCTGGGTAATATGTGACGTTTTCGAGAAAGTAGCCTACAGAAATCATAACTCGTTCATAGTTGACACTCAGAGGCTGTGTTCCAAATCACACCCTACACCCTCATTCACTATTCCCTACATTAGTTCACTAATATAGTCCACTTGACAGAGTGAATGAAAAAAACGTGTGAATTCAGACACTGATGAACACTTGCTGTTAATAAGCAGAATCAATGAAGGAAAGAGAAACAACAAGAACAGAAAAAAATTAAATCAACTGAAGATAAAAGACATTAAATCTCTGAAGATCTGATCAATCAACTCCACAAACAGCATTACCAGCTTCACTTATTACTAACCAGACTGACTTTATTTCTGTCACACGTCTACAGAAGCTCTTACTGAGAATTAACAGAGGTTTAGATGTTGTTTTATTGTTTCGTTTGGTGTTACCATGATGGATGTAAGTGTTTACTTTAGTTGTACTCTTGACCCTTGATTATTTAATGTTAGTTTTTTTTTTTTTTTTGGCTGTTATAACCGTTTCATGCCAACCTTTTCTGATAATGGATTATACACTGGATAAGTTCAGTGAATTACATGATTATCATGTCATAATCAAAACATAATCAACAACACACTATTGTATTTTCTCTTAGCTGCTTAATGCCATAACAAATGTCTTAACACACAAACAAACACACACATTTACAGCAGCCAAAAATAAACTAACATTACAAGTCAAGTGTCAAGAGCACAACTAAAGCGAGCACTGACCTCCATCGTCTTATTTTATCTTCAGTTGATTTCATCTAAGGCTGTGGCTGGAAGTCAGTTGTAGTTCTTGTGTTTCTGATTTTCTTTTTTCTGTTCTTGTTTCTTTTCCTTCAGTGATTATGCTTGTTAACAGCAGGTGTTTGTCACTAATTTTCAATCATCACTTAATTAATCACTGAATGATATCATTGTTACAAGTTGCTTGCGCAGGAAACACACGACGAAGGAGATAAGCCACAAAATAAATCTTTACTTGACAGATCCAACAGGTACAGGCAGAAACGCAACACAACTCACTAAAGATGAGACCGGACAATGAACATAGGGAAAACAGGAACTTAAATACACAGAGCAATTAACCAAAGTGACAAACAGCTGTGATAATCAAGTAGTGTCCATGGTGACTGATGATGGCGGGAAAACAGAACAAAGGAGATCATGTGAAAAATGACAACAAACAGAACGTGACTGAGTCTGTAACACTCATTAACTTCAACACTGCTTCAGTGTTACTCTAACACTCTCTAGTGTGGACACATATAAGTGTTCATTAAACACTAGGGGTTTTGGTGTGGCGTTTAAAGGGTTAAAGGTGTAAGATGAATAAACATGTAGCGAAACACTTTTCTACAGTAATAAACTGTAAGTTGATTTTATAGCAACAAAGTGTAGAAAAACAATATGTAAAATCAAGAAAAAAAACAGCAATGTACTGTAAAACGTAACAATCAAATTTATTAAATGAAGTTAATTTCACTGAAGTATTAGTTAAAGTTAATACAGCTCAATAACTGATCAAAGTAAATGTTGAATTGAAGTGGTTTTTTATGTGTTTTTGCACTAGGTGTTGGTGTTTAATGTTTTGTTGGGATTTAAAGGGTTTCTATTATCATGTGTTTTGTGGGTCACCATTGTGCTGAAGAGTAGAGTCTGTGCTTCATCCAACTTCTTCCATTAGATAGCTTGTTATTAGAATATTTGCTATTCTTTTTCAGATAACTTTGATAAAGTGTGAACGTTAATCATTAAAGCTTTACAAATTTGTTACCTTAAATTTGTTTCTTGCGTCCTGCATCTGTGTTTGTAGGAGATTTCACATATGGGACAGTCTCATTTTAAATATATCAGCCTGAATCTGATATCGTTCCATAAAAGAGAAAGAGGGAAAACATCTAACAAAACGTTACTGTTTCTCAAAATCTTTTGTGTAGCGCATCAATTACACGTTCACTGCCCTCACTGTTGACCAAATGTTTTTATAAAACACAGGAAAAATATGAATATAAAAATATAGAAACAAAAAATTATAAATGGTACCATAAAATGTCAACGTACCAACTAAGAATTATAGTTTTAATAATTCCGTTATAAAATAATAGTGTTTAGGTCAGTTATTCCTCTGCAATTAACTGACTGCAACACCTAAGAATTTAATAATTTGTTTACAAACATGCTTTTGTTTATTTATTTCGGATATTTAATACTGCACAACGGCTAAAAACAATTCTATACATGACAATGTACACATTAAATAGCGCTGCATTATCACATTTGCCTACTTATTAGCAGAGCTTTGTTTGCCATGCTATTCCAAAATAAACAATCTACAAAAAAGTGTGTGTGTGTGTGTGTGTGTGTGTGTGTGTGTGTGTGTGTGTGTTTCAGGAAACACTAAGCCATTCATAAAGTATAATTTGCAACATTTTCTGTAAAGCCAGAAAGTTCAATCAAACCCTGCTTGGAGGTCCTTCTCAGTTTCAACACACCTGCCTGTAGTAAAGGACCTATTATGCCCATTTTATGAGATGTAAAATAAGTCTCTGTCGTCCCCAGAGTGTGTATGTAAAGTTTTAGCTCAAAATACCCACAGATAATTTTTATAGCATGTTAAAATTGCCAGCCTTTTTGTGGCTGACCAAAAACGCGCTGTTTCAGTGTGGTCCCTTTAAATGCAAATGAGCTGCTGCAATTGGCCTGAGAGGGCGGAGCTTCAAGAGCTGATTCTCAGTTGTCAGGATTCAGTCAGGACGCGCTATAATGTCAGAAACTGCGAATATATGCTGCATGGAGATAGAACAGGTATAGTTTAGATACATCAATGATGGTTATAACTTATATTGTTTTCTTGTTTTTATCCACTATATTACTACAAGCCTGTTGAACCGTCCATGGTTTTATGATGTTTTTTTGTAATTCAAACAAAAGATGAAGTGTCCGTTTTCACATTTTTATCATTATAGGATGGTGGTGAATACACACTGCCAACACACATCTATGTCCAATGCATAATAGGTCCCCTTTAAAACTCTGCAGGAAGACATCGCTACATAAGCAGGATTGATTATAATTTAAATACTTGCTTAATTTCTCTTTTCTGTAAGAAGTATGAACTTAAATTGTTGGCTGCATGGAGTTGTTGTTATTTTCATACTGTGTGTATTATTTAGTCACATATAGCAACTGTTCTGAGACTCACTGAGAATGTGATGATGCTCTGCGCCACTAGAGGGAGTGCGTTTGTTTTTCACATGAGTGGAGCTGCGGAGCATGTGACGAATTCAGTAAGCAGCATCCCTATATCCTAGTCACTCCGAAGCCCTTGAAATGGGAACTCTGGAGAGAACAAACCATTTTGTTTCATAAAAAGGCGTTTGGGACACCGCTGACGAAGAAAGCGATGAAAAAACGCCAATAATCTACAACGACCCTTCGTGTGACGCCCCTCTCCTCAGTGTCCTTCAAGGGCGCAAAACACTGTTTGGAATTCGACCCGAAACGAAAGTGAAAGGAAAATAAGCGACTTCATTCCAGGGGGTTTAAACCCTGATCATGGATATTTAAACGTCCTCATTTTGTGGTGAGTTCAGAACTTATTCTTCATATTACCATTAAGTCATATAAAAATGACCTGCTATATTGTTATTTGGTCTTCCTTACATGGTATTTCAAACCATAGGCCTAATTTTACATCGATAGTTTTAAAATGCCAAAAAGACGATTAAATTCATTTTGATATTTAGTCAGACTCTTATCATTTATAATATTTATTTAAATGACATTAACATCGGATAGTATTGAAAGCCATTTTATATGTTTGTGACGCCAACAATTTTGTATTTTTTTTTTACGAATTTGATAATATATTTATTTGCCAGCACACTTTTAATGCACAGAAACGTTATCAATAAACCAATGATTGTTGTACAAACGAGAGAAAACGTGACGCATGTTGGTCATGAAGCCTCTGTTAGGCCTATTGTGCCGCTGTAATCAGATGTGATCAATACTGCGGCAATTCAAATATATTAAAATATTAGAGAGTTAAAATAGAGATCACACACAAACAAACGTGGCGGAGCCAGGATTTTTTCATAGGGGTGGCCAAGCAGGGGCCAGCAACCAGACTGGGGTGGCACAGAAATCTTCATTATTTAAACATAAAAATTCATCTGATTATAATGTAGCTACTGGACTGTGCCTACAACACAACTGAATACAGTTTGTTTTTAGCCTATTTGATTGTAATTGAGATCATGGAATGCTGAGTGAATTTGACTATTTTTCTTCTTCTTCTTCTTCTTTTTTTTAATCATTCCTCACTTGCAGGTTATATTAATAAAGGGGCTCATACTAGCTAAATTTCAACTTGTTCAGTCAGTTCTGGTTCTCAGAACCCCCAATAGCTTGTTCTCCATTGTTGCATCTCCATGGATGAGACAGATAACTACATACTGTACTTCAAAGATTATTCAACCTTCATTGAATTTTATGTATAATCAATGAACTCTTCAACAATTCTGAGTTTGTCTGTTTCAAAAAATAACCAAAAAAGTAAACACTAAATGTTTAACTTTCTATAATGTCAAAATAAATAATTGCAACAGTTCTATCATACTTAAAATTAAACTCAGTACAAAGAAAAAAAAAAGTGTTCTCTTTTGAATTCCCATTTGCTGATGTGGAAGTCAACAGCACATAAATGCCAGAATGTAAAATTATTTATGCATTTAAATGTGATACATTTTTTATTCGTACTTTATAAATTAACGCACAATTAGCATCTTCTAGTAGAAATGCACAGTTCTCACATTTATTTATGCATTAAAAAATTACATATAAGATTGTGCCTTATATTGTGATCTCACATAGCAGAATTTTTTAGTCCAGAGACATGTGACGCATATATAGGCCTACATGCATGCAGTTTTAACGCAGCTTTAATCGCCTTTTTTGGTTATTTCATGACTTAATAGATGACAGAACTACGACGTTGCATTTATAGAGAGTAATATACAGCGCGTCATATTTGAGCGTGATTGAAAAGTGCGCGCGGTCTTGCAACCCACCAGTTGAGAAACATTTACGTAAGCTATAGATATATATAATGTTCGCCGTTCACTGTTGTTTTGCTGAAGCTCATTCGGCACCTGTATCGTTTCCGTGCTTGTTTGACTTGCGCCTGGCGCTGAGGCGAAGTTGGAGTGCACGTCTGAAAAGTCTCCCGTTTTTTGTGGTCTTAAAGAGACGATTCTGTGTTTAAATAAACGCAATTCTTGTCAACAACAACAACAACAACAACAAAAGTAGACAGAAACAGCAATTGTGAGCGGGGTGGCCAAAGGGGTGGCCAGGCTTAGGCCGGGGTGGCCACGGCCACCCCTGGCCACCCCCTGGCTCCGCCCCTGCTGCCGTTTAGTTTTGAAAACACCCACAGTTACAACAAGTGCAGTAACTGCAGTCTAGGGCTGCGTCTCAATCAGCTCCCTATCTCCCTAGGTCCTGAATCAGCGGATATATCGCGCACATGATTTCGGGCACTGCTAAAGACTTGGTTAACTCTATTTTCGGCGACATGACAACGTCACTACCTACTAGTATTTGACAACAGCAGAACTGATATTTTTCTGACATTGCTTTTTCTAATGTTATTAAACTAGTACAACAAATACTTTGTTACAATTTCCTTTAACATTTTAGCTGTAAATTAGGCTAATTGCAAATGGTAGCTAGATTATGTACGCTGCCTTGTATAGTAGCCTACCAATGTTTGTTTACTAAAATATAATTAAATAATGGTTTTCTTAAAACGTATTTTGTGTTTCATGTTGTCCATTAAGTTGGCGATTTATGTTTCAAGCTTAATAATTTCTCTTAAGGGAACATACTGAGCATTGATTCTCCCTGGTTTTCATGGTGCATTTTGGGACTTTTTAGGGAACAAACATTTCAGTGCACTGGAAGGATTTTGTGATTGAAACAGCCCTTGAAATGGCCAACTCCCTCATCGGTGCCTAGTGAACTAGGGAGCTAAGTGAGATGCACCCTTTTTTCCCCTAATGAAACTATTGTTGAATAATCTGCTGAAATGAGCTTAATTTGTGTTGTATTGAGCTTAACTTGCATTGCACTGAACTTTAGCTGTAATTCCCTAATTGTACAACAATGATCTATACTGTACTGTAGTTACACTGTTGTATCTTTATGTGTGTAACCGATCATCCTCAGACCCGGCGCCAGACACAAATTCACGGACGGGCATTTCATTTTTTTCAGGGGGGCACAAATGAGATCAACCTCACTGCATTAAAAAAACATTAATTATTAATTAAATGGACAAAAGCGAGTAAGAACTGACGTGCCACTCCATTGACGAAATACAACAGAGTCATAAAGATGCCTACTGAAGCAATGAAAGAAAATTTTACTTGCCCGATTAGACATAGACTAGCCTGATTAAAACGCCAATAACAATTACCAAAACGGTATAATAATGATTCTGCATCATTTAGTCTAAATGGCGATCCATAGTGCATACTATATAATGTATAATGTAATGACGCTAACAAGGTTCTCTCGAGGAGAAATCGAAACAAATGAGCGCAGCAAACACAAAGTGAGTTAAACTCAGTTAACATACTGCGGTAAAAATAAAAAAAATGTGGAGTTTTTATAACATGATACATTAAGCAACGTCACACGACCAAGAGTGCTGAATAGCATCACGATTGAAAATGTGACACTCATTTCATATGACAGTTAACCAAACAAGTAATTAATATTAAGTCACTTACATTTTAGATGCAATATTGACTGTTTTTGTTGTTTCAGCAGCGAAAAATAGTTCAAAGCTCACAGCAGAACCATAACGCGTCAGTCTCACAGCAGCACTCAACCGTGTTTTCATTACTGAATGATTCAGCGTTTTGAACGAATCGGTTGAGTCAAAGATTCAATGACCCATTCACAAACAACTGCCTCATTCTTTTTTTTTTATTTTATTTATTTTTTTTTTTTTATAACTTTTATTGTATTAACGAATTACAATTACAGTCAGGGGGTACATTAAATAAACTTCATTAAAAAAAAACAAAAATACATAAATAAAGTAAACCAGACAAATTTAGAAAAAAAAAAAAAAAAAAAAAAAAAGAAAGTTAAATAATATGAAAATGTTTACAAATAGAAGCACACTTTATAGCTTTCTTATTTTTTAAACATAACACTGTGTTTAAGTATTGATTTAATTCTGATTTCAAAATTAAAAACAAAGGCTTAATTCCTCCAAATTTAGATTTATGAATACAAAATTTAGCTAAAAGAAGCAACAGATTAATTAAATAATATTCCTTATGATAACATTTGTTATAGGAAAAGAAACCAAATAAAACATTTTTAAAACACAGTTCAAAGCTGGGCATGATGTGAGTCTTAATAAAAGAACAGAAGTCTGACCAAAAATTAACTAAATAAGGACAACTCCAAAATAAATGATATAATGTTTCAACATGTAAACCACAAAATGTACAAAGTGTTTCAATATCGAAATTAAATCTGTTTACAAGATAGTATTTACAAGGGTAATATCTGTAAATAATTTTAAAAGAAATTTCTTTGATTTTATTTGTGATTAAATATTTATGAGGAAGTTTCCAGATTTTACTCCACAACAGACCATCCACATAACCATTCCAAAATGATACAATAGCAGGACTAGAGACAATATCCATTTGAAACAAAGCCCGAATGTAACGATTATTATTCTTAACAAAGGAGAGAGAGAAACAAATCCGACCAACTTCCGTATCAGCAGGATCCAACAAAGATGGAGAGAGTTGAGGAAAGGTATTTTTAAGAAGCATTTTTAGACCAGAGGGAACAGCATCCATGACTACAGCATAATCTTTCGGAGTGATTGGAATGTTATATTTGGAAAGAAATTCAGAATAAGTTAACATAAGTCCTTCATAATTAAAAAGTTGGCTAACAAGAACAATGTTATTATAAAACCAGTTTTCAAAAAATAAAGATTTTGATTTATACGTAATGTGCTTATTATTCCAAATAAAACACCTATTTGGAGAGAAATTGTGTTTATAGATTAAATTCCATGAAAGAAGCATCTGTTTGTGAAAATTAGACAGTTTTAAGGGAATTTTGGTAATGCTGTAGTCACAGAGCAACAGAAATTGAAGACCACCAACCTGTGAAAAGATAAAGTGAGGTATAATATTCCAAATAGATGTTGGTTTTTTGAGGAATTGTTTAATCCAATTCACTTTGAAGGTGTGATTAAGAGTAGAAAAATCTAAGAAGTTTAGACCTCCATTTTCAATTGAGTTCATAACCACAGATTTCTTTATATAGTGGGTTTTATTTTTCCATAAAAAGTTAAAAAGCATATTATCAATAATTTTACAAGTATTTTTATTAACTGCTAAGGATAGCGCTGCATATGTAAGTCTGGAGATGCCCTTTGTAATCAAAACCCTCCCCCTCAAAGACAGGTCTCTTAGTAACCATTGACTTAATTTTTTTTTTGTTTTATCAATGACTGGGGAGAAATTAAGCTCACAACGTTTCTCTTCGTTCTTTACAATCTTAATACCTAAATATGTGATTTCATTTTTAATGGGAATATTACATATTGATGGAAAATTACAGTCTTTGAGAGACATTAATTCACACTTATTAACATTCAGGTACAGCCCTGAAGCTTTGGAGAAAGTATGGATAATCTTAAGGGCTAAAGGTATTTCTTTTGCATCTTTTAAAAAAAGAGTGGTATCGTCTGCTAATTGACTGATGATAATTTCACTACCTGCAACAGTAATACCTCTTAAAGGGCTCTGTTTAATATGATCTGCAAGAAGTTGTGAACAGAGTAAGAATAAATATGGGGAAATAGGGCATCCCTGTCTGATACCACGACTAAGATTAAATCTGGGTGATGTGCCATTACGCAGCTTGATTGAACAATTTGCATTAAAATATAGTGTTTTAATGGAATTAATGAAGAATTCACCAAAACCAAATTTTTTAAGGGCTGAATATATAAAGTAATGTTCAACAGTGTCGACGGCCTTATGGAAGTCTAAAAAAAAAAATGAAACTCTCGTCTGGGTATAAATGTGGGTAGTCAACAAGGTCTAATACCAAGCGAATATTATTTGAAATATGTCTATTACGCATAAAACCTGACTGTGTGTCGTCTATAATAAAATCTAAAGTTTTTTTAATTCTAAAAGCAAATATAGAGGCTAAAATTTTATAATCATTATTAAGTAGGGAAATTGGCCGCCAATTATCTAAAATTAAAGTGTCTTTTTTCGGTTTGGGAATTAAGATAATTAGGCCTTGTGTCAGAGTAGGTGGAAGTTTACCATATTCGATGCATTGTAAGAAAAGCTTTAAAAGAAAAGGGGCAAGATCTTCTGAAAAAGTTTTATAGAATTCAGAAGTTAAACCATCTACACCAGGGGATTTATTTAATTTAAGTTCTGAGATAGCATGAAGGACTTCTTCTATACATATAGGAATATCACACTGTTCTTTTTGGTCTTCATTTATCGATTTTGAATTAATAAGTCTATCTATAAAAATAGAGGAATCAATTTCATTACATCTTGATTCATAAAGACTGCTATAAAAGGTTGAACAGTAATCTGCAATGTCCTTTGAGTTATTTGTTATCATGCCATTGATATTCAAGTGTGAAATTGTATTTATTTTTGCATTAAATTTTTCTAATTGAAAGAAATATGCTGAATTCTGTTCTCCCTTTTCTAACCATCTCTGTCTAGACCTAATGAAGGCACCCTCTGCCTTCCTTTTATAGATATCATCTAATTGACCTTGAAGTGTAGATAACTCAAGATATTCACTATCTGAGAGATTAGGAGATTTCTGAGTCAGAGCTGTAATTTTAGAAATTAACATCTCCTCTTCAAGTCTTTTAGCTTTAGATAATACACTTCCAAACTTTCTAAGACATTTACTAACTTCAAATTTAAATAATTCCCAATTAGTACAATAGTTATTACTAAACTGAGCTATATTCCAATATTGTGCAATCAAACTGCGAATGGTCATCTTTACAAATTCATGTTCCAATAATGACTTGTTGAGCTTCCAATAAGAGTTATGGTAGTTGGAGGAATAAGAAGAATGTAAAAAAATATTGATAGACACGGCCTTATGATCTGTTAATGGTGTAGGAAGAATATTAACAGAAATATCTTCTTTTTGTAAACTGCATGGAGTTAACCAATAGTCAATGCGAGACATACTGGTACATGCCTTATTATTCCATGTAAAAGAACTAATACCAGGGAATTTCTCTCTCCAAATGTCTGTTACTCCAAATTTCTGCATAAAGGCCTTTAGAGTGGAGTTATATGAATTTTCATTGCGAGCTGGCCACCGGTCAAGGGAGTTGTCTAAAGTGATATTGAAATCTCCTCCTATTAGAATAAGTGAATTTGGGAATTTAGATAAACAATATGTAATTCGGCTTTCTAGACTTTTAAATAAAGCATCATTTTCAGTTTTAGAATTGTACCCATAAAAATTGATAATGATTATAGTCACCAGATCTAATTTGCTAACTAAAATAATATAATGACCAAGGGGGTCCCCCTCAGAAAATAAAATATCTCCAGAAAATTTGTTTTTTAAAACTGCAACACCAGCCGAACGCTCAGACCCATGAGCAAACCAAACATCATTACCCCATTGTGCTTTCCAGTAATTTACATCTTTAGGAGTTGAATGAACTTCTTGAAAGAAACAAAAGTCAGATTTCTGCTGTTTTGCAAATAAAAACAAAGCCTTACGTTTAACGTTTAATCTTAAACCCCTGACATTAAGTGTAACTAACGAAAATGACATGAATATATGAAGAACAGAAAGAACAAGAACAATATGAGAAAAACTTCCATTCCCTTCGAGAAAAAAATAGAACGAGTATGAACCAGGTTACGATACTATAACTGTTACAATCAACTTTGTCCAGAAATTAACTTGCATTAGTCCTGCAAAAGAAGCCTATTGTAAACTTACAAGTTGGCCAACAGTAGATCAGGAAAAATGTTTACATGTCACAGGCGAGGCCACTTGTTTTCACGAAGGTGAACGCACCTCTTTCCCATCGATTATTACGCGCACACCGACAAAAAAAGCTCTCTTTCCTTCCTTCCTAGCAGCTTCGACCAACGGCCATCTCTTTATCCTCAACAACTTGTCTGCTTGAGATAGATGTTCGGTAAATCTCAGCTTGTGATTCCTCAGATATTCGGAGGTCTTGGCCAGCCGCCAGATCAGGTCCCGCGTAGATCTTCTCACGAAACGAATGATCACTGGTCTAGGTCTACCGTCTTGCTCTTTCAGCTTCCCCAATCGATGCACAATATCTATGTCATCTTTAAAAGATACGCTTGAATCAGGAGCAACTGAGAGACAGATACCAATGACTTTATGCTTGATGTCTTCCTCAGGATGTTCAGGAATCCCGTACAGACGGAGGTTCCATCTCCGCTGGTAGCGTTCAGCGTCGTTGAGCCTTTGCTCAAGTTCGTGTATTTTGGTGCTATTCAGGTTTGTGGTAGATTTACAACTTTTCATGTCTGTTTTCAATGCGTTTACTTCTTCAAACACAAAGTCAATTGATTTCTTAAGGGCCTCAATGCTCACAGTGTTGCTGGTAATCATTTTTCCGAGATCGTCTGTACTTTCCTTAATTTTGGAAGTTAATGCCGCGATTACATTGTCTTGTAATTCCGTCAGGGAAATGTCATCTCGAGATCTTTTTTGTTGTGGTTTCACAGGCGTATCTAAATCGGAGTCAAGCACGGGATCGAGACTGGGGCTGACAGACCGGGTAACATCGAGACATTTTTGGCAATATTGATGGTCTAATTCAATATGTAAAGCAGAACCATTGTCCACCGAGACAGGTATATCAAATTCCATCTCTTCTGTAATCAACTTGGAGGTAGAATTCTTATTTTTCCCTTTGCGCTTCATCATGCTGTCCTTAGTTTCCATGTGCGTCAGAGAATTCAGTTAACGATCGCCAACATAGGAGGGAATTAAACTAACGTAACTAGCTAGATACTTCGCAAAAACAAAACAGAAAGATTGTCTAATGCATACTCAATTGTTATTATGCAACCAGGTTTAAGTATAGTTAAAATATAGGGAATGGAAAGTCGAATTTGTTTAACTGCATGAAACTGCGACCGCACCGGCTGCCATCTTGGATCGCCTCGATTCAACTGCCTCATTCTTGATGAATCAGCGGTTTGAATAAATGACGCAATGACTCGCTTAATAAGACCGCTTATCACCAGCCGCCACCTACTGGCGGTTTAGTTTGTTTAAAAGTGTAATTCTTTCCTACATTTCTTATTTGTATATTCAAAAAAATATTTAAAACAATCTCAGTTGCAATGTGTAAATTATTTAGTGTAAATTATTCAATTTGATTAGTAACAGCCCTATAGTGTCTTATTCTAATTTAATTTATTGATCAAAATTAAGAATTTAAGATTAAAGTTAAAATTAAAGATGAAGCATATATTTAAAAAGATGCCCTTTATAAAGGTAAAAATATCACAAATATACATATTTAACTATGTCAAAGATGATTGAACTCTGATGAGAATATTGCTTCATAATCAATTATATAAAAACACAATTGTCACAATGTCAAGCCCTTACACATTTTATTTATGTATTCATTGTTACCGTCAATATCTTTGTTACATTTTGTTTTTTAAAGGGCAGGGACTTTATAAAATAGTCAAATATAAGCAACTCACCACTCCAACAAGTTTTAAACAAATAATAATAAAAAATATAAATATAATATAAATATAAATATAAAACTATGTCTACTCAAAGTGCTATTTTCTATTGCATATAACCATATCATATGTTTTATTTCATTTTTCACAATGTCTAGTCAAGGACCTGCTTAACATAAAATAGGCTTAGCCTACTCATCACATTAGTACAGCGGTAGGCGACGTTGTGCGACAGAGTGGAATCTTCTTAAAACAATGTCCTTCCACTCCCCCCGGAACTTTTTGGTTAGGTCCTTTTCAAATGCCAACTTAATTAAATTGTCCTTGCGTCGATGAAGCATGCTAAGGCGATGCTCTGTAAGGACGTTCTTTAATGTGGAAAAAGAGTTCTCACAGAGTGCTGTGCTTGCACCAAAGGTCAAAGCATGTTTGAGCGCCGTGATCACGCTTGGCATTGCTTCGAGAGGTTTCTGAAAGTGTTGTAGAACTTTTTTCATTGTCCATTTACCCCCGTCGGCTGGAAATGAGTCCTTCATTTGCACGCTTAGTAATTGGTGAGTCACTGTGTATTCAGATTCCACAATGGGTGTATTAGTAAGGTCCGGTAAAGGTTTCACTTTGGACACATCCAAGAAAGTAGAATCTTCTGGGTCCAGAGATCTGAGTGCATCCATCAGCACACAATTACGTTCCCCAAAGCGTTCCTTCATTTCCCCACAAACTGCATCGATACAACTGAAATACAACCTGCGTAGCTCTGTGTCGTTGCTGAGATCTTCATATATACTTCTTTCCTCAACTGCATACATAGCGAAGGATGTGTTTAGTGTTTGTCGTCTCTTATCTGGCACAGGCTCTATTGTTGCATCCTTGCAACGCTTCAAGAGTGTCACAAATTCCGTCTCAGAACGGAGATTTTCAATACATGCACATGCTGAATTTACAAGTTGCACACCTGTTAACAGATCCATGTCTTCTGCCTGTAGCATCAGATTAGGGGGGTCGAGATACGATAAGATTTTGTGCACCATCTCTGCAATGAACCTAAAGCTGGGTTCAGACATGGCCCGTAGTAAACCTGCTGCTTCAACTCGAACATCTGCTCCATAGAATGGGCTGCTGTTGATTTCTCGGAGCAGTGTGGTTAGGTCATCAAATGATCTCAGAATAACGGAGACTGTGCCAAAATTACCAGTCCAGCGTTGGTCTAGGAGGCACTTCAATGTCTCTCCCTTGTAGAGAATGGCAACGGTAGGCTTTCTGCAGAATTTGTAGAGCATGTTACACATAGTGAAAAAGTCCACCAAGGCCTGCTCTGCTTCCAACGCATGGGTAACCACCAAATGTAATTGGTGGTTGAAACAGTGGACATAGGGTATATCTCGGTGAAATTTTTGTTGGAGACGTTTTTGCACCCCTCCATGTTTACCTGACATCAGGGAGGCGCCGTCATACACCTGACTGATGATTTTCCCAGAATTCAGTCCTGCTTTTGTTAATTCTTCAATGATCGTGTCAGTCAGTGTTTCTGCATCTCCCTGGTCAGCGGTGGCAATTGTCAGAAGACGTTCAGTTGGCTCATTCAGTTCATTCACAAAACGCACAATTATCGAAATATTCTCTCTTCCTGTCGGGTCTCGAGTTCCATCTACTTTTATCGTATAAAATGACTCGCCAACCTCTTTCACTATGTGCTCCGTGACCAAAGTACTCATAATCTCTATCAAACTGTTTTGAATGTAATGGCTAGTATACCTAGCATTGTGTGGGATAGTCTGCGCTATCTTGGCCAACACAGCATCTTTCCTCAAAGTATATTCAAATAAGGATAAAAAATAATCCGCATCCTTCTTCAGCCATACAATCAAAAGCATCATGGTCACCTCTAAAAGGTAGCTGGTTCACTGCAAGGAACTCGACAACATCAATTACTGATGATAAGTAGTATCTGTTGCGTTCCAAATGTTCTGCATTGATTAAAGTTGTGATTTCTTTACCGGTCTGAATCCGTCTCTCCTTGTCCCTCCACATAGCTTCACAAGTCTGATGTTCTCTTGACGATGAATGTTTATTAAGTCCTTTCCCAGTTTCCACTGCATGCTTCCAGTCGCAAAATCCAATAATCGTAAATGTTGTGTCTGTGGCAGAAGAGGGCGCTCGAAACGTTCTGCATGGGTAGCAGAATGCAGCATCTGCATGAATAGAGTATTCCAGCCAGTCTCTGCTTCTATACCAGGCACTGTTAAATGATCTTTTTTTCCCTGAGAAAACACGTGCAGGAAAGTTTTTTAAGATTACTTGACTGGGTTTCTCAACTCCGAGATCCCCTGGTGCTGCCACCTGTGACGACCCTTGCTTGAGGCCTTGGCAACTGGAACCGCTGGCCTCTGCACTGTCGGGAGTTGAATCAATGTCTCATGAACTGCGACACCCAGGGCTTTCACCTAACGTTACATCGCTGCTGCTCTCTCCTGCCAACTTTGGTGGTTTGGCAAATAACCAAATATTTCCACGCTCACCTATCGACAAACCAATCAAATACGTTTAAAATTATTTTTTTTACAAATCAGACCAAACACATTTTTATTTTTATTCATGAGTTATGTATATACAAAACGATAACTTTTGATAACAGCAGCCTATTGATAAAAAAATAAATAAAAATAAATTGTGCAAACAAGCAAGGAAGGACGGTGAAGGGAGACAGCAGACTCGTCCAGGGCGGGCACTAGTGACTCACAGGGCGGGCCAGTTCCCCCAATGCCCGCCCATGGCGCTGGGACTGGTCATCCTGCTCTGAGCGGGATGTGAACCAGTGTGGGAGGCTAGTTAGGCAAGAAGGATTTCACACACAGCTCTTACTAGCTTGCTTCCATTACATTTGCATGAATAACTAGACGTTGATGAGGTCTCTTTTTACTACACAAAATTACACAAACTTGAATTCCTTCACTAAACACTGGGTTATGGGACTACTGATAAATGTATATTTTTAAACTATATATTTTTTTAAACTATTTTTAAATCAATCTCTCATAACTGTTTTTGAGAAATTAGGTTAGGAGGACGGGGCCTACAAAATGAGTTTCTGTGAAGATGGAGAGAAGGAGGACTCATGTTCTCTATCTTCTGGATCTAGCTCCGATCAGCCCATGAAGAATCTTCCCTCTGCCTTCAGTGATGAAACAGTAACCTCTGACCCCAGGTAGGACACTAACCATTTTCGCACCTTTACAGACTTGTATTGCATTCCAGAACCCTGCAGTTGGTGAGCAGTGTTGGGGGTAATGCGTTAAAAGTAACAAAAGTTTTGTAATCAAATTACTTTTTTTAAGTAACCAGTGAAGTAATGCCTTACTTTTAAATTTACAACAAAATATCTGAGATCATTTTTTCAAAAAACTATGCAAGTTACTTTGTTTTTACATTTATTGACTGACACCTCTCCTGTCCCCATGTTAAGAGAAATCAGGAGTAAGTGCAGAGGCGTTGTATGCTCTGTGTGAGCATGATGGTTATTCCAGACTAGTTATAGACTAAATGTGAGCATACATGTATTAATTTACTTCTCCTGCATCCTCTTCTGTATTCTAGAATGCCAGTGCAGCTGAAAGGCTTGTTTGTTTGTACTTCATCCTCTACTGTACAGGCATGAATTTGCATTTCCATGAGCCTGAGGCTTATGTAACCCCTCCTGTTCGAACCACCCTCTCTAACTGGGACTCGAACCCGGGTCCGCCGGCATGGGAGGCGGGTGCTCTTACAAGGAGGCTAAAGACCACAGTCTCTTGAGTGAGTCGCCAGAGCACCTCGTGAGATCATTGGAGTGAGGCTTACACACACAGCTTGAGGCAGGTCGTCATGTGGAGTTAGGAGATTTGACTTACAGTTTGAAGAGCCAATGGAATTATGAGATTTAGTCACAAGCTTTTTTTAATACTTTTCACTGATTAAATATTTTAAAACCTACAGAGAGACATAAAGGGTGACTGATAACAACAACAACAACAAGGAAATATAATATCTTTTAACTCTAACGATACACTATAAATGTTTGTACTTACCTTTGTATATCCTTATGCAATATTACTCTGAGATGATGGGGCTTCTGGTTAAATATTGATCTCATCATAAAAAACTGTCTTTGTTATTATGCTTGTAATGACTGAGATAAATCAGATACAATTATTTGTTATATTAAACAAATAATTATTTAAAACTTACTCTGGGTTTTGTCCCCATCCCCCTAGAAGACCAGCCTTAGTTTTATTGCCCTGAAATATGTGTGTGTTGCACATGGAGAAGCAGAGAAGATACACAGAAAACCTGCATCTTTCCTGCATTTTTCCCACAGAACACAGACTTTCCTGCATTAATTTATAGACAGACTGTTCTATAAATGAACATGCACATCCCCAGGAAATGGTATCCATTATTACTGATGTTGTATTGCACTCACAGTGTATTCACATGTTTTATGATACATTTAAGGTAACTTAAATTATGCCATGTTTAGTGTCTTTGCTTTCGTATCGAGAAGATGTAAATGCTGTAAACATCATGTTTGAAACACATCAGTATAACAATAATTTTTAATAGTTCCTTTTCAACAACTTTTAAATCACACTCGATCATAAAGCCCCCATAGTGGAATTTTGCCGCTCTGAGATTCATTTCATTGGTCAGGTCAACCCTTAGGGGTGTGACCTCTCCCAGAGCTTAAAACAATGTACGCAATGTTCCTCCCTCTCTCTTACTTCTCCGACAACACAGCGACTGCAGGGGTCTGTGGGCCTTTGGGCCCCCAAATTCCGGTTTAACTCATCATTATCATTGTTCATTCTACCTACTTATGTGTGTGACCTTTGTGTATGTTATGTGTTTGTTAGTTTAGTTATGTGTTTGTGAGTTAGTTAATAAAGATTGTGCACAATACATGTTTGGTTCTGACTCCGTCTGCTAATAAATTGTCTCTTAATAGATTTAGATCCTGACTACATGCTCTGAGTAGTACGGTACAACAAGAATGTTGCTCTCCATAACCTGGAAATGAACATTTCTTAGAGTTAATAAACAATCAACACTGAGTGTTCACTGGACGAACAAGCTAATTGAGTGTAATATTAATTTTAATGTAGCTACATCAAGTTAATCCGATTAACTGATTCACATATTCATAATTAATCAAAATTAATAATCATAATGAGTTATGAATAATTATTAATATTTCCCCTTTGAGTTAATTCGCTATATGCTCTTTGAGAAATGTGCGGTTTCATTGCTTGGTTTCTTGCAGTAGTAGTAGCTTTTAAAGTACCAACTGATTGATATTTGCTACATAAGATCTATACAGTTTGTCTAAAATGTCATTTTGTTTGTCTTTTGTAAGCAACACCATGAAGAGACAGAGATCGAAGTCTCCAGAGCCCAGTATTGTGTCTGCGAAGAGTAACAAATCCATAAATAAACCCCCTGCCTTCAGTGATGCTACAGTGACCTCTCACCCTAGGTAAGACACTAGCCAATTGAGTGTAATATTAATTTTAATGTAGCTACATCAAGTTAATCCGATTAACTGATTCACATATTCATAATTACTCAAAATTAATAATCATAATGAGTTATGAATAATTATTCATATTTCCCCTTTGAGTTAATTCACTATATGCTCTTTGAGAAATGTGCGGTTTCATTGCTTGGTTTCTTGCAGTAGTAGTAGCTTTTAAAGTACCAACTGATTGATATTTGCTTCACAATTTTCAAATTCAACTCCACATTCCACAAATTGCCAAATCTACCATTTCATTCTGGGTGGGACTAAAACAAATCAATGAATCAAACTTTTAATTTTGACAAGCATGTGAAATGCACCTATAGGAAGAGGGGAAATTACGAAACTGCCTGCAAATGACCATTGAAAATTGCATTTAATCATTATTTTAACTAAATAAATAAAGTTATACTGTGATAAGACATTTAGTATAATTATTATCACTTATTAAATTATTTTATACATCATTTTGGAAAAGGACCAACTATTTATTGGGTGGGCCACAATTCAAAGTGGGTGGGCCCAGGCCGAGAGACACAAAACCGAAACTTTACTGTCACTATTCCTCATTAGTGGAATGATCTTTCCAAACTTTCCCTTCCCAAAATTCATTGAGCACTTGACTGTGTCCTGTAAATATTAATTTACAGTGCAAACTATTGACCTTATGTGCTGGAGAAACAATTTTGTGTTTGAACTTCCATTATTGCAGTAGATTTGTTTCTATGGCATCGCTGTCAAGGAGTAATTAGCTGGTGAAGTGGATTTACTTATTGTAGAGTTAACTAAAGTTATCATGAGCATTGTAGTGTTTGAAGCAGATTCAGGGCTGGCACAAGCTCGACTGCTGCTCTAGGCCCCCACTTTGCACTCACAATTAAACAGGATCTTTGAAATGCATGTAAAAGATTGGACATAATGTTTATTGATAAAACTGCACTAAAATAAAAGCACAAACAAGCATGTTTTCTGTTTTTTTTTTCTTTTTTTCCAATGTAAAAAAATCCATACGCAACCACTAATACAGTTGCAAGTGCAAATTACAGTATGTATTATATTATAAGCAGGCTATGCAGGCCCTGGAGTGTACATCATTAGATTCGGGAGTTCCTGGTGGGCCGCTGATACCACTTCTACATAAAGACAGTTTCACACAGAAAGCGGAAAGCATGTTTTATGCGTTTATGTCCAGATAGTTTTATTCATTTTGATGATGAAGAAAAGTTCATTTAGATTTAAAATAACTAATGGGATGATAACTTGTTGATATAAGTGCAATAATAATTTCAAATAAATGTTCTAAAATATGTTAATTTTTCTAACTAAATTTTTTCTAACTAAATTAATTTTTCTAACTATGTCAGTTTGCCTATAGGCATGCCCTGGCCCTGAGCAGATGACATAACAAATGTCAGTAGGCCTGGAAGATTTTAAAACAAGCGTCTTTTTCATAAATCTGTAAGATCTTACATTCATGCTGTAGAAATACAAACTTGAAGGCAGAACGCAATGAGTGCATCACTGAAAATGGGCGGGTCTACATAAGATCTATACAGTTTGTCTAAAATGTCATTTTGTTTGTCTTTTGTAAGCAACACCAGGAAGAGACAGAGATCGGAGTCTCCAGAGCCCAGCATTGTGTCTGCGAAGAGTAACAAATCCATAAATAAACCCCCTGCCTTCAGTGATGCTACAGTGACCTCTCACCCTAGGTAAGACACTAGCCAATTTTAATTAGCAGATGGTTTTTATCCAAAGTGACTTACAGTGAATTCCAGAGGCCGACAATTGCTATCTATTTTCTAAATGCATGTTAGGTCTTTTTGTGAATGATTCGTCCATGTATATGTTAATTTTATTTTTATTCATTCATTTCTTAATTTCTTTTCTTTTTTTGGCTTGAATTCAACAAACATTGGATTGAACCAAGTCCCCTCCCTAAATTTTATTTCTTTGTTGATACTCAGTTTCACTCGGATGTGCATCACAATATGGAAGAAAATATCTGTCTCTACTTCCGTTTTATGATATCAATGAGTTTGGGGCACTCCATTTTCCTCTATGTGGTCACATTTGCCATTTTCTCATTAGTCTGAGATGCATAGTAGTCAGCTTCTGAACAACAACATATCAAGCATATCATACCAAAATGTATAAAATAATGAAACTGTACTGTTTAAATTGACTGGTATTGTGGTATTTTTCCAGTACTGGTAAACAGCGCAACCTTAATCTGTAGAGTCATTGTAATGACTGCAATTGTGTTTTTGCTGCTCTTGATTCAGCAGAGGATCCCACCATCAAACTCATATCAGGCAGGACAAAAATGAAGCAGTCCTGCAGATACATGCACGGAAGACTGGAGACCTGCAGAGAGTCAAAGACCAGCACAAAACCAGCATGAAGAAAAAGTATGAGAGATTATTTGAGGGAATCAAACTCCAGGGGAATGAAACCCTTCTGAACCAGATCTATACACAGCTCTACATCATAGAGGGAGAGAGTGAAGGAGTGAATGAAGAACATGAGGTTTTACAGATGGAGAAAACAGCCAGAACACCACACTCACAAGACACTCCAATCTACTGCAATGACATCTTTAAAGCTTCACCTGCACCAGGATGTGAGGAGAAAGACCAAATCAAGACTGTTCTTACTAAAGGCATCGCTGGAATCGGAAAAACCGTCTCTGTGCAGAAGTTCATTCTGGACTGGGCCGAGGGAAAAGCCAATCAGGATGTAGATTTCATGTTTGTGCTTCCATTTCGGGAGCTGAACTTGATCCGAGATCATCAGTACAGTCTTCACAGACTTCTGCTGGACTTTCATCCTGAGCTTCAAGATATGGACTCAAAGATATATGAGAAGTGTAAAATTGTGCTTATATTTGATGGTCTGGATGAGAGCAGAATCACACTGATGTTTTCAGATGCTCAGAAAGTTTCTGATGTGAATGAGACTTCCTCAGTAGGTGTGTTGATGTCAAACCTCATGAAAGGAGAGATGCTTCCCTCTGCTCTCATCTGGATCACCTCCAGACCAGCAGCAGCCAATCAGATCCCCTCCAAATACATCAACCGCCTGACAGAGATTCAGGGATTCAATGAGCCTCAGAAGGTGGAATATTTCAGGAAGAGAATCAGTGATGAGCATCAAGCCAGCAGAATCATCTCACACATCAGAAGAGCAAGAAGCCTCCACATCATGTGCCACATACCTGTCTTCTGCTGGATCTCATCTACTGTGCTTCAGAAGCTCCTGAAAGAAGATCTGAGTGCAGAAATCCCTCAAACTCTGACTGAAATGTACATCCACTTCCTGTTGATTCAGATCAACATGAGGAATCAGAAGTATGAAGAGAGAGATCCAGAGAAACTCCTCCAGTCCAACAGAGAAGTGATTGTGAAACTTGCTGAAGTGGCTTTCAAACAGCTGATGAAGGGCAATGTGATGTTCTATGAGGAGGACCTGAGAGAGAGCGGCATAAACATCACTGATGCCTCAGTGTATTCTGGGATTTGCACTGAGATTTTTAAGGAGGAATCTGTGATTCATCAGAGGAAAGTCTACAGCTTTATTCATCTGAGTATCCAGGAGTTCCTCGCTGCTTTCTTTGTTTTTCACTACAATCTGTGCACTATTATGGAGATGCTAGCCTTTTTTGAGTTGCATAATTTGCTTAAAGGAGCAGTAGATGCAGCCATAAAAAGTGAGAATGGACACCTGGATCTGTTCCTACGGTTTCTGCTGGGAGTCTCACTGGAGTCCAATCAGAGACTCTTACAGGATCTACTGACACACACTGAGAACAGCTCAGAGAGTATCAGAGAAATCACACAGTACATTAAAGATAAGATCAAAGATGGACATGGACTCTCCACTGAAAGATCCATCAATCTGTTCCTCTGTCTGCTGGAAGTGAAAGATCAGACTCTGTCCAGAGAGATTCAGGAGTTTGTGAAATCAGACAAACAGTCAGAGAAGAAACTCTCTCCTGCTCACTGCTCAACAATCGCCTACATGCTTCAGATGTCAGAGGAGGTGCTGGATGACCTAGATGTTCAAACATACAACACATCAGATGAAGGTAGAAGAAGACTGATCCCAGCTGTGATCAACTGCAGGAAAGCTCTGTGAGTAAATATTTACAAACTATTTATGTGTAGTTTCTATTGGGGGACCATTAATATAAAGTGTTAGCAAATATTAAGCAGACAGTTTACCAATACTCTAATGAGAGTTAGACAACATGCAGGCGCAATTTTACTTATAGTCAAAATGTCTAAAGGGGATCAAAATAAAGTATTACCCTAAAACCTGTAGTTTGCTGTACGTTCAGTATTAAATTGTAAATGTGAAACCAGTCTTTTTGCAATACCGGTAATACAGATTACTGACTCTACCTACTGACTGACAGCTTGTTTCAAACTCTACCTGTGTGTATTTGTGTTTGCGCTAGTCATGTCTGGTTTGTGAATGAACAATTAAATAAAATAGTTAAGGGGATTAAGTACGTTCCAAGAGTTTTGCTATGGTACCAACATTAGTACCCAGAATCATGACCATTTCTGCTATTGGTACTGACTACTGAAATGTTATTCATATGTATGGTGCTACAATCTCATTAAGATGATGTTTATAAAGAGCTCAGTTTGATACCAATACAGTGAAAAATATTTTCTAATGGAGAGAGCTAACTCCTAAATCTATCTTTAGAAATGCTGGATAATAATACAGTAACCATTACTAACTGTCTTTATAAACATTGCCTAAAATTGTGTTTTATTCTATTTCAGTTTTCCTGGCTGCAATCTCACTGCTCATCATTGTGAAATTGTGTCGTCAGCTCTACAATCTTCAAACTCTGTCCTGAGAGAGCTGGACTTGAGTAACAATGACCTACAGGATTCAGGAATGAAAAAGCTCTCTGATGGACTGAAGAGTCCAAACTGTCAGCTGGAGATACTAAAGTATGTAAATGTATTAAATTGAAAATGTTGAATGAATTTATGAAAATATGCTAGTAAATAAAGTAAATATTGTTATGTACAATATCATTAATTAATCACATTTTCATATTTTCTTTCAACTAATTTATCATTTATACATTTGGCCTTGCTTGTCACCAATTTTTTATTTGCTGATTGTGGTTTTGAGTATTGATGAATGTATTGTTTCCAAAAATACTCAAGAGTTAATGATTATGTCAGACAATCCAACTATTCCAGTGGAATGTTCATGCATTACATCTAGCATACTCTCAAATTTGTTTCTTCCCAATCTTGAAAAGAAGTGGGTTTTAACTGATAGTAGGAAATGGAATTGTAATATTTTTATCAAATTCATAATTTGCTTAATGTATTATCATTGATTAGTTTTTTTGTTGTTGTTGTTGTTATTTCATCAAAAGCTTTGTCCCGCCCAATTAAATCTTGATATCAAGCTTGCACAGGAAATTGTGCCCTGTGTACATCTCCATGAAATGTTCAGTCAGATTTCCTTTACTCTAAATTTTTTGACTGTTTTTAATTAGTGAGATATTGACAACAAACTTCTCTTTATATCCCATCTTTACTGTGAGTGTTTATAGGTTGTCTGGCTGTATGGTGACAGAGGAAGGCTGTGGTTATGTGTCTTCAGCTCTGAGTTCAAACCCCTCACACCTGAGAGAGCTGGATCTGAGCTACAATCACCCAGGACAATCAAGAGTCCAGCTGCTCAACGACAAACTGAAGGATCCAAACTACAATCTGCAGATACTCAAGTATGTTAACAGCCTGATACTTTGGTCTTTGTGTACACAATGCATATAAACTTTAATATGTATTTGCATGTTTACAGTGTGGATCATGGGGGAGAGTTCATGATGAAAGAAGGACTGCGAAAGTGTAGGTCTACAAAAACAGACATATGCTCTCATCTTAACTGTTTTGCTGTTAGAAACATTTCTTTCTTTTTTGTGTATAGATACCTGTGATCTCACACTGGATCTAAACACCATAAACTCCTATCTCATGCTTTCCAACGAAAACAGAACGATTACACATGTGAAAGACAAGCAGACATATCCAGATCATCCAGAGAGATTTGATTCATGGTATCAGGTTCTGTGTCAGGAGAGTCTGACTCAACGCTGTTACTGGGAGGTTGAATGGAGTGGATGGGCTTATATAGCCGTGTCATATAAAGGAATCAGCAGGAAAGGAGGCAGAGACTGTAGGTTTGGACGCAATGAAAAGTCCTGGATTCTGTTCTGCTCTAATAACAGATTTACTGTCTGCCATGATAATAAGTTCATAGACATAGGTGTCCCTTCACCCTTGTCTAATAGAGTCAGTGTGTATCTGGACTGGTCGGCTGGCACTCTATCCTACTTCAGCGTCTCTGACACACACACATTCACACACTTACACACATTCAACACCACATTCACTGAATCCCTCTATGCTGGATTTAGGGTTTATGAGTCCTCATTGTCTCTGTGTCAGATTTAGCAACAGACAAAGACACAAAAATTACAGAGATACACTTAATTTATGTCTCTAAATCGCACACATGCACACACATGCTTTCTACCATGTTTATATTTGCATGCACTCTTTGAGTGAACCATTAATGTTTCAAAACTGGTGGACATTTACGGTGCAGGTCGGTAGGCTGAAAAAGACTGCGGGTCAAATAGACAAGGCTATTTATGCATTCACATTCAAGTCTAACATATTCCACAAATATATGTAAGTGAATGTCAGAGAAGAATTTATGACACATAAGTGCATCTACAGAAAAACATAAAAGTGAGATGGGTAAACTTTTAATTAACTACATAAAAAGTGATTGACCTGTTAAAGTATGAAATCACATTATTAAATTGTAAAAAAGGTAATTTTTCCCTGTTGTTATTGGTGCTTTCATAGACATCAGTGTATTTTTACAAACTACAAAAATTGGTTTGTACGTCTGTTTATGTATATATTTGAAACGTAAAATAAACATTATTTATTTGAAAACTGTTGATTTGGGATAGTCCATTCAAAGCATAAAAGCATATTTGAATATTGTAGTTTTGAATATTGTAGTTTTCTTGATGTTAGAGGAAGGTCTTTATAAGGTATAATGTTCTTCAAATGTTCTTTCAACTTAATTTTGATCTAAAATTCAACATTCTAGGAACGTTAATTTGTAACATTCCAAGAACATAAAAATGTCCAGTTTCTTTAATGCTAGTAGAATGTTATTTAAAGGTTAGTATGATGTTCCTGAAACATTCTTTCAATCATTCAAACACCTGCTGTGAACAAACACTGAAAGAAAGTGAAATAAGAACACAAACTACAACTTTCTTCAGCCACAGCTTTAGACAAACAGATCTGATTTCATTTTTCATTTAATAAGCACAAAATGTAATTTATGGTAAATATTTCTATTTCTTTATTTTATAAATATAGATTAGAATAGCTGAAGAAATTATGGCAATTGGTCACTTACTAACAATAAAACAAACTAATGCACTGTTTTGAAGCGCTCAAAAAGCGTTCATTGAGGACATCTGCTGGTCACAGGCGTGAAAGACTCGAGTCTAAATATGCAGCGTTATGAGATTCAGTCTGATATTTAAAATAAGTCTGACTCTTGGGTTTATCTTCCACAAACACAGATGCAGGAGGCAAGAGACAAAGGCTTGTTAACAAATTAGAAAACCTTTATTGCTTAATTTCCACATCTATCAGAGTTATCTGAAAAAGATTAGCAAATATTCTTATAACAAGCTATCTGTTGGAAGAATAGTGCACAATTACACTATTTTGGATGGAGAAGACTCAGCAGTTAAATGATAAATATAGTAATATGACAATAGCAGAGTATATAAATGATAAATATAGTAATATGACAATAGCAGAGTATATAAGAAAATGTCATTTAATGAGATATAAGTAAAATGAAAGTATACATTGCATGAATTATACTGCTAGTATATATTTTATTATATATATTAGTATATACTGCTAGTATATGTTTTTGCATAAAAAGACCATCTTTAACTTGATTTAAGGCAAGACACAACGACTGGTAAATTTTGAGATTTTGTGCTATTATGCTTTCAGACTAGTAGAAAGAAAACTTCCAAATTGCACATTTTGGTATTTATGAGACTTTATCTATTTATTTTGTAGATTTCAGTTATAATCAGACGTTTTGAAGCAGACTTTATGTTCAGGTTTCTGGCCTGGAATCAGTGTTGGGGAAAGTTACTTTTAAAAGTAATGTGTTATGTTTCTTTTGTATTAGTTTTTCTCACCTTGCTTCCTTTACTTTTTTTTTTTCTTTTTTTTTTAATAACACACACACACACACACTTGTGTTACTTATTTGAAAAAGTAACTCAGATATTTTGTTAATTTAAAAGTAATGGGTTACTTTACTTATTACTTTAAAAAATACTCTGATTACATAACTCGAGTTACTCAAGCAATGTGTTACCACCAACACCGCATGGAAATGTACACAAACGTGCATATTTATTTCGATGATGCCTCATTTGCAGTCTTACTATCAACCTGTGGTGTCTTGCCTTAAACTGATTTTAAACCTCACATCCTCAGAGTCCAGGGAACAGGTAGAATTTCCTTGGAAGGGACGTCCTGTCAATACACAGCATTAGTTTTTTTATCGCCATGCGTGAGGTGACCAATAATAAAAATGCACTTGGGGTGAGAAAAAAACTTGAAGAGATTGTTTCGACTTTGGGCTGAAATAAAGCAAACCAATATAAATGGGGTTTTCAGAATTTACCTTTCTGAACATCTTCATAATGTCATCAATATGAGCCCGTTTACAGAAAACCTCCAGTATGTACATGATAAAATAACTTCCGTTGGAACTATTCCTGTACACATAGGTATCTGTGGAGAAAAAAACATTGGTAGGTTAAAGTACTTTACAAAGAAACTTGCTTTATTTTTACCAATTTTTTGAATATGAAGAAAATCTGTGAGCTACAAATCAATCTCTGAACAGCAATCAGTGTTTTCTGAGCACTTACCGGGGAGGCAGGACTTAAAATTGACAAAGTCTTTCTCAATGTGCACAGCGGTGTCTGATTCTATTTCCACACCTCCTTCTTGATCTGGACAGAGAAACGGTTAATGATATTGTTTATAAAATTATAGTAAATCTAGGAGTACAACAAGAAATAGCAACATATAAAAAGAGTTGAATGTCATGCCGTACTTCCTCTGCAGGCTTGGATCAGAATAACCTTTGGTTTGTCAATCAGAGCAGGACATTTCTCTGAGTTCAGATGGGTGAAGATGTCATCAACAAAGAAGTAATCTTTGGGGTTTAGATCTTTATCATAACTGACACCTAAAATTGCATCTTTATTTTCGATTCTTTTCCCATGAGACATCAGAACCACAAAGGTGCTGTCCAAGTCTCGATGTTCAGAACGTTTAGAGAAATTCTCGACTTCTCTGCATATTTCCTGTCAATAAAATGCACTTCATTAAAGAGATGAAGACCAGAAAACTCTATAAATCATTGATAGAAGAAATGCATATTTAATTAAACTAAAATGTTTGTTCACATTTCTGAGGTCTACTAGCTCTAGACAATGTTGCTTTCAACAGGCTGGACTTTTGTCTTATGCACTTCTCCAGTGAGGTTTGTGTGTTTCTCAACACTGTAACCCAAAGCTGTCAGCAGCCACTCCATGTTCTCCTCATCTTCCTCTGCTCTACTCCTGTAACTTATGTACTTAAATTGTATGTTGGTAATTAGCAGAGCTGAACGTTTTCTCTGAGATGCATCCTTTGGTATATAAATCTATGAGAAAACATGAGCATTATGCAGAATTAAAGTACAAGCAGCAGAATCTGTGTTTCCCAACCCATGAGATTCCCCAGCAGTGCATATTTCAGATCAGTCTTGTTTGTTGATATCCTGAGACTAAAATAACATTACATAAAAAATCCATTAAAATCTATTAAATCTATTGGTGCTAGATCAAAATCGTATTCAATGGCCTGCAGATAAAAATGCTTTAAAATTATTTGATTTTGCAGAGATCTGATATCTGAATTTTACCATATGCACAGTACCATCCAAAAGATTGGGGTCAGTAAGATCTGCTCACCAAGGCTGAATAAAAAATGCAGTTAAAATGGTGAAAAATTATTACAATGTTAAATAGCTGTTTTCTATGAGAATATATTTTAAAATGTAATTTATTTCTGTGATCAAAGCTGAATTTTCAGCATCATTACTCCAGTCTTCAGTGTCACATGATCCTTCAGAAATCATTGTAATATGATGATCTGAATATGCTAATCTTGCTCCTCAAGAAATATTTCTTATTATCATTGTTGTAAAAAGTACCGACTTTGGTACAGAAATTAAAAAAAATGTGATGCTTTGAACGCTGTTGAGTAGATTTGTAATCACCTCTAATTGAGTTCACACACTCATCAGCTATGTCTGTGATTGGCTATAATCATCAACTCTTCAAAAACATGTTGTAAATAGACATCAATGACAGTCTTTACGCAGATACACACGGGAGCGTTTGAAAGCAGGCGTCTATCGCGGACCAGTCCGCTGATATGCTTTCAAATGCTCCCGGTTTCAAAACGCTTTCAAATTCAAACGCTCCTGTGCATTGATCATTGTAGCCAATCATAGACATATCTGATGAGTGCGTCAACACAATGGGCAATCAGAGGTGTTTACGAATCTGCTCAACAGTGCTCAAAGCATCACATTTTTTAAATTTCAGTTCCGACTTTGTACCGAAGTTGGTACAGTACTTCTAAACACTATTAATATCAATGTTGAAAACAGTTGTACCGCTTCATATTTTAACAGAAACCATAATATATTTTTAATTTCTCATGATTCTTTGATGAAAAGAAATGTAAAAAGAACCGCATTTATTTGAAGTAGAATCTTTTGCAACATTACTGACACTTTACTGACACTTTTGATCAATTTAATGCATACTTGAATATAAAAATTCAAGTATCAAAACTAAATCTTACTGGCATTGATCTTTTGAATGGCAGGTTATATATGTTTCTCATTTTCTTCTGTTTAGATTTATTTATTGTTTGTTTGATTTTTAATCAGAATTATGCATCTTAAAATGATAACATAAAATATAATTCACAACATTTTCTGTGAAGCCAAAAAAGTTTACATTACAAAACAGTTTAAGATAACTGTGCAGCGGTGTCAAACCCTGCTTCTTGAGGGTTCATTGAAACAGAGATACTTGCTTCATTTCTCTCTTCTCTAAGAAGTCTGTTCTTAAACTCTTGGCTGCATGGAGTAATGCGGTGTGGTCTCCCCCAATCAGACTGGATGGGTGGCTCCTCCATAGACACTGAAGCATTTCTTGTGTCCTCCTGATCAGGCTGCTGAACTGAAGACAGGAAAACACACATTGTGTTCTGTGTTACATCATTCAGTATTTTAAAACAGTATAATAATAACAGCCCCTAGAATTAGTAATTACAAAGAATATTCTATACTTTTTAATATGCTATCTTGTAACATTATCACCAACAACATTTGTTTAAAAATTAAAATCTACAGTCTTAAAACTTTCCAGGCTCTGCTTCCAGTGAAAGTGTCCTTGATTTCCATTTCCAAGGATCAGCTATTTTTTCTCTTTATTTTCCAAAATGATGACTATGAAAATTTTCGAGGTGCTACACTAATACTAAATTGAAAACCAGCAGAAATTGCTTTTACCTTCTTGAAGTTTCAAATCAAGTCGCTTTGCATGATCATTTTGGCTGATGTTGCGCAGCGCTTTTATTGCGACCTTCCCAGCCTCATCGCTGTACTTCTGTACAGTCCACCACATAATGGCGATCAGCTTTCTGAAGCTTTGCTCGAGGAATAGGCTCAATATCTGGTCCTACACCATTGCACAGGTGCCAGTTGAATTTTTTGAGCTTTTCATCCACAAGATCCTCAAGTGCATCAATCATCAGTTTTTTGGCATCCATCTTGTGTCACTTGGGAAATAAAGGCAGAAACAATCTTGATTGATTGATTCTGGAACCACTATTTACTAATTTTTTTGCATGATACTGAAGAAAAATGTAATATGCAATAACCCATTAAATAATGCAATATTTGATATAAATCAATTTGAATTATATTTAAAAAATGAAACTGATATGGCCAACATACTGTCAGGCTTGGTTGCAATGAAGGCAGACAAGGAAGATGAGTACAATTCAACAATGTAGTTTAATGAATAAAGATCTAATGGAACAGGCAAGAAGATAGCAACACAAACACATACTAAAAATGATACCGGACAAAGAACTGGCAGGAACTTAAATACACAATGCAAATGAAAAAGAGCTGTGAAGGTAATCAGTGTCCAGGGTGAAAAATGATGAGTGGAGGGAACAGAGAAGCACATGACAAACAAAACAAATGGGACAAAGCGGTGATTGCGACATTACACCCCCCAAGGGCACATCCTCGCGCCGTAACGGAACATCCAAGGGGAGGGCCGGAGGGGGTCCTGGAGGTGGATGGAGTGATGGTGATGGAGTGGCGAAGGGAAAACGACGATCCTCTGGTGGCGTTGGTGGTGGATGACTGCTGGCACAGACCCAGAGCTCCCCAGAACCGACAGTCCACGGCAGAGTTGAAGATGGGAGGAGCCCAGATGGTGTTGGGCGGACTGGGGGGAGCTGGTCGGACGAGGGAGACCGGAGGAGCCCTCAGTCGGAGGGTCTCTGGAGGAACCGTAGGTGGGTGGAGTCTGGACGGAGCTGGCAGGTCGACAGGCTGAGATGGAGCGAAGAGGTCGACAGCGGGAGGCAAAGCCACAGGATCCTCTTGATCCTCTGATGGATGTACGACCTGCTGCTCAACGTCACAGGGATTCCTTGGAGATGGCGCAGGGCTGGAGACATCAGGCAGCGATGGGACTGGAGCAACGAGGGCAGAGCAACGGTAAGGAAGACAGAGTTCATTGTGTAGTCCATAGAAGATGATGCCGATGATGATGATGATGATATCGGGTGGGAGCCGAGTCTTCGCTGAAGTCAATCAGCCAGTCCTCCCTCTCCGAGGTCATCTCTCCCTCGTCTGCAGGTGTCATTGGCTCACACCCCTGGTCAGACGCTTGATGGAGCTCCTCTTCCGGGGCGAGGGTCACCTCTATCCTCGTGAACTTGGGATTTGGTTGATGCGTCGCGGACGGTGGAAACTCTCTGTCTGCGGGGGGCTCGCACAAGAACTCCACGGTCATTGGGGACGAGTCTGGCGATGTTCTGGACCGGGACGCGACGCTCTCCAGACACCGGATGACAGCTTCTTTCCAGGAAAGTCCGGAGGTGTCCGGGAGGTCCACGGGATGATGGTAGTTCGCTCAGATGCTCAGACAGATACTTGTGGTGTTCAGTGCATTTGCGATGTGGTGTTTTCCTCAGTGCATAACTTATAGGTATATTCTCCAACTGTAAATGTTAGAAAATCAGGCAAATATTTCAATTTTTCTGTCAGAAGTGGACAAGCCTTTTGCAAGCGAGTCTCCACTAAACATCACAGACTACAATGAAAGACCGCCAGTATGTGACAAACAGACAGAGTTCTGACTAAAATATACATTTCGCTAAAATATTCCTTGCTGAACATTAAATGTAACATATTTAGAATTTGAAACCTAGTAAGAGCATTTTTATTATGGCAGTAACAATAAAGTGAATATTGTATTTGGGTAATCAAAAATGTAGGCTAATATAATAAAGTTCAGAGAATGTGTCTCAAATGTGTGATCCCCTTTCACCTGTCATGATCTGTCATTAACGCAGCAGGAAGCAATTGCATAAACTGGCATAACATTAGTTTTGTTCTTGTGCACGCACTAAAACACAGACAGTTCTGTTCAGTGATGGAAGAATGATAATGTGCAGAACTGCTTGTGTTTCAGTGCATGTGGATGGAATAAAAACCTGTAACATTTCTTTGCCGACTGTCTCTGCGCGCTTCAGCTCTCAATGTACTGCACAACTGCTCCTGATGTAAAACAAAAGGAAATGATTTGGCATTACGCTGTGGATTTAAATGTGATGCAATTTAAATTATTTTAATACATTTTACATTGTTACTTTTCATGCAGTTAATATTTCTTAATGTATTTGACATTTTAACTTTTTGTGTAATTTTTAAGGACTGGTCAGGATAATTTAAATAATTTTTAATTAAAAAATAATATAGGGGTGAAAACTTTTGAACAAGAAGATAATGTGCAAGTTTTTCTTATTTTGTTTAAAGATCATATTGTTTCATTTAGTACTGCCCTTCGGAAGCTACAGAAGATACTTATATGTTTCCCGGAAGACAAATTAAGTACAATTTATCCTGTTCATACAATTCAAACAGTTTTCACCTCCCGGCTCTTAATGCATTGTGTTTCCTTCTGGAGCATCAGTGAATGTTTGAACCTTTTTTTTTTAATGCAAAATATGCTGGAAAACTGAGGAATCTGAAGGACCTGGAGGATTTTTCTGAAGAACAGAGCTCAGTTTAACTGTTCAGAACAAACAAGGGACTCCCCTTACGAAAAAGAAGTATACTTCAAGTTTATTTTATCAAGCTCTGTTTAATCTACTTAACATTTGTCTACTTGTTTTAGACTTATCATGCATGCAGTTTTTATTTTAATTCACTCTCTCAGAAAATAAAGTACATAATTGTACCTTTAGGGGTACAATGGCTTGTCACTGGGGCTGTACCCTCAAGGGTACAAATTTGTACCCTTGTGATTTGTACCTTAAGATACCAGTTTTGTACCTTTGGTGACAATCTTGTACCTTTATTTAACAGTACAAAAATTGACCCTTCAAAAAGGGTACAAAATTGGCTTTGACAGCATACAATTGTTGACTATAATGAGATATATATATTTTACACACACACACACACACACACTGAATTAAAATCAGAATTTATTAAATCCTTTTCATTTTCACATTTTACAACATTTCATTTTAAACACATTTTTAAACATTCCATATGAGTCCATATAACATCTTGCCAGGTGTTAAAAATTAACACTGAAGCAGTGTTAAAGTTAATGAGATAATTGATGATTGAGTGATGATTGACAATTAGTGGAGACACCTGATGTTAATAAGCAGAATCACATTTAAATTACAAATACAATTCAATTCAATTAGAGCCAATTTAGAGCCCAATCTCTGAGTTAGATTTACATTATTGATTACAGCAGCACTGTGATTCTACAGCAGAAGATCAGCTTTATCAATATAATCTGAAGGATTTCTCAAAAGTTGTTCTGACTTAAAAAAAAAACAAAAAAAAAAACACAACAACACAAAACTTTCTTTTAGGCACACACGGACATCAAGAATCAGCCTGTGAATCTCAATGACGGTGAAAAGCAACATATTCTGATAAACAGATCAACTCTGAACATTAGAAAACAAGCCACTAAAAAGTCACGGAAAAACAGAAAAAAATAAATAAAATAAAAATAGTGAGAATGGAAAGGAAATTACTAAGATAATTAAGCTCATAATTTATTCATGAAGCAATGGATGATGGGAGCCATGGGTGAATTTTGATTGGTGGCTCCCAGAATGCATTGCAATATGCTTTATTATTCTCACCACTGTTGAGATTCACAGGCTGATTCTTGATGTCTGTGTGTGCCTTAAAGAAAGAATTTTTTTTTTTTTTTTTAAGTCAGAACAACTGTTACTGAAATCCTTTGAATCATATTGTAAAAGCTGACCTTCTGCTGTAGAATCACAGTGCTGCTGTAATCAATAATGTAAATCTAACTCAGAGATTGGGCTCTGAATGAGTTCAGTGATTCAGATCAAATAATGACTATGTGAAAACATAACCAACACCTGATCATCTTTTCTCTTTGGCTGTTATGACTCAGTTACAGCAGCCCAAACAAAATCTAATATTAAAAGTCAAGGGTCAAGAGCCCAACTAAAGCAAACACTCATCTCCACGATGGTCGCTTAAAAATTGTGATTTTCTCCTTTGTTGATTCTGCGTGTTCGTCTATATCGGATGTTCAGAAGACGTCAAAAAAAGACGTCATAAAAACTTTCATTCTGGCCCCTCAGTGGACGTCTTTTCAACCTGAGCCAAGACCTCAAAAAGACGTCTTCTGGACATAATTTGCTCAGTGGGCAATATCGGTTTAAGGACAAAAACCTGAAAAATGTCTTGAAATACAACATCTGAACAATATCTTGAGGTGTGGTGACCGAGGAGGAATACCTGACAACAGGCCGCTTCGAGTCGTGGCTGCATTACAATCTTGGACAGGCCTGAGCATTGTTTTTGTAATAATTCAGCGGCCCGTCGTCAGTTATTCCAAAACCTAACGTTAAAATCAGAGTTTAAAGAACACTGACTAGTGAAATGCCTCACCGTTGATAACTGTCTGTCTGTTTGTCTTTCAGTAACACGCGATCCGCGCCAAGAACAGCCAAAAATATCTCACGAGCCACGAAAAAGGCGATTTTACGAGTTGAGTGCAACATAATAAAAGAACAAGATGAAATAATCTTACCTTGAACACTTTCCTTCTTTAGCACACGCAGATGAAGAGATTCCGTTCGTTGACCGCAGCACTTTCTGCAGGAGTTTGAATGAGGCTCGTTGAAGATGCTCCGCCCCCATGTGCTGGTTTTTACAGTATGAGACCGTTTTTCTCAGGAACAAACCTTTTTACTGTTAAATGCTGTAAATTTACTGCAAGTAATTAATTTACCAACCATTAGCTGTTAATTTACAGGATTTAACTGTTTATTAAAATAACAGTATTTTACTGTTGGAAATTGGCTGTAAATTTCCAACAAGTGTTGAAACCATAAAATTACGGTAAATGGCTGGAACCACAGCTGCCAGTATTTTACTGTGAAATTACAGCACAGCTGTAAAATGGAAAAATGGTATTAAAACCGTAAAACGAAAAAACGGTGTTGAAACCGTAAAATGGAAAAACAGTATTAAAACCGTAAAACGGAAAAAACGGTGTTGAAACTAAATGACCGTGATTTTAACAGTAAAAACTGTAAAAATGCTGCGGTGAAAAACTGTCAATTGGTTTACAGAAAGTTTCCGTACTATATACGGTGAATAACTGTAATAAATCTAACGGTACATTTAATGTAATTTTACGGTAAAATACCATTAGTACCACAGTTTTTGGAAGTGAAAAATAACAATTCATTGTAAAATTTACAGTGAAAAACCGTAAATTGACATTCCCACAATTCCCTGTGTGACACTTCACATTTGATATATTTTCGTTGAAATAACTGTTTCTTCTTAGTTTTTCTCATTTTTTTCTAATTAGTTATGTACATTAGGGTTTTATGTTACATCTAATGTTGTTAATGTTTATTGCATTTTTAAAATTTCATGCATGTTACCATGATGGTGTTTAGTGTGTGTGAATGACACTGTGTGCACCTTCTATATGTTAGTGTTGTCCTTCTCAGCTTGTGGAAAATCTGCTTTGCTTGTGATGAACTTTGATTCATCATGCAACTCTTATCACCACTGTGTTTGGTGACTGTCAGTGTATTATAAAAATACAAAACAGATATTAGTACTTCATTAGATTGGTAAATTAATATTATATCAGTTAATGAAATACGTTATTTTACCGTAAATTTAACTGATTTTTTTTTTTTACGTTGCTACTGTATTTTTTTACGGTAAAGTTCTGGCAACCACAGCTGCTGTTTTTTTACCGTAAATTTTACTGGGATTTTTTTTACAGTGTAAAATGGAAAAATAGTTTTGAAACCATAAAATTACGGTAAATGGCTGGAACCACAGCTGCCAGTATTTTACCTTAAATTTACGGGTACATTTTTTACAGTGTATAGAAGGTTTACTCTGACAATGTAGGCTATTTGTAACTGTATTTTGTAAATCATAAAGCAATGTTAACTGAATGTGATGTGTGATTATTTTGTAAACAGGCTTATCTTTTAGTATTAAGTGTTTGAGATTTTTAAAATAAGTAGAAAATGTGTTAACTGTATAGAGTTTTTTCACCCAAATAGGGTTGCCAACCGTTACGTATAATACGGAATCGTCCCGTTTTTGACACATAAAAGTCTTGTTACGTATTGAACTGATACGGAACGCACTTTGTTCCGTATTTTTGAGAATCAATTCAGTGCAAATCCATGACAGACATTTTCACAGTTTTTTACCGTTAAAATCAGTCATTTTTTGCAGTGTGCGGTAGATAGGCTTACTAATTTCTCCCCCTGTTTGTCTATGATCAGCGTAGCGTTTTTAACATCTTAGAAAATCATCAGAGAATGCCCTTTTAATTGGTCGTTTCCGGTCGTTTCAGTCATTGTGAGTCACGTATCGTAGCAACGATGACGACAAGTGACAACAGCGGAAAATGTAAAAATGACTACCTCCGAGCAGCCGGCGAAAAAGAAAAGAGCACAAAAATATAAAATTGAATGGTGTTTTTTTTAAGCTGTTTTTAAGCTGTTGGTTAAAAAATGTATTATGTATTATTGTTTTGCACTGGAAAGAAAGTTAACTATAATGGAAGTATATATAAATAAAGATATTTGCACTACACTTCCTTAAAATGTTGTCTAATTAAATTAAAAATATTATTTTTTGCACTGGAAAGAACATTCTAGAAGTCTAATTCTATTGAATAAGTTTGCACAAGGCTACAGAAAACTGTTGTGTTTATTTTTCCTCAAATGCAGTCTAAGCCAATGAGTTTTGGATGTTATATGTTGTATTTGTTTAAGTTAAAAATAAAACGTATTAACAAATCCATATTCATTGTTGGCAAAATGATCATGATACCCTTTAAATTTCACATCTATGTGGTTCAGTCTTGTATATTGATTAGGCCTACTTTGCTATTCTATAAATATATAGTTGTATTATAATATGCTATTATATTATTTTATTAATACCCCCCCCCCCCCGTTCCTTATTTCCATTTCAGAAAGTTGGCAACCCTACACCCAAATGAAATCAACATCAAAGTTAGGTAAGCAAACCAGTTAGATCTATTTTATGTTGAATATGTGTTGATCTACAACGTCGTTTCATTCAACTGAAATCAACATCGTTTCGACGTTAGGTAAGCAAACCAATTAGATCGATTTTATGTTGAATATGTGTTGATTCTACAACGTCGTTTCAACCATCCGAAAATCAACATCGTTTCAACGTTCGGTAAGCAAACCAATTGCGTCGATTTTCCGTTAGATTTGAATGGAGTGTCTGACGTTGATTCAACATTAACCCGATGAGCAAACTGATGCCGGATCAACGTCGGAGATCAACGTCGTTTCGATGTCACGAGAAAAGTCGTTTCTACGTTGATTCTATGTCAGTTTGCTATCTGGGAAGTCATTATACGAGAAGCTTTCTCATTATTGTGAGAAACTATGTCATTACGAGAAAAAATATTGCCAACTTTACAGAGTTAAGCACTGACCGTATTCTATATGCTACTTAAGTCCAAAGTAAACTCTGTGAACAGCTCAACGTACTGTACATAATAGTGTAGGGCAGGTGCTAAATTATTGCTTGGGCAGACGTGCCGTAGATCTATCCATAACTGTACAGCGCTCTGGATGAATATCAACACACGCTCCACCCCCGGCGACACTGATGGTACAATCCACCCGCGAGCGCTCATTATTAATGGAAAATCAGAATAATGAGTCATATTTTATGTTTGTTCAAAAATCAGATTCGGACGCAACAACCCAAACTTGTAGAATCGAAAATTAAACTGAGTGACAATTCTCCGTTTGTGAAGTATTCTAAAAAATGAAAAAATTAAAGTTTGAAGCCAACTTTTCATTTGGTTCATTTTGATGGTGCAAATTGAACAAAGAACTGCAAAGCGTTACACGGACCATATCAAATCAATCTTGCTTTATGTACAGCAAGATTCTAAGCCAGTTAAATGTCTATGGAAGGGCTGTAGTTAATATGGTTTTAATGAAAAATTCACAACTTCCTTCAGTTTACATACAAATGTACTCATTTATAACCACACACTGTTTGAACAGGAATTAACATCACATTCAGGAAAAACAAGTGGCTGTAAAAATGGCATTTCATGGTGACAAACAGATAGACCTGGTTTCACAGACAGGGCTTAGGCTAAGCCAGGACCAGACCTTAGTTCAATTATTTAAACATTTATAATAATTCCTGTAATACATTTTCATTTGAATTTTGCAACTATAAAACGTTAAATATGTAATAAATAGCAAATGTAAATTATATTATTGAATTTGAATGATCATTTTGCTCAATATAAATTTAAATCCAGAATTGCATTGCCATTTTGCACATTATGTTTCAAAAAAGCTTCCATACATTTCAGCTGCAGGATGGTCAGATAATGGAGTGGTGACTGAAAACAAACAGCCATCATTCACCTTATTAAAGCACATAATAGTTTCAACATTGTGTTTACTGTATTTTTATTCATACTTTGATGACGTCACTAGAGGGCGCGCGATTGCTTCTTATGGGTGGAGTTTCTCTAGTTACTTCCAGCCAGGAAACTAGAATCGAATCTTAAAGAGACGCAATTTTTAGGGTTTAAACCTGCAAAAATTGGATATCTAAACAGACACATATTTTGTGGTAAGTTCAGAATTTTTTCATGTAACCATGTAGTTAATAAAAATGAGCAGCTATTTGTGTATTTGTGATACACCAGGACACTTTTTAATGCTCAGAAGTGGTGTTATCTTCTACTGTATTCAGACGCAACATCAGTAATCGTGTGATTGTTTTTTCTGGCGTGATGTGGTAGCGTGATTCTCTTGTTTCATCATTATTATTGGTGGGCATAGGCGTAATTTGCGGGTGGGACAGGTGAGACACGTTTTTGCTGTGAAAAACTGCTAACTAGCAAATCCAGGTGACTGGAACAAAATACTGAGGAGGACTTTTACTTTCTGAACCTGGACTTTACACCTCTGATATTAGTACCTTATTGGAGTTAAAAAAAAAAAAAAGGTACAAAAATGTTTCTTTAAAGGTACTGCCCTGGCGAAAAACTATTGTACCCCTAAAGCAGTGTTTCTCAACCCTGGTCCTGAGGGACCCCCAACACTGCAGGTTTTGTCTTTCTCCCTAATTAAACACACCTGATTCAACTCATCAGCTCATTAGAAGAAACTCCACTACCTGAAATGAGTGTGTCAGACAGAGGAGACTTTCAAAATGTGCAGTGTTGGGGGTCCTCCAGGACCAGGGTTGAGAAACACTGCCCTAAAGGGTACAATTTTAAACTTTTTTATTCCCCTGTGTGTACACCAGGGGCGGCGCCAGCCGATTTTGCCGGGGCTTTAGCCCCGGATGTTTTGAGTCAAGCCCCGAATGTAATGACTGTCACTGAGCAAATATGACACTGGACAATAGCCTATGTAAACCCCCGAAATCATAAGTTGCTTTATTTCATTGCGCTTTGGCTTTGCATATACTGCATACAGTATCCGACCATACACCGGCAGCGCTTTCTCTCTCTCCTCTCCGACAGCGCGTTTACGCACACCGCAGTTGTACAGAGCCACGCCTCCTGTCACTCACTCAGAGCAGCGGCAGGCCTCGAGACTCTCTCTCGGTCCAGTGGAAGGGTTTTTGTTATATAACAACCGATATGACAACTTTAGCACATTTATCAGCAATACATTCATTCAGTGTTTCCCATTAATGACCCTGTACTGCCGCCACCGTTTCATAATGAACTGAACATTTAAAACATACTACGTTTTACAACGAGCTAAAATCGAAACCGTGATATGGCTTTGTGCCTATATAAAACAGCAAAAGACAGCGATTAATTATATATACACTCTGTCTGTGCTGCGTGTTTTAAAGAGAAGTGCGCACATCTGCGCACGCGATCGGCTGGTGATCTGGTGATCAAAATAAAAGCTCAAGGATTTAAAGAAATCGTACAAAAGTATTGTAAAAAAGATGTTTGAACCCTTTTTAATGTCCAGGTACAAGTCAATGCTGTTTCTTTGTTCAATTTGCACACTGTACATGGGTTGAAGCTCTTAATTTTGAGTTTCCAGAGAGCACCAGATTGATGCATTTAACCTTAAAATTTTCGAAATTTTCTTCCGGGGGACAGGTGAGACACGTTTTTGCTGTGAAAAACTGCTAACTAGCAAATCCAGGTGACTGGAACAAAATACTGAGGAGGACTTTTACTTTCTGAACCTGGACTTTACACCTCTGATATTAGTACCTTATTGGAGTTAAAAAAAAAAAAAAGGTACAAAAATGTTTCTTTAAAGGTACTGCCCTGGCGAAAAACTATTGTACCCCTAAAGCAGTGTTTCTCAACCCTGGTCCTGAGGGACCCCCAACACTGCAGGTTTTGTCTTTCTCCCTAATTAAACACACCTGATTCAACTCATCAGCTCATTAGAAGAAACTCCACTACCTGAAATGAGTGTGTCAGACAGAGGAGACTTTCAAAATGTGCAGTGTTGGGGGTCCTCCAGGACCAGGGTTGAGAAACACTGCCCTAAAGGGTACAATTTTAAACTTTTTTATTCCCCTGTGTGTACACCAGGGGCGGCGCCAGCCGATTTTGCCGGGGCTTTAGCCCCGGATGTTTTGAGTCAAGCCCCGAATGTAATGACTGTCACTGAGCAAATATGACACTGGACAATAGCCTATGTAAACCCCCGAAATCATAAGTTGCTTTATTTCATTGCGCTTTGGCTTTGCATATACTGCATACAGTATCCGACCATACACCGGCAGCGCTTTCTCTCTCTCCTCTCCGACAGCGCGTTTACGCACACCGCAGTTGTACAGAGCCACGCCTCCTGTCACTCACTCAGAGCAGCGGCAGGCCTCGAGACTCTCTCTCGGTCCAGTGGAAGGGTTTTTGTTATATAACAACCGATATGACAACTTTAGCACATTTATCAGCAATACATTCATTCAGTGTTTCCCATTAATGACCCTGTACTGCCGCCACCGTTTCATAATGAACTGAACATTTAAAACATACTACGTTTTACAACGAGCTAAAATCGAAACCGTGATATGGCTTTGTGCCTATATAAAACAGCAAAAGACAGCGATTAATTATATATACACTCTGTCTGTGCTGCGTGTTTTAAAGAGAAGTGCGCACATCTGCGCACGCGATCGGCTGGTGATCTGGTGATCAAAATAAAAGCTCAAGGATTTAAAGAAATCGTACAAAAGTATTGTAAAAAAGATGTTTGAACCCTTTTTAATGTCCAGGTACAAGTCAATGCTGTTTCTTTGTTCAATTTGCACACTGTACATGGGTTGAAGCTCTTAATTTTGAGTTTCCAGAGAGCACCAGATTGATGCATTTAACCTTAAAATTTTCGAAATTTTCTTCCGGGGGGGCATGCCCCCGGACCCCCCTAGAGCTGGTACATCCAACAAAGTTTTACAAATTACAGTGTCAAATAATGTACATTTTCTGAACAAGAATACGTCAACAAAAGCTCCTTTCATGTCAGTAAAGCTGTTAATAGAAAATTAAATTGTCTTTGGACAAATATAGATTTGGTCTAAGCCCCGAATGTTTACAATGTCTGGCTCCGCCCCTGGTGTACACCTCTGACATCTCAGCATATTTTTGCAGTGTAGGATGGTTTAAGTGAACTGTTTAAGGAGCACAGTCACTTTATGAACTTCGGTAAAGTTGGTTTTATATTCGCACATTCGGACTTCTAATAAATTCAGACTTTCCAATAAATGTGCAATAAATTAATGTTCGCGAATTTTAAGCAGCGACATGATATTGAAAACCAACGATTGTCAACTTACAACATTTTTCACAGTCGATCAAAATAGGCAAGTATTGTTTTAATGGCATATTTACTTGTGAATGTCCACTGAATGTCCAATGTAGTGTGATTAACAAGGCTGTTGAATACGGATGGCCGAATGTGCGAATATAAAACCAACTTTACCGAAGTACTTTATGATGATCTCAGATCAGCCAAGACTGTTTTTTGCTTTTTCTCCTAGTGACAGAAAATGGACACAACTAAAAAGTTGACGATTGAGACACTTGAGGAACTTGTGGATAAAGATCTCAAAGTATTCATCTGGCACCTGTGGAATGGTGTAGGATCAGAGATTGAACCTATTTCTCGAAGTAAGATTGAGAACGCTGATCGTTATGAAGTCGTGGATAAGATGGTGCAGCAGTACAGTGATAATGCTGGGACTATTGCAGTAAAAGTGCTGCAAAACATGAAACAAATGGATCTTGCACAAAACCTTGAGTTTAAACTTGCAGAAGGTAAACTAAAATAACTTTGTTAGTGAAGCATTCATGTAGTAGTCATTTAAAAAAAAAAAAAAAAAAAAAAAAAAAAATATATATATATATATATATATATATATACATACATACATACATACATACATACATGAAATGGTACAGTTTTAAGATTCTTTGTGTATATATATTTGAAATATGAATATATTATATATATTTTAATTTATCCGTTTTGTTTTTTATTACATATTTTCATGGATTTAGTTGAGCAGCCTGAGCAGGAGGAGCCCATCCAGTCCGATTGGATCAGACCACAGAGCATTGTTCTCTGCAAACAAGTGTTTAAGGACAAAATTCTGAAAGATAAGAGAAATGAGGCAAAGTATCTCTGTTTTAATGAACTATCTCTGTTTCAGTTAAGCCTCCAGAAGCATATTAATACTAATTTGATTTCTAATGTAAACTTTCTGGCTTGTTGAGCTTGACTAAAGGGTCAAGAGTTCAACTAAAGCAAACCTTGATCTCAAAGACTTCAAAATTGGCAGTGTATATGTAGGGCTGCACAATTATTAATCGCGATAAATACACACATACATATATATTTAAGAAATATATGCATGTATAAATATATATATATGTAATTATAAATAAATATAAAATTTAAGAAATATATGCATGTATAAATATATATATATGTAATTATAAATAAATATAAATATTATATATATAAAACATTTTTCTTAAATATACACGTGTGTATTCATATATACATAATTATACTCATAACACACATATATATTACGTAAACAGACTTTTATTTTGCACGATTAATCGCAATTAATAATTGTGCAGCCCTATGTATATGTTACAGTGCGTGTAGATCAAAGGCACAGTGACGACGGAAAGGGTAAGGAGTAGTGTTTTAATCACAGAAACACGGGATACACATCTTACATAAACGAGAACAGACAAAGAATGGAGGAAGACACAGGGTATATATACACAACTCAAACAAAGGAACTAATGAGGATGATGATTAACACAGGTGGAAACTAATTACATAATTAACTGACAGACAGAAAACTAGGTCCCAGGGGAAACAGAAACACGAGACATGTGACAGTATATTTATATCTGTTTTTTTTTTTATTTAGTTTGAAAAATGTTTTTCTGGAGCCTTCTTTTTCTTTCCAGATTTTGATCGAGCAACAGTTTTAATGGCTTCCGTCATTGCATTTTCATATGATGTTATATATTTTTATTTATTCATCTATTGCTTCTTGCAGTATTGCTTTGTCTTATAATATCAACAAACAAGACAGTAAATCAACTGATCCAAAATATGCACTGCTGGGGTATCTCACGGGTTGGGAAACACCAATTATGTTGCTTATGCTTTAATTCTGCATAATTCTGTTGTTTTTTTTCATAGGTTTATATACCAAAGGACGCATATCAGAGAAAACGTTTAGCACTGCTGATCACCAACATACAATTCCAACACTTGGGTAACAGGGACGGAGCAGAGAAAGACGAGGAGAACATGGAGTGGCTGCTGGAAGCTTTGGGTTACAGAGTTGAGAAGCACAGAAATCTGACTGGAAAAGTGCGTAAGGCAAAAGCCCAGCTTCATGAAGCCAATCTTGTCTATGTAGAGTTAGCAGACTTCTAGTGTGGAAACAGAAATATGAACACATATTTAAATCTAATTGTACTATGCATTTCATACATGCATTTCTTAAAAATTCACAGGAAATAGATGCTGCAGTCAGGAACTTTGCTGCACATTCCGATCATAAAGACTCGGACAGCACCTTCGTGGTTCTGATGTCTCACGGGGGAAGAATCGGTAATAAAGATGTCATTTTAGGTGCCAATGACTCCAGTGATTACTTCTTTGTAGACGACATCTTCACCCATCTGAGCTCCGAGAATTGTCCTGCTCTGATTGATAAACCAAAGGTTATTCTGATCCAAGGCAGCAGAGGAAGTACGACATGACTGATAAAACTCAGTGGTTGTTTTATTATTTTTCATTTCTCTTTGTACTCAATAACAATGTCTCTGTTCAGAGTGCTCAGATGTGTATATTCAAGACAGGCCGCCTGAATCAGACAGCACTGTGTACAGGAAAGACATGGTCTGTTTTATGTCCTGCCTCCCTAGTAAGTGCTCAAAAACACTGATTGCTGATATGAGACTGATGTGTAGCTCACACCTGTTTATTTTGGTCATATTCAAAGATTCTGTAGAAATGACACTTTGTGCCAGGAACTTTAATATGTATAACTTTAATAATGACAGATGTTTCTTTCTATAATGAGCAAATGTTTCAAAGGTTGCTTTGCGAATTATTGTAACTTACCAATGAATTATCTCCACAGACTCTAACTCATACAGGCATCGTATCAGTGGAAGTTATTTTATCATGTACATCGTGGATGTGTTCAGTAAATGTGCTCATAATAAGGACATTATGGAGTTGTTCACAAAGGTAAATGAAGAAAGCCCCATTTTAAGTAAAAATAATACGGTCCATATTTATTTATTTTTTTCATCCCAAGTGCATTGCTCAGATAAAATGAATGTGTTTACTTCTTGTTAAATTCAAATGTTTTTTTTTTTTTTACAGGTCATCTCACGCATGGAAAAACACGATTTAGCGAACAGGAACGTGCACATGCTGCCATGTATTGAAAATAATACCCTTAGAAGGAAATTCTACCTGTTCCCTGGGCTCTAATTATGTGCATTTTAAACCCAGTGCATGCAAATATGCACTGGGCAAATTCATTTGACATTTTACCCTGACAGCAACATAGTGTGGCCCAGATCCGGCCCGTATCTGGTCTACGTGTTATTGCATGTAACAGATGTGGGCCGGATCTGGGCCACACTATGTTGCTGTCAGGGTACTTAATCTCTCAAATCTCATTTAATGACGTTGATTCTGTACATATACTGTTGTCATATTACTATTAACCAGTTAAAGGTGCTAAAGAGGATGTTTTGTTTTATACATTTTTGCAATATTACTTGAAACTGTCTTTACTAACTGATAAAAGACTATTTATTAGGTGCACTGAAAGGAATAATATTAATATACATCATCTGTGCACAAGGTAGGGCCTTAAAAACATCAGCCAATCGTTTACGCGATTGGCCCTCTGGCTTGTCAATCACTGCCATGACGTTCCTTGTGAGAGACGAGCGCGGCTGCGCGCTCCAGTAACTTTCCACACTCCACAGGCGCCGCATGCAATGTTTTTGTCAGGAGACAGGAGTAACAACTGCAGATTATGAGTTACCTGCGGTGAGTCCGACATATGAATCCACTAACACGACACAGTGAATGCCGGTGGTAAACACTCGTGTTCCAATACTCGTGCACGAGTTTTGGGAGGCGTTCCCTCAAAATGAGCTGTGAAGGAGGGGGGTTGTTCTTACGCATGCGCTCATTTCAAAAACTCAGTAACAGTCTTTGGTTTCTCAGTCGACGAAAAGATCCTCTTTATCACCTTTAACTGCATGTACAATCTATCTAAAATAGTGACAATGTGCATTCATTTCTCCATCAGCTAGCTTGCTATAAGAACATTTGCTAATTCACTTCTGGGGCGCAACGCTGCTCGTGCGACTCGTGACACAGGCTCCTATTGTTTGTTTGTTTTGTTTTGTTTGATTAGCTTGAGTTTGTTTGTATGTTTTGACTTCGTTTCGTTAATTTATAAGCTGCATGTGAGATGGATAATCTTTGGGCAATTCTGGGCCTCTTGGTGTTTATTTCTCAACCGACAATGGCCTTGTGGACAACGCCGACTGGAGCAAGCATATCGCCACCTGTGAAGCATATCGCCACCTGTGAAGCATATCGCCACCTGTGAAGCATATCGCCACCTGTCGCCATCTGGTTTATCCGTGTGGACTACTGCTGGATCTGCGCTTGCATGTTGTCGCACCATCAATAGACTCAGAACTTTTCAAAAGTGTCCCAAAGTGTCTTCTGGTTGACCACAGTTGGAGAAAGACTGGTATGAAGCGACGGAAAAGGGGCTCGAGAGGAGGAATAATTAAAAGACTACGGAGAAGAGGTAGTAGATTGCCCTTACCGGCCATGATCTTATCAAATGTTAGATCCCTGAGGAATAAAATCGACAAGCTGTCTGCGTTGATCAAGTATGATGAGGATTATCGACGCACAAGTCTGTTTTGTTTTACGGAGACATGGCTGTCCCAGGAAACAACGGATTTTAATTTAGATGGATTTACTTTTATTCGGTTTGACCCGCGATATTATTAAAACTCAGAAAACTATTGGTGGGGGTCTTTGTATGGCTGTGAATAACAGGTGGGCAACGAACTTTACGTTGAGAGAAACCGATTGTTCAAAACATTATGAAATGATACACTCTCAGAAAAAAAAGTACAAAATTGTACCTTTAGGGGTACAATGGTACAAAGGTACAAATTTGTACCCTTGTGATTTGTACCTTAAGAGACCAGTTTTGTACCTTTGGTGACAATTTTGTACCTTTATTTAACAGTACAAAAATTGACCCTTCAAAAAGGGGACAAAATTGCCTTTGACAGCGTACAATTGTTGACTATAATGATATATATATATATTTTACACACACACACACACACACACACACGCTGAATTAAAATCAGAATTTATTAAATCCTTTTCATTTTCACATTTTACAACATTTCATTTGAAACACATTTTTAAACATTCCATATGAGTCCATCTTGCCGGGTGTTAAAAAGTAACACTGAAGCAGTGTTAAAGTTAATGAGATAATTGATTGATGATTGAGTGATGATTGACAATTAGTGGAGACACCTGATGTTAATAAGCAGAATCATTGAAGGAAAGAGAGAAAAAAGGTGTTAATTAATGTTTTATGAATGTTTCATTTCAAGTCACCATGAAAGAGGTCAGCGTTTGCTTTAGTTGGGCTCTTGACTCTTTACCTTTTATTATTAATTATTCTTTGGCTGCTCCAACTTTGTGTTTGTAAAGCACATTTGTTATGGTCAGAGAAAATAGGATCTGGTCACAATATAATTTGATGTTGATATAATCATCATGTGGTGGCCTGATGTCGTTTAGAGTCTAAATCTCTGACTCTGTGCTTGATGTGTAGCTTTAGTATTAATGATTGTAGTCCTGTGATTTTACAGCTTGAGATCCAGCATTTTTATAATACATTATGCACTGAAGCTTCAATGTTTAAACACACACAGACATCAAGAATCAGCATCTGATTCTCAAGAACGGTGACGTTAAATAAATACAAAATACTGACAAACAGATCAACTCTGAACATCACAAAACAAGCTACTGTCACAACAAAACAACAGAGAAATAAAAGCAAACATGATCAATCTACGAAAATTACAGGACAATTCAGCTGCACAATTTATTCATGCAGCAATGCATGATGGGAGCCATGGATGAGTTTTGATTGGTGGCTCCCATCATGCACTGCAATATGAAGCACTTTGTTTGATTGTCACCATTGTTGAGGGTCATATGCTGATTCTTGATGTCTCTGTGTGTTTCAAAAAAAACCTTCAGACCATAAAAGCTCTGCTGGATCTCAAGCGGTAACAGAGATTTACTATAAAGAAATAATATAACATCTATATTACCAGTTAATACTGGATGTCACCATGCTTCCCAAAGCATTGTAAACCTAAATTGATCAACTTTGGCTCACAGCACTTTTGGGAAACACAGCTCAGATCACAGTTTCTCTGGCCATAACAAATGTGCTCTACAAACACAAAGCTGGAGCAGCCAGAGATAAACTAATGTTAATAAATAGAGTCAAGAGCCCAACTAAAGGAAATGCTTTTCACCATCATGGTGACTTCAAACTAAACTTTCATTAAAACATTAACATCTAAACATCTGTTCATTCTCAATAAGAACTTTTGTTGATGTATGACAGAAATCAAATCAAACTGGTTAATAATATAGTGGTTTCCTTTCGCCCTCATTATCTCCCCCGCAAATTTACCCAAATAACAGGGATATTGGTGTATGTCCCGGGTCCTGATTTTACATTAGCTGCTGAAAGAATTTTGAACTAATATTAATAAATATTAATTTTGAACTAATTTTAATAATATCGTAAGCAGAGGTGGAGATCAGCCGGTGTTTCTGCTCGGTGATTTTAATCGCTGTGACGTTACTACACTTCTGCCGAACTTGGAGCAGTATGTCACGTCTGCCACCAGGTTGGACAAAACACTGGACCTGTGCTTTGGAAATATACCAGGCGCCTACATCTCCAAAGCACGTCCACCTCTCGGTCAATCTGACCACAATGCTGTTCTGCTCTTACCTTGTTATAGACAAAAATTAAAAACTGAAAAAGTGCAAACCAGGACTATTCAGGTATGGGACTTTGACTCTACTGAAACACTAAAGGGTTGTTTTGAAGCTACAAATTGGGATGTATTTTTTTTAAGGACTGTGAAAGTGATGTAGATATCAATATCTGGGTATGTTGATTTTTGTGTAGACACTGTAATTCCTGTGAAATGTGTGAGGTGTTACCCTAACAATAAGCCCTGGGTTACAAAAGATCTTAAACATTGTTTAAATCTTAAAAAAATAGCTTTCTTAAATGGCGATGAATTTGGTTTTAAACTTTTACAGAAAGAAACAAAACAAAAAATTAAGGTAGCTAAACAGAAATATAAACGCAAGGTTGAGGAAAAAGTTTACAATGGGTAATGCACAGATGGCCTGGCGTGGCTTAAATATTATGATGGGGAGAAACCAGAAGAAGCACAATATCCAATGCCCTGATTCAGTCTGTTTGGCTAATGAATTGAACCAATTTTATGCTCGTTTTAATAACAGTTTTTTAGATGAGCACTGGACTCCTACAGAGTATCCAGATTTTCCACACATAACAATTGAGAAACAGAATGTGGAGAAGGTTTTAATGCAGGTTAAACAAAAAAAGACATCTGGGCCAGATGGAATAAAGGGCAACCCACACAGCAAAAGGACTCCGTATCGGATCCACCACGGAGGTATCGCGCAGAGGTGGAAAGTCCAGGGCTCAGAAAGTGAAAGTCCAGGGCTCAGAAAGTAAAAGTCCTGACATATTTTTTTTCCACCCACTGAAGCAGTGTTAAAGTTAATGAGATAGTTAAGTGATTAATTGAGTGATGATTGAGCATTATTGAAGACACCTGATGATAACAAGCAGAATCACCAAAGGAGAAAATCACAATTTTTAAGACACCATCACAGAGGTCAGGGTTTGTTTTAGTTGAGCTCTTGATCCTTGACTTTTTAACATTAGAATTTACTTGGGCAGTTTTAACTGCATTAAAACTAACCAGACAAGCAAAGTTAAAACATGATCAGGTGGTGTTGGTTATGTTTTCACATAATCATTATTTGATCTGAATCACTGACCTCATCTAGAGCCCAATCTCTGAGTTAGATTTACATTATTGATTACAGCAGCACTGTGACTCTACAGCACAAGATCCAGTTTTTTTTTTTCAAAATAATTCAAAGGTTTCATCAAAAGTTCTTAGGAAAAAAAGCACTCATTTAGACACACAGAGATCAAGAATCATCCTGTGAATCTCAACAGTGGTGGCCATCATAAAGCATGTTGCAGTGCATTCTGGGTGCCACCAATCAAAACTCATCCACGGCTCCCATCATGCATTGGTGCATGAATAAATTATGAGCTGAATTGTTTTAGTAATTTTCTTTATTCTCACTATTTTGTTTTTTGCTGTTTTTATGGGACTTTTTAGTAGCTTGTTTTCTAATGTTCAGAGTTGATCAGAATATGTTGCTTGTCACCGTTGTTGAGATTCACAGACTGATTCTTGATGTCTGTGTGTGCCTTAAAGAAATTTTCTTTTGTTTTATTCAGAGCAACGTTTGTGAAACCATTTGGATTACACTGATAAAGCTGATTTTGTGCTGTAATCAATAATGTAAATCTAACTCAGAGATTGGGCTCTAAATGAGTTCAGTGATACAGATCAAATAATGATTATGTGAAAACATAACCAACGTTACCTGATCATCTTTTGTCTTTGCTTGTCTGGCTGTTATAATTCAGTTAAAACTGCCCAAACAAATTCTAATATTAAAAAGTGAAGGGTCAAAAGCCCAACTAAAGCAAACCATGACCACTGTGATGGTGTCTTAAAAATTGTGATTTTGTCCTTTGGTGATTCTGCTTGTTATCATCAGGTGTCTTCAATAATGCTCAATCATCACTCAATTAATCACTTATTTATCTCATTAATGCTTCAGTGGGTGGAAAAAAAAATATGGCAGGACTTTTACTTTCTGAGCCCTGGACTTTCCACCTCTGCCGCGAACGGACCCGTATCGGAGTCCACTTGCTCGCAGTGACGGATCCGCAACGAAGGCGGATCACGGACCCGCCTTGGCTTCGCGTTGCATCCGCTCCGCATCCGCGATTAAAACCTTACTTGCGCGGCGGGTCCGTTTGGGACCCGCAAATTGATACAACCGTTACAGTAAAGGCGCGTGCGCGTCCGCGGATCCGACATGGGTCCGCTCAGGATCCGCTGATTGACAGTAGAATTTATGGTGCCGCCCGGATGCGGATCTGATCCTCTGGGCGGCGTCAAAACGGATGTGACAGTCACGCGGGTTTGGCGACTTGAATGCGGATCCGCCACGGAGTCCCTTGCTGTGTGGGAAGGTATTGAGAGAATGTGCAGTTCAGCTGAAGGGTGTGTTGACACAACTCTTTCAGCTGTCTCTTGATTTGAGCGTTGTTCCGCAGGCCTGGAAGGAAAGTACCATCATCCCTGTACCAAAAAAGGCACATGCTAAGCACCTTGTGGACTACAGGCCAGTGGCTTTAACATCTGTGCTCTGTACCCAGATAGCAACACTGTGTCGGCCCAAATCCGGCCCACATCTGGCACATGCGGAATGATGATCTGGCCCACATGTGGCAGGAATGATGGCACTTGGGCGGACCGCTCCTGTTTGCCAGATCTGGACCACATGCAGGCCACAAAAATGCCAAATGTCAGCCAAGAGCAAAGAACTGGACCTTATCTGATCCACAAAATCTTATGTATTATTTATAGAGTCATTTCAACATTAACAAGCCTGTTTTCAAGCAGAATCACTGAGGGAAAGAAGAAAAAAAGAGATGAGCAGAAACACAAGAACTACAACTGACTTCAGTCACAGCCTTAGAGGAAATCAACTAAAGATAAAAGACTTTAAATCTCTGAAGATCTGATTCAACAACTCCACAAACAGCATTACCAGCTTCACTTATTACTAACCTGACTGACTTTATTTCTGTCACACGTCTACAGAAGCTCTTATTGAGAATTAACAGGTTTAACTCGTTTGTTACATTTGAGGTTACCATGATGGTGATTGATATTTCCATTAGTTGGCCTCTTAACTTTATACATATATAACTGTCTTTTCTGACTGCTGCGATAGTGTGTTTACCAAACACATTAGCAGTAGCAATAAAAATTGAAATGAGATCAGGTGTTGGCTGTTGATGATTTTACTAATCAATGATGTTGTTTAGATGAAAAAAAGTGTTTTGTGCCATTAATACGCTAACATTACAAACTCTGTGTTTCTGTGACATGAGCTTGAGCTGTATTGCAGAAATTATTATTATTATTTTTTTTTAAAAAAAGGTACTTTGAGATGACACACTAAGACATCAAGAATCAGCACATGAATCTCAACTATGGTGACAATCAAAAGCATCATGTAGCCGCAATGCATGCTGGGTACTATAGTACAAAACTCCCAGAATGCATCAGAGCATTATGCAGCTGATCTGATTGTCTAAATATTTTGTTTATTGTCACCATCATTGAGATTCATATGCTGATTACTGATATCTGTGTTTGTCAACATAGTTTTCCTCCTTGTGTTTTTATTTATTTTCATCTTCTAACTGATTTCTGCAAAACATCTGGATTTCATTTTGCAGTAACATTTATATTCAATTATTATGACTTCAGTGAAGCAGGCTATTTGATAGCTAATTGTTGTTCACAGGCTATATGATGATTACAAAATCAATGACCACATGATCGCGCTTCAGTTTTCTTTGCTACTGCTAATGTGTTTGACAGAAACACTGCCAGAGAAGACAAATATATGTTAAAAGTTAAGAGGCCAACTAATGGAAACATCAATCACCATCATGGTAACCTGAAATGAAACAAACATGAGAGTTAAACTTCTGTTAATTCTCAGCAGGAACTTCTGTAGACATGTGAAAGAAATAAAGTCAGTCTGGTTAGTAATAAGTGAAGCTGGTAATGCTGTTTGTGGAGTTGTTGAATCAGATCTTCAGAGATTTCATGTCTTTTATCTTCAGTTGATTTCCTCTAAGGCTGTGACTGAAGTCAGTTGTAGTTCTTGTGTTTCTGCTCATCTCTTTTTTTTCTGTTTCCTTCTTTCCTTCAGTGATTCTGCTTGATAACAGGATTGTTAATGCTGAGATGACTCTATAAATAATATATAAATATTTTGTGGATCAGATAAGGTCCAGTTCTTTGCTCTTGGCTGACATTTGGCATTTCTATGGCCTGCTTGTGGTCCAGATCTGGCAAACAGGAGCGGTCCGCCCAAGTGCCATCATTCCTGCCACGTGTGGGCCAGATCATCATCCCGCATGTGCCAGATGTGGGCCGGATTTGGGCCGACACAGTGTTGCTATCTGGGTAAATGCATGGAGAGAGTGGTTTGTCAGCAACTCTCCCAAACAGTGTCTGATAAACTTGATCCGTTGCAATTTGCTTATCGATCTGGGCGCGGAGTTGAAGATGCCACTCTGTTGGACAGGGCTGTAAAGCATTTGGACTCAGCAAATTCAAGTGTCAGGATTTTATTTATGGACTTTTCTTCTGCTTTTAGCACTGTGAATATAAACACACTTTTAAGGCATCTGGAGGAATTACAAGTGCATCAAACCCTGATCTTATGGATTAACAGTTTCTTACAGGATCGCCCTCAACATGTGCTGGTGAATGGTAGAAAGTCTGAAAATGTGGTTTTGAAAACTGGTCTCCCACAGGGATGTGTATTATCCCCAATACTTTTCTCAATTTACACAAATGAGATAACCTGTTAAGATGATAATTTGATGCTCATAAAATATGCAGATGACGTGGCACTGGTGGGAAGGATACCCAATCACTGGACAGTTATTTTAACTTTGTTAATGTTTTTACATCTTGGACAGAGCAGAGTTCCTTGCAGCTTAATATAAATAAAACTAAGGAAATGTGTTGTGGGGCTAGCAATGCATGTAAACTTTTTAAACCCTTGATAATTAAAGGTGAGGTAGTTGAACAGGTGGGATCTTTTAAATATTTGGGTACAGAGATTGACTCCCAGTTTATTTTTGGAAATCATTCATTCTCTTTAAGAAGGCTTACCAACGTCTAGGCTTACTGAGGAAACTGAGAAGTTTTAATATTGAAAAAGACATATTGATAGTTGTGTATAAATCTCTTATTGAGTCTGTGCTCACTTTTAACATGGTTTCTTGGTTTAATTCTCTCTCAGTTAAATGTAAGAACAAACTTTTAAGGATTGTAAACATGGCTGGTAAAATTATTGGAGCAAAACAAGTATCTCTGTCTGATCTCTATACTGCTGCAGTAAAAAGAAAGACCTCCGCTATTTTGGCAGATACATCTGATCCACTTTATAGTTCATTTCCAATACTTCCATCAGGTAGAAGGTACAAAGTACCCCTGATCAAAAAGACTAGGTATAAGAAGACCTTTGTTCCAACAGCCATTGATATTTTAAATAGGATTGTAAGATGAGTTGTTGTTGTGGATGTTGTGAAGTTTGGAAATTAATGTTTGTGTTTAGTTGTTTTCTTTTTGTTGAGCCTTGTCTGAAGACAATTTTCTACCCCTGTGGGGCTAGACAATAAAGCTTTTGAATTTGTTCGATTGATAACTTTGATAAAAGTACAAATTAATAAATAAAGCTTTTCTAACATGCATTTGTCTTTTGTTTCCTGCATTGTTTCCATGTTTGTAGAAGATCTCACATATTTGACTCACTTTGAATTTCAAGAGCCTGTTTATGCTAGTGCAAACGCTCTTTTGATGTCAATGTCAGTGTTTCTGAAGTTTATGTAAGTCTGTCAATGATAGAACCAGTACATTATTAGAACCATGTATTTATGGTTAGAACACCTTGTTATAGAGCTGAAACAGCGGCTGTGCTTTACAACAGGTTACTTAGGCTACTCATAAAAATAATTTTAGACAACCTTTCTGAGATTATTGCGTTCTATAGTATGGTTGTTTATTTTTTTCTCTCTTTACCATTCTGGGGTGCGTTTCCCGAACAACGATGTAACTCGCTGCTGAACTACCATAGTACGATGCATCGTTGAACAAATCAACTAGCTGCGCAATTATGAAATTGTCCATGAAAGCGTTAAATCCATGAAATCTTTATATATTATCCATCGTTTGCATTATATCTTCGGAATGACTTGCTCTCCATCATCGTTCTTCAAGAAAGGATGCAATCTGAGCAGCGTTTATAATGTAAAACTCTAACGTACATATATTGGTACCAGATATCTGTATAACTCTCAAATGTTCTCTCAAACTAATGAGCATGTGTCCAAAGTATAATTTTTCAAAATAGTGCAGCAGTTTTAGTTATATCCAAGCAGTGCTGTCGGAGTTGTATATCTTCCTGGTATTGTCATTGTAGTAAATCTCAGGAACAAAACTTTTAGCCAATGCCACGACGATCCAACAACGTTTATCTTCCGCATGCGAGCACATGTACACAGACTGACATCTGTCTCGAGTATGCAGCAAGCCATATATTGTATAAAATAATCCAGAAAAAGGCACAAATACGGCTGAGATGCCAAATTCAGTGGCTGAAATTAGCTGCTGAGGTGACATGACGGCTCACAGCAGTGTTGCCAGATTGGAAATGTCCGATTATCGTACCAGAAGCTCAAAATTATCGTATTTGGAAGAAAATTATCGTACACGACTTTTTAGTATAGGTAAAATAATTAAATTAATAACTATTGATTTTTACAATGGAAAGAATCAATAATGAACTAACTTAAGCTGGACAATCACACTATTTTATCTGCTGTGCAGCCAAAATTATGTTCCCTCTATCTCTGTAAAGCTATACTTTGCTATACAAGCTATACAATCTGCATTGTAAAAAGAGCTTGATGAGTCAAACGTACAGAATACAGCTATTTATCTATAGACCAACAACTTTTTGACATGAACTGCAAATTACCACAATGCATAAATAATTAGGCGTACCTTAGTGGGAAACAACTGACCTAAGCCCGCAGCAGGAACGTTAACTTGAGCTCATGAGTGAGAGTCATTCTCCACAATGATTGGCCGAGAAGACTCAACATGAGATGAGATGAGATGAGATGAGATGGAAGACGTGCCTAACAAAGTTCACATTAGGATCCACACAGCTAGATCACTGAGCCGATTTTAATGACCACCATTTGAAGTGTCACAAAATACTGAAATTATCGTACATTATGGGATTTTTTTCATTATTGATTGTACATCGTACAGAGGTCAAAATTATCGTACAAATATGATAATTACCGTACGTCTGGCAACACTGGCTCACAGACAGCAGCGTCAATCCACCTGTCACTCAAGTGACCACACCCTTAATTATGCAGAAATTTAAGGCTTAATATAATTAATATAAATGGATGAGTTATAAAAAAATTCACCCCCCTCAGAGTTGTCATGAAAGGCAAAATTAGCAGTATAGACCAAAACACAATTTGAACCAGAGTGTAAACATATTTTTTTCTGCTGTAAACTTGGCTGTTTTAACATGATGGTCAATGAGATTCTGCTTCCTTCTGCAGCCTGTCCCTAGCGGCCAGTCGATGAATCGCAGTTTAAGTTACTTCCGTATCGGCTTCACAAGAAACTGGGGGAGGTTGCCGCTTGAGCTGAACGTTCAGAAAATATTCAAAAATAACGTTTTCATAACATTTCCAAAATGATAGAATGGAATGTTCCTCTAACGTTCACATAAACCAAGAAAAAACATTCTTGATACATTAAAAAACTGGACGTTTTGAATGTTTAAAAAACATTCCAAGATAACGTTTTCATAACTTAAACAGAATGTTAACAAAACATTCTGACAACTTCTTTTTGTTAGCTGGGTATGTGCGCGGATGCACAAGTATGCATGTATCCACACATGCAGAGGTCCCAGGCCTTTATTTTTGCTCACCCACATGTACATATGTGAACATGAACACGATGAACACACTCCTGAACACTAAGTGTTTCTCTGATTTTCGACTCCCCCATTCATTTTCAATGGGTGGTCATTTTTGACCAATAAGCTCAGATCAAGGAGGCCTACAATTAATCAGTTTCAAAAATAAATACAAAACCTGTCCTAATTTAAAGAAAACAAGTTTACAAAAAGATTGAATCCAATATTTGGTGATAAAACAGCATAAAAAGAGATTTATGAGCTATTTTTCTGTAGGCTGGTCATTTTTGACTGTGAACACCACAAGTGTGACTTTGTGCCAATTTGTACAAAATAAAAACTTAAAATTAACCGCATTAAAACAAATTTCATATTTAAACATTAAAGCACACTAGTGTGAAAAACAGTGCAATTTTTCAGTATCAGAAAATTTATGAGAAGTTGTTAGACTCTGGGTGAGTAAAGTCAGTAAATTTTAGTGCAATGCAATAACATTAACTTGCATTTTTGGGTACGGGAAAATCCTCTCCGGGTCAAAATGACCCAAACACAACATGAGGGTTAATAATTGATGATCTTTACAACGGAACTGAATCGACACTGAACTGACTTAAGCAGAACAGCCATACATGCATAATTTTACTGTTATTGCTGCTTTTAAACAATCTGTACTGTATAAAGTGCCATATAAATAGAGGTCACTTCTATTTCACAGGCAGTTCCTGTATTTGGCAGGCATATCTGAGAGGTGACTAAGGGCCATGTCAGGAATGAAGCAACAGTTTTTATCCCAGTTTCCACAGAATAAATATGTTCTCTTTACAACCAAATAAACCAAGAGTTGAAGTTTGTAGAAAGAGAATTATCAGTTTGAACTTTATCCTTGTGATAGATAGCTGCATGAGACGTGTAAAGATAACTGTCTAAGGTCATGAAGATCAACAGTATATCCATTCACACATATGCATATTTAGCATGTGTGAATCATTATACGATTACAATGATACCATTGGTCATATATTTGTTACAAGTGTGTGGCTGCAGCAGGGATGAGGCAGAATCAGACTTCAACAAAAAACAGGGATTTATTAAACAAGGAACAGAACAGCAAACACATAGTAAACAATAGAATGGACACGGAGTGCAGGGAAGTGAGTCCAATATAAAGGGAGTGCTAATGACAAAGTCCAGGTGCAAGTGATCCGTGGAGAGTGATGAAGTGAGTGCAGGTGTGGAACAGGGAGGATCATGGGAGATGGAGTCCAGGGGAGACATGAACTGTAACAATATTAAACTGTGACAGTGAATAATGAATATGTCATTTTAAATATTATAAATATTTGCTAAAAAATAAATTCAAATACTCAGAAGCAACTCAAAAACATTGTTAGGCGAAGCACTGAATAGACATAGACACCTTTAATTAAAGACACCTTTAATAAAAAAGTATATCAAAAATTACCACATTTTCCTTCTGATATTCAAAAAAAAAAGAAAAAAAAAAAAGAAATGCGTGGAGGATAATCTCAAATCGTTTTACACTATAGTTTCAGCGATTTTCTCGAATGCTTATTGCTTTCATTGCAGGAAGAATCTCGAGCGCTGATTGTTTAAAGTTCGTTATAACCTAGGGGAAAAGGTGGGTATACTTTGCGCGCTCAAATGTGGGACGGACAGAACCAAAGAGAAAGTAAAACCTCAAACGAAGTGAAATACCAGGTGCAGACACACTGTCAGAAATAGTGTAGTCCATTTCTGTCCCCCAAGGTACAATCTACACTAACGTACCCCATACACTGTTAGAAAAAAAAGTACAAAATTGTACCTTTAAGGGTACAATGGTACAAAGGTACAAATTTGTACCCTTGTGATTTGTCCCTTAAGAGACCAGTTTTGTACCTTTATTTAACAGTACAAAAATTGACACTTCAAAAAGGGTACAAAATTGGCTTTGACAGCGTACAATCGTTGACTAATGTGATATATATATATATATATATATATATATATATATATATATATATATATATATATATATTTTACACACACTGAATTAAAATCAGAATTTATTAAATCCTTTTCATTTTCACATTTTACAACATTTCATTTTAAACACATTTTTAAACATTCCATATGAGTCCATCTTGCCGGGTGTTAAAAAGTAACACTGAAGCAGTGTTAAAGTTAATGAGATAATTGATTGATGATTGAGTGATGATTGACAATTAGTGGAGACACCTGATGATAATAAGCAGAATCACTGAAGAAAGAAAAAGAGAGAGACACAACAACTACAACTGACTTACAGCCATTAATCGTTATTACACTTATTATTGAGAATTAACAGATGTTTAGATGTTAATGTTTTAATGAAAGTTTAGTTTGAAGTCACCATGATGGTGAAAAGCATTTCCTTTAGTCGGGCTCTTGACTCTATTTATTAACATTAATTTATCTCTGGCTGCTCCAACTTTGTGTTTGTAAAGCACATTTGTTATGGCCAGAGAAACTATGATCTGTGCTGTGTTTCCCAAAAGTGCTGTGAGCCAAAGTTGATCAACTCAGGTTTATAATGTTTTGGGAAGCATGGTCATAATGGTTGTGTTTTCTCACTGTGAAATGGCCAGATTCATTGGTGACATCCAGTATTAACTGGTGATATAGATGTTATATTATTTCTTTATAGTAAATCTCTGTTACCGCTTGAGGCTGGAGCTTTTATGATCTGAAGGGTTTTTTTTTTAAACACACACAGACATCAAGAATCAGCATATGACCCTCAACAATGGTGACAATCAAACAAAGTGCTTCATGTTGCAGTGCATGATGGGAGCCACCAATCAAAACTCATCCATGGCTCCCATCATGCATTGCTGCATGAATAAATTATGCAGCTGAATTGTCCTGTAATTTTCGTAGATTGTTCATGTTTGCTTTTATTTTTCTGTTGTTTTGTTGTGACAGTAGCTTGTTTTGTGATGTTCAGAGTTGATCTGTTTGTCAGTATTTTGTATTTATTTATCGTCACCGTTCTTGAGAATCAGATGCTGATTCTTGATGTCTGTGTGTGTTTAAACATTGAAGCTTCAGTGCATAATGTGCTATTCTTAAAAATAAATAAAATCTGTGTAAAATCACGGGACTACAATCATTAATACTAAAGCTACACATCAAGCACACAGCCAGAGATTTGGACTCTAAACGACATCAGGCCATTACTTGATGATTACATCATCAAATTATTATTTACAAACACAAAGTTGGAGCAGCCAGAGAACAATTAATAATAAAATGTAAAGAGTCAAGAGCCCAACTAAAGCAAACGCTGACCTCTTTCATGGTGACTTGAAATGAAACATTCATAAAACATTAATTAAAGGGGCTCTATGTAATAATGACACCCAGTGTTCAAAATAGGTATTGCAGTCCAAATTCAAAATATTGTTTGGCCCGCCCCCTCGTTCAAAGACCCGGGTTGCCAGCTTTTACAGCAAATGGTTGCCAGCAACAATAGGGAGCGCAATTGACAATGAAAGCTGAGGAGACTTAAACACTGTAAGCTGATGAGTTGATTTATCTGTTTCGATATGCTGTTGTTCAAAGAGATATTTAGATGGAATTTTGCAATTTTCTTGGCCGATTCCGATTTTTTGTTAGTGTGATTTTTTGTTAGTGTGATCGGCTGATACCGTTTTTTTGCCGATTCCGATTTTCGGAATATTCCGATTTTCTATAAATGACAACATATACAAACAAAAATCTACTTATCTTCAATGCAGAGTTTTATTTTCATAAAAAAACAAGTAAAAGTCAGTAATAAAATATAAACAGCTCAAATAAATGGAATAGAATAAAGAGAGCTATGAAACTAAGTTTTTTGGGTTAACTGGGTTTTTATTCAGGTATAGAAATACTACAGAAATTAAAGTAATCAAATGTGAAATAACACATTGTGTTATTTTGCATTGGTTACCTTAATTTCTGTAGTCTTTATTGCAAATAATTCTTACCAATAAAGTTATACAATGTATTCAGTCAAGAGCAGAAAGTGATTTTCTTTGTCTTTTGTTCTTTGATTAACATGACAGACAGCAGCAGGAATATTGGACTGCTGTCCCTTTAAGAGTCTATGAACGGTGTTCAACGGACCCAATACTGCTACACACTTTCTTAGCTATTTAACGATTAAAAACTGACGGTGTTTATCTGTGTACTCGCCAAGATCGCCTGTGCCGCTGATTTTGACATACTTTTGTATGTATTTGACAGTTTAAGCGCAGGAAGGTGCTTATTTTGGTACTTGTGACTCTGTTTGACTTCTGTCTCTGTTTGAGACTGCGCGTGGCTTGTTCCTTCACTTATACAGATCAGTAGTTCGCGCGCTTTTGGTGTGACCATGAAACCTGCGGGAATGACTAAAATTATGCGCAATACAAGCACTTAACCGGAGCGAATGGGACGAGTGAGAGAGAGGAGGCGCCCGCGCGGATGTGTGTCACTTCACCGTGACAGAGAAGAGAGCAGGAATGCGCCGTTTGTTTGCTGGTTTCCGTGGTTGCAATACGCGGTGTTTTCCGCCAACTGGCAACCTGTGATGTCAAAATACTATTGGATAAACTGCAGCACGAGGTTTCACACAGTCCAAAACAAAAACAGACATTCCGACACGGAACGCACATTTTCAAAGTAGAATATCTGGCTGTAGCAATGTTTTTCTGAGAAACAAGTAGGTGAATTTAGCATGTTTCTCAGATATCTGCAAACATATTGGGGTATTTTTATGCTTTATTAAAGTAAAAATCTTACATAGAGTCCCTTTAACACCTTTTTTCTCTCTTTCCTTCAATGATTCTGCTTATTAACATCAGGTGTCTCCACTAATTGTCAATCATCACTCAATCATCAATCAATTATCTCATTAACTTTAACACTGCTTCAGTGTTACTTTTTAACACCCGGCAAGATGGACTCATATGGAATGTTTAAAAATGTGTTTCAAATGAAATGTTGTAAAATGTGAAAATGAAAAGGATTTAATAAATTCTGATTTTAATTCAGCGTGTGTGTGTGTGTGTGTAAAATATATATAGTCAACGATTGTACGCTGTCAAAGCCAATTTTGTCCCCTTTTTGAAGGGTCAATTTTTGTACTGTTAAATAAAGGTACAAAACTGGTCTCTTAAGGTACAAAACTGGTCTCTTAAGGTACAAATTACAAGGGTACAAATTTGTACCTTTGAGGGTACAGCCCCAGTGACAAGCCTTGTACCCCTGAAGGTACAATTATGTACTTTTGTAGCGCGGCCACATAATCGGCCCGGAATTTTTATACTGCTGTAAATTAATAATTAATAATATAAGTACAGCTGTTTTGTATATATGTTTTCCTCTGTGTTATATTGCCCGGAATTGTGTTTGTGTTCCCGTTTTACTCGAGACTTCTGTCGGGAAGAGACAGGGAATCCCCGTGACGTCATGGGGTCGGACAGCTGATTGTCACTTACGATAAAAATAGCCGGTTTGCCGGTGTTCGGGAGAGGACGCTCTCACTCATTGCTTGGATTAAGCGATCGATCGCCTACAATTCTTGGTTGTCAACGTCTCTGACACGATATCACATTGTGGAAATGACTTCTATTTGGATTATTTCACCCTTGGAATTCTGAACAGGACAACGCTGTCTTCATCAAGCTCCCGGACTAAAAGCCTTTCCGGTGAGCCCGATTCAACACACACACACACACACACACACATAGGCTGCGTTCCAGTTCGGTTTTAGACACGCACTCGCGAATTTCCCTAAACACTTCCCCTCGGGGGAATCCCTGCCGCCATTTTGAAGTGCGTTCCACTTCGTGAAGTGGACGAGGGAAGATTATATGGACAGACCCTCGTGCAACGTAAGCAATGACGTACATCCGAGTCAACGAGACCGAGGGAAGTTAGCGAGGGAAGGGCATTTAAAAACCGAACTGGAACGCAGCCATACACTCGTACTTTACATTGGACTGAAACGGACTATTCCAACACGCATACATACATCTTTGTTTATGTATATATATATATATATATATATATATATATATATATATATATATATATATATATATATATATTGTATATTTTGTTGGGGTTTTGGTATATTGTTGTTTCTTGTATAATACACTTGGGTTTGACATTTATTCTGTTTATTTTGTGGAGTATTTTATTCAAACACGTTTAAAAGAAAGGGATTAAGAACCAGTTGACGTCGTGTAAACTGCCTCATATAGGCAGAGTGTTACACTTTTGTTTGCTGCATGGTTAAAAATACCGACGCTATTCCTGAGAGGAAAAAAGTTAAGTCGCATAAGCCTATATGTCGCATTTTATTATTGCATTCAGAAATAATGATAATAAAGTTATCTGTAAATAAAGTAAAATGTAAAAGTAGCCTACATAGCTTTGTTTATAATGTTTGAAAACATAAATTACAACTGCCCTATATTATTTTACCTGTCCACTTACGTACTCCACAACAAAACCTCTAAAATTAACAGTTGGACTATTCAGGCTATATAAACGTAAAGCCAAAACGAATAAAAAAAAAAATAATTTTTTTCTTTTTTTAATGCCATTCCAGCTTCTATTGCTATACCCTTGTGAAAAAAAAGTGCACTTTAGTATACTTTTATAAAGTGTACTTATTGCAAAAATAATATACTTTAAAAGAACACACTTAAGTGTGAATTAAATGTAATGTTTTCATCGCTTAAGTGCATTATATCTGTACTTAATTTCAAATATATCACATATTAAGTTCATATTAAATGCAATAAGTTGAACTTTTGAGTGATTTTTTTGAACAACTTAAGTGGTACTTTAATACAACTTTATGACAACCTTCGTAATTGCTTCTAGTACCTTTAAAATATAGTTAAAGTGCACTGCCCAATGTACTAACAAGCAATTAATGTGAACTAAAATATATTTTAATATCAGTTATCAATACACTTAAGTGTGAATTAAATGTAATGTTTTCAGCCGCTTAAGTGCATTCTATTTGTAATTAATTTCAAATATATCACAGATTAAGTTCATATTAAATGCAATAAGATGAACTTCTGAGTGATTTTTTTAAAGCACTTAAGTAGGACTTTAATACAATTTTTTATGTACTTCAAAATATGGTAAAAGTATACTTCCGAATGTACTGACAAGCAATTAATGCGAACTTAAATATACTTTAATGTAATTTACATGTACACTATTATATAATTTAATACATTTGTAATTACATTTTTTGTACATATAATAATGAAGTTACAATTTAGTATATTTCAAAATATTACAATCAACACAAATGCAAATTGAAACCCTCTAAATTTACTGACAAAATAATCTCTAAAACAAATGCACAAAAACCTTTTTGTTGATGCACAAGAAAAACCCAAGAAACACTATACACAATCACAAACAATTACAACACTTTAACTCTCATTTAGAAAGAGTCTGGAGGACAGTGAGGCTTATATGCACTATCATTTTCTCCATCACATACAAAGGTACCTAAACCTACCATCACAATCTTTCTGCATTTTTACATTTTCAGATAAAATCATTCTGTATAAGATGATAAATAAGATAACACCCATGAATTAATACAAACAAAATGTAAAGAAAAGAAAAGATTCAAAACTTTGGGTAACACTGTACAATAATTTTCTATTAGTTAACTACTTTAGTTAACATGAACCATGAATGAAAAATACTTTAAGCATTTATAAATCCTAGTTAATATTACTTATGCATTATTAAAATCAAAAGTTGCATATGTTAATAGATAATGCACTGTAAACTAACATGAACAATAACTATACATTTTATTAACTTGAGAAAAAAAAAAATTATTGCCTAATGTTAACAAATATTGATAAATACTGTAAAAAAAAGTCAATGCACATAGTTAGATAATGTTATCTAATATATTAATTGATGTTAACAAGCGAGACCTTTTGTAAAGTGTTACCTTTTGTAAACCTTGTTACTTATAAGCTCTGCAACCCTTACTAGCACAAACATTAAACAGGACAAAAAGGTTTCTTCTAAAATCTTACTCCAGCATTACAGTGAATGTAATTTTGAAAAGAAAAAATAAAACAAACAAAAAAACAATGAATTCCAAAGGCACAAAAACAAGAAAACCAAAATTGTCTGTCACCACCTTTTTTTAAGTTGTATGAAAAAGTGCTGTTTATGTCAATGTCCCAGAAGCTCTTCATCGGCAGAAAACCTCAAATGTCCATGAAGCTGCGAACCACCTCTACACAGTATGCATAAATGAACATGTTCCAAAGAGGCAAGAAAGTAAAAAAAATAAATACCTGGAGGAAAAAAAAACAAAAAAGAAGTAAGAGTCAGTCCATTATTATAATTGGTTCAATCGAATGAAATCAATAGATATAGATATATATACAGAACTCCAAAGTTTATATCCACCTTTGTAGGTTTGAAAATAATAAAAACCCATTTGGTATTCCCTAAAGGCAAAGAGTTGCTGATAGTGATTGAAGCCTGTGGCCAAGATGTTTACTGTGTACTGATAATTTCCTCCACTTTAATACCAGTTACAGTGTGAAATAAATATGAATGAACATCTGAAGGTGTGTTACAACATACAGTACAACTGATCCATAAGTTGTCACATTTAATCGCTCAATCAGTGTCAAGTTTCGACTCTTTCCTTGTGCAATTCCCCACTTGAAAAGGACAATCCCTCCACATGAAGCTTTTAACTGGATTTCACTCAATAAACAGCCATGGGAACAGTTGCTTGTCTTTTATTTACCATTCCTTGATAGCAGTAAACAGGTGAAAAACCTCAAAAGAAATGACAAATACCAGTTATTATTTGAGCTGACAGCCAAACTAAACAATTTTCACATTCACCTCAGATAAACACAGTACCGTCATTACAAAATACAAGTTTTCCACTTTTAACAAGTACTTTCATCGTAAAGAACTATTCTAAGGCACCATTGTAGCCACACAACTATGTATCCTCTACAAAACAATCAATTGTTATTTCACTTTTTAGAATTTTCTTATCTATTAACCAAGTCTCTTTAGCCAAATAATTTTAGACTATACATTTTTAACTGAATTAAGAACTTGGTTTATTAAGATTTCTACAAAGTTGAAATTACTTTTAACCATTTCAAACCCATTCTTTGTCAAACAATGAATTTTGGCTTTTCTTACTTTTCCTTTATACCCCACAAACAACAATTGAATTTACAAATACCACCTCAACAAGTCCTATCCAAGTCAACAAGAGTTCAGAGTTTGTGTTTTCCAGAGTACTATTAGCACTGCACTGCTTAAGTCAATCTAGTCAAACATGGCCAATATGATGCTTACCGGCTGTCCTTCACAGTATTGTAGAAGGCTTAATCTTGCACAGTCACCTTGATGACAAAGATAGTTTCCTTAGTCTTGTAGTGCATTCAATGCTCCTTTGACTGCAGTCTAAAGACAACAGAGCCAGATCCTGACACGCTCAGATCATCTGGAAGATTTGTTCCACCTGGTTCACCACTGATTGAAGGAGGAGGAGTTTCACCACTGAGGAGCTCCCAGGCAGTTTGTCAACACACCTCCCACTCGATCTTCCCACGGGAACTGATGGAAAGATCGCAAATCAGCACTTTCTTACTGCCAGTCAGCTCCGAGTTTGGTCCTCAACTGGTAGCATGACAACCAGGCGTCGAACATCTCTGTGCAGGACTGTGGTCTGGAAAGCTTCCTTTAGAACTTTGACTGATGGACGGTTTAATGCAGGTTTTGTGACAGGAAGGCAGGAGCTTTGGACCACTTTGACGATCGCGTCTCGAACAATGCCTTTAGCATCTGGATTGACGCTCACCACCCGTCCTAGCTTAAATTGGCCCCTCACTGCATTTTGATCGCACAACCAGACAATATCTCCGACAGCAACATTGCGATGCGAAGTATGCCATTTACTTCTCAGAAATAAATTTGGGCCGGCAAGCTGGCTCCAAGACCTCCAGAACTTGTTGACCTGATTCTGCATCTCTCTGAGTCTCTTGTAAGGGTAGTTTGCAAAGTCAAACGTTTTGATCTCACCGCTTGAAGAGGCTCGGCCCAGGAGAAGTGCGTTGGGTGACACATACTGCACACTTTCTTCATGGCTCTGCACCCTGGCATCTATTGGGCGTTCATTGGCAAGGTTTGCAGCAAGTTGTAATGTTGTCTGTAGCTCGCTGTAGCTGAGGCCAGTGTTGTTGCCCAGGCTCTGCAGTGCCTTCTTGAGAATGCGGACAGCGGCTTCAGCAGCCCCATTGCGGTGAGGTGAGTCGGCGGGGTGAATAGTCCACTCCCATTTGGTACCTTTTTGAGCTGACACCTCTTCTATTGAAGTTTTATTCTGAGCATCCAGGAACTGGTACATCTCTCTTAGGACAGGTTTGGCGCCGATGAAGTTTGTCCCCGGGTCGGACCAGATCTTTCTTGGGTGCCCTCTTATTGCAGTAAAGCGTTGATAAGCCATCAAAAAGCTCTCTGTCGACATTGTGTTGACCAGATCTGCATGAATTGCCCTGCTGGCCATACAACTGAAGACGACACCCCACACTTTCATGGAGACCCGTTTCTTGATGTCATCTTTGACAAGGTACGGTCCAAAGAGGTCGATTGTAGTAAACTCAAACGGAGCTGCAGGTGTAGTTCTTTCAAGAGGTAGGTCAGCCATTACCTGCTTGCACCTTCTTGCTCTTAACTTTTTGCAGAAAAGGCAGTTCTCCACTACGTTTTGGGCAATCTTCCTTCCCTGGATGACCCAGACTTTCCTCCTCATTTTCAGCAAGGTTGCAGCCACACCTTCATGACCCTCATTGTGCGCCTCCCGTGCCACTAAAGTAGAGACCCATGCATTGAAAGGCAGAAGGGGAACTGCAGCACCATCCTCCCTGAAGCCATGGATTCTCCCACCACAGACTAGTAGCCCAGATTCTGGCTCTCTGTACACAACCAAACGGTCCGTAGTGGTGGCTGGAAATGTTACCCCTTCTTGAGCAGCAAGATAGATGTCTCTTATTGCCTCTTGACGTTCTGTGGCGGTGATAACTCCTCTTGTGGGAATCACCTCCCACTTTGGGGTTTCAATGATCTTTGTTGCAGACATAAACCTGTTGGCAGCTCTCCAGATAAAAGCAACAGTCTTGATTAGACACTTTAGACTACTAAAGCGCCTTTCATCTACTAAATTTAGGACAGCTGCACCAGCAGGAAGTCTTCCTGAAAGACTTGGAAGACTTTTCTCTTGAGCTCTAGTGAGTGCAGCCACGAATGACTTCTTTTGCATATTGTTAATGCTTTCTCGAGCTGTTCCAGACACATCTTTTGACGACATAATTGGCCACTCGCTCTCTGGACGATGTAAAAACTCTGGCCCTTGCTGCCACTCTGAATGCGCATCAAGTTCCTTTGGCCCAGCTCCTCGAGTGATAATGTCGGCTATGTTAAGTGGTCCAGGGATCCACCACCAATCCTGTAGCCGTGTGCTCTCTTGGATCTCTCCAATTCTATTAGCGAAGAAAGTCTGAAATCCATAGCTTTCACGCTGGATAGCTCCAAGAACAGTCTGACTGTCTAACAAATGGTACCACCTTTTTATCTGAATCCGGACATGCTGTTCAAAGTGCTTTTTCAGGCGACTTGCAAAAACTGCACCACAAAGTTCTGCTTTGACCGCCTCCCCCTTCTGGTCTAGAGGTGTCAGCTTTGCTTTTGACTCCACTAGTCGAATTGTTAATTGTTTGCTGCAGTTCCACCGCAGGTAGAGGACAGCACCATAGGAGCTTTCACTGCCATCTGAAAAAGTAACAGCCACTGGTTCTGTTATTGCGTTTGGGGGAGTAAGGGCTCTTGGGAACATCACTTTGCTTAGCTGGACGTACTCCTCAAAAATTCCAATTGCATCTCTGCGGAGCTCTTCCGACAAGGGAAGGTCCCATGTGTCCTTGACGATGCTACACTTTGGTTTTACCTCTTGGAATGCCCTTCGAACCAAGATAGCCCCTTTTTGCTTTAATGGTGTTGTAAGGCCAACTGGGTCATACAACCCAGCAACTTGACTCAGCAGTTCACGTCTTGTCAGCGGATCTGGTGTCTGTACTCGTACTTCTCCTAGCAGCAGGTCTTGTCCAAGTCTCATCTTTTTCCTCCGCCTAGAGAAATTGACTCTCACCATGACATGCAACATGTCTTCATCCACAATGTAGCCGAAACCAAGCGCCTTATTCTCTTCCTCCTTAAGCTGGTTCGGCAGGACAACAATATTTGGTGATGCCTTTTCTCCTTCTCCTTTACTTTGACCTGAGAAGACCCAAGGCTTCAATTCAAACCCTCCTGCTTTTAGAATCAGCTCCACATTTTTTGTAATGACTTTAAGTCTTTCACAACAGTTGTGGGAAGTCAAGATGTCATCGACGTAGCTGTGTTCATGTAATACTTGACATTCTTCTATGAGGTGGCTAAATTGAGGCAGATTAGCCGTCTCCCTCATAGCAAGTTGAGCTATACATCCTGCTGGCTTGTCCCCGATATTCACTCTGGTTATGGCATATTGTTCTAGCTCATCGCCCTCTGAATCACGCCACAAGAACCGGTGCAGATGGACTTCCCTCTCCTCAAGCCACACAGAATTATACATCTTTCTGACATCTCCTAGAGCAGCAAAGGAGCCTTGGCGGAACTTGAGGAGGACAGCTCGAATAGAGTTAAGAACGTCAGGACCTTTCATCAAAAGGTCATTAAGACTTTGGCCTTTGTACTTCTGACTGCTGTTCCAAACAAGTCTTACCGGAGTTGTAACAGAGTGGGGATTGGGTGCGATAAGATGACTAATATACCAGACAGGTCCCTTCCAATTTGTTAGATCCTCCTTGGTCAACTTCTTTGCAGCTCGACGATCAACCATTTCGTGGACTTGAGCTCCATAGGCTTTTTTCCACTGTGGTTCTTTGGCGAGCTGTCTCTCTGTTCTAAGGAAGGTTGCCTCCACTGCTTTTCTGTTGTTTGGCAATTTAGATGGATCCATGAGCCAAGGATATCTTGCATGCCAGTGTGGACTATCACTGTGGTCATCAGCACCAACATAAGTCAGGCCACCCCTTACAACTTCCAGCTCCCTTTCTTCAGCCAGAGTGATTTCTTTGCCACCAGGTTGACAACTGCCGCAGCGACATCCTCCACATTTTGGAGTGCAGGGGGCACCAATGCTATCCCATCGCCACCACTCAATAAAATCCCGAGTGGTAATAGCAGAATAAGATGACTTGATGATAGGTTTGGTGCAGATATGTTCTTCATACATCAATGCTGCTGTTCTCATAGACCTGGCAAAGTGTGCTCTGGACTGATGTGCTGTAACTGTAACCTCTTCAAACAGACCAGGGTGTGTCCCTGCAATTGTCTTTCCCAATGGCCCATCCCATAGTACAAGGTCCCCAATGGTGCGTATTTTCTGTGGGACCAATCGCCCTTCCTTATGGCTTATCAAAAGCTGTATCTGTCTTGGTCTCACCAGTTCATTTTGGGGGACGTCTGGAAAGAACTTTTGAAGTCTTTTAGCTGTCACATGTTTATGGATATCTGCAATGCTGTCCAAACCATAGCAGAGGAGTTGGTGAGATCTGAAGTTGCCCCGCCCTGTACGGATCCGGATCTTTAGGAGGTACCGTTTTGTGGTAACTTGAACTTTCATTCCTCCCACGCCATGAACAACAAGGGTTACAGCTTCACTTCTAAGCTTCAAACGATCAGCTGCATCATGAGTTATATAATTCGTATCCGATGCTAGGTCGATCAAAGTCCCAACTTTTTGTCCTGCATTGGCCGTAACCTCTAAGAGCATCATGATGACTGGCCACTCCACTATTCCATTCTCTTCTAGAAGACTACTTTGGTTGGACAAATGAGAGGTACTAACTACAGTGTTGCAAAAGGCATTGCGGCACTTCTCTGCAAGTTCAGGTGAGAGACTTTTAACAAATTCTTCTTGAGCTTGGGTGTAACACTCTCTTGTGTCACCTCTCACTTTGCCGTCATTATTGGACCCCTGAACAACATTCCCTTTGAACGTACCAGCTCTTGGGCAAAGGTAATAATGGTGTTCTGCAGCACGCTGTTCTATGCAATCTGGCCTCCTGCACAGAAACTCTGATTTACAGTAGTCACCTTCATTGTGAATCTCCAGGCATTTTTTGCAGGCTCCCAGCTTCCTGACAGCATTTCTTTTTTCTGACAACTTAAGAGTGCGAAACTTTTGGCAGAAATATAGCCTTCTCTTATGCTTGCCATCTCCGCAGACCACACATCCTTGAACCTGGTTGCTAAATTGAGTGGAAGTTCTGGTTCGAGCTTGCCGAGGTTCAGACTTTGGTTTTGGTTCTTCCTCTCTCAGTTGGTTCAGCTTCTCATAGATGCCTTCTTGACCTTGAAGAAACTTGAGGAGGTAGTCAAATCGTTTCTCCTCCTCCGCTTCATCATCTTTACCAGCTACATGAAGAAGCCATTCCTTCTTCAGACCATCAGGGAGTTTACTCTCTATCGTTTTTGTTACAAGAGGGTTCTTTATTGCACCAGTCTTGCCAAGCTCGTTCAAATCGACCAGGGCTTTTTCTACAGATTGAATTAGCTCAACAATCCTCCTTGGCTGGTTACTTTTAACTGCTTGGAGTCTTTGGAGCTCTTCTACTATTTCAAGAGCTATAGTTGTCTTATTACCAAAGCGATTCTCCAAGACCCGGAACATGTCCTCAGCAGTTATGCAAGTTGTAAGGCGGAGGTCTCGTATTATCTTCTCATCCACACTGTTAAGAAGTTGGAACTTTTTAACCTCTTTGGATCCAGTAGGTTCTCCTTGCCTCTGGAGCGCTTCCCAATCTTTTTTCCACCGGTGAAACTCTCGGCGGATGCCAGAAAACTTTGGGAGGGCAGCTGGCTTTAGTTTAATTGCTGGTGTGGCCACACAACTAATTGAAGTAGTACTCAATTTGCTGGTTTCTTCTCTGACGTGTGCCCCTGTAAAGTCTGCTTGTCTTATTGAGAGTTTTGGCAGGATAGTCTCAAGGCCTTGAATACGAATCTGGAACTGCTGCTGCTCTGCTGGAGGAGCCCAGCACTTCCAATGTTTATGCACCTCCTTCGCAGTCTTCACAAATTTCTCTAGTTGTCCGATCATGAAGCGATATGCATCTGGGTTTTTACTTGGGTCCACAGCTCCCACATTTTCTGCTTGCGACTCTGCCGTTGTAATTGATTGTGTCAGTTCATATTCCCCGAAACTGGCCCACAATGTCTTTTGTATAAGGTCCTTTATCTCTTGCAATTTCTTCTCACACTCATTAGCTGTTTTGACCAAGTCCCTCTTTTGCTGCTCACTCAACTCCTCTGCATCAGAGCCTTCTTCAATATATTGCCCCTCTACATCATCGTTGGCTTCCAGGACTTTGCCAGCTTCTTCAGAGATCTTCTTAAAATTGTCTCGAAGCTCCTCTTCCGACATCATTGTATGCATTCGTAGCACATTATTGGCCAACCTGGAAAACTGACGTTTCGCTGATGTCCTTGCGATCTTTAGCTGTTCTACCAGCAATGAATCAGCCATTTCAAATCACAGCAACAGGACGAAACAGTCTTTAATTGTCTCTTTGGACACATGTGGTCACTTCTCTCCAGTCTTCAGTGACGGTTTTTCACTGTCAAGTTTTGACTCTTTCCTTGTGCAATTCCCCACTTGAAAAGGACAATCCCTCCACATGAAGCTTTTAACTGGATTTCACTCAATAAACAGCCATGGGAACAGTTGCTTGTCTTTTATTTACCATTCCTTGATAGCAGTAAACAGGTGAAAAACCTCAAAAGAAATGACAAATACCAGTTATTATTTGAGCTGACAGCCAAACTAAACAATTTTCACATTCACCTCAGATAAACACAGTACCGTCATTACAAAATACAAGTTTTCCACTTTTAACAAGTACTTTCATAGTAAAGAACTATTCTAAGGCACCATTGTAGCCACACAACTATGTATCCTCTACAAAACAATCAATTGTTATTTCACTTTTTAGAATTTTCTTATCTATTAACCAAGTCTCTTTAGCCAAATAATTTTAGACTATACATTTTTAACTGAATTAAGAACTTGGTTTATTAAGATTTCTACAAAGTTGAAATTACTTTTAACCATTTCAAACCCATTCTTTGTCAAACAATGAATTTTGGCTTTTCTTACTTTTCCTTTATACCCCACAAACAACAATTGAATTTACAAATACCACCTCAACAAGTCCTATCCAAGTCAACAAGAGTTCAGAGTTTGTGTTTTCCAGAGTACTATTAGCACTGCACTGCTTAAGTCAATCTAGTCAAACATGGCCAATATGATGCTTACCGGCTGTCCTTCACAGTATTGTAGAAGGCTTAATTCTTGCACAGTCACCTTGATGACAAAGATAGTTTCCTTAGTCTTGTAGTGCATTCAATGCTCCTTTGACTGCAGTCTAAAGACAACAGAGCCAGATCCTGACACGCTCAGATCATCTGGAAGATTTGTTCCACCTGGTTCACCACTGATTGAAGGAGGAGGAGTTTCACCACTGAGGAGCTCCCAGGCAGTTTGTCAGCACAATCAGTGTTTCAACACGCGGAAAGACGTCAATGAAACAGCTTGTAAACAATGTCACGTAACGTCACATTTACTTCAGAAAAATCATATTCAGCATAAACTCATTAGTCAGCTATAGAGAGGAGCATTCTGCTAATTATATGCACCACATTACATATTCATTATAATTTTATTTTAAATATTTTTTTTTTATAATTAATTTATGTATTTAATGTTTGAATACATAATTTATGACAGCTACAATTTAAATGTTTATATTTCAAAAAACAATTTAGAGTAGAAATATGATTATGTAATTCTAAAGTTTACATAATCATAACTTTATTATAAAACAAACAAATCATACAAATTAGCATTGTATTTGTTTCTTTATTTAGTACTTCCCTGATGAAGCAGTTTATTCTGCAAGGTGTAAGTAAACTTTTGACCGCAACTGCATCACCCAAGATGAATTACCTCAGTCATCAGGACAACACTGTAGTAGAATCCTGGGAGAAGCTCCTTCACATTTCCCACAAACACCAGGATTCCAGTGACCACACCATCTTCACTGACACTGGCCTTTAAAAATAGAGAACATTTTTATAAACATTTTTATTCCTACTTTACAAGGAATTAAACATAACTTTATCAATTACACAAATATAGATATATAACCCAAGGCCCAAGCAAATTGAGGGGTTTTGCTTTGAAAATAATTATATAATAATATCATTATATGTAAATATAAATATATAATGATTAGATGGGGATTTGTAAGTGCACAGGTGAGAATTTATTACTTGCAAACAGAAAAGATTCAAAGCATTTAAAAGCTATAAGGACAGTTGATGGCAGTGTTTTAGCTTGTAGTGTGTGATCAGGGTGGCTGAATTAATGGAAAAACATGGAACATCACCTCATCAATACGGGTCTTTGATTCAACACAGCTTGCACTGTATCTCCAATAACAAATCTGTACTGATCCTACAAAATGAATATATAAAACAACAGATAAGCACAAAAATATTACATATTACAAACACAAACAGTAATTGAACAACTAACTTTTCAAATGCAAAAAGAAAAATAGATTATAAGCATTACTGGTGGTTATAATAGCGATTAAATGTATATAATTGTCTTTAAATGTTACAAGATCAGATCTTTGAATTTAGTTCTGCAAATTTAACTTAAAGTCATTTAAAATTATTTAAAAAGTCAGAGTTCAATTAAAATATATTTTCAGCAGCCAAATTCTTTGAACACCCCCACACACGCGACCACGTTCATATTGTATACGAAATTATTATAATGCAATCATAAATAAATTACAGGAAACATGATTAATTCACCTCCATATTGCGATTAAACTAAATAAGTTACACTCATAAGAACTGCTATGTTCCGGTGAAAAAATAAAAATGAAGAGAGCATATATCAATATCAAGATACTTACTTATTTGTAATACATAACGTCTCATCTGTAGTCATCCAAACGTGCGCTCCTTTTCTTCTTTGATCAGCAAAGTTGCCTCGCGCATCGCGATCACAGAAAGATGGCTGAAGGTGCATTTTTCAAACTCAGGTGAAGTAATGCGCCGTCATGACGTAGTATTGTGGCGCATGCGCATGATTAAATTTGTTCAAGTTGGAAGTTTTTCTAATTCATTGTTGTAGTTAGACTGTAAGTTTACAGAACTTGACTCATTCACCTAACTGAAATTCAATTATTTTATAGTTTAGTCTGATTAAAATTAAATGTATTTTAACTGAATATGAATTCAAATTATTTTTTAGATCTGTTAAACTTTTGCTTGCAATTAAATAGGTTTAATCAACTTATAACAACAATGATATTATAAGTATTATACAGATATGTAAAGTACAGCACTCCGTAAAAAAAAAAAAACACATTTTATGTCAAATATTATGTAGAAAACTGACACTAGTCGAGTTTAGAGCAGGAGCTGGTGATAAAAATTTCAACAATAAGTTGTACAGGATTATGCACTGTATAAGCAAGTGTTTTGAAATTCAGAAAAATAAATTTCAAGTGTATTAATGCACACAGTATTTATTAAAGACTAAGCACATTTAAAATACATTAACAAATGTCATCTTGGACAACACACTTAAGTTGAAATTAAAATAAATTATTTTTCATGTGCTTTAATATATAAGTCAATACATCAGAATAAGTTTACTTATTTAAAACACTATAAAGTCATAATTAGGTAAAAATTAAGTGCATTTTTAAAAAGTGCTCTTAAGCATGTTTAGAAATATTGTCATGAAAGTGTACTTTCTTCAAGTACAACTTAATAAGTCATTATTACAAAGTGCATTTTTAAAAAAGTGTTAATAAATATTGTCATTTAAGTGTACTTTCTTTAAGTACAACTTAATAAGTCATTATTACAAAGTGCATTTTTAAAAACTGCACTTAAGCATGTTAATAAATATTGCTATTAAAGTGTACTTTTTTAAGTACAACTTAATAAGTCATTATTACAAAGTGCATTTTTAAAAAGTGCACTCAAGTGTGTTAATAAACATTGTCATTAAAGTTTACTTTCTGTAAGTACAATTAATAAGTCATTATTACAAAGTGTATTTTTAAAAAGTGCGCTCAAGCGTGTTAGTAAATATTGTCATTTAAGTGTACTTTCTTTAAGTACAGCTTAATTTGACATTATTACAAAGGGCATTTTTAAAAAGTGCACTCGAGCATATTAATAAATATTGTCATTAAAGTGTACTTTCTTTAAGTAAAACTTAATTTGACATTATTACAAAGTGCATTTTTAAAAAGTGCACTTAAGCATGATAATAAATATTGTCATTAAAGTGTACTTTATTTAAGTTCAACTTAATTAGACATTATTACAAAGTGTATTTTTAAAAAGTGCACTCAAGCGTGTTAGTAAATATTGTCATTTAAGTGTACTTTCTTTAAGTACAACTTAATTTGACATTATTACAAAGGGCATTTTTAAAAAGTGCACTTAAGCGTGTTAATAAATATTTTCATTAAAGTGTACTTTCTTTAAGTACAACTTAATTTGACATTATTACAAAGGGCATTTTTAAAAAGTGCACTTAAGCGTGTTAATAAATATTTTCATTAAAGTGTACTTTCTTTAAGTACAACTTAATTTGACATTATTACAAAGTGCATTTTTAAAAAGTGCACTTAAGCATGATAATAAATATTGTCATTAAAGTATATTCTATTTAAGTACACTTAAGTGGCCTTTAAGTTTAATTATATTGTATTATCTGCAAGTGCACTTTGTAAAAAGTATAATAAGTACACACAAAGTACACTTTCAATACAATTAAGTGCACTTCTTTTTCACAAGGGTATTCAAGGCAAGAAACAGGTTTATTTATTGGAAATAAAACTAAAGATGCAAAACGAATTAATTTTAAAGTGAATCTGTAGCCTACCTTTCTCATTCGGCACGAATCCAACTGTTTCCATTTTCGAGACGAATGCTAAACTATTATTTATTATATGAGCTTTGTACTTCACTCACATTAACGATTTAAAACATCATCCTTCACATATAACAGCACAGTCAGGTGGTGGTCACGGGTGGCAAGCGGCAGATTGTATTATTACAGAATTGAATTGAGCAGTGTAACGTTTGGTTGATTGTATTTTATTTTAATATTTAACAGGCTGCGATATCAAGTAAGTAATGCAAGAATTTGTGCGCGCGTGAGGCGCCGGCCCGACCACTAGATTTGTTTTCCTTCTATAAGACAGTAAACTGTCTCCGTAATTTATGATCATACAGGTAAAAGCAAGATATCATTCATACATTTACAAAAGACACTCAAATAACGAAAACAAGCAGAATGTCTGTTTCCTTTTCTAGATCTTTGGAGTGCGCCACAAATAACCACTTTCGCTTTGTTAATCTATAGACCTAATTATTTAAGTGAAATATTTCGCATAGCCTATAGGCCTAAATATTCCCTTTTATTTTATATGTGTTATGTAGGTAGGCCTAGTTTTCTCCGTTCACAGAAGCGCTGCAGATGCGTGATGTGACGTTGAAAATGGTACTATCCTGCAATTTTCGCTGGTTTCAAAACGAACAACAAGCTGCATTACTTGACATTCATTGTCACTTAAATGTAGCCCTAATACTTGACGGTTGGTGACATATATCATCGGAAAAACAAATACCTGGGCATTGCCATTGTGACTTACCTAACCTATGATGACTTGACAGCTGGGCTGAGCACGTCAGCGCGTGCATCTCACTTTAGAGCGTGAGCGCGGGCATTTCAGTCGTTGGATGCGTCAGCGTCACATTTGCATAGGCTGTACTATTTGAATTCGTGATTGGGTAACACTTTACAATAACAGTACATGAATAACCATGAACTAATACCTGAATTAATAGTTACTTCAACATGAACTCATGATTAGTTAAGATATGAACTAATGAAGAGTGATCCTTAACTACAACAGGAGTCATAAGGATTCATGCATGAAAACAGCAGCCTTAACTACGCGTTAATACATGTTTGATAATTAATGCATTAATTAACATTTAGGGGTAAACTAAATCAAACAGTCTCTATAAGAAGGAATAATAAATACTTGGACTTTGAAATAAATTTAAACAATTTATTATTGTCAGAATTTAAACTAGTGACATCAGCAGCTTCATTATAAACATTACAGAAAGGCACAGGAATAGTTTGTCATTATTTTCACTGATCCTCCTTATCAAACATATAAAATACTAAATACACTAATAATTTATCTTAAAAGGTCTTAATATGTTTTGTGATATTCTTTCCTATCAAACTAAACAACTGTGACTTATAACAGTTCCTGAGGAATCGGTTCCCAAAAAAAATAACCAAACAGGAAACATGAACTAAGGTCAGGGAGCGTTTGCTGGATTCAGATTCAGAAGTTCACTCTCCATCCAGACGCAGGCCGTGATCATACTGTACCTCCATTCTCTGACTTTTCGAAAAGTCACACAACATCACTTAACTGGGCTGAACACTTATATAGTTGTGTTAGTACATGTGTATTTGATAGTAAGTTAATGATAAATCACAAGTTGAATTTGGTAAGTACTTAATAATTAATTAATTATGATTGTGCCCCCTCAAGTAAAGTCATGACATAATTATGCATTAACAAACCATTAGTTGATGTTAGTATATGGTTAATTAATAATGAGTTAATTATGATTGTGCCCCCTCAAGTAAAGTCATGACATAATTATGCATTAACAAACCATTAGTTGATGTTAGTATATGGTTAGTTAATAATGAGTTAATTATGATTGTGCCCCCTCAAGTAAAGTCATGACATAATTATGCATTATTAAGCTATTAGTTGATGTTAGTATATGGTTAGTTAATTATGATCGTGCCCCCTCAAGTAAAGACATGACACGATGCACTTACAAATCATTCACTAATATATGAATAAACACTAAGAGTGCCGTCCTTATTCCTTTACACCCCGGTGCAAAAAAACAAAATAAAATGTATTTGTATTTTATTTTTATTTACATAATTAAACATATATGGACTTGAAAGCAAGCCATAAGCATACATGTAAAGACACACATAAGGCACATTTACATGTAAAATCGGGCGCGTCCACAAACTAATGCTAATCAAAGCATAGACATTTAAACGACAAAATACAAATACAGTTAATAACTGCACATAACCTCCTGAAAACCCCAATAAAACATACATGTAAATATGTCTTTAATTATTAATTCGGCTTACCAAAGCAGTCAACATTTATTAGTTTAAAATGCCAGCAACACAACAAACGCACCAAGAGAACACCTAGCGTGCGCCACTAATAAGTGTCCCGCCAGAAACAAACCCTACATACTTTAGTTCCGGGAATAATCTATGACTATTTAGCTATGACTAAATATAAATGAGCAATACAAATCAGAAAACGGTTTAGATCAAATTAAATTTATTAGTGGTAGTTAGTCTATTTTCCACATTTGATTCGACAGATCTATGTAATTAATGGCTAAATAATCATGTGCCATTCCAATCATTTGTCACAAAGCTGCAGATGGCAGATTATGATATTACAGTGTAAATTATGACAGTATTAAATCACGTTTAATTCAAATTCAGAGTACTTCTTGTTTACTCTTATGGAGCCTGATTTATTTAGTTTATCCCTAAATGTTAATTAATGCATTAATTATCAAACATGTATTAACGCGTAGTTAAGGCTGCTGTTTTCATGCATGAATCCTTATGACTCCTGTAGTAGTTAAGGATCACTCTTCATTAGTTCATATCTTAACTAATCATGAGTTCATGTTGAAGTAACTATTAATTTAGGTATTAGTTCATGATTATTCATGTACTGTTATTGTAAAGTGTTACCCGTGATTGGTTGACTACCAAATCAAAATATTAAACGGAACGATAAAATAACGTTATTAAACCGGGTGTGTCTCATACGTCCTGAAAAGTGAAGCCGCGGGCTCTTTGATCGCCCCCTGGAGGCTGGATGCAGTACAGGTCATAAACCCCGCCCTCTCAATGCAGTCGAGACTTCAGTGAAAACTTAAAAATAAATTCTGTTTCAAATAAAACTTTCTGAAAGATGGTTTTGGTCATTTAAGGTAGTTGTTATCACGCTGATATATATTCAATTGTTCGTTTTTGTGATGATTTAGATTTTAGCTAGTAATTTGATGCTATAAAAACGGGGCGTGTCGTCATGATTCGAAGTTGATTGACAGCTTGTCTGAGGACTGTCGGAGCTTCGAGGGGAGATTGAAGATGTATTAACTAACTGTTAATTTTCGATTTCTTTGTTATTTAACACCAACAAAATTAGTTGTTCAGCAGTAAACTGTACTAACCGACCTACAGGATCTGACGGATCACTGAACCTTTTTCTGTAACATTAAATATGGGTGTTATAAGCTAATTAATAAATGTTATTAGTTAAGATAACACACCTAATGTTAACCATGTCGGGAAAAAGCAGGTGATCGTTATCTGGCAGTTACTTGTTATTTTTATGGGTATAAAATAATAATTAGCAGGAAAAAACTAATGATAGCCTACTCTAATTACAGCAATCGATCTCCTGTAACGTTAGTTGAACTTGATTTAAAATGGCAGGACCGTTTCTGACGATTTAGAGTTGTTTCTAGTGGCATATTATATTGATTTTATCTACTGAATTTGCTGTTTCAAAAATATTATTGCTCTAGAAACAGAATAGCCTATTATTTTATAGGTAGAATTTTAAATTGTATATAATTTTTATAGTCTATTTAAAATACATGAATGATGACGCAGTCGTCTGGGCGGAAGTTTGATACCGCGACTCCGCCTCCGGGCTCCACTGACGATTCCTTCTGCGCATGCCCAGGCTCCAAACTTTTTTTTTTTTGAGGTATTGCGTAATGTGTCAGCGCCCATTCAACGGCCCATTTTGGCTTCAGTTCAATACAATGGAAGGAGGCGGCGTCGCGTCGTCCATCTTTTTTTACAGTCTATGTATTAAACGGTTAATGGCCGTTTCCGGTTTTTGTTTTCGTTCCTTGAACCGGTTCAGAGCCCTGAATAAGAGGGTGATATCTAGTGGAGAAGACTCGTAATTAGATTAACGTTAATCTTACGTTCAATGTTTGCGGAAATAAATATGGAAAAAAAATCGATTCGTGGCCTTTGAGAATCGATTTCGAATCGACCACATTTTTAAAAAACGATTAATCGAAAAATCGATTTTTCGATTAATCGTTTTTGTGACATTTAAATTTGGATTTGGGAATGCAACATTCGTCATTAGAATTGTTTTTAATTCTGTTGTTGTTTACAAAGAGAAGTTTCAGTGTCACATGATTCTTCAGAAATGTTGATTTGCTGCTCAAGAAACATTCACTATTATCAGTTTTAAAATGCTTTTTTTGCTGCTTAATTTTTGTGGAAATCCAATTTAAACATTTGAGGTAGGATTTAAAAAATAGAAAAATTAATACTTTAATTCGTCATACTTTAAAGTGATAAAGTGAGTGAAGAGTGAAGACATTAAAAATGTTACAGAATATTTCTATTTAATAAATGCTTTAATAAATAATATATTTGACAAATACATGTAATAATTTCAAATAAATGCTGTTCATTGAACTTTCTAACGCAATAACTACCGCGAGAAAAAAAAAAAACTTCTGTTCAATGATCAGTATACTGATACAGTATACAGTTTTTTTTTTCTCGCGGTAGTTATTGCCGTTTGTAGAAAATGTTTTAAACTGGTACAATGGCATTAAAGCGGTACGCACATGCCGAGCATCTGAATGCTTCTTTTGCGGTAATGCGACGGAATATATCCGGAATTCCGTTTTTTAGGTCTAAAATCATGACGCACATGAATCATGCAGATCAGTAAGATGTTTTATATGTTTTATGTATGTTATGTTTCATGTTTTCTAATACATCAACGACGGAATGGTCCAGCGTCGTGTGCCGCCATCTGCAGGACAAAGGTCAGCAAAGATGTAGGAATATCTGATCAGAGCTGTACACGGATGCACATTTTTTAATAAATCTGCTGTGGCAAAGCTACTGCAAGTGATTTTCGGTGCTGGAAATCCATATATCCTTTGCTGAAACAAAGACGTCATGGAAAGCGCAGCTAATGGTTGCTTAGTAACGGCAGACGCCACCGCAGCGCCCGAGCGCTTTGGAAAGGAGAAAGCGGCGCCGACGCGTTTTCCATACGTTTTTCGACGCGACATATGAACGGTCCCTAAAGAGTTCAAATGGGTCAACGCGCCAAATGCGTTGAGTAGAATGAGTAGAATCAGCACTGAAACGTGTTACTCGCTCGGTAACTTTTTTATGAATGGTGGTGAGAATTTAATATATAATTTGCTGATGTGATGTAATTATATAAATAATAGTCTGACGCCGCTGCATGTTTGCTGTAGCAGTGGTGTTTTAGTTTTCGATTCACTGTAAATGCTACTTTTTTTGTGACGTTTAAATTTGGATTTGGGAATGCAACATTCGTCATTAGAATTGTTTATAATACTGTTGTTGTTTACAAAGAGAAGTTTCAGTGTCACATGATTCTTCAGAAATGTTGATTTGCTGCTCAAGAAACATTCACTATTTATATTATCAGTTTTAAAATGCAGTTTTTGCTGCTTAATTTTTGTGGAAATCCAATTTAAACATTTGTGGTAGGATTTAAAAAATAGAAAAATTAATACTTTAATTCATCATACTTTAAAGTGATAAAGTGAGTGAAGAGTAAAGACATTAAAAATGTTACAGAATATTTCTATTTAATAAATGCTTTAATAAATAATATATTTGACAAATACATGTAATAATTTCAAATAAATGCTGTTCATTGAACTTTCTATTTTTCAAAGAAAACTAACAAATATCACCATTTCCACAAAAATATGAAGCAGCACAACTGTTTTCAACATTGATAATAATTCGAAATGTTTCTTGAGCATCAAATCAAATTGTAATGATTTCTGAAGGATCATGTGACACTGAAGACTGGAGTAATGATGCTGAAAATGATCACAGGAATAAATTACATTTTATAAAATATTTTTTTATAAAATATAGAAAACTTTTTTTATTTGTAAGAATATTTCACAATGTTGCTCTTTGTACTGTATTTTTGATCAAATAAATGCGGCCATGGTGAGCAGAAGGGACTTTTTGATTTTAAAATTTATTTTAAAATCAATAATTGTTTCCAAACTTTTCGCAGGTACTTTAATAATAACAATTCTATCAATACATTTAATATATTATATTATATTAATTATTATCATGATTATTAAATTCTGCTTTTTAATTTTACAGAACAATAATGTGCATTATTACAATAGGCCTATATGACATTATCTTTTAATGTGATAAATATATATTATTTTTTTTTTTAAATTTGCCGGGGCGTGGCTTGGGTGCAGGGTCAAACTTTCCTGCTTTTTTTATCTCTAGCTGATCACATGCCTGATATATTGTGTGTGTGTGTGAGAGAGTGTGTTTCCATCGCAGGTTTGGTCTTAAATTTCATGTAAGGTGGTATTAAAAAGGTCTTAAAAAGTCTTAAATTTAACTTGTTCATATCTGCAGATACCCTGTTTAAGATATGCGGAAAACGTAGACAGAATTGCAGAATCCATTCATAAAAATTGAATTGATGAGGAATATTACAGATTCAAGCATTTAACGGCCCTGTAGTATTAGCCTAATATAAAATAACAAATAACTTACTCAAAGTTTAAATAGGTAGGCCTATACAAAACTTAAAATCATTAAAGAATGAGGAACAAATAAATATGAAATGTAGAACGTTTAAAGAAAGTTTTGAGGCACGGATGGCATACACCTTCATGTAAAATAAAAAAAAATTAAAAAATACACAGTTTAAAAATAAAAATCAGCAATATCTCTGAATCAAATAAATGAGAAACGAATGTTTAAAAAAAACTTCCATGTCACTTAGATTAATGGCAGAAGACAACAGGCTTTTCAAAATCCCAAATATTTTTAAAACGGGCACATTTACATTTAGTTTTAAAACTCTTCCGCCATCATCTTGTCTTTTTCACCTCACTCTTGTCAGTCAGCTCGACTCACTCTCTTCACGTGATAAATAAAACCTGATCTGTGATGTGCGGCTGTTATTCATCCGCTGCATTTAGGAGCCGTGTTCAGTTTTAATTGTAGTGTCCTCTAACTGAACTCAATTATTTATTACTAAAAAAAAAAAAAAAAAAAACGGTGCCTAGTTGGGCAAGTGATGTAACCGGTGTTGCGGCTTAACACCAGTATGACCGCAAAACAGTCTATCGCAGCAAGATTCCAAAGTCTAATTATCGTTATTGATAAAATCCAAAAAAAATTATCGAGATACCAATATCGCACACCCTAATTTGTTATTTAATTGATATAATAATTTATTGATAATAATTGTTTGAACTAATATAATAATTAATACTTATCCATTTTCATAAAAATGGTTTAAAGGCAGAAATGTAAAGTTTATCATTTTATAAAGCTTGTTTTTGTGAAAACTTGTATCTGAACTGTAAATTATGCTTTTTACAATAATTGTACAGTTTAATATGGTACTATAGACATTTCCCTACCCCGCTCATATGGTATTAATTTATTTGTGCAGGTCTTAACAAGGTCTTAAAAAGGTCTTAAATTTGAGCTTAAAAATCCTGCAGAAAGCCTGCTACAGAAGAGTCAAGTTTTAAATAGGAAAAATATTGAAACTCTTTGGTAATTTTTAGCTAATGGTCTAATCCGATTCAATTATCTGTGCTAAGACTAAAAGTGCTACCCCCAGACCCGGAGATCGGCTGAATGGAGTTGTGAAATGAGCCTATTTTCAAAAATAGTGGAGTTCCTGTAAGGACATTTATTCAAAAGCCTTTTACTGATTTTTCTTTTTAAAATATCTTTTTAGGCCAAATAGAAATTTTTTTCCTTGCACAAGCGAAGAGTCAGACAGCACTGAGGATGAACTACCACCCACACCTCCCCACCAACTAAAAATTACAACCCAGAAAGTCACCACCAAGAAACTGGATGGCCAGACTGAAACAGGACCTGCCGCTCAGAGAGTCGCCACGACAGGACCTGCTGTTACAGGACCTGCCGCTCAGAGAGTCGCCACGACAGGACCTGCTGTTACAGGACCTGCCGCTCAGAGAGTCGCCACTACAGGACCTGCCGTTACAGGACCTGCCGCTCAGAGAGTCGCCACTACAGGACCTGCCGTTACAGGACCTGCCGCTCAGAGAGTCGCCACTACAGGACCTGCCGTTACAGGACCTGCCGCTCAGAGAGTCGCCACTACAGGACCTGCCGTTACAGGACCTGCCGCTCAGAGAGTCGCCACTACAGGACCTGCCGTTACAGGACCTGCCGCTCAGAGAGTCGCCACTACAGGACCTGCCGTTACAGGACCTGCCGCTCAGAGAGTCGCCACTACAGGACCTGCCGTTACAGGACCTGCCGCTCAGAGAGTCGCCACTACAGGACCTGCCGTTACAGGACCTGCCGCTCAGAGAGTCGCCACTACAGGACCTGCTGTTACAGGACCTGCCGCTCAGAGATTGGCTACTTCTGATTCTGCTATGTTCATCAAACTCTTAACTCTATTAGAAGAAGTGAAGGAGACCCAGTGGGTGCATAGCAATATGTTAAATGCTTTGCTCAAGCAACATGATGAGTCTTTGCCAGAGGTTCCTGAGGGAATTGTCTTCCCTATAACAACAACTGAAGACTTGGAAGCAATGAATGAAAAGTTGCATGACTCAAGATTAATGTCCATTGTTGTAAGTTCATATTGCTTGCTGATCTTATTTTTGTGTGGTCATCCAGGTCATCCATTAAGACATCATTTCAATTCATATACAACCAAAGCATGCATGCACAAAGCTGCCTCTCAGACAGTGTGCGTCTATTAAAATGAGTTATTTTTAGTGACTCATCATGTCAAATTGCCCATCTTAGTGAGTATTCACGTAAATGGTCATTATATATATATTAAGTGAACATAAACAGTGGAGAAACAATGAATTTTTTTGCAATGCAACAATAAACAGCAATAAACAATGCAATGTTTATTCACAGATATGTATAGGTAGATGCCCTATTAGCAGCTGTTTGTATGGGCCAGAATATGCAAGCCGTCCACCAGATTAGAATGATTAGAGCAAGTCTGTGAAGACTTGAAAGATGCAACCATAGTTATACACATAATGCAATGATTTTGCTAACCCATCACAATACAAGATGATGAATCCTTTATCAAACAACATTAAAAAGTTACTATAGTTTAAAAAGCTGTAATATTGAGTTACAGTAAAAACAAACCAACATTCTTACATAAAGTTTATCCAATTTTTCAGGAAATTAAAATGTTGGTATTTTTTTGGTGGTATCTCATTGATTGACAAAACCACACATTGATTATTCGGAGATGGCAGATGCGTTGACATGTCTGGAGCGGTCAAATGTGGCGTCTACCTACATATCTAAGAGTGTGTCAGTATATCATATCCATGCGTGAGGTCTTAAAGATCCAGGAGCCTAAATAAACCTGCTACTGTCAGTGTCATTAATGTTAATCAAACAACATAAGAGAGTAGTGTTGTCAAAGGTACCGACTTCGGTATCAGTTGTTATTGAAATTTTTAAAATATTACGATACCAGCAATTTCCTGCGAACATTTTGTGCACTTTTGAGCAGATTAAAGCATTTCTGATTGGCCATTGTTTTCATGTGCTCAACAGATATGTCTGTGATTGGGTACAATGATCACTGATTCATGCTCTTCACTGAGCGCTTACACAGACACATGGGAGCATTTGAAGCCACATCTATCAGCAGATCTGTCAGCGGATCCCTAATATATCTGCTCATAGACAGATCCTCTGCGATGCGGCTTTCAAAATCTCCTGTGTATATCTGTGTAAGTGCTCCGTGAGGAGGGTGAAGCGATGATTGTTGAAGTTAATCAGACATATCTGTTAAATGCGTGAACTCAAGTGCTGGAAATGCTGGTATCGCCACATTTTGGATATTGGAAATGCGCTATATAATTAAAAATAACAATTATTATTAAAATTATTACTATTATTTAAAAAAAGAAAGAGAAAATCTAAAATGTACTTTATGTTCTGAGATCACTGCAGGTGAACTGATTTATGCATGTCATCTACAAATAATTGCAAAGATAGCAGATATTGGTGGTTCTTCACTGGATGATGCTACGAGGAGGATGATGAGATTCCTGATTTCAAATGAATTGGCGATCCAGTACAATCGCTTTGGCCGTCATGGCAAGAAAAGATTTCGAGATCTTTAAGAGGATTAGTATGGAAGAGGATTAGGGCCAAGCAATAATAAAAAAATAAAACCATCTCGAGATTAAAGTTGTTAAATTTCGAGAAAAAACTCGTTAAATTACGAGAACAAATTCGTTAAACTATGAGAAAAATGTTTTTTTTTCATAGTTTCCAAAATTTTATATATATATATATATATATATATATATATATATATATTAGCCTAAGTATATTAATTCTGCAACACATGTATGTGTTTTTTTTTTTTGTTTTTTTATATGTGTTGAACACTGTTATCTTATAACGAAATAATGGTAACACTTTACATTAAGGTTCCCTTTGTAAAGGGTTTATAAAGGTGTTTGTTAATGAGTAATAAGTAATTTACAAATGCATTATAAATCAATAATAAGCAGTTATAACTGCATGAATAAAAAGGGCGACTTTAATGCAATACCTGCCAAATAATGAGCTGTTTTTAACTCACATGTTAAATGCTTAATAAATGTATTTATTCACACTTATTTAACTCAAAACCAGATTCTTGATTTATTTCATGATGCAGCAAAAATGTCTATCATAATTGACTATCATAATTAGATATGACTATCATAATTAGACTGAAGGTTGTTGTTTTTGTGCTTTTCTTATTAATATCTCATGACTGCCACTTTTCTTATGTTGCTTACCATAAGTTTCTGTCTTACCCATGATACTCTCCAAAAAGGTCATGATGCCTATCCACAGCAGTGTATAAAAACTGATTTCTTGTTTTTTAAGATGAAATTCCAACTTTATTTTGAAAATAAAACATAAGATAACCATGACTTTATGAGATAGGCCTATTAATAATGAAAAATTTAATTCCAGTATTAGTTAACTGTGAACCTTAATGTAGGGTGGACACTTGTGAAACATTTATTAATGAGTTATAAACATTAATAACCTGTGAATGTTAAGTGGAAACCTACGGATCCGGACATGGTGGAAAAAAAAAATTGGGATGGGAGGATTTTTTTTTTTTTTTTTTTTTTTAATCTTTTGCGTTCCCTCGCAAAAGATATTTGCGTTCTAACGCAAATGGGAATTTCCTCCCTTCCCAATTTTTTTCCCACCACCCCTTTAGGGGCTCCGTAGAAACCTGTGAAAATTGTACATGTATATGTTAACAGTTTGTACAAATCATTTTTTTCATGCTTTATCACGACATTTGAATCTGAGAGTTATCAGAGTTAGCGCACAGCGCCCCCTGTTGTACAGATATTTACAAACATTTTGTTGCTTGTTTCTGAACTTCTTTTTCTTCCAATCAAATCTTGACATGTCATTTCCTCATACGCAGAGAGACTGTACTGAAACTAAGAAGTGTTTGCTCTCCGCTGCTCTTAAAACGTGTTAGATTTGTTCGTAGTAAATTAGTTTCATTTTTCTCTCTATTTATGGCGCTTGAGGCTGACCTGTCGTGTCCCGTGTGCACTGAACTCTTCATAAATCCTGTGTTATTGAGCTGTGGACACAGTTTCTGCCGTCAGTGCATCAATGATCACTGGACCTCGAGTAGATCCAGAAACTGTCCCGTCTGTCGACAGGTGTCACCGCAGCAACCGGTGTCCAATCTGAGCCTGAGGAACACCTGCGAGTCTTACCTGAGAGAGCAAAACACGAGGAAAGAGAGGGATGGAGGACAAGAGTGTCAGATACATGGAGAGAAAATTGAGCTGTTCTGTCGAACAGATGAACAGGCTATATGTGCAACATGTAAGAAACACGAACACAAATGGCATAAAACACTGTCGCTACAACAGGCTGTTCGACAACGAAAGGTGAGTAGTCTACGCGTGCAATAAATATGTAATTATTAAAGTGATAGTTCACCCAAATCCAGTGATAGTTCACGAAAATGTAATGTGAACTATCCCTTTAAATGCTTAAGTATGGCAGCCCAGTTAATTCCTGAAAGAAATCAAATGGGTTTAATGAATTGTATATGATTACAAGTGTTGTTACTTTTAAAGGGGAAGCTGAAAGGGGATCTTCGTTCAGCTGAAAAGAGTTTGGTGTCATTACAGAATGGAACAGCACAAGATAACAAAATCTCCAGGTACATTCAGGTGAGGTTTGTTTAGAATAAAGATAACTGAGCAGAAATTACACAGATCTTTGCTTCACACACAAAGAAAGTTTAATTAGAAAGGCTAAACTGAGGACTGTAGTCTGACTGGTTACGAAATGTGTTAACAGGTCTGCAAAACAAACAAACAAACAAACAAAAAAAACACCTAAATATTACTAGAATTTTACAACATTGTTTGCTATAAAAGTGTATATATGCCCACAATAAAGTGACATGCACAGTAAAAGGGAAGAATTGTTGTGTTTTTAGGCCTCTCATATAGGACAACACATTTAAATGTTTTCTTTTTATTTGTCTTGTTATTTTATGTGTGGATGATTAAATGAACAGTTTTACACATGCCATTCCCCCAGTCTCAAGTTCAGCAGACAGAGAGGATTATCAGGATGGAGTTTGAGAAACTCTATCAGTTCCTCAGAAAGGAGGAGGAGAGCAGGATAGCAGCTCTGAATGAAGAGGGGAAAGAAAAAGGTGGGAAGATAGAAAGAAGAATACAAGGAGGAATACTATCTCTCTGTGAACAAGTCAGAGAACTGAAAGAAGAAATTGAGGACGATGACATCACCTTCCTGCAGGTCAGTACACACACACACACACACACACACACACACACAAGCAAGCTGTGGTAAATCCTGGCATTCACTCCACACAGCTCTGACACAAGTGTTATTCTTTTACAGGAAGCAAAGAAAAGGATGTAGGTGCTTCTACATCAGTGTTATTCAGCTATCATTTCCCTCTGAGGGAAAAGGTATACAGGGTTAGATTTAGGGGTAGAGATATCCCAGCGGGCACCTTGATGTCAATTTGACGTCAAATATTAGGCAAGATTTGATCGATGCTGCAAAACATAATTTCAAAGTCAGATTATTCATCAAGTCCTTCCAGTGGTTACTTGGTGAAAATATTAGGTTCATCCCATACTGAAATTGATTATGTAAGTATATGGGCCAACATGTTTGACATTGAGGTGACGTCAAATCAACGTCGTGTTATAGGCATTCAGTTGATGTCATATTGACATCACATTGATATCAATGTAAATAGCAATTTTATTCTTCAAAATGCATCCATTCGGCATATTTTGAATCATATGGTGTTTGATTTCTGCATGAAAGTGGACTTCTGTAACTTCTGTGGTTAAAAACATAAACAACAAAAACAACAAAAAACTATTTATATAACATTATTTGACTTTGTTGTATATTTGTTTTGTTTTCAAAGTTGAATTATATTGAATAGTAACTTACAGTAGGCATACTGATAATGAAAGAGGTGAATATATTATATTTTACACAAAATATACTGATTTGCTTAATTACAAATAAAAAAAAATATGCAGCATTTTTGCTGTAACCCCACATTAAGTATGTGTATATCCTTATTTTTTTATATACCTTAAAATTAAAATACATTTGCCATAATTGATAATGAAATTGTAAAACCAAGTATATACACTCTCAGAAAAAAAAAGTACAAAATTGTACCTTGAGGAGTACAATGGTACAAAGGTACAAATTTGTACCCTTGTGATTTGTACCTTAAGAGACGAGTTTTGTACCTTTGGTGACAATTTTGTACCTTTATTTAACAGTACAAAAATTGACCCTTCAAAAAGGGGACAAAATTGGCTTTGACAGCGTACAATCGTTGACCATAATGATATATATATATATATTTTACACACACACACACGCTGAATTAAAATCAGAATTTATTAAATCCTTTTCATTTTAAACACATTTTTAAACATTCCATATGAGTCCATCTTGCCGAGTGTTAAAAAGTAACACTGAAGCAGTGTTAAAGTTAATGAGATAATTGATTGATGATTGAGTGATGATTGACAATTAGTGGAGACACCTGATGTTAATAAGCAGAATCACTGAAGGAAAGAGAGAAAAAAGGTCTTAATTAATGTTTTATGGAGTTTCATTTCAAGTCACCATGAAAGAGGGCAGCGTTTGCTTTAGTTGGGCTCTTGACTCTTTACCTTTTATTGTTAATTATTCTCTGGCTGCTCCAGCTTTGTGTTTGTAAAGCACTTTTGTTATGGTCAGAGAAAATAGGATCTGGTCACAATATGTTTGGTGATGATATTGTCATCATGTGATGGCCTGATGTTGTTTAGTGTCGAAATCTCTAACCATTTGCTTGATGTGTAGCTTTAGTATTAATGATTGTAGTCCTGTGATTTTACAGCTTGAGATCCAACAGTAGTATTAATTTATTTTTTTTTAAGAATAGCACATTATGCACTGAAGCTTCAGAGTTTAAACACACACAGACATCAAGAATCAGCATCTGATTCTCAAGAACGGTGACGATAAATAAATACAAAATACTGACAAACAGATCAACTCTGAACATCACAAAACAAGCTACTGTCACAACAAAACAACAGAAAAATAAAAGCAAACATGAACAATCTACGAAAATTACAGGACAATTCAGCTGCATAATTTATTCATGCAGCAATGCATGATGGGAGCCATGGATGAGTTTTGATTGGTGGTTCCCATCATGCACTGCAACATGAAGCACTTTGTTTGATTGTCACCATTGTTGAGGGTCATATGCTGATTCTTGATGTCTGTGTGTGTTTCAAAAAAACCCTTCAGATTATAAAAGCTCTGCTGGATCTCAAGCGGTAACCGAGATTTACTATAAAGAAATAATATAACATCTATATCACCAGTTAATACTGGATGTCACCAATGAATCTGACCATTTCACAATGAGAAAACACAACCATTATGACTGTGCTTCCCAAAGCATTGTAAACCTAAATTGATCAACTTTGGCTCACAGCACTTTTGGGAAACACAGTTCAGATCATAGTTTCTCTGGCCATAACAAATGTGCTCTACAAACACAAAGTTGGAGCAGCCAGAGATAAATTAATGTTAATAAATAGAGTCAAGAGCCCGACTAAAGGAAATGCTTTTCACCATCATGGTGACTTCAAACTAAACTTTCATTAAAACATTAACGTCTAAACATCTGTTAATTCTCAATAAGAACTTTTGTTGATGTATGACAGAAATCAAATCAAACTGGTTAATAATAAGTGTAATAATGTTTAATGGCTGGAAGTCAGTTGTAGTTGTTGTGTCTCTCTCTTTTTCTCTTGTTGTTTCTTCAGTGATTCTGCTTATTATCATCAGGTGTCTCCACTAATTATCAATCATCACTCAATCATCAATCAATTATCTCATTAACTTTAACACTGCTTCAGTGTTACTTTTTAACACCCGGCAAGATGGACTCATATGGAATGTTTAAAAATGTTTCAAATGAAATGTTGTAAAATGTGAAAATGAAAGGTTTTAATAAATTCTGATTTTAATTCAGCGTGTGTGTGTGTAATATATATATATATATATATAGCATTATAGTCAACGATTGTACGCTGTCAAAGCCAATTTTGTACCCTTGTTGAAGGGTCAATTTTTGTACTTTTGTACCAAGGTACAAAACTGGTCTCTTAAGGTACAAATCACAAGGGTACAGATTTGTACCTTTGTACCATTGTACTCCTAAAGGTACAATTTTGTACTTTTTTTTTCTGAGAGTGTACAGTATTACAACTACGTTCATTTGTGGAAAATTTACATTTTTCATTAAATTTTTCATAGTGAACAGGCTACATATTTTAACATTATTTCGATTTTCTTGTCTTCAACTGATAGATGCAATGCTAGGGTTCTTAAAAAAATCATATTTATTTTTCAGAAATTCTGTTTTCTTTTTTATTCTGAAAAATGTAGGGCCTACAATGCCCATTCATATTCTCTATTCCTAATACCACCTGTAGATGGCGCCTTTTTCACATTCTCGGGTTGTTTTGCAGCTTAGATCCATTACGCAGGTAACGACTGTTTTTTTTAAAATGTCTATTTTGAAATGTCACGAGTACTGTTAGTTTTACAATTTTTGTTCATACTAATAAAAATGTCCTAACGTTTGAATCTCTTTCCCGATGCGATTCGACAAAACGCAACATTATTATGATTTATATCAGATTAAAATTTATATATAAAATTCTGATATAAACCAGTGGATTTAATAAAACATGTCTTGCATTTAATACTGTTTTGTCATTATTCTTGTGGTCTAGAATAGGACATCAATGTGTTAAAAAATGTTTAAAAAAAAATGCAAATCAAATGAATGTCAAAACTTGACGTCAATTTAATGTCAAGTTTTGACATCAATTTGATTTGCATTTTTGACCAATTCTTTGATGACTGTTTGACATCAATTGCCCGCTGGGATGGTTAGGACTAAATTGTCAGACCAGAATATTGTTCCAGGATTAACAAAACATGTTGACCCAGGAACGCTCTGCAAAATCAGGATGTGCAGTTACTCATTTTTCTTCCAAGTGGTTTGGGTTTTTGTTGCCATTTAAAGCATTTGAGATCATTTCAGCTAAACATCTTATAATTCGCTGCACTTCTTTAAATGTTTGCCCCACTCCAATCAACTTTGTAATCAAATTACGTTGTTCCTCTGAACAATGTTTGGAGTGGCCATAATGTGTAAAACATTTGCTACTCTTTTACCTCAGTAAGGCTGTGTGTCCACCAGAGTGTTTTTTCCAGAGGCTAGCGTACTTTTACAGTTGTTTTTAATGGGAGCGCCACGTTTTTTAAAACTGCATGAGCGTAACGAGGCGCTGAGCATCTTTTTCACGCTGAAGCGTTGAGTGCTCTGCATTTTTTACCAGTCTCCTCGAGTTGATTGAAGAATGTTCAACTTAGAGTAAAACGAATCGCTCATCACTGTCACTTTGTATCCAGCCATCCAATCACAGCGGAGGAGGGGCGGGACAAATACAACACCGACCAACCCCCACATTCTGCTTGTACAACGTCAACAGCATAATAACAGAACAAAATCATTTAAAACAAGAACCAGAGCTAATACTTTACATTAGCATATAAAATACTTACATTAACATATAAAAATGTTGCAAATACAACATTTTTATATAGAAACAGTACAGAAACAACCTATCTGTGAAATGAGATACTAATAACACTTCTGTGGATTTTCCGTATCACAGCAAGCAAACAGTCTCAACTGAAAAAACGCTGCGCTCACAGAAAGACGCTTTTAGCAGAGCGCCTAGTGTTTTCAGCTGGCTAAAATGCTAAAATGCCTAAAGGACAATCAATTACACCTATTTTTTTTCACAGAATGACTGATGTAATGAGGTTATACTTTATTATTGTTAAATTATAATGTGGTCTAATATTATTGTCCTTCTGTGCTTTTTCTCAGAACTATCACACAACTATGAACAGGTATTCAGATTTCCATTTTTCATTTTACAATGATCATGAGAATTAACTTTCAAAACTGATTCTGTGAGGTGTGTGTGTGTTTAGAGCTAAATACATGCTTCCAGATGCAGAACTGAGTTCAGAAACATTTATTGATGTTTCCAAACATCTGGGCAACTTGAAGTACCGAGTGTGGGAGAAGATGAAGGACGTCTGCCCTTACTGTGAGTACTAGACTTGATCATTCCTGTAAAACTGCTTAGTTTATCAACATACGTGACTATTCCCTGTTCTCCTCAGATCCTGTGATCCTGAATCCAAACACATCTCCACCGGACGTCTCTGTGTCAGATGATCTGACCTCTGTGACCTCATGTTTCCGTTGGCAGGATGATCCCAACCCTCTTCCTCTGCACAGGAACCGTGTGGTGCTGGGGAGTGTGGGATACAGTGATGGTGTTCATACGTGGGAAATTGAGGTGGGAAACAGTCGGCACTGGAGCCTTGGAGTGTGTTTTAGACAGGAGGGAAAACCTACTACACAACCTTTGACCTCTGAAAATGGCTTCTGGGGTCTCAGTCGTGATGGAGACTCATACAGATTGATGACCGCTGGACTGCTGAGAGTGCAGATGATGGATGATCTAGAGGTAGTCAGAGTAAAGCTTGACACTTGTCATGAGTTTGTTCAGGACACGTTGCAGCGGAGACGCTGGAGGATGGTGAGCTTCTCTGATGCCAGAAGTAATAACCTTATTGCATCATTTAATAGAGTGCCACTGGGGAATGAACTCTTTCCCTTTGTGATCCCAGAAGATCAGTCCATCCCGCTGCGTGTCGTCCCAGGTAACGTTACTCTGACTGTTGAAAAGGAATTATCGTTCCTGGAGAGACATCTAGTCTTGCTCATTGCCTGTTTTGTTTTTGTGTTTATATTGGGGATTTCATTTGGAACGAGTGTCAAACAAGGCAGATGAAAAGGAAATGGTTGTTCATTTACTGTAATTGTCTGTTAATGGTTCAGTCAGCTTAGACAGACTTCTGAAAATTGAAGGGTTCCTGCACTATTTAATATAATATATACTTATATTGAATATAATGGAGAACATCCGTGATGGTGTATCATGTTATTCTCATGTGACTGGGACATAAGTTAATGACTCTAGCAGCACGGTATCCTGGTTAATGTGTGTAAATATCCCATTTGACCAGGTCTTGTAAAACTTTCATGTCTTCCCACTTTTCCTATTAGTTGTTTGCATTGCTATTTGTTTTTTGACTATAATGGCTTTCTCCAATAAATGTTTGTACATGGGTGAAGCACATTCGTTTGTCATGTTATATCTTTAACATTCAGACTCAGGACTGTGAGATCCAGATTAAGGTCTTAGTTAATCAAACATTCAGATGGTCCAGTGATTGAAGTATGAGGCTTCAGTCAGTGTGCTGAACAGGATCTGGGAACTGCCTCATTAAACAAAGACTAGATGAGTCCAGTTCCCAAATCAACCCATATATCATATCTTATGATGGCCATATATATTATCTAGTCTATATATAATAGAAAAATATCAAATAATACTGGATTATCATTAATTATTTGATTGAGTTTGTTTATTTGGTTGTCAGTGTGACACTAAATCTATCCACCTGTTTCCGGGGGGCGCTACTGTAAAAAAGAATATGGGTACAACTTCCGGTAAGGCGGCAGAAGTAGCATACCAATGGTATTTCGTGTGCTAATTACTGAAGAGGCTAAGTGTTTTTCGGATCATTGTTTACTTTGTAAAGTTCCAAACTTTTATGAGAGTTATGGCGCTCAGGGACAATATTTCAGTCTAGTACATTTATTAGTTAATAAGATCACAATACAATAAACAATTTTCCTGCCCTTAAAGGGTTAGTTCACCCAAAAATGAAAATTCTGTCATTAATTCCTCACCCTCATGGCATTCCACACTGTAAGACCTTCTTAATCTTAATCTTTTAAGACAATCTTAATCTTCGGAACAAAAAAATTAAGATATTTTAGTTGAAATCCGATGGCTCTGTGAGGCCTTCTTAGCCAGCAATGACATTTCCGCTGTCAAGATCCATTAATGTACTAAAAACACATCTAAATCAGTTCATGTGAGTACAGTGGTTCAATATTACTATTATAAAGTGACGAGAATATTTTTGGTGCACCAAAAAAAAACAAAAAACAAAAAACGACTTATATAGTGACGGCCGATTTCAAAACGCTGCTTCAGAAAGCATCGGAGCATAAATGAATCAGTGTGTCGAATCAGCTGTTTGGAGCACCAAAGTCACGTGATTTCAGCCGTTTGCTGGTTTGACACGCGATCCGATTCATGATTCGGTACGCTGATTCATTATGGAATCGGCCATCAATAAATAAGTCGTTATTTCTTTTTTTTTTTTTTTTCTTCTTTTTTTTTTGGTGCACCAAAAATATTCTCTGAAGGATTGTTACGTGTTTGATGATAAAATTGGGATGTTCTCATAACATTCAAGTGAGACAACTGTTTCAAGGTGTGGTGCGGACCAAAGATGAAACAAACAGAGCAGTTTTAGATTATTTTTACTTTGGCGTTGTTAGGTGTTACAAATAATTTAGAAAGATGAGAAGAAAATGTTACCATACATAAAAGAAACAAGAGTGTCGCCCAAATAAAAGAAATAAACAAAATAAACCAATCCTTACAAATAACCTCTAAACTAACTAACAAAAGAAAAATGTGAAAAGAAAACCGAAATCTTCAGCGTATACGACGCCCAAGCTAAACTATAATAATCTACAAACAAAAATACATGGGTGGTGCGACACTCATAAACCTAAACTAACATAGTATAAATTAACCTAATCAAAACCAAGGCCGAAGGCTCATGACTACATTCTCAAAACATGTCAGATTTAATAAGACACATAAACGCCAACCCGACACACACACACAGTAACAAATACTCCAACACGAACGTTATTAGATAAATCTATAATTTGATCAAAACTCACATCACGAAGCAAAAACTGGCACCAAGTGAGTTAACTAAAGAAACAAAATAGCCATAACCCAAAATAACTGGCCGCGTTGGAGCACGAGGTACGCCAATCTGGCGCACGCCAAACACTGTCACATCAAGCCATTAAATACAGCTGGCGCATCAACGAATGGGCCGGACATCATGACGTCAGCAATGATTGGCAGTCGAAGTAGCCAATAAACGCCCACCTACAGGCAGGAAGAAAAGAAAAGAAAAAAAAACAGAAAAGCGCAAAAGTGCACACGACACGTGGAACGTAACACTCTCCCCCTTAGAATAAAACCATATGGGTAAAAAAAAAAAGAACCCATATAGTTTTAACATTTATCACTCCCCTTTAAGCTCTTGACAAGGCATCAGCCATTATATTTTCTGAACCCTTCTTGTGTTCGATCTTCAGATGGTAACCTTGGACAACCAAGGACCAGCGCATCAGCCGCTGATTATGGTTATGCATGCGGGACAGAAATACTAGAGGATTATGATCAGTATAAACGGTTATGGGCAAATTACTTGAACTCACATATACATCAAAATACTGCAATGCCAACAATAAAGCCAAAGTCTCCTTCTCGATGGTAGAGTAATTCAACTGACTCTTGTTGAACTTACGTGAGAAGTAACATACAGGATGGTCAATTCCGCAGGTATCTTCTTGAATGAGCACAGCGCCCGCGCCAACAAAGCTTGCATCAACCTCCAATTTGAAAGCTTTTTCATACACCGGGGCTGCAAGAACAGGAGCATTACACAACAAAGCTTTGACACTATCGAAAGCATTCTGACATTCATCAGACCACACGAATGCTCGAAGAGGACTGATGAGTGACGTCAGTGGGCTAACAACTGTAGAAAAGTTCTTACAAAAATTCCGGTAATAACCAGACATCCCCAAGAACCTGCGCAGTTCTTTCCGTGACAGAGGGACCGGGAACTCCACAATAGCGCTTACTTTCGCTTCGATAGGTCTCACTTGCCCTTGACCCACTTCTCTGCCTAAATAAGTGATTGTGGCTTGACCAAAGTTACATTTGGCAAGATTCAACGTTAAAGAAGCATTCTCAAGCCGTGTAAACACCTCCCGAAGAGTAGAAACGTGCTCTGCCCAGTCAGTAGAATAAATTACAAGATCGTCCAAATAAGCGTTACAGTTAGAAACCCCTGCAAGTACAAGATTAATAAGTCTCTGAAATGTGGCCGGCGCGTTGCGCATGCCAAACGCCATTACGCAATATTGCATGAAGTTATCTGGGGTTACAAACGCAGAAATGTTCGAAGCGCGGTCTGTTAAAGGCACTTGCCAGTATCCTTTTAACAAATCCAGTTTACTGACAAATTTCGCTGGACCAAGTGTATCCACACAATCCTCCATGCGTGGCAACGGAAAACAATCAGGAATAGTAAGTGCATTCACTTTCCGATAATCTGTACAGAATCTAGCAGAGCCATCACTCTTAGTTACGAGCAGACATGGAGAACTCCACGGACTGCAACTTGGTTTCGCCAGCCCATTCTCCAACAAATACTCCACCTCGGCTTTCATCACGGAACGCTTCAAAGCATTCACTCGATATGCATGCTGCTTTACAGGGACAGCATCACCGACATCGATGTCGTGGCTAAGGACAGTGGTGCACGAGGGAACATCGTGAAAAAGTGAACGGAAGGTAGTAATCAACTTTTTGATATCATGTCTCTGGGGAGCAATTAAATGACGTAAGTGAGAATCCAGGTCGGCTAAAACCTCGGAATTTTTAAACCTAGCGCACTGTTGGTACGTGTGTCTAACAATTATCCCATCCTCTTCACCATCAAGAACAGTATCACAAGTTAACACCGCGACTGGTACCTCAGAAACATCAGACTGTTTAGCCTCGAGAGCATCTCCTAACAACGGCTCTCGAGCGCGAGCATAAAACGCCTTTAACATGTTCACATGACAAACGCGGGTGTTTTTTCGGCGGTCAGGAGTGCGGATTACATAATCGGTATTGCTCAATTTTTTCAGCACTTCATACGGTCCCGAAAAACGTGCCGAAAGAGCAGATCCAACAACTGGCAGTAACACCAGTACTTGATCACCTTCTTTAAATTCGCGCAGAACAGATTTCCGATCAAAGTGACTTTTCATTGTGATCTGTGCATTCGTCAATGCCTCCTTAGCAGCTAGACAAGCCTGATGCAGTCGTTCTCGAAATTTGCTGACATAATCCAGTACATTGGTATTAACACTTGTCCCCACAGATAACATGTCTTCCTTAAGCATCTTAATTGGACCCCTCACAGAATGACCGAAGACTAAGTCCGCAGGACTAAAGCCTAAGCTATCCTGCACAGCTTCCCTAACGGCAAATAATACTAGAGGTATCCCCTCGTCCCACTCCTTACCCGTATCCAGGCAGTATTTACGAAGCATAGCCTTTAATGTCTGGTGAAACCTCTCCAAGGCTCCTTGCGTCTCTGGATGATAGGCACTTGATGTCCTGTGAGAAATTTTCAAAGTTTTCAACACTTGAGCAAAAAGATTCGACATGAAATTTGTACCCCGGTCAGTCTGTATCACCGCGGGAAGTCCAAACAACGAAAAAAACTTCACCAGCGCTTTAACTACTACGGGCGCCGTGATTTTCCTCAGCGCAATCGCTTCAGGAAAACGCGTTGCCGCGCACATCATTGTCAACAAATATTGATTACCGGCTTTTGTTTTGGGCAAAGGACCCACACAGTCAACAATGACACGCTCAAAAGGTTCCCCCATGACCGGAATAGGAACCAATGGAGCGCGCGGAATTATCTGGTTCGGCTTACCCGAGAATTGACAGACCTGACACGTTCTACAATGTTTCGACACGTCAGTTTTCAATCGAGGCCAAAAAAAATGTTTCAGTATTCGATTGTATGTTTTCCGGATACCCAAATGCCCAGATAAATCATGATCATGAGCCAACGAAAGTACCATTTGTCTATAACGGGCAGGAACGACAATTTGGCTTAACACGTTCCATTCAAAATCATTCAAATCCGAACACCATTTACGCATCAGTACTCCGTTCTCCATGCAAAATGCAACTTTTCTCACCTGTGCAACTTCCGGAGAAACAACAGAAGACAGACATTTACGCAACGTCAGATCATCCTGTTGAGCAGCAATAAGGTTGTCACGGGTTACATGCAATTTCAAATCGTTCGAATTTGAAGAAAAAGATTTTTCATCCGAACGGTCACCAGCCATCAACACATCGTGCTCAAACGTAGGGGCCATAAAAGTTGTACACAGATCATCGGCGTCAGCAAATTTACGAGCCTGGGCGCGCGTAATAGCGCAAACAGGGAAAACTTCAGAGAACTCATCTGACAATTCATCGGATACCAACAAGTCAGGTTTATCATAAACCTCCAACAAAGGCATAACTCTTCCCCCAGCTAAATCATTGCCCAGGATGAAATCCACGCCTTGCACAGGTAAACTATCACGCACTCCAACCCTCACAACCCCAGTAAACAAGTCTGATTTTAAATAAAACTGGTGCAGAGGGACTTTCAGCGTACCCATTTCGAACCCCTGAACCAACACATAACTACCGCAAAAAGTTTGCTCAAGGTGGGGCAACGCGTCCGTCTTTATAAAGGACCAACCCGCGCCAGTATCACGGAGCATAGTTATTTTTACCGGATTCGTAAGCGTATCATCGACAGATACCAACCCATTCATCAGAAAAGGCTGGTAACTGGCATCGATCTTTTCATGGTTCTCAGCAATAACGTCAACGGTTTTCACCAAGGCAACATGTTTAGTACCAGTGCCTTGTTGCTTGCGTTTTAAAGCAGGACACTCCGCAATAACGTGTCCACTTTTACGGCAGTAAAAACACGCCCTATCCTCCTTAACTTTTGTGTCGTTATTTTTCAAGCGCGTCTGATCTTTTGGGACAAACGGGACAGGCAAAACTTTCTCAACACGACCTGAATTAAAGACATTCTTATGGGTCAATGAAAACTCATCGGCACAGACAGACGCTTGAGACAGAGAGGCTACTTTTTGTTCATTAAGGTAAACCACAATGCGATCAGGGATACAGCTCTTAAATTCCTCCAAGAGGATTAATTCACGCAACGTCTGAAAATCTGACACCTTATTCGATGCGCACCACTTGTCGAACAATACACATTTTTCCCTAGCGAACTCAACAAAAGTCTGAGCTGAACTCTTCCTACAGTTCCTGAAGCGCTGCCTATACGCTTCAGGTACGAGTTCATATGCTCGCAAAATTGCCGCTTTAACAATATCATAATCTAAACTGTCCTCTAAAGACAAAGCAGCACATACTTCCTGAGCCCTCCCAGTTAATCTACATTGCAAAAGCAAAGGCCAAACTTCTCTAGACCACTGTAGAGCGGAGGCAATTCGCTCGAATGCGTTAAAATAAGAGTCAACCTCAGCTTCTCTAAATTGAGGTACAAGGGAAATATTCTTACTCACATCAAACGTACGTCCAGGCAATCCAGGGTCAGTCGGAGACGCAGCAGTCGGCGCAAGTTGGACAGGAGGTAATGGTACATCTCTGGCTGCACTTAGTTCGAGCTCTCGCAACTTAATTTGAGTGTCCGCCTCGATTTCCAGCCGGCGGATTTCAAGCCGCAACTCCCTCTCGGCGTGACTATCCGCTAAACTCTTGCGCTCTTCACTCTGAAGTTCCGCAAGACGCAACCTAAGACGAGCAGCTCCTCCGGACTCACCCGGAGAAAAGGGCTCGAAGGGCGGCAGAGCAGTTTTGGCTTCGGAACCCTCCGCCGCAACAGCTCCACTCGAACTTCCAGCCAACAACAAGACGCCTTGTTCCTCTAAATGCTGCTCAATGACCCTCTTAATATCACGCTTTAACTGCTGTCTAGTAACTACAATTTGAAAATGCTCAGCGACTCGCAACAAATCATCCTTTCTGCACTCATCTAATTGTTCGACAGTTGGTGCGCTGATAAAACTTTCGAGATCAAAATCAGCCATGCCAATTACGTTCAACACGTTAATTAAACAGCCCACAACGAACCTGCTCAAAAACAAAACGAAATGTTCAAAATTGATCCGTCACCACCCTAGAAACAATGTCTCACACATCATCCCATTATAGGAATGGTTTAAATTATCCCACCGCTGCCACCATTAAATGTTACGTGTTTGATGATAAAATTGGGATGTTCTCATAACATTCAAGTGAGACAACTGTTTCAAGGTGTGGTGCGGACCAAAGATGAAACAAACAGAGCAGTTTTAGATTATTTTTACTTTGGCGTTGTTAGGTGTTACAAATAATTTAGAAAGATGAGAAGAAAATGTTACCATACATAAAAGAAACAAGAGTGTCGCCCAAATAAAAGAAATAAACAAAATAAACCAATCCTTACAAATAACCTCTAAACTAACTAACAAAAGAAAAATGTGAAAAGAAAACCGAAATCTTCAGCGTATACGACGCCCAAGCTAAACTATAATAATCTACAAACAAAAATACATGGGTGGTGCGACACTCATAAACCTAAACTAACATAGTATAAATTAACCTAATCAAAACCAAGGCCGAAGGCTCATGACTACATTCTCAAAACATGTCAGATTTAATAAGACACATAAACGCCAACCCGACACACACACACAGTAACAAATACTCCAACACGAACGTTATTAGATAAATCTATAATTTGATCAAAACTCACATCACGAAGCAAAAACTGGCACCAAGTGAGTTAACTAAAGAAACAAAATAGCCATAACCCAAAATAACTGGCCGCGTTGGAGCACGAGGTACGCCAATCTGGCGCACGCCAAACACTGTCACATCAAGCCATTAAATACAGCTGGCGCATCAACGAATGGGCCGGACATCATGACGTCAGCAATGATTGGCAGTCGAAATAGCCAATAAACGCCCACCTACAGGCAGGAAGAAAAGAAAAGAAAAAAAAAACAGAAAAGCGCAAAAGTGCACACGACACGTGGAACGTAACAAGGATTTTTTATTCTTCTTCTTCTTCTCTTTTTTATGTCTGATTCAGGTATTTACAGGTTAGGCCTGTAGGTGCTTGAACCCTAATAATTGCTGCTCGCAGCTATATTTGTCCTCAGAGACAAATATACATCCTATACATCCAAACATCCTAGAAACACCCAATTTAGCAGGCTGGCCCAAAATGCTAGTTGAGGAAATTATGGCAATGGGTCAAACAGTACTCTCTGAAACTGGACCAACTGAACCAATTCACTATTGTGAAGCACTTGAAGAAACATTCATCGAGGACTTCTGCTGGTCACGTGTGTAAATACTACACAAAGACTCGAGTTCAAACCAGCTACAATAGTGTGATGCAGGTGTGATGTAAATTTGTAGGCCAGTCGGCAGTTCGTGTCACTCTGGTTCACTCGACAAAAATCCATTGATGATGGAACCAGAAGTGCTAAAATGCTAACTCATTTCCGCGTTTTGGCCTACAAATTTACGCCATACCTACAGTATATTAATACCCTTTTTTCAATTCAAGTCACTCTGCAATATAATACTGAAATGACTAATTTAGTTCTAAGAATGATTATTAACACTACCCCTAAATCTGACCATCACACAACTGACATTTCAGTTTTACTCCTGAAGTGTTTTCCAGTTTGTGTGCCTTATGCGTCAGATGTTCATCCAGCGGTCCATGGGTGTGACGTCTGAGGCTGAGACTATAGTCTTCAACCACTTTTTCTTCCAATCAGATTTTGATGTGACAAAAGAGGTTGTACTGAAACTAGGAAGTGTTTTGTTTGCTGTACAACAACAAAAGGTCACACATTTTGTTTAATTTTATTTAATAATTAAATTCTTGGTCTCACAATGTCATGACTGACCAATCAGAGTCAAGCATTTCATAGTGTAATAATATAAATTAAGATAATATTCTGCAACACATGTATGTGTTTTGTTGTAAAGTCAATTTTGTCTTACTATGTGTTAAAGACTGTTATCTTATAATGAAATGATATTAGCTGAAACTTTAATTCTTAGTTGGTACTTCTGACATGAAGTCTATTCTGCTCACCAAGGCTTCATGTATATGATCAAAATTTAAAATATCTGTTTTCTATTTGAATATATTTTAAAATTCTATTTATTTCCATGTTGGCAAAGCTGAATTTTCAGCATCATTACTCCAGTCTTCAGTGTCACATAATCCTTCAGAAATCATTCTAATATGATGATTTGCTACTCAAGAAATATTTCTGATTATCATCAGTGTTGAAAGAAATGTGTACAATGTTTTTTCAAGCTTTTGTAACATTATCACTACCTTTTAAAAGTGTGGGGTCAGTAAGAGTTTTTTCTTTATTTATCTTTTATTCAGCAAGGATGCATTAAATTGATCAAACGTGACAGTAAAGACATTTATAATGTTGCAAGTACTTTCTATTTTCTTTTAGAAAAATACTATTTTCAACTTTCTGTTGGGGGTTCTATTTCAGATCTCTTTTATAGATGCCATCAATGCTTTTGCATTTCAAGATGTAATTACTGAAATCAAAACAGTCCATAAACTATAAATCCTCACGAAAACTTCAGTCAAGCCAGCTCACGCGTCAACCTGAGAGATCAGCCTCCTTACCTTAAAGTGTCAAATTTCTCGTTTCTGAATGGACGGTTTGGCTTGATTGACAAACGCTAACGTTCGGGCATGATTTATATAGGCTACCATCAACCTGTCCTAAAACGTTAGCATGCTTTGATCGATGGTTTGGAGATCGTGTGTTTCTTCGTTCGAGAGCGCATTTCCTGTTCACATCCGCGACAAAACTGATTATTTACGAACGGAAGCTCACAGAAACGTGAAAATGGTCTCATTTGAAAGAAAATATCCTAAGCTAAAATATGATATAGTGTGACTAATTGAAGCAGCCCTTATCAAAAGTGCGGGGGTCGACTTCTATCTTTTCAAAACTGCGGGGGTCCTGACCCCCCTGTCCCCCGTGCCAACGGCGCCCCTGTTCACACTATTATTGATCTTGTTGTTTTTTGGATCAAATAAATGAAGCCTTGGTGAGCAGAAGAGACTTCTTTTAAATGTCTCTTTTTGTTCAGGAGTAAGGTCATTCCTAAGGCTTTTGAGCAACAGGAGATTTTTGTTAGACATTTTACTTATTTCCCATTTATGCAGCGATATCAGATTCAGCGTGATATATTTAAAATGACAAATGTATGGTAACAAATTTGTAAAGCTTTATTGATTAATTTGCACTTTTATCAAAGTTATCTGAAAAACATTCTTATAATGTGCTATCTGATGGAAGAAGTGCACATTTTGGATGGCAAAAACGTCTTAGCAGTTAAATGGTTAACATAATAATATGGCAATTGCAAAGTAATGTCTTAGCAGTTAAATGGTTAACATAACGTCTTAGCAGTTAAATGAACATCTTAGCAGTTAAATGGTTAACATAATAATATGGCAATTGCAAAGTATATGCGAAAATGTGATTAAAGGGATAGTTCACCCAAAAATGAAAATTTGATGTTTATCTGCTTACCCCAGGGCATCCAAGATCCAAGAAAAATGAATGTATATAAATGATAATAGCATACAGTATACTGCAGGTATATATTTAGAATCCATTTTTGCATAAAAGGACCATCTTTAACTTGATTTAAGGCAAGAAACTAACAGTCACCAGTTTTGTTGTTCACTGGTCAAACTTGAGAATTTGGTCTATTTAGATTTTTTTTTATTACACTGTATCTATTCCTTTTGTAGATTTCAGTTACAATACAAATCTCAAAATCATTTTCAATGTTCAGATTTCTGGTGTGGAAATGTATTCAAATCCATGCATATTTATTTAGATGATGCCTCATTTGCCTATAATAAAAAGATCATGTTTAAATGTGACGAGAAGCAAACTGCTGTATTTATTTTAGCGGAGCAATGCACTGAGGGTGAGAAAAAAACTGCAAGAGATTGTTTTGACTTTGGGCTGGAATAAAGCAAAGCAATTTAAATGGGATTTTTAACATTTACCTTCCTGAACAACTCCATAACGTGATCAGCATGAGCCCATTTACAGAACACCTCCACGATGTACATGATGAAAAAACGTTCAGTGTCACGATGCCTGTATGCGCTGGTACCTGAGGAGAAAAACCATTGGCAGGTTGAAGTACTTCACAAAGCAACCCAAACCTTGAAACTTTGCTCATTATTGAAGAAACACTGGAAAACGTGGAGACTGTCACACATATGAGGGGTTTTGTTGTATAAAAAAGGAAAACTTGCTTTATTTTTTGAACAGACAAGTGTGAGTTATAGTACAAATCAATCTTACTTCATCAATCAGTGTTTTCTGAGCACTTACCTGGGAGGGTGGACTTAAAACTGATGAAGTCTTTCTCTATGTGCACAATGGCATCTGATTGTATTTCCACACCTCCTGTGTGAGCTGGACAAAGAAATGGTTAATGATATGGATGACACTATTACAGTAAATCCAGAAAAAAAATTAAACCTGGAGTACAAAGAAAAACATCAATATGGTAAGAGGAGTTGAGTTTTATCAGTCATGTCGCACCTCCTCTGCAGGCTTGGATCAGAATAACCTTTGGTTTGTCAATCAGATCATGACATTTCACTGAGTTCAGATGGTTGAAGATGTCATCAACAAAGAAGTAATCTTTGGGATTCTGCTGGTGATGATAGTTGACACCTAAAATGGCATCTTTATTTTCAATTATGTTCCCGTGAGACATTATAACCACGAAGGTGCTGTCCGAGTCTTGATGGTCAGGAGATGCAGCGAAGTTCCTGACTGCAGCATCTATTTGGTGTGAATAAAAATAAGATAAACATGCATAGTATAAAGTGCATTGTATAATTAAACTAGATAAAGTCAAGAAAAACTTTGATGTTGGCTTGAGAAAGCCTGACCACAAGTTTAAAAAGCTTGAAGATTGAAGGTTTTCAGTTTGAAGTTGAAAGTAATTTCATCTTAAAATTTGAAGGCAAACAGGTCAAGAGATCAAAAATCTTAGTATGTGTCTGTGATTTGATCAGTTAGAAAAGATATAACACTTTCACCCAGTTTCACAGACAAGGCTTAAGCTAGTCTTAGACAAAAATTCATGTTTGAGCTGTTTTAACTGAAAGCAGCTTGCACTGACGTATCTTAAAATATGTCACTGCCATTGTGTTGTCTTAAGATGCACAAGTCACATTTATAAAAGCTACTTAAATGGCTTAATTAAACTAAGGCCAAATCCTGGCTTAATCTAAACCCGGTCTGTGAAACCTCCCTTACGGCACAAAAATATATTTCCAATATATTAATGATCCATACATTAAATATTATACTGAAAAATATCTGAAATAATATATTCAGTTAATATATTACAATATATTGAATAATACATACAAAATTGCCACTTTTCATATATTGAAAAATATGACAAAATATTTACACTGTGAAATGTAATTTGAGTGTACTTAGAAAACACGAGGAACATATTTGCCTTAAATGATTGACTGTGCATTTATTTGTATTTATTAAACTGCAAATACTTTGTGCATGTCTGAAATTTAGCTAAATAATAAAAAAAAAAGATAAAAAAAAAAAAACTTATCAAAGTAGTTAATAAACATCACTGCCTGTCAAATAAAGCAACATGCAGCATATCATCAGTGTTTCTTGATCTTCTCCTGGACTGAAGGTTCTACTCTTCAGCACAATGGTGACCCACGAAAGACAACAGAAACCCTTTAAATCCTGTATTTTTAACACACTGTGCACAAAGAAAAAAAATGCTTCAAGTTGAAAGGCATTCTAGGAGCTAACATAGTATAAAACTAATCTATGTCATGTATTTTACAAACACAGTCAAGGGTCAAGGGTCCCAACTTAAGCAAACACTGATCTCCATACTGTTTTATGTTCAATAAAACATCAACATCTAGACCTCTGTTAATTCTCAATAAGAACTTCTGTAGATGGCTGACAAACTGGTTAGTAATAAGCAAAGCTGGTAATGCTCTTTGTGGACCCAGCTAACAGAATTTTGTTACAAGAACGTTCTTTAAATATTCAATGTTCTCCAGAGAGATTTGTGTATTTCTCACCTCTGTAACCCAAAGCTTCCAGCAGCGACTTCATGTTCACCTCATCTATCTCTGCTCCACTCTTGTAACTTAAAGGTGCCCAAGAACGTTCTTTCACAAGATGTAATATAAGTCTAAGGTGTCTCCTGAATGTGTCTGTGAAGTTTCAGCTCAAAATACCCCATAGATTTTTTTTAATTAATTTTTTTAACTGCCTATTTTGGGGCATCATTAACAATGCACTGATTTACACTCAGCGCCGCCCCCTTAAATCATGTGCTCCCTGCCTCACCAGCTGTCGACTATATTACAACGCATTTACAAAGTTCACACAGCTAATATAACCCTCAAATGGATCTTTACAAGATGTTCGTCATGCATGCTGCATGCATGCTTGGAATTATGTGAGTAAAGTATTTATTTGGATGTTAAAGTTTTATTCTGAGTGAATTTGAGGCTGTCCTCCGTGGCTAAAGGCTAATGCTACACTGTTGGAGAGATTTATAAAGAATGAAGTTGTGTTTATGCATTATACAGACTGCAAGTGTTTAAAAAATGAAAATAGCGACGGCTCTTGTCTCCGTGAATACAGTAAGAAACAATGGTAACTTTAACCTCATTTAACAGTACGTTAGCAACATGCTAACGAAACTTTTAGAAAGACAATTTACAAATATCAGTAAAAATATCATGCTATCATGGATTATGTCAGTTATTACACTCTAAGCTGCACTTTATTCAGCACTATGGGAACGTCTTTAGTCGTGACCAGCTGTGAATATATGTGTAAAACAACATCAATGAAATTGACCTATATTTATAGCCTTGCGTGACGTCATTGGAATGCGTCGTGAGTGAGGCTATGGCTGCATCCGAAAACTGGAAAATGCTGCCTTCTGAGGACACATTTCAAGGTAGGAAGGCATCAAGGCACGTCCGAATCCATTGTTAGCTTCACTTCCTGTCTCATGAGATACCTTCCTCAGATCGATTTTTGAAGGAAGCATGGATGTATCCTTAGCTACCTTTGATATCCCACAATCCAGTGCTTTCCATTCTGTGACAGTTGAGCTAGAAAAATAAAGATGGCGTCCGAAAGTTGCGTTTGCTGCTCAGTTTGTGTATAAATGTACGATTTTGGCCAACATATTTCAATTTTGATATCATTTCTATCGAGAAATTACTACTGTAATAATGAAATATTTGTTTAGTTCTCACCAAAGCTCGCGCTATTTTGCTGTAGATCATTAAACTATTACGCTGCCTCAGAAGTCTGTCCGAAATCAGTTTCGTGAGGTGCCTTCATGCACAAACGCTGCCGTACAAGTCATTCTCTTATAAGACAGCAAGGCAGCAAGACAGCTACCTAGGTTTTCGGATGCAGCCTATAATTAGATGTATCACCTGTGCATCAGCAGGTCTTTTGTCTTCAGAGACCATACTGTGAAGTGTGTGTGTGAAGCAGCTCTGCTCAAACTCTTTCCTTCCTTCATTGCTTTGTTAGGAGTTAGATTTGACAGGCAGTGTGCAGAACTTTCTCTCCCCTTGTTCCTTTTTCAACTCTGTCTGACAAGTGTAAAGTGAACAAACATATATTATATTATATATTTGAAAGAAAGTCATGAATGAACAAAACAAAAGGTGTGTGTCTCCATGTTCACGTTCCATCTTCGAATCGGACACACACCAGTATTTTGTTTGTTTGGGGAAGAGCACGCTGCCCTTGCGTTGTGAGAGCATTGTGAATGTTCACAGTTGAAGTGCTTCGCGTTCGCTTTGCTTATTTCAAAGGGGTAGCACCCACAATGTGATCGTGGGGCTCTTGTGGTGATCTGGCTGAGGAGCGAGAAACAGGTTCATACTTTACTGCTCTCTCTCTCTCTGTCCGGATCGCGATATCCTTTTACCGAGACCGAAGCATGCCTCGGCTCTTCTTCAGCTCGGGCAGAGGACACTTAAGTGTTTTCCTCTGGAATGGAAGAGTTTGTCCATCTCTAAGCGTTCCTCCCGTGATGATAAAGCAAAACGGAACTGCTCTGGGCAGTCATTCATGCAGTGAAACACAAGCATACCCCAAACATTTCTAATTATAAATGTGTTTTGTACCCATGACGTCGACCCGATCGACTATCGCGGGTGCGAAGACATGTGTTTTATGATGCTGCCTCAGATCAGAGAAATGCTTGCATGCTATCTCTCCCCTGGGGCCGCATCATCAGAGGTGTTTCACAGCGAGTCGGGCTGGTACTGTGCTGTACACAATGGCTGTGTTACAGGCATATCAGACTGATCTATGACTGTAAGACTGATCTATTTCATTCAGACCGTGTTTACTTGTCTGGTAATTGGCTGCATTTAATTCTGAGGAATTTAATATGTGAAATGGCCTTATTATATATATATAAGCAAAATAAATAGGTCCTTATTTTTCGTGTGCTTTCAATGTCAACTTATTTGACTATCGTGGGTGCAAGGGCATGTGATTTGATGCTCCAGTTTGAAGAGACACTTGCGAGCTATCTTTTCTCTGGAGCTCATAGTCACTTAAAGAGACAGTACTCCCCACCAAGCTATGCATAATAACATCCATACTGGTGGGAAGGCGTTTCGATCAGTGTGTCAGACCGGTACTGCTGCACACTATGGCAGTGTTGCAGGTGGACCAGGCTGACCTGCTAAGAAGGCTCAAAAGCAGACTGTGGCGAGTTGTGCTTCCCCTCGTAAATCTGGGGACCAGCTTGTCACATTCAGCAGCCTCATAATATCTATTACCCGTCCCTTCTCAATATCTTCACACCTTCGCCACCTCTGGTGCTTCGGGGGGCAGCGATTTTCAGTGAAATGTTAGGTGTTCCGTGGATTTCTGTAACACATCGGGACACGAAATATTTTACATCCCCTCAAAGGGAAGTATCAAAATTAGTGCCCATTTCAGAGAACTTGACAGCGTGGAAACTACTGCCAGGGATTTCTGCGTGGGTTCTAAAGACAGTAGGAAAAGGATACAGAATCCAATTTATTCATCGTCCTCCGCGTTTCAACGCCGTGGTCTCCACTACCGTGAAGCCGGGTAAACAACTTTACTGTCATAAGAACTGCAATCTCTTCTAAAGAAAGGGGCCATAGAGCATGTTTTTCCCCTCTAGAGAGAGAGTCAGGTTACTACAGCAGATACTTCTTAGTTTCCAAAGGACGAGGGGCTGCGTCCAATCTTAGATCTTTGAGGCTTTAACCATTTAGTTAAAGCTCTCAAGTTCAAGATGTTAACCATAAAGATGATCATGTCACAATCCAACATCATGATTGGTTTGTCACAATCGATCTCAAGGATGCATATTTTCACATAGAAATATTGCCACAACACAGGAGGTTCATGAGGTTCACTTTTCAGGGGCAAAGCTTACCAATATCGGGTTCTCTTCCATTCGGCCTAGCCTTATTACCCCGCCGCTCATATACAAGATGCATGGATGCAGCACTGGCTCCATTGTGACTCCAGGCCATTCACATTTTGAATTACATGGACGACTGGCTAATACTAGAACAGTCACAAGAGATGGCGTTACAACACAGATGTCGTACTAGCCCATCTAGTTTCTATAGGGTTGAGACTAAATGAGAAGAAAGTGTTCTTTGTCCTACCCAGAGAATGACATATTTAGAGGTTGTATGGTATTCGACCATGATGTGGGCACAATTGTCTCCCGCTCGAGTTGAGTCCATTCTAATCACCTTGAACAATGTCAGGCTAGGCAAATATTACACTGTTCTGCAGTATCAAGAAATGTTAGGTCTCATGGCATCAGTGTCCTGAGTGATTCCTATGGGCCTCTTGCATGTGAGACGTTTCAGTTGTGGCTCAGAGCCGAAAGGTTTTGTCTAAGCAATTCCCCACAGCAAATAAGGGTGAGGGCACGCGCTGAATGCTTCGTGCCCTTTCTAAAATCCATGTTTATGGTAAGGGTTATGCGCTGCGGCTTTGTTCCCTTTCTATGTGGCTCAGACCCCGGTTCTTCACCTTGGGTCCCAATCTATATGCGTTGATGTTGCAAGATGCCAACAACAGACGCTTCCCATATGGGCTGGGGAGCGGCCTTAGGTGGCTGTCCAGTCCAAAGGGATATGGTGAGGTCATCATCTCGATTGGCACATCAATTGCCTCGAATTGATGGCTGTATTTCTGGCCCTGAAGTACTTCCTCCACCAGTTAAGGGGTTACCATGTCCTAGTGCGGGTGGACGTTACTGCGGTAGCCTCTAATATAAATCACCAGGGTGGACTGTGTTTGTGACGTCTAGACAGGCTAGTGCAGCGCATTCTGCTCTAGGCTCAGGACAAGTTCCTGTCCCTCAAGGCGATCCCCGGAAATCTGTCCAGACAGAGCATACCAACGGGGGAGTAGATACTCCCCCTGAGGTAGTCAAACAAATCTGGTAAAGATTTTATGAAACAGATGTATCTCTTTGCCCCCCAACAGGCAGCGCAATGTCCACTCTATTTCTTTCAGAGTCACCCAGCTTCCCCTTGGTCTGGGTGTGATGCGCATATGTGGCCCAGAATGCGCCTTTATGCGTTTCCTCTGATTTCTGTGCTCCCAGGAGTTTCTAGCCAAATTTTGCCAACAAGGGACTTGCCTCTTTCTGATAGTGCTGCGTTGGCTGAATGGAATATGGTTCTTGGAGATAATATCTCTTCTCAACGGCTCACCGTTGGCGATACCGAAGAGGAGAGACCTTTTGTCTCAGGTGCAGGGGACATTATTTCATCCCCTGACGGAGATGTGAAACCTTCATGTTTGGCCCCTGAAGGGAACCAACTGAGGGACACAGTGCTTTCACCTGATGTTTTTGAGACCATTAAATGCTGGGGGTCTCTCCACTAGATAAAGTTAAACCAGCAAATGGGGTGTCTTTGGAAGATGGTGTTTTGGACATAATGTATATCCAGTTAACTGCCAGATTGTTACAGTTCTGGATTTTCTGCAGGGAAAATGATCAACAGGCACATGCCTCGCCACTATCAGGGTTTATGTGGCCGCTCTCTGGGCTTGCCACGCTCTGATTGGCAGGGTGCCTTTGGGCAAGCATGCCCTGCTCTCTCGCTTCGTTCGAGGGGCCAGGCGGCTTAGGCCTCCCTCAAGAACTAGGATCCCTTCATGGGACCTAGCTATAGTCCTGGAGGGCCTGGTTGAGACCCCCTTTGAACCACTAGAGTCAGTTTCTGATAAGCTGTTAAAGGGATAGTTCACCCAAAAATGAAAATTTGATGTTTATCTGCTTACCCCCAGAGCATCCAAGATGTAGGTGACTTTGTTTCTTCACTAGAACACAAATGATGATTTTTAACTCCAACCGTTGCTGTCTGTCAGTCAAATAATGCTAGTGGATGGGAACTTCTACAATAAGAGTAAATAAAACTTGCTTAGACAAGTCCAAATTAAACCCTGCAGCTCATGACTACACATTGATGTCCTAAGACAAGAAACGATCGGTTTGTGCGAGAAACCGAACAGTATTTATATAATTTTTTACCTCTAATACACCACTATGTCCAACGGCATTCATCACTCGATTCGTTTGGTCTGATCGCGCTCTGACAACGGCAGTGATGTCTCGCTCTCATTGAAGTATATGCGCGAGACATCACTGCCGCTGTCAGAGCGCGATCAGACCAAACGAATCGAGTGATGAATGCCGTTGGACATAGTGATGTATTAGAGGTAAAAAATGATATAAATACTGTTCGGTTTCTCGCACAAACCGATCGTTTCGTGTCTTAGGACATCAATGTGTAGTCATGAGCTGCAGGGTTTAATTTGGACTTGTCTAAGCAAGTTTTATTTACTCTTATTGTAGAAGTTCCCATCCACTAGCATTATTTGACTGACAGACAGCAACGGTTGGAGTTAAAAATCATCATTTGTGTTCTACTGAAGAAACAAAGACACATCTTGGATGCGCTGGGGGTAAGCAGAATTTGAAACATCAAATTTTCATTTTTGGGTGAACTATCCCTTTAACTCTAAAAATGTTCTTCTCATGGCTATAACTTCTCTAAAGAATCGGGGATCTGCAGGCTCTGTCCATGGCCATCCTGCTTAGATTTTTCCCCAGGAATGGTGAACGCTATTTTGCATCCTCATCCTGACTATCTGCCTAAGGTTCCTTCCTTGACCTTGCATCCAGTCACTCTTGAAGCCTTCTGCCCTCTGCCGTTCACAACGCCGGATCAGGAGAGACTTCACAGACTGTGTCCAGTCTGTGCTCTTCTGACTTATGTCCACCGCACCAGCCAGTGGCGTAAGTCAGAGCAACTGTTTGTTTGTCATCGCCATAACAGGGGTGTGGCCACCACGAAACAGACAATGTCAGAGATGCTATTGCCCTTGCCCATGAGGCGCGTGGTCACGCTTCGCCAACGGGTATTAGGGCTCATTCCACCAGGGGAGTTGCCTCTTCTAGAGCTTTGGCAGGGGGCGCTCCCTTGCAACATGTTTGTGATGCGACAGGTTGGTCCTCACCGCACACATTCATAAGATTTTATAGTTTGGATGTTTATGTTACTCCAGGCTCTCATGTCCTTGAGTCGACATCACAAGCTAGTGTCTGAGACTCTCTGTACTTTGTGACAAACTTCACAGCCAGGAGGTCCGGACACACAGTGCGGCGGCGTGGGTATTCTCGTTCCCAAAGCGTTGTATAAAGCGCAGCTTAGAGTGTAGCCTTTGAAAGGGAATGCCCCGGGTTACTTCACTGTAACCCTGTTCCCTGAAAAGGCTGGAACGAGAAGCTGCGCTTCATTGCCACACTGAGATGTACCTGGACTGCTCTTCAGACAAAATATCTGCTGATGCACAGGTGGCACATCTAATTATAGCGTCGCTCACGACGCATTCCAATGACGTCACACAAGGCTATAAATATAGGTCAACTTCATTGACGTTGTTTTACACATATATTCACAGCTGGTCATGACTAAAGACGTTATTAAAAAGCAGCTTCTCGTTCCCGCCTTTTCAGGGAACAGGGTTACAGTAAAGTAACCCAGGGCGTTATGCTGCATGTTGCTTTATTTAAAAGGCAGTAATTATTGCAGTGGTGTTTATTTAGATAGTTGATGTGTTTTTTTTAGTTAAGTCTTTGCAGTTTAATAAATGCACAGTCTATTGTTGTTCCAAAAATATGTCTTTGTATTAGAAACTTGCAACTTTGAGTAAAACATCCTTGAGAAACTGAAGGCAATGTTTTTCCTCATTCCCTCGCCGAGCGATGTCGATGATGCTTGAGCACTTTCCCATTGAGAATGGGCAACAAATTTCTATTTGGATACTTAAGATCAAATTTTGTTTCCTATTCTCAGTGGAAAAGTGCCCAAGCATCATCGCACAGTGACATTGATGGGCAACATTGCTCAAAAAGTAGTAGAAGTAATATAATGAAGTAATAGTTTAGGTAGCACATGTAACCCTTATGGATCACTCGACCTGCTTCGAGTGATCCATAAGAACGCTAAAGTTCGCAGCCTCTAGTGTCAGTCGCTAGAGCTCCCCTTGAGATCAGGGGAGTGAGGTTTACACACACAGCTCTTATTAGCTTGCCTCTGTTACACATACAACAGAATGTTGTCTTTCTCAAGCCAACACAACTAGAGTATTTGTTCATATTTCTGTGCTACACTAAGTCCACTAGCTTTATACGCACCTGTCCAGTGAGGTTTGTGTATTTCTCAACTCTGTAACCCAAAGCTTCCAGCAGCCACTTCATGTTCTCCTCGTCTCTCTCTGCTCCGTCCCTGTTGTACTCTTTAACACTGAATTTTATGTTGGTGATCAGCAGTGCTAAACGTTTCCTCTGAGACTTGTCCTTTGGTATATAGCTCTATTAAAATAAATAAATAAATAAATAAATAATAAAAAAATATATGCAGAATTAAAGCACAAGAGACAGATTGGGTGTTTCCTAACCCCTGCAGTGAATGTTTTGGATCAGTTGTTTTCCTGTCCTTTTTTGTTGGAATACTGAGACTAAATAACAGCATAAAGCAATAGGTATATAAATAAACAAAAAGAGTGTATATGTAGGGGTGTGACGAGATCTCATGCCACAAGATCTTGTGAGATTAAAATGTGAAATTTCTCATCGAGGTGAAAAGCTGTCTTGGCTCCCTGATGCATGCAAATATCTTCCAATATGAAAGTTACCTTAGGCTGGGCTGTGTAGTTGTAACCATTTTTTAGATCTGTATCATAAATTTGTCCCTATTTGCACTTTGAATATTGAGAGAGTACTTTAATTATGGTTGCACTTATTGCTTGCACTTAAAGGGTTAGTTCACCCAAAAATGAAATGTCATTAATGACTCTCCCTCATGTCGTTCCAAACCCATAAGACCTTCATTCATCTTCAGAACACAGTTTAAGATATTTTAGATTTAGTCCGAGAGCTTTCTGTCCCTCCATTGAAAGTGTATGTACGGTATACTGTCCATGTCCAGAAAGGTAATAAAAACATCATCAAAGTAGTCCATCATGTGACATAAGTGGGTTAATTTTTTTGAAGCATCGAAAATACATTTTGGTCCAAAAATAACAAAAACTACGACTTTATTCAGCATTGTCTTCTCTCCGCAGTGACGCTGCTTCTTCTTCTTCTTTCCTGTTTTACAGCGGTTAGCATCCAGCTTATTGGTGCATTACTGCCCCCTTCTGCTCCGGACAGTGACGCTGCTGACGTGTTATCTGGTGCGCCCGAGCTTCGTTTACAGTTTGAGGGAGACGCACGCTGTATTCAAGCTATTCTACATTGTTTGTATTTTGGTATTGCTATATTTTTTAAAATGGTGCGTAAGTGTGCTTGACCCCCGTCAGCAGCGTCTTACGTCAGCACACACAGAAAAAAATTGTACCTTTAGGGGTACAACAGCTTGTCGCTAAAGGGACATTTTTGTACCTTTTTTACTCCAAAAAGTATAAAATATCAGAGGTGTAAAGTCCAGGTTCAGAAAGTAAAAGTCCTCCTCAGTATCAGAGGTGGGTAATCCAGGGGTCAAAGAGTAAAAGTCCTGCCATATTTTTATTCCACCCACTGAAGCATTCATGAGATAAATAAGTGATTAATTGAGTGATGATTGAGCATTGTTGAAGACACCTGATGATAACAAGCAGAATCACCAAAGGAGAAAATCACAATTTTTAAGTTACCATCATCGAGGTCAGGGTTTGTTTTAGTTGAGCTCTTGACCCTTGACTTTTTAATATTAGATTTTGTTTGGGCAGTTTTAACTGCATTAAAACCAACCAACCAAAGTTAAAAGATGATCAGGTGTTGTTGGTTATGTTTTCACATAATCACTATTTGATCTGAACTCATTTAGAACTCAATCTCTGAGTTAGATTTACATTATTGATTACAGCACAAGATCAACTTTATCAGTACATTTTTTTTTTTTTTTAAGAGTTCTGATTTAAAAAAAAAAAAAACAGAGCTCATTTAAACACACAGACATCAAGAATCAGTCTGTGAATCTCAACAGTGGTGAGAATAATAAAGCATGTTGCAGTGCATTCTGGGAGCCACCAATCAAAATTCATCCATGGCTCCCATCATGCATTGCTGCATGAATAAATTATGAGCTGAATTGTCTTAGTAATTGTCTTTATTCTTACTATTAAAACTTTGCTGTTTTTCTGTGATTTTTTAGAAGCTTGTTTTCTAATGTTCAGAGTTGATCAGAATATGTTGCTGATCATCTTTGAACTTTGCTTTTCTGGTTGGTTTTAATGCAGTTAAAACTGCCCAAACAAAATCTAATATTAAAAGGTCAAGGGTAAGAGCTCAACTAAAACAAACCCTGACCTCGATGATGGTAACTTAAAAATTGTGATTTTCTCCTTTGGTGATTCTGCTTGTTATCATCAGGTGTCTTCAATAATGCTCAATCATCAGTCAATTAATCATTAATTTATCTCATTAACGCTTCAGTGGGTGGAATAAAAATATGGCAGGACTTTTACTCTTTGACCCCTGGATTACCCACCTCTGCTCAGTATTTAGTTCAAGTCACCTGGATTTACCGTTATGATAAGCAGAATCACACTCTAAAAAGAAATGTGTAAAAAAAATAACACATATTATGTGTAACACTCTAGTTTACACATTTTGTGTCAATATTGCATAAAATTGTTGAAATAATTCAATTGTTTTACACATATTATGTGTAGTTTTAAAATGAACACAACCTGTGTATTTGTTCACAGCATCAACACAATCTGTGCAGCCAAGAACACCTGTAATGTGTTAATATTACACATTTACACAACTTTGTGTTCATTTCAGAGGTGAAGACCAGACCTCAAAAACCAAGACCATTCAAGACCAGAGGTGTGGACGAGACCAGACCTTCCAAGACCAAAACAAGACCATTCAATCAAGATAATTCATTAATCATGTGACTATTGAACATTAAAGGTGCTAAAGAGGTTCTTTTTGTCGACTGAGTTTTTGAAATGAGCGCATGCGCAAGAACCCCCCTCCTTCACAGCTCATTTAGAGGGAACGCCTCCCAAAACTCGTGCACAAGTATCGGAACACGAGTGTTTACCACCGGCATTCGCTGTGTTATTAAGCCGGGCACACATTTAACGACTAGCTAAAACATTCTGACTATGCTCAACATACAGCGATTGTTTCCTGCTCCTGAAGCAGATTTATATACTTTCACATGGAATTTGAACACCGACTGTAATCGCAGACTGAAAGCAACTGGCTCTGATTGGACGCATTTGAGCACGATCAGTCATAAGTATCAATTTACATTCATAATCGGCCTTACAATCGTTAAGTGTGTGCGCGACTTAAAGCCGTGGATTCATTATATTATTACTTTCAGTGCACCTAATAAATAGTCTTTTATGAGTTAGTAAAGACAGTTTCAAGTAATATTGCAAAAATGTATAAAACAAAACATCCTCTTTAGCACCTTTAATGATGAGCACCTGCTGTTAACAAGCAGAATCACCAAAGGAGAAAATCACAATTTTTAAGCCACCATCGTGGAGATGAGTGTTTGCTTTAGTTGAGCTCTTGACTTTTTAAAATAAAATTTTGTTTGGGTTGTTTTAACTGAGTTATAACATCCAGACAAACAAATGGAAAAGATGATTAGGTGGTGTTGGTTATGTTTCACATAATCATTATTTGACCTGAATCACTGAATTCATTTAGAGCCCAATCTCTGAGTTAGATTTACATTATTGATTACAGCAGCACTGTGATTCTACAGCAGAAGATCAGCTTCATCAATATAATCTGAAGGATTTCTCAAACAGTTGTTCTGAGCAAAAAAATATATATATATTTTAGGCACACACAGACATCAAGAATCAGCCTGTGAATCTCAACAGTGGTGGCCATCATAAAGCATGTTGCAGTGCATTCTGGGAGCCACCAATCAAAATTCATCCATGGCTCCCATCATGCATTGCTGCATGAATAAATTATGATCTGAATTGTCTTAGTAATTTCCTTTATTCTCATATTTTATTTTGTTCTGTTTATGTGACTTTTAGTAGCTTGTTTTCTAATGTTCAGAGTTGATCTGTTGATCAGAATATGTTGCTTGTCACCATCCTTGAGATTCACAGGCTGATTCTTGATGTCTGTGTGTGCCTAAAAGAAAGATTTTTTTTTTGAATCAGAACAACTTTTGAGAAATCCTTCAAATTATATTGATTAAGCTGATCTTCTGGTGTAGAATCACAGTGCTGCTGTAATCAATAATGTAAATCTAACTCAGAGATTGGACTCTAAATGAGTTCAGTGATTCAGATCAAATAATGATTATGTGAAAACATAACCAACACCTGATCATCTTTTCCATTTGTTTGTCTGGATGTTATAACTCAGTTAAAACAGCCCAAACAAAATTTTATTTTAAAGAGTCAAGAGCTCAACTAAAGCAAACACTCATCTCCATGATGGTGGCTTAAAAATTGTGATTTTCTCCTTTGGTGATTCTGCTTGTTAACAGCAGGTGCTCATCATTAATGTTCAATAGTCACATGATTAATGAATTATCTTGATTGAATGGTCTTGTTTTGGTCTTGGAAGGTCTGGTCTCGTCCACACCTCTGGTCTTGAATGGTCTTGGTTTTTGAGGTCTGGTCTTCACCTCTGAAATGAACACAAAGTTGTGTAAATGTGTAATATTAACACATTACAGGTGTTCTTGGCTGCACAGATTGTGTTGATGCTGTGAACAAATACACAGGTTGTGTTCATTTTAAAACTACACATAATATGTGTAAAACAATTGAATTATTTCAACACAATTTTATGCAATATTGACACAAAATGTGTAAACTAGAGTGTTACACATAATATGTATTATTTTTTTTTACACATTTCTTTTTAGAGTGTGATTCTGCTTATCATAACGGTAAATCCAGGTGACTTGAACTAAATACTAAGGAGGACTTTTACTTTCTGAACCTGGACTTTACACCTCTGATATTTTATACTTTTTGGAGTAAAAAAGGTACAAAAATGTCCCTTTAAAAGGTACTGCTCCAGCGACAAGCTGTTGTACCCCTAAAGGTACGATTTTAAACCCTTTTTTTTCTGTGTGCAGCGTCACTGTCCGGAGCAGAAGGGGACGGTAATGCACCAATAAGCTGGATGTAGTAAAACAGGAAAGAAGAAGATGAAGAAGCAGCGTCACTGTGAAGTCGTGAACGCGGATTGTCGACAGACCCGGAAGAGAAGACAATGCTGAATAAAGTCGTAGTTTTTGTTATTTTTGGACAAAAATGTATTTTCCATCCATCCATCCATTTTCTTCCGCTTATCCGGGGCCGGGTCGCGGGGGCAGCAGTCTAAGCAGAGCCGCCCAGACTTCCCTCTCCCCCGACACTTCCTCCAGCTCTTCCGGGGGAATTCCGAGGCGTTCCCAGGCCAGCCGAGAGACATAGTCCCTCCAGCGTGTCCTCATGTATTTTCGATGCTTCAAAAACTTCTAACTAACCCACTTATGTCACATGATGGACTACTTTGATGATGTTTTTATTACCTTTCTGGACATACTACTTTAGTTATGAACTGAGAAAGAACAATACTTCTACAGCATTTATTCATCTTAGTTAATGGTAATTTCAACATTTACTAATACATTAATACATAAAATCAAAAGTTGTGTCCAATCAGTATATATATATATATATATATATATATATATATATATATATATAAAATGTAGGGACCTTAGGTCATTTATTAGCTCAATTTAATTGATACAGGGAATAAAAATTGAATCAACTGTAAATGATTCACTGTAAATGATTCAGAATTAATATTTAACACTTCATCAATTATTCGTCCAGCGAAAAATTGAGGTTAAAGTATTTTACCAATTCTGGATAAAATATTATTCTGTGGCCAACAGTAACATATTTTATTATGATTATTATACGCAAGAGGTAACTGATCTTTGAGTTTAAGACAGTAATTTGATACACAGCACAAGAAACTCGTATATGTGAAAATCAAAACAAGCTTTATTGACTACTTCTAATGATTACAAGAAACTAAGGCTAAACACACACATACATACATACATACATACATACATACATACGCACACACACACATTCGCGGAGTTGATATGAGTTATGAAGAAAGTCCCAAATACTAACTAAACATCGCAACCTGAGGAAAATCACAAAAGCAGAGCTTTGGCTTGATTCTTTAGGTTTAAAGGAGTTTCACCAGTTTCCAGCAAGAGAGAGAAGTTTGCTTGTACCTGCGTTTGCTCTGACAGCTGAGGTAATCGGGTTGTTCTGCGACTCGTGTGCAGCGGAGCCCCGTTCTGGATTGGCTGTCTTTCAGGTGACGTCTTCTCGGGAAAGCCCTTCGTGGGTTGCGCGGAAGCTTTAAAGTTGTTGCGCTGTTCTGAGCAGTTTTCTTCTTTGGAGACTTTAGTCAGATATTTCACAGAGTGTTTTGGAGTCTGGATGTGACGGCTGTTGAGTGGTCAGCTGCGCGGCTCGTGGATGAAGTCGGCGACTGTTAGATGGAAAATCAGCCCCGGTAAGGATCAGTTCTCAATGACCCATGCGACTTTTCCGCCGTGGTCAAAGTAGCGGTGCTTCGGCTGCTGGGTTTCAACTCCGACTTCGACGACCGACTTCGAGCCTTGACTTCTGACCGATTTCTGACTTCCAGCACTAGCTTGTTTGGACAGCATAGTTTTAAAGGAGCGATCCTCCAATGAGACGTTGCTACAGAGATTAGACACGCCTCGTCTATTGTCTATTGATCACACCGCGTGATATCTGTGGAACATTCTCCTGTTTTATTAACAACTTTATAATGTTTCTTAATATCTTCCTGATACTAAATTTCACTATTTCATTCACACAGAATTACAGAGAATTATAAATTCTGCATTTAGAACTCAAACATGACACACTTCTTACACACATATTACTAGACTGACCTAATTAAAACAATGATTACAAGAGAAAGGAAATGCATACGGGAATACAAACATATAATGCATTGACTCCAACATGTTAGTAATCACATCATAGCAAGTATTATTCTGGATATAGTTAATACTTTAAATGATTGTCCCTTTTGAGATTCAAGATTGAGTCCTTACACTCTCAGAAAAAAAAGTACAAAATTGTACCTTTAGGGGTACAATGGTACAAAGGTACAAATTTGTACCCTTGTGTTTTGTACCTTAAGAGAACAGTTTTGTACCTTTGGTGACAATTTTGTACTCTCTCAGAATATAAAGTACATAATTGTACCTTTAGGGGTACAATGGGTTGTCACTGGGGCTGTAGCCTCAAAGGTACACATTTGTACCCTTGTGATTTGTACCTTAAGAGAACAGTTTTGTACCTTAAGAGATCAGTTTTGTACCTTTGGTGACAATTTTGTACCTTTATTTAACAGTACAAAAATTGACCCTTCAAAAGAGTACAAAATTGGCTTTTTGACAGCGTACAATCGTTGACTATAATGCTATATATATATATATATATTACACACACACACGCTGAATTAAAATCAGAATTTATTAAATCCTTTTCATTTTCACATTTTACAACATTTCATTTTAAACACATTTTTAAACATTCCATATGAGTCCATCTTGCCGGGTGTTAAAAAGTAACACTGAAGCAGTGTTAAAGTTAATGAGATAATTGATTGATGATTGAGTGATGATTGACAATTAGTGGAGACACCTGATGATAATAAGCAGAATCACTGAAGGAAAGAGAGAAAAAAGGTGTTAATTAATGTTTTATGGAATGTTTCATTTCAAGTCACCATAAAAGAGGTCAGCGTTTGCTTTAGTTGGGCTCTTGACTCTTTACCTTTTATTGTTAATTATTCTCTGGTTGCTCCAGCTTTGTGTTTGTAAAGCACATTTGTTATGGTCAGAGAAAATATGATCTGGTCACAATATAATTTGATAATGATATAATCATCATGTGGTGGCCTGTTGTTTAGAGTCTAAATCTCTCTGTGCTTGATGTGTAGCTTTAGTATTAATGATTGTAGTCCTGTGATTTTACAGCTTGAGATCCAACAGCAGTATTAATTTTTTTTCTTTTTTTTTTATAATAATACATTATGCACTGAAGCTTCAGTCTTTAAACACACACAGACATCAAGAATCAGCATCTGATTCTCAAGAACGGTGACGATAAATAAATACAAAATACTGACAAACAGATCAACTCTGAACATCACAAAACAAGCTACTGTCACAACAAAACAACAGAAAAATAAAAGCAAACATGATCAATCTACGAAAATTACAGGACAATTCAGCTGCATAATTTATTCATGCAGCAATGCATGATGGGAGCCATGGATGAGTTTTGATTGGTGGCTCCCATCATGCACTGCAACATGAAGCACTTTGTTTGATTGTCACCATTGTTGAGGGTCATATGCTGATTCTTGATGTCTGTGTGTGTTTCAAAAAAACCCTTCAGATTTTAAAAGCTCTGCTGGATCTCAAACGGTAACAGATTTACTATAAAGAAATAATATAACATCTATATCACCAGTTAATACTGGATGTCACCAATGAATCTGGCCATTTCACAATGAGAAAGCACAACCATTATGACTGTGCTTCCCAAAGCATTGTAAACCTAAATTGATCAACTTCGGCTCACAGCACTTTTGGGAAACACAGCTCAGATCATAGTTTCTCTGGCCATAACAAATGTGCTCTACAAACACAAAGTTGGAGCAGCCAGAGATAAATTAATGTTAATAAATAGAGTCAAGAGCCCGACTAAAGGAAATGCTTTTCACCATCATGGTGACTTCAAACTAAACTTTCATTAGAACATTAACATCTAAACATCTGTTCATTCTCAATAAGAGCTTTTGTTGATGTATGACAGAAATCAAATCAAACTGGTTAATAATAAGTGTAATAATGTTTAATGGCTGGAAGTCAGTTGTAGTTGTTGCGTCTCTCTCTTTTTCTCTTGTTGTTTCTTCAGTGATTCTGCTTATTAACATCAGGTGTCTCCACTAATTGTCAATCATCACTCAATCATCAATCAATTATCTCATTAACTTTAACACTGCTTCAGTGTTACTTTTTAACACCCGGCAAGATGGACTCATATGGAATGTTTAAAATGAAATGTTGTAAAATGTGAAAATGAAAGGATTTAATAAATTCTGATTTTAATTCAGCGTGTATGTGTGTAAAATATATATATCTCATTATAGTCAATGATTGTACGCTGTCAAAGGCAATTTTGTGTCCTTTTTGAAGGGTCAATTTTTGTACTGTTAAATAAAGGTACAAAATTGTCACCAAAGGTACAAAACTGGTCTCTTAAGGTACAAATCACAAGGGTACAAATTTGTACCTTTGTACCATTGTACCCCTAAAGGTACAATTTTGTACTTTTTTTTCTGAGAGTGTACACGGACTGAGATTTCTCTTACATCTCTGAATCTTTTCACAATATAATGTATCGTAGATGATAAAATACCTTAATTATTTGCAAGAGAAATGTTATTTTTTTAATTGTTTGACAATTCTCTCATGAAATTTGGCACAAAGTGATAAACCATGACCCGTCTTTGCATGCAAAGACTGAGATGCTGCTTTTATACCCAAACATGATACACTCACCTATTACCAATTCACCTACTAAATGTGGACTGTTTCAAAACAGCTTAACTTGAATATTCTGTAATCTTTTCAAACTTTTATGGAGTGTGTTGCAGTCATCAAAATCAACATTTCTTTGTCTACTTTAGTCAGTTAATTAAAGCTTCAAGAGAATTAACAAATCACAAATTCTTGATTTCATTAAAAAAAAAAAAGTTTTCTGTTATTTATCAACATACATATTTATATGTGGGCTTCACTCCCAAAATGTGATTTTTATATCACATGATATGACATATTTAGTTAGATTGTAACACACTGCATGACATACTACTGATTTAAAACAAACAAACAAACAAAAACAAATTATGTCTTTTATCTATATTGTTTTTCATTTAGTGTAATATTTAACTGATTTTTTTCTTCCAAACCTAGGAAAAAATGAGGAAAGACTGGGGGGAAAAGATCAAGGGCAACCAGCATCTGAAAGATAACCACTTTGACATTCATGCAAGTTTCAACATTACAATAATTTGTATTCATTTTCTACCTTTTCATTTTCACAGTTTAACATTCTGTCATGTATGAAATCTTTTCTCATTCAGGTACTTGACATGGGTTTTGGTGAAGTGGGAAATGAGCCCATTGAAAATGTTTATTTCTACAGCAAGAATGAGCTAAAAAAAAGCATTCAAGATGGAGAAGTATCAGGTACTAAAGCTCACTTATCTCAAATATTTACAGAACCATCATGATTATGTCATGAAATCTGATTTCTTAACTGTCATATTCATCTCTATAATACCTGTTAATGGAGTTACCACTAACATATTTATGCAGAAACCTATGATGAAATGAAGGGATTTGAGCTCAGGCTTTCAGATTTCTCGTTTGTGGTGCTACACAAAAAGCAAAAAGCAGAGGTGTTCTTTCATGAGTGGTGCAGGAAAAATAAGTTCATCAATTCAGGTAATTCCGCATTTATATGTGTTTGTAGTGATGTGTTAATGTGTTGTCTTTGTGTCTACCATTTTTACTTTATGCTTTTTTATTTTAATATTTAGCCGATGCTTTTATCCAAATTGACTTATGCTGTATCTTACCCAGGCATAATGTGATACACCATAAATCACAGTATCAATCCACAGGGGCTTTTGCACCGGGTAGTTCAAGGAACTTAGTTCACGGAAATAACCACCAGGTGGTTCCCTGGAAACGTAAAATTTCCCTAGAGCCGTTTTCCCGGTTGCAATCGCACAGCCAGTAGGAATTATGAAGTGACGTATGCTACGTTTGTTGTTGTGACTTTTATTTTGACTGCGCTGAGAACGCCAGAGCACACAGTACTCACATTCTCAGTCTTCATTAGTTTATGATTTGTTTAACAGCCTGTCTAATATCTTTTATTAGATAGAACTGTTATAGAAAAAAACAAAGACAGTATATGGAAAAAAAAAAAAATACTGTTTGCCATGTGATTGATTGTCATGTGGTTGTACTAGCTGAGCAGAAATACAATCATGTTTCGCTTGGTCCCCTCAATGTTACATTGGATTTTCTCCTTAACTCGACTCCATCTACCATTGTTTTCCATGTTCATAGAGTTAGTTTATGGAGTAAAACATGGGCTATAATCTGTGTTTGTACACAGCTTCTTTTTTTTAATGGCGGGTTCTTAGTTCCTGCAGTGGGAACACAACAAAATCCGGGTACATCCGCCAATAGGTCCATATAACTTCAATCACATAACGCAACAATATTATTCTTATTTTATGGCCTTTTTTCAAATTTTAATATGATGTGTCAAAATTCAGATCTGAAATGTGCAACTGGAATCGAATATCTGCATGGCACGACTGCTTAACTCTGCATGAGTGACATGCAAATTGATGTTTACTGTGGGCTTATTTATTTGCACGTCAAAAGTGATGAGATGGGTTAACGTGAACCATTCCTATTGTGATGAAGATAATAAAATGTGTTACCATTTAAATTCTATCAAGAATTCACTATGTTAAAGGTGCTCTGAACAAAGTAAAACCTCTTAAATTAGAAGGCTTTTTGAAGTGCTCAAATTACTACTACAATTCATCACATTTCACTGTAGTAAACTTGTTGTACAATTCATAATAATTTGTTATGGAAATATATATCTCATTGTTTAATTCATATTCCAACTGTGGTATGTTGTAGTCATTTTTTTTTTTTAAATGTTTATACTGATATTTTTCATAACCCTCTAAAATGAAGTGCTATTTTTATAGGAAACGAAAAGGGGACTGTCAGAGAACCATCACTAAACAATCAACTTTCCTCAGGCAAGGTAAAAAATAAAAATGTCACTACACTTTAAAGAAAACAAAAATCCCAACAGAATATTAAACAAAAACAGATCTCTCAAGATCTTAGCCAAGGAGGGTTAAACAACAAAAACATTACCAGCTTCACTTACTAAAATCAAGTTTGAATATTTCTGTCATACGTTCTGTCATATATTTTTTATTTAGAATTAGAAGAGGTTTAGATGTTGATGTTTTATTGAAATGCAACACTTCTATGTATGAACAATAAAAGCTCTTGACCAAAAGATTGTTTTCTTTCCATTTCCATATCACACAGGATTTGTCCTCTGCAAAAAACTGACAGTTGTAATGAACATGCTATATTGTGTACATACTATATCAAGGAGTAATATATCTGCTGCAGGCCTCAAATTTACAAGGCCAATAACCTCAATTTTTTTTAACTAATATTTGACCTTGTATTTTCTAGATTTTCAATGACCCCATTTATGGTCATATAGAGCTGGACCCTCTTCTGATGGAGATCATTGACACTCCTCAGTTTCAGAGACTCCGACACATCAAACAGCTTGGAGGAAAATATCTGGTGTATCCGGGCGCCACTCACACTCCCTTCCAACACTCACTTGGGTAAGATAAAAGTCAAGTAAAAAAAAAAAAAAAAACAGTATATATAAATGAATTCAGGATTAAACCCTTTTTACAGTTTCTTGCTAAATTAATTAGACCCCTTGTAAATTGGTTTGAAAGATTATTACTAAAACACCTTCCCAAACTTTTACAGTCTGCCTGTGTTTACTTTCATTTTCACTGACTTTTAGTTTGTTACCTGTTTCCTGTGTTCCTTTGTTCCTGCCAGTCTTTAGCTGCCATGGATATTCATATACCAATCTCACCTGTTGGTCTTTGAGTTTATTATTATTGTGTATTTCTTTCAGTTCTTGGTCTGGTATTGTTCGTGTGTTACAAGCTGTTTCATTGTTTTTTTTTCTCTTGTGGAATTAACTGAGTTTGTTCTGTTTAATAAATATTATTGATATTTTATCCTTTTGGCATCTTCTTCATCTTCATTGGACTTCAACATTACAGAATACCTGACCATGAAAGAAATGGAGATTGCCTCGATTAATGTTGCCCCGTTGGGGAAAGGCCACAGGCCACAGGATGAAACCCAGAGGATTATGTGGAGGAGTTTGTCAATGTCAGCAGTCTTACCACCTGCAACAACCTGACACTCATTGAGGGGTTCAGGAGCCGACTGGATGATAAGATTTGGCTGGTCAGGGGGGACTCCTGTTGGACTTTGATGGATTACATAAATTTTGCCCAGTGGATTGACTCTTTTGCAGTGGGTGACATAGAAGAGGATTCCCTTACCAGCATCCAGCCCCATGTAACATTCGTCAGCACTCCAGAGCCAGACCCAGAGTCTACGCCCACCACAGACTGAGAGACCCAACATATACCTGGCACAGAATCCATGCCTGGGACAATGCCTGCAACAGAGCCAGCAGCCTTGTCCGTCCCTGAGGAAGAGTATGAGGTACCAGTTGAACAGATGTGTGAGCCACCATTACATCTGCACCAGTGGAAATAACTGTGGAGCTGGAACAAGAAGAGTGGCTGATAGTCTGGAAGACAGAGCTGGCACTTCCCACCCTGATCCCCACCCCTGAACCTCTTCTTCCATCCCGTCTTGCATAGATGTTTGTTCACTGCCACTGGTCCCGTCCAGGACAGAGTTGTCTTGTGGCTACTGATCCAGTTCAACACCAAACTTGTTTCCTCACCCAACAGCTGTTATATATTATGTATGTTCACACCCAGCCATCCTCTTCTGCATGTATCTCCTATTCTTTCTGCCTCACTTCCTTCAGCTTTTTGGATCTTCTGTTGACTCTGGCATGCAACCCAGACCTGCCTTAGGGCTTCCGGTCATCATCTCTGCCTTGGTGTGGGGATTCCCTGGCTCCACCTCATCCCTCAGAGTCCTTAGCTCCACCTGAGCCTGTTTACCAATTGCCTCCGCCCTGGCTCCTCGCCCCCTCGGCTACACCTGGGACCATCAACACGGACTTCCAGGCCTTTGGCTGTGCCTCTCTATCAGGTCTATCAGGTCTATCAGGCTCCTACTTCCTCCTCCACCTGGTCCATTTAGCGTTGCTTGGTCTCTCTGTCCATCTGACTCCACCTTGGCTCCTCCCTGTAACACAGGACATGGTTCCAGTAATCCATGTCCTTAGTCTGCTTGGCTTCAGCAAACTGTTTGTGGGCTTTCTTGTGCATCATCTTTAGAAGAGGTTTCCTTCTGGGATGACAGCCATGCAAACCAGTTTGAGGCAGTGTGCTCTGAGCATTGACAGGCTGACCCCCCACCAGCCTCTGCCTCTGCAGCACTGCTGGCAGCACTCATACATCTATTTCCCAAACACAACCTCTGGATATGACGCTGAGCACGTGCACTCAACTTCTTTGGTCGACCATGGCGAGGCATGTTCTGGGTGGAACCTGTCCTGTTAAATCCGCTGTATGGTCTTGGCCACCGCGCTGCAGCTCAGTTTCAATGTCTTGGCAATCTTCTTATAGCCTATGTCATCTTTATGTAGATCAACAATTCTTTTTTCAGATCCTCAGAGAGTTCCTTGCCATGAGGTGCCATGTTGAACTTCCAGTGACCAGTATGAGAGCGGTAACACCAAACACACCTGCTCCCCATTCACACCTGAGACCTTGTAACACTAAGGAGTCACATGACACTGGGTAGAGAAAATGGCTAATTGGGCCCAATTTGGACTTTGCATTGTAGCAAAGTGTAATTTCTTCAGTGTTGTCGCATGAAAAGATATAATAAAATATTTACAAAAATGTGAGGGGTGTACTCACTTCTGTGAGATACTGTACGCAGCCCAAACACATAGCATGGCCATCGATGATGGGACCCCTGGACTCAGATGTGCTGGACTCAGGGACGATATTGGGACCACCGGATGCTAGCCATGACATCAGCGGTGGGTCTGCCACATTAGACATCAGTCTCACAGAACTTGGGCCAGTCTTAGTAGCTTCAGGTGCAGCATTCATGAAGGCTAGAGAGACTGGCGTGGCGGCCATGATGGCTGAAGACTCTGGCATGGTTGCCATGGAGGCTGAAGACTCTGGATTTGAGAGCACCGGACTAGGAAGTGCTGTGAGCACTGGACTTGAGATAATCAGACATGGAAGTGCTGGAAATTGTGGTGGGCCAAGCTTGATAGTAATCACTGAGTCTGTAACAATAAAAATCAAAATCTGGGAGGTCTGTAAGATATGCAAGGTCCAGGAAATATGTGGTCCTTGAGTGATCGGTTACCTTGACAAAGTCAGATGAGTCTTACTGCTGGATCCATTTGTGGTGAAGTCTTCTGTTGCGGACTGCTCAGAGACACTGGGTGAACATCAAAATGCAGCTTTATTGGGACAGTCCAGAATTATAATCCATATAACAGGAAAAAGGGTCAAACGCTTAGGCACACAATCCAAACAAGCAACAAGGCAGAAAACACAGGCAAAAAGGGTAATCCAAGGCATGGATAAACAAGGATAACACTCAAGAATGCAGTGTTTCGTATTATTAATGAACATTTTTCACTGTGTTCATCAATAACAACAAAAAATATATGCTAACATCTTGAGCTAAAAATTATAATCCTGTTCAATGATGCAAATGATGCACTTTGTTTAAAATGATCTCTGGTCTGTGTGTTGAAGGATGGCATATTTAGCAGGATGCATGATCAATGTTCTGAAAGAAAAACAGCAGGATCCCAGCATTGATAAAAAAGACATCCTATGTGTCAAAATTGCTGCTCTGTGCTACAATTTAGGTGAGTGCTGTGAAGATATGTGCACATCTGAGCTTAAAATATATAGGGCACCAGTTCTTTATTTCCTTTAAATCACCTTTCTTGGGTAACAGGGTAATGACTGCCCTCCTGCAGCTCAAAGGTAGCAACCCTCCGGCCAGACTATCATTGAGCACAGATAGCAAGTCACTCCCCAGCACTGACCAAAACGTTTTATAAAACTCAACTGGCAGACCATCAATTCCAGGGGCCTTACCGCAATTCATGCTCCGCAAAGCAACATGCAGCTCAGATGCTGAAAGCGGCCTCTCAAGCCAGGAGTTGGTCTTATCTAATACTTTAGGCAAACCCATATAGAAAAAGATGGCCAGCTCATCTGCCTCCATATGTTCACTCTTATAAAGCTCAGAATAAAATAGAACAGCTCTTTTTCTAATTTCTTTAGGCTCTACCATTTCTATACCATCCAATGAGTATAAAGAATGTATAAATCTGCTTTGACCATTCTTCTTTTCCAAACCAAAGAAGAATTTAGTTGGACCATCCATTTCTACCACACTCTGAAAACGTGAACAGGTCCGTAGCCAGCCTATTGAAAGGGGGGGTTCTTTTTTTCAAAAAGTGGACCTTTTTGCAGTTTTTCTCCTCCTTTTGTATTTAATTACGAGGTTCAAATACTTCATTTTGGTGACCTTTTATGCACTAATTTGTGCTGGATTAGCTTGTCTGCTGGTATCTTAACGAGCACGCTTTTTGCACTTAAAATATATTTACTGTATTGTTGTCAAATTGCTTCCTCATGTACCACCTTTGTCAGTCCATACACAGTTCATAAGTTTAAAGACCACAGTAACAACAGAATAGATTTAATGAACTTTACTGAAATATTAATAATAATTCTTCTCATCATCATTTCTTGACTCTCTGTCAATGCCTCTTTGCATTTCCATTGGCTCCAGTCTGCCGGTATTGGCCAATCACAAAAGTCGATATTGCACAGCCAATGTCACTGAATATCCCACTATATTTTATTATTATAATTACGCTACGTTTATATGGCTATTATATTGTAGACTAATGAGTGGATAAAATATAGAAATCCTTTTAATAAAAAAAAAAAAAATGAAACACTGTACATATATATATATATATATATATATATATATATATATATATATAACCCCTCCCCCCCATCATTTACCATTGCTTTGAAAAGTGTATTGCGAGAAGTCTCTGAACTGCACGCGCAGCGCGCACACACACACACACACATCCAGCTACAAATGTAGGCTATCATATTAATTTGAAACAGCAACCCAGAATATTTGTCACAAGCATTGATTAAAAAATATGATGACAAAAAAAAAACAAAAAAAACAAAAAACAACGACTTAAATCTGGACCTTTGGCAGTGAGAGGGGGGAACCACCCGAACCCCCCCTGCCTACGGGCATGGTGAATGGATCAAAGCTCCCTGTGCTCTGATGCCTAACAGGTTATCTAGGGTCTTTCTTTTAACTTTGAGGAGCTCAATATGTGGACTCTACCAAATTCTGAAGTTCCACTATTTCAATCTCTAGAGTTTTCATTGATTGGGAAATGTCCTTAGATACGTTAAGAGTGTACTGACGGCACAGTTGCTGTATCTCTTTTTTTCCATGATCCCACCATTGCTGTAGGGAACTAAATTCCTTTTTCCTAGCACTAAACTGTTTCCAAAAAAACTAAAAACATCTTTTAAAAAAAATGTCTTGTAACAAGGAAGTGTTAAAATGCCAGTAAGCACTCTTAGACTTTATATTAGTAATGAAAGCACTACAGATCACTAAACTGTGATCAGAAAAACCACAAGGCAAGATTTCACATTTCTTGATAATATTGAAATGGTATTTAAAACAATAAAACCTATCAAATCTAGCCATCGGAATAAAGTTCTCTCTTGTTTGAGCCCATGTGTACTGCCTTTGTTCTTTATATAAATTTCGACATGCACCTTTTCATTTACAGCCACACTCTCATTTTTATTACTCCCACGATCGCCATTTACATCGTTAACCACTTTATCACTCATTTGTGCATTGTCTGTCAAGCTAACCGCTTCTCCTGCATTGCGATTCTGATCTGCACTCTTCTCAGGGCACACGCGAATCACGTGACCCTCCTGCCCACAACCAAAACACATGGATTCTGAGGTAGCAAAAATAACATAATTAAAATCATCAATCCTAAATTTCATGGCCAGATTTAGCTCTTCATTTTGATTGTTTAAGATCATATGCACATGCTTCCTAAAAGATACAACATGTTTCAACTGTGGCGATTTACAATCAAGTGAGATTTTCCTAATTTTTGACACAAGTTTTCCGTGTCTCGTCAACTCCCGTTCAATCACTTCGTCTTTAATAAATGGCGGGACATTTGACAAGATTACTCTTTTTGCTGGTTGCACAAGGGGCATGACCGGAGTAAGAGAATCATTCACAACAATACCGGTCTCTACGACTTCATTCACTTTGTCAACGCTATTCAAAAACATCACTATTGCGCTATTCATTCTAGATACAGAAAGAATGCAATCATGACCAACAATAGCAGCAACAGCGATGACACAATCTTCCACAGAACAAGGTTTCGCGGGCACGACCTTAACGCCATGCCGCCTTGTTAAACTTTCCAAACTCGCATGCTGAGACGCCGCCATAGCGATCAGTGCACACTGACCGACGACGCTCCTCACAAGCACCCACAAAGTACATTTTATGTACTTAAACAACAAAACCACAAAGATAAAAAGATGTAGAGCTCACTCCAACACACTCGTCACACTCCGTCCACTCACTTCCAGCATGCACTCGAGGGAGGGAGGGAGGGAGGGAGAGAGAGAGAGAGAGTGTTTAGAAAACAGACACTTTCAGATTGTGATTTTTTTTTTTTTTTTTAATTCATAAATGAGTTGGTTTTGGTGCCATATATAATAACCCCTGTTTGTTCTTTCTTTCAGGATTATATTACAAGGTAAGCATCAAAATTGTCCTGTACAAATATACATGTTTTACAAGTGCTAGATAAAAACAAGATGCAAATATGGCTTATTTTAAGCATAAATGTAATGTTTAATTAGAATTTTAAAACAAAAATACTCTAATACTCTAATCACTGATTTACTGTCACTATCATGCAATGTATCTCACTTTTTTTTTTTTTTTTGGAGGCTTTTCTCTGCCGATATTAATATTTACACAAAATTGGGAATTAAGCAGATGCATTTATCCAAGTGATAGCACATGAGGAATAGCTACTGAAGCCATGTGTCCATTTGAGATTATTTTGTGAATAAAAATTGTGGCAGATGTTGCTGTCTAAATCAATTTAAAGTAACACAGCTATTAACCTAAATTGGAAGGAGATTTTGATCTGCACTTGACCTCAGGTAAACAAGTGCAGCCTGACGGGATATTTTAGTTCTTCATAAATACAGTAGGATATCTGGGCATAAAAGCTGGTTTATGTTACTTTTTGAGCAGCTCCTAGCTAGTTGTTGTTGTTATTCACACAATGTGGTGTTAGATGTTGGGTAAATAGGCACTTGTTTAGTGATTAACAGTAGAGGATGGTGAAGGCTTATACTATGACAGGTTTGTTTGGTGACTGCCCAGATAGCAAACAATGATCGAAATAATGTTAAATCAATGTTAATGTGTCAACATTAACAGCATTGAATCAATATCACTTTTGCACCTGGAATTAATGTTGAAAAAATGTTGAAATTTCAACAAAAAAATCAATGGAAATGACATTGGTGTTGGTTCAACATCATGTTTGCACTCTCAGAAAATGAAACACAGCTACAATTGACTTAAAGCCACACAGCCTGAAATCAACTGAAGATAAAAGAAGACATTAAATCTCTCAAGATCTCAGCAGAAGCTCTTTTTGAGAATTAACAGGTTTAGATGTTGATGATTTATTGAAAATGTTTGGTCACCATTATGATGGTCACTGGTTCCTTTAGTTGGGCAGTTTGACTCTTGGCTTTTTGTGTGAGTTTGTGGTCTTTGTAACAGTGTTTACCAAAACCATTTGTTGAAAATAAAACCAGAAACAAAATGATCCACTGATATAGTTTTCAGCATCATAAAGAAGAGTTTATTAATCTTGTTCCTGACCAAAAGTACTTATTTGTTATTCAAATATTATGTTCACCAATAATACTTTCTTGCCACAGATCATATTCTGATTTTTTTTTTAAATGCATTATGGGGAAACATTTTTTTTGACACACACAGACATCAAGAATCAGCATATGAATCTCAACAATGGTGACAGGCTTCATGCATGCTGGGAGCCACCGTAGTATACAACTCATGAGACTGCCTCCATGCAACTCATGCATTGCTGCATGAAGCATGTCACCATTGTTGAGATTCATTGATGATATGTGATTCTGATTCTTGATGTGTGTGTGTGTGTGTCTAAAGATTTTTTGCTCTTTAAATTTAACGATTCAGAATGTCTGATCTGTAGCAAGAAAGTATTGTTGATGAAAGTAACCTATTAAAAGCAAATACACACTTTTGATCAGGAGAACAATTAGTAAATGACTTTGCTTTATGATGATAAACTATATCAGCTGATCATCGTTGTTGTTGTTGTTGGTGTTGGTTTCTTTGCCACTAATGATGTGTTTTGATAAACACTGTCACAAACTCACACAAAAAGTCAAGAGTCAAACTGCCCAACTAAAGGAAACACTGACCACCATAATGGCGACCAAACATTTTCAATAAAACATCAACATCTAAACCTGTTAATTCTCAAAAAGAGCTTCTGCTGAGATCTTGAGATTTATTGTCTTCTTTTATCTTCAGTTGATTTCAGGCTGTGTGATTTTAAGTCAGTTGTAGTTGTGTTTCATTTTCTGAGAGTGCAAGCATGATGAATCAACATCACATGTAAGATTGATTCAATGCCATTACCATTGATTTTTTTTGTTGAACTTTCAAATTTTTTTTAACATTAATTGTGGCTGCAAAAGTGATATTGATTCAATGTGGTTAATGTGTGTGTGTGTAGAGTAGAGATCAGGTGACGGTTCTTGTGAGACATTTTGTGGAGTAACACATTTTTAGAAATTAAACTGTTTAATGAATCAGTCTTACTACATCGGAGTTCAGTTATATCTTTCTTGTGGGATTTCTGGGAAAACATGTGTTTTGTTTTTTTTTTGAGGGGGGGGGTGCTTTTCAGTTTGTTATTCTCTGAGACTGATGAAACTGTATTGCATCAATAACAAATGGTGGGGCAATGATTTATTATCTCTTATCTAATAAATGTTTCTTTTAGTCTGCTTCATAGATGTGTCTTATTAATGAACGGCTAACCCAGCTAACACATTTCTGTTCTCAGTACATTTTCCAAACGTTCAGTTTTTATGGAAATGTTCAAGTGCCCAGTTTTTAGGGTTAGTGTGACATTCCTGAAACATACAAACACCTGCTGTGAACAAACACTGAAAGAAAGAGAAATAAGAACACAAACCACAACTTTCTTCAGCCACAGCCTTAGATGAACTGAAGATAAAAGACATTAAATCTCTGAAGATCTGATTCAACAACTCCACAAACAGCATTACCAGCTTCACTTATTACTAACCAGACTGACTTTATTTCTGTCACACATCTACAGAAGGTCTTATCGAGAATTAACAGAGGTTTAGATGTTGATGTCATATTTAAAATGTTTAGTTTAAGGTCGCCATCATGGAGATCAGTGTTTGGTTTAGTTGAGCTCTTGATCCTTAAATTTTGTTGGGTTGCTTTATCAGCAGTTGCTTATTTTAGAAAACATTTTTTGCATTGATGAAGCAGCTCAACATGTCTGTTTTTAATAACTGACGAACAACTTCTTTTGAAATTGAAATGTTATTTGTGAAGTAATAAACTCAAATGATGTGGAAAAAAAATAATAATTTGTAACACTTAAGTGATTTGTATAAGATTGTCCAAAACTAGATGTTGAGACACACTTAGACATCAGCACTAATCATACAAACCTCAACAATGGTGACAACTAAAAAATAATTCAGCAGCATAATTTATTCATGTCGCAATGCATGTTGGGAGCCATGAATGTGTTTTGTATGCTGGCATGAATCATGTCACCATTGTTGTGTTTCATATGCTGAATGCTGATGTTTGTGAGTGTAGAAATGACCTCTCTCTGCAACTTTCTCTTATACTTAACATTGGATACTCATGGTATCTCTACTCATCATTTTAATAATAACCCAAACCTTCTTCACTAGAGTATTCCTACCTCTTTCATTACAGAGTTTCTCCAGTAATTCCACTTTGTTCTATTCATTGTTCTGTTAGCTTGAGATTGATTATATTTTTATCAAATGTGGCTAATTATATGTTTGTCTCAAAAAAGAATCTTACTCTCTCTAGTGGCGCAGAGCATCACAGGTTCAAAAGCACTGCTGTGGTCAGACACCTCTCTGCCTATTTTGGGGACAAATTTGTACCAGAAGCGAGTTAATGCTGTCAAAACCTTCTTTTAGTGACATCCTCAGTGACAACAAAATTGTTAGATTCAAATGACATCAGGCCATTTCATGACCACCATCACTTCATGTTATTTTAGTTTAGCTTTCTTTGTTACTTCAAATGTGTTTAACAAGCATACTGTCACAGCAGCCAGAAAAGACAAATGTATAATAAGAGTGAAGAGCCAAACTAATGGAAACAGTGATCACCGTTATGGTGACTTCAAATGAAACACAGAGTTAAACCCCTGTTAATTCTCAATAACAACTTTTGTGCATGTCTAACATAAATAAAGTCAATCTGTAAATAAGTGAAGCTGGTAATGCTGTTTGTGGAGTTGTTTAATCAGATCTTCAGAGATTGAATGTCTTTTATCTTCAGTTGATTTCATCTAAGGCTGTGGCTGAAGAAAGTTGTAGTTCTTGTGTTTCTGCTCGTCTCTTTTTCTGTTCTCTTCTTTCTTCAGTGATTCTGCTTGTTAACAGGCTTATTAAGGCTGAGACTGTATATTCAATATACACAGATTTTGTGGCTCAGATAAGGTCCAGTTCAGGTTTATTTCTTTGGCTTAATTCACTGATCTTATGACTGAGTTTAATATGAGCAATATCTTACTAACTTTGTTTTATTGGGATTCTATTAAAGATCCAGTATAGTTTCAAACAGAAAAGTTTCTAAAACAATCACTAAGGACTTTAAACTAGAGTGTGATTTACTCACAAACATACTATGAATCTCAACAATGGTGACATGCTTAATGCTGCAATGCATTCTGGGGGCCAAATTGCTTAGTGTACAATGTGTTTTAAAACTCACTCTGATTTTCTGTTTAAAACTGTTTTATTGTTGTATTTCTGGAAAAGATCCAACACAAACTTAAGATTTTGCACATATAAAACTCTAGTCATTAGATCAGTAAGTTGTCACTACATGATGATTATACTCTTATCATCAAACAGCTGACAGTAGCTGATCACATTGTCTATTCCCTTTAATGCCATAACAGTTACAACAACCACAGAAAAGCTAACACTTAAAAAGTCAAGAGTAAAACTGCACAACTAAAGCAAACACTGACCTCGATAACGGTGACATCAAACCAAACTGTTATTTTCAACAAAACATCAACATCTAAACCTCTGGTAATTCTCAGTAACAACTTTTGTAGATGTTTGTCAGAAATAAAGTCAGTCTGGTTAGTAATAAGTGAAGCTGGTAATGCTGTTTGTGGAGTTGTTTGATCAGATCTTCAGAGATTTAATGTCTTTTATCTTCAGTTGATTTCAGCTGTTGCTGAAGTCGTAGTTCTTGTTGTTTCTCTGTCCTTCTGTGATTCTGCTCGTTATCACCTAATTATCTCATTAACTCCAACACCGATTCAGTGTTACATTTAACAGCATGTAGTGTTCACACTGAAGAGTGTGGACCTAAGAGATAGAGACAGAGATCTGGGCTAATCCATGCGGGGCCTACATGGGTGTGCTGGCTGGGAGGCGTCCCGCCAGGGGGACTGTAACAGTTAAGGGGTTAATAATGTGAGGTTAAATACATAAAGTATATTTGTGTAATTTAACATATTTAATTATTGCAGGTTTAAAAAAAAAATTGAGTTTGCATTTCACTGTTTTTATTAATTTTGAAGAATACTGAATCTGTTTTTGTGCAAGTGAGATGAGTAAATGCATGCTCAAATTTAGTCCATCATGATTAAACAGCACCTCTGCACTTACGATTTCTCTCAGCATGGGGAGGTGTCAGTGACTAAATGTCAAAACACTTATTTGAAAAAAGTAACTCTCATATTTTGTTGTAAATTTTAAAAAAAGTATTGCGTTATTTTACTAGTTACTTGAAAAAAGTAATCTGATTACAGCCCTGTCATTACTTGTAATGCGTTACCCCCAACACTGCCACTGATCTGGACGAGCTCACAGATACTGTAACATCATACATCAGTTTCTGCGAGGATAAGTGCATTCCTACCAGGACATTCTTATCATTCTCTAATGATAAACCATGGTTTACTGGGAAACGCAAACAGCTTTGTTTTGCCAAAGAGGATGCTTATACAAGTGGGGATAAAATTTTATACAAGCATCAGCCTTGACAGATCTGAGGACCATCACCAAATACAAGATATTTTGACACACAAAATACAAGACATTGCATTGACACTATTTTGGATGGAGAAAACTCCTTAGCAGTTACATTGTTAATATAGTAATATGACATTAGCTAAATATATGCGAAAATGTCATTAAATGAGATTTAAAAAGTACAATGAATGTATATAAGTGATAATTGCATTATACTGGCTGTATATATATATATATATATATATATATATATATATACATATACACACACTCTTAGAAAGGATGTGTTAAAACGGACTCAAACTGTGTTCAATTCTTACACATCAATGTGTGAGTTTAGGGACAATGTTTGTTGTGTTAATTCTGACACATTCATCGAGTCAATGATTTTAACACAGTGAATGTGTCAGGAAGATTAACCAGAGGTGTAGTCAAGACCAAACCCTCCAAGACCGAGACCAAGAGCATTCAAGAGGGAAGTTAATGAGATAATTAAGTCATTAATCAAGCAGTAGTGATGAACACCTGTTGTTAACAGGCAGAATCATTGAAGGAAAGAGGAAAACAACAACAAAATAAAACACCTGTGCTACTTCTGAACATGAAGATCAAATGATCAATGATCTCTTTATCAAATCCAGTCAAAAAACATCACTTACACATCAGTGCTTGTGTTTTAGGACAACACTTAATTTTTACACATTCACTGTGACAAACACTGACATTCAGACTGTGTCAAAAAGCATTTGTTAAAAAAAAACCCTACTCAAATTGACTAAATTCTTAAATTCAAACAGAATCACCAAAGAAAATCAGAAGAAGAAAATTTTACGTCACCATCATGGGGAACAACTTTTGAGAAATCCATTGGATTATATTAAAAAAGCTGAACTTCTGCTGTAGAATCACAGTGCTGCTGTAATCAATAATGTAAATCTAACTCAGAGATTGGGCTCTAAATGAGTTCAGTGATTCAGGTCAAATAAACATTAAACATTATGATTTCAACAGCAGGTGTTCATCATTAATGTTCAATAGTCACACGATTAATGAATTATCTTAATTGAATGGTCTGGTTTTGGTCTTGGAAGGTCTGGTCTCGTCCACACCTCTGGTCTTGAATGGTCTTGGTTTTGGAGGTCTGGTCTTCACCTCTGAAATGAACACAAAGTTGTGTAAATGTGTAATATTCACACATTACAGGTGTTCTTGGCTGCACAGATTGTGTTGATGCTGTGAACAAATACACAGGTTGTGTTCATTTTAAAACTACACATAATATGTGTAAAACAACTGAATTCTTCCAACACATTTTTATATTTGTATTCTTTATGAAATATAAACTAGAGTGCTACTCATAATATGTCACTTCCCTACACATTTCATCTTAGAGTGAATGTATACTAGATTAACTTGATTTAAAGCAAGACACAACCAGTAACCAGTTTTGTCGTTCTCTGGTCAGTCTTCAGTTTTTTGACTATTTTGCTTCTATAATATGTCTTTTAGTGGAAACAAAATATTCAAAATCCATATTGAAGCATTTATTACACTTTATTACTCAATTTATTGTAGATTTCAGTTACAATACAAATCTCAAAAAAGTTTCTTCATCCAATGTTCAGATTTCTAGTCTCGAAATGATAATGCCAATTTATATAAGGCTTTATTTGCGTTCTTACTTTTAACCTGTGGTGTCTTGCCTTAAATGATTTTAAACCGCACATCCTCAGAGTCCAGGAAACAGGTAGAGTTTCTTTGGAAGGGTCATCCTGTCAACACACGGCATTAGTTTACCAGGGACTGATAGTCGTGTGTCTTTCTCCATACATGAGGTGACCTATAGAAAGAAAGATCATATTTGAATGTGACAAGCAAGCCCCTGTATTAATTTTAGCTGAGTAGTACATCGAGGGTGAGAAACAGCTGGAAGAGATTGTTTAGGCTTTTGGCAGAAATAAAGCAAACCAGCTTAAATGGGGTTTTCAACATTTACCTTCCTGAACAACTCCTTAATTTCATCACTATGAGCCCAATCGCAGAACACCTCCAGTATGTAACAGATGAAATAACTTCCATTGACACGATTCCTGTACGCAACGATATCTGTGGAGAAAAAACATTGGTTGACTGAAGTTCACCATTGGCACTGTGAATCCACATTAAAGTAACTTTGATAAATAGAGGAAACAGTTGCTTTTTTAACAGTTCTTTGAATACAAAGAAAATGAACAGAAGTGTGAGCTACAAGTCAATCTCATTTCAGCACGAAATGAGCATTTACCAGGGAGGGTGGACTTGAAACTGACAAAGTCTTTCTCAATGTGCACCGCGGCGTCTGATTGTATTTCCACAGCTCCTGAGTTTTCTGGATAGAGACACGGTTTACAATATTACAATAAATTCAGGAAAAAGATAAATACAGAGTACAAAGAGAAACAGAAATATGCTTAGAGGAGTAAAATTTTATCAGTCATGTCGTACCTCCTCTGCAGGCTTGGATCAGAATAACCTTTGGTTTGTCAATCAGAGCAGGACAATTCACTGAGTTCAGATGGGTGAAGATGTCGTCAACAAAGAAGTAATCATCGGGGCCAGTATAACTGACACCTGCACCTAAAATGGCATCTTTATTTTTGATTATGTTCCCGTGAGACATTATAACCACGAAGGTGCTGTCCGAGTCTTTATGGTCAGGAAGTGCAGCGAAGTTCACGACTGCCGCTTTTATTTCCTGTGAATAAAATGCACATTATTAAATAGATAAAGACTAGAAAACACCATAACTAAACCAAAATATTTGTTTACATTTCTTTTCTATATCCACACTAGAGGTCTACTAGCTCTATATAGACAAGGTTGCTTTCATCAGGCTGGACTTTCGTCTTACGCACTTTTCCAGAGAGATTTCTGTGTTTCTCAACATTGTAACCCAAAGCTGTCAGCAGCCACTCCATGTTCTCCTCGTCTCTCTCTGCTCCGGGCCTGTTGTGTATGTTGGTGATCAGCAGGGCTAAACCTTTCCTCTGAGACTTGTTCTTTGGTAAATAAACCTATGAGAAAACATCAGTATTATGCAGAATTAAAGCACAAGCTGTTGGTGCTGAAGCTGTTTCTAATGGAGTCACCTGAACTCAAACTATTAAGTGATTATAAATAAATAATATGATAGATGATTAACCAATAATAAAATTCATAATAATATAAAAGAAAACATAATTGTCCATAATATAATAAAACACATGTTCCGGCACTAAATTAAACGATGGATATTAACTCATTTTGCATTAAAAACAAGATAAATGTATCTCTGGGGCATCAAACCCTGCTTCTGGAGGGCCACAGTCCATCAGCGTTCAGCTCCAATATACCTGTCTGAATCCTTCAGCTCATCCTGAACACTTGGATGGAGTTAAACTCTGCAGGACGACGGCCCAACAAAAGAAGGACTGGCAGTCCCTGAATGTACTGTTTTATACAAAAGTTAATTGAAAAATACTTGCATCATCTCTATTGTCTCTAAGAATTTTGTTCTTAAACTCTTGGGTGCAGAGAATAATCCTGTCTGGTCTCTTCCAATCGGACTGGATGGGCTGCTGCTGACACACAAAGACTGGAGCATTTCTCCCGTCCACCTGCTCAGGCTGCTGAACTGGAAAGACAGGAAAACACACATCTAAATATATGTAGAACAAAGAACATTCTATACATCTATAGTTTTGACTGCAACTACATTCATTTACAAATTAAAGTCTACAGCATAAGAGTCTCCAGTGTCCTTGTGTTCAGGTCATAAACAGTTCTTTTTGATCTAATATTTGATGTTTTTTAAAATGTTGTAGATTTATGTAGCAAATGAGAAATGAGACCTTTGAGACAAAGGTCTTGTTAAAGCATTAGTTCACTTTCAGATAAAAAATTAGCCCAAGCTTTATGCCTTCTGTATTCAACATACAAAAAAAAGGAAAAACTCTCACAGTTCAAAAAGCTTACGCTATGTCCTACACCTTCCCTATTTAACTTACGGAAAAAAATTAACTGACGTGACGCCAATTTACACTTTCTTCATAACTTGAATGCAGAAGGGATTCACTTGTTAAATATGGAGTATGTTTATGATGGATGGATGTGGATGGAGACACTTTCTTCAGCTCATACTCGTGACCCATGTTCACTACCATTATAAAGCTCGGATGCGTCAAGGATATTTATTAATATTTCTCCGATTGTGTTAATCAGAAAGAAGAGAATCATTTACTCCTAGGATGGCTTGAGGGTGAGTAAAGCTTGGGCTAATTTTCATTTTTTTAGGTTTGTTAAATATGTAAAAGTATGGTATCTGGGGTAAAATTTGTTGACAGGACATGGTTAGATTGAGATGGGAAATATCATATATTAAGTTGGGTGTCCAACTCAGAGATAATCGCCATATTTATAATGAATCCATCATATTTAAAATATTGTGTGTCTGTGGGGTAAAAGACCCACCTCACCAAAAAGGATGTGTTAATTAATAAAATTGAAGAATGTGGATAACCAAACAGTTGTGGGACACCATTGACTAAAAAGAAAATAAAAATAAAAAATATGATGGAAGTCAATGGTGTCCCACAACTGTTTGGTTATCCACATTCTTGACAACTTGAGGTCAATTTTTGGGTGAACTAACCCTTTAATAGTTTATTTGTTGGATTTTAAAGGTGCTTTATGTAAGAATGAGAGCTAGGGTTGAAATGGGTACTGCAGTCCAAATTCAAAACATTGTTTGCTCCGCCCCCTCCTCCTCAGACTCGACACTAATGTGGGTTGCCAGTTTGAAGACACTCAACAGGAACAAGCCCAAAGTTCAAAGTGGCTGTATGGTTTTCAGAGAAACAAGTATGTGAACTCAGAATGTTTAATACATATCTGCAAACATATGCTTTAGTACAGTTAAAACTTAGAGCACCTTCAATTGTTTTTATCAGCAAATACTGTTTTTGTTATGGCTATTATAACACATTTTTTGTGTCAATTGATCATGTGTAGAGAGAGAGAGAAACAACACTGTGTCCAACACAACATGTGTTAAACTATCATCCAATCACATTGCTGCTACGTCACTCCACAAGCCGTTAAGCAAGTTTGTGCCTCTTTCTTCATTGGTGGATGACTTGTGTTCATTTTGACACATTCATTGTGTCAGGAAGGTGATCTGCTGTTAACAAGCAGAATCAAAGGAGAAATTCACAATTTAAGTCACCATCATGGAGATCGGTGTTTGCTTTAGTTGAGCTCTTGACCCTTGACTTTTTAATGTTAGATTTTGTTTGGGCTGATGTAACTGAGTTATAACACAGTGCTGCTGTAATCAGTAATGTAAATCTAAGTCAGAGATTGGGCTCTAAATGAGTTCAGTGATTCAGATCAAATAATGATTATGTGAAAACATAACCAACACCACCTGATTATCTTTTCTCTTTGCTTGACTAGCTGTTACAACTCAGTTACAGCAGCCCAAACAAAATCTAATGTTAAAATGTCAAGGATCAAGAGCTCAACTAAAGCAAACACTCATCTCCATGATGGTAACTTAAAATTGTGATTTTCTCCTTTGATTCTTCACCTTCCTAAAACATTTACTGTGTTAAAATCATTGACTCAATGAATGTGTCAGAATTAACACAAGCGTCGTCCCTTAAACTCACACACTGATGTGTAAGAATTTAACACATTTTGAGTCAGTTTTAATTCATCCTTTCTAAGAGTGTGTATTGCATTCATTTGAACTGATCAAAAATACCACATCTATGACACAAATTGTGTGATTTATGATACATTAGTGTGTTCAATATTTTAACACTGCCTGTGTTAAGAAGAATAACACACTGGTTGAGTTAAAAAAAAGTAACACAACATGTGTTGTCCTTACCTACACTCTAAAAAATGCTGGGTTAAAAACAACCCAAGTTGGGTTAAAAATGGACAAACCCAGCTGTTGGGTTGAATCTTTAACCCAACCTGCTGGGTAGTTTTATTTAACTCAACTGATGTTTAAAAATTACTTTATTGATCACTTAAAATGAACCCAAAATAGGTTGGAAAATAACATTTATTAATATGTTTAATTAATAATAATTAAATAATAAACATGTATTAAATTGCTTTTTAATGAATGTTCACCTTTTGATTATTATTGTTGCCTCTAGTAATTATGTGTCTGATTTTTAATTTCCAACCTTATTTTGGGTTCATTTTAAGCCAGCCATGTAGTCATTTTTAAACAATAGTTGAGTTAAATAAAACTACACAGCACATTGGGCAAACATTTACCCCTACCGCTGAGTTAAAACAACTCAATCACTGGGTTTGTCCATATTTAACCCAACTTGGGTTGTTCTTAACCCAGCATTTTTTAGAGTGTAGACACACAGGTGTGTTGTTTTTAACACAACCTGTGTTATATCTTAACACACCCATGTGTTAAAGGTGCTCCAAGCGATCCTGGGTGGAGTAACTTTCTGTTGACGTTCGAAGTGTTGTCAAACAAAACAGAGGCTAGCTAGACCCTCTCTCCTCCTCCTCCTCCTCCCCTCCCCGCTTCCTGAAACAGTCATGAACGCGCATTTAAAATCATTCTTGTTGGTTATTGGCTGGAGCATGTTTATTATGTTTTGTGGTCCAGGCTGCACCAGTTTGTTTTTATTGCCGTTCTCGAAGCTTGTGGCGACTACAGAGACCGCGTTTTTTTACAGTGTGTTCAGGGGACAGGCAGCTAGCAGATAGTGAGGAGATGTTTGCTGTATGTGACAAAAAATGTTTTGGTCTAAAAACACGTGACATCACTTGAAGAAAGACCAATGAAGGTCCAGGTATCGTTCGTTCATTTGTTTTTGGTTTCACATAGGAAAATGAAAAAAACGAGAAAACAACTCCTTTTTCCGTTTTTTCATTTTTTTAGAAAAACAAATAAATTAGAAAAAACAACTCCTTTTTCAGTTTTTTCGTTTTTTTAGAAAAACAAATAAATGAGAAAACAAATCCTTTTTTTGTTTTTTCGTTTTTTAGAAAAACGAAAAAACGAAATTATGACTTGATTTTTGGTTTTCCCGTTCTTGCACAGAAATCAGAAAAAACACTTGATATTCCGATTGGGTCCTGTGGGTGGTGCTAAATCTGATTGGTCATTGTTTTTCAAAATAAGAGTTTTCCCAACACTGAAATTTTTAGCTTGTAAAATTAATTTTAGATTAATTTTTAAAGTTTTAGATGTTTTTATAAAATTAAATTCTTATTTTTTTATTCTTATTTTTTTTTTATTGTTATGAATAATATATTTTTATAATGTCTATTTGTTATTTAAGGCCTACTTACGCTACAAACATCATAGATGTATGATGTATGGAGTAGCACAAATTACACAAAAATTTAAATATGCTTTGAGGTTCCTAGAACAAGTAATATGCAACATGCCTTTAGTGAAAGTATAGCGGTAGGCTAACAGGCCTATTACATCGTCATTATTATACAATATAATGCAGTATGTGCTCACTCGGTTGTTTTCTCGTTTTTTTCGTTTTCCTATGTGAAACCAAAAACAAATGAATGAACGATACCTGGACCAATGAAGAAAGAGGCACAAATTTTGTGGAGTGACATAGCAGCAATGTGATTGGATGATAGTTAACACATGTTGTGTTGGACACAGTGTTGTTTCTCTCTCTCACACATTAGTGTGTTAAATATTTTATGCCTGTATTAAGAAAAAATAACACACTGGTTGAGTTAAAAGTAACACAAAATGTGTTGTCCTTAACTAGACACACAGGTGTGTTAAAATATAACACAGGTTGTTTTTATTTAAACATTTATTTATTTTTATTTTTTATTTTTTTTCCCTGCAATCATACACTATGGGTGAAGTGAAAAGCACATTTTTCTTGGGGTGTTCCTTTAGCCCTGTTGAGCCCTATAGTATATTTTAGTACTGCAGATTTTACTGCTTTATATATATATGACAATGTTATGAAGAAGAATCGCACACCCTTATTTTCAACATAATTTTCTGTTAAATATTGAACAATATTCACATGATTATTTGTATTATTTAGAATAAACACATTTTTATATACAAAAATATTAACATAACTACCATTTCATGTATATTTCTCTTTATGTTTCCAAATGATGACTACTAGAGTGCTACACTAAGACTAAATCTTAAACTAGTAGTTATTTTTTTTACCTTCCTTAAGTTTCCGCTCAAGATCAATTGCAAGGTCATTTTGTTTCATGTTTTGCAGCACTTTCACTGCAATATTCCCAGCATTAGCACTGTACTGCTGAACCATGCGATCCACGACTTCATGACGAACAGTAGTCTGAAGCCTCGCTCGAGGAATAGGCTTGATGTCTTCTGTCATAGGATTACAGAGTTGCCAGATGAATTGATCGAGCTCTTTATCCACAAGCTCATCAAGTGCCTCGACTATCACTCTTTTAGTGGCGGCCATTTTTTGTCACTAGGAGAAAAAGGACAAAAGTTAAAAGGACAAATCTGGGATCAATGTACACCAATTGTTCTCTTTAATAGTTCACATAATAAACTAAATCATAATTGTTTGTGATGCAGTTACAGCCCAACAGATCTTTCATTCAGAAAAGCAGGAATTCAAGGATATAAATGGAGGTTAGGTGAACTCTGGCTTGTAAATTACTAGTGAAAAGATGTTTCAGGAGGATCAGTACAAAGAATACAAAGTTATAAAATCTGCATGGATCGCAATGTTATTGTAAAATAGACAAATCTTTTTTCATATTTGTTCTGGGTTCAAAGTAATTTGCATGCATAAAATCAAGAGTGTGTCATTTACTGTACATTAGAGGTCAGAGTATCCTCTGAATGCACTGCTTCACAGAAGTCAGTTTAACCAATCAGAATGAGCTACAGGGAAAATTACTCCACTAATTCAACACCATTTTAATGTGGGACTATGAAAACAAATATGACGTGATGTTGGCTGGATCAATATTAGCCTAAGTATATTAATATCATATACAATTAATATCAGCCAATTTCAAAATATGGCTGTCTATTAAAACAAAACACACTTCTGAAAGATTGACAAACACTCAAAATATATATCAGTGGACTGAAGGCCTTGTGATAACTGATACAGAATTAAAACATGCAACACTGACTTCCAAAGCCATTTTGTGTGATTTTTTTCCAGTGATAGTGATAATTCAGGGATAATTCACCCAAAAATGAAAATTCTGTCATCATTTCCTCACCCTCAAGTTGTTCCAAACCTGTACAAATTTCTTTCTTCTGCTAAACACATAATAAGATATTTTGAAGAATGTGGATAACCAAACAGTTGTGGGACACCATTGACTAAAAAGAAAATAAAAATAAAAAATATGATGGAAGTCAATGGTGTCCCACAACTGTTTGGTTATCCACATTCTTGACAACTTGAGGTCAATTTTTGGGTGAACTAACCCTTTAATAGTTTATTTGTTGGATTTTAAAGGTGCTTTATGTAAGAATGAGAGCTAGGGTTGAAATGGGTACTGCAGTCCAAATTCAAAACATTGTTTGCTCCGCCCCCTCCTCCTCAGACTCGACACTAATGTGGGTTGCCAGTTTGAAGACACTCAACAGGAACAAGCCCAAAGTTCAAAGTGGCTGTATGGTTTTCAGAGAAACAAGTATGTGAACTCAGAATGTTTAATACATATCTGCAAACATATGCTTTAGTACAGTTAAAACTTAGAGCACCTTCAATTGTTTTTATCAGCAAATACTGATTAATTGCGATTGATTAATCAGAATAAGCTATCATGGAAAAATTAATACATTTTTGTTACTCAGTGTATTTATTAATTATATCCATTTGTAATGTTTATAGGCATATACTATGCTACTTTAAAAATAGCTATAACCATTTAATCAATTATAATATTTGTTTATATTTACATGAAAATATAATAATAATTGGAAAAAGCAGAGGAGTAAAATAGTTTAGAATAATTTTATTTTATTACTGTAATTATTTTAGAGGAATTGTGCTTAACTCAAGTGAAAATTATTACATTTCAATTTTATTTAAAAAAAAAAGTAGGCCTACTCGTTGCATGCTTGTATATTATTTCATTCTGTCTTACTTTATTCAAACCCAGTCGAAACTTGCGCAGTCTCATTTTATTTCCGCAAATGACATAATTGTTTTAACAATCAGACAATAGCTGAACACAGCTGCGAGAACTTGAGACGTGACTCAGCTTTTCCATATTATTATTTTGCTTTGAAATGAAAAAAAAAAAAAAAAAAAAAAAAAAAACTGCGTTAACCTGCGAACCTACATGATCAAAGCAAAACTATTGCTCGATTATTGCAATACAAGTCTTTTGATTCGCCTATTACAGAGGACGAATATTTAAAATATCGAGACAGGACAATGCGTGTGACATAATTTACAGACTAGGCTAATTGTTGCTTGCAATACTTCCAATGCGCTACAGGACATTTTAACGCGTTCAGAACAAACAATGTCATCTTATATTCTCCTAACAACATTCACTTTTAGAAAAAAAGGTACAAAAGCTCACACTAGGGCGGTACCCTTTAAAAGGTTCTATTAGGCTACAAAAGTAGGTACAAAGGTGTACTTTTTTTTTTTTTTTTTTTTTACTTTTTTTTTTTTTGAAAGGGTGCCGCCCGAGATGGTAAAATTAAGTAAGTATATGGAAACCCTAAGGGCACATGGTTGAAATTATTTGTCAATGCATTTGAGTTCTCTCGCACAAATGTTCGCTGTTTGTGCTCTTTGCAAACGAACGCAGAGTTCTCGGGAGAACGCAAACGCATTTGCGAGATAATTTTGTGAGAATTGAGAATTTGTTAAAAGTGAATTATGGATGCTCTACTTACGTCTCTGGTTGAACAGAATTGTGTGTAGTCTGTCTGCACCTTGTATTTCACTTCGTTTGAGGTTTTACTTTCTCTTTGGTTCTGACCGTCTCACATTTGAGCGCGCAAAGTACCCACCTTTTCCTCTAGGTCACTTCTGCAACGGACTGTAAACAATCAGCGCTCGAGATTCTTCCTGCAATGAAAGCAATAAGCATTCGAGAAAATCGCTGAAACTATAGTGTAAAACGATTTGAGATTATCCTTTTTGAATATCAGAAGGAAAATGTGGTAATTTTTTAAATATATATACTTTTTTATTAAAGGTGTCTTTAATTAAAGGTGTCTATGTCTATTCAGTTGCTTCTGAGTATTTGGAATTATTTTTTAGCAAATATTTATAATATTTAAAATTACATATTCATTATTCACTGTCACAGTTTAATATTGTTACAGTTCATGTCTCCCCTGGACTCCATCTCCCATGATCCTCCCTGTTCCACACCTGCACTCACTTCATCACTCTCCACGGATCACTTGCACCTGGACTTTGTCATTAGCACTCCCTTTATATTGGACTCACTTCCCTGCACTCCGTGTCCATTCTATTGTTTACTATGTGTTTGCTGTTCTGTTCCTTGTTTAATAAATCCCCGTTTTTTGTTGAAGTCTGATTCTGCTGCAGCCACACACTTGTAACAAATATATGACCAATGGTGAATAAATCCTATAATGAATCACACATGCTAAATATGCATATGTGTGAATGGATATATTGTTGATCTTCATGACCTTAGACAGTTATCTTTACACGTCTCATACAGCTATCTATCGCAAGAATAAAGTTCAAACTGATAATTCTCTTTCTACAAACTTTGACTCTTGGTTTATTTGGTTGTAAAGAGAACATATTTTTTCTGTGGAAACTGGGATAAAAACTGTTGCTTCATTCCTGACATGACCCTTAGTCACCTTTCAGATATGCCTGCCAAATACAGGAACTGCCTGTGAAATATAAGTGACCTCTATATAGCACTTTATACAGTACAGACTGTTTAAAAGCAGCGATAACAGTAAAATTATGCATGTATGGCTGTTCTGCTTAAGTCAGTTCGGTGTCGATTCGGTTCCGTTGTAAAGATCATCAATTATTAACCCTTATGTTGTGTTTGGATCATTTCAACCTGGAGAGGATTTTCCCGTACCCAAAAATGCAAGTTAATGTTATTGCATTGCACTAAAATTTACTGACTTTACTCACCCAGAGTCTAACAACTTCTCATAGATTTTCTGATACTGAAAAATTGCACTGTTTTTCACACTAGTGTGCTTTAATGTTTAAATATGAAATTTGTTTTAATGCGGTTAGTTTTAAGTTTTTATTTTGTACAAATTGGCACAAAGTCACACTTGTGGTGTTCACAGTCAAAAATGACCAGCCTACAGAAAAATAGCTCATAAATCTCTTTTTATGCTGTTTTATCACCAAATATTGTATTCAATCTTTTTGTCAACTTGTTTTCTTTAAATTAGGACAGGTTTTGTATTTATTTTTTAAACTGATTGATTGTAGGCCTCATTGATCTGAGCTTATTGGTCAAAAATGACCACCCATTGAAAATGAATGGGGGAGTCGAAAATCAGAGAAACACTTAGTGTTCAGGAGCATGTTCATCGTGTTCATGTTCACATATGTACATGTGGGTGAGCAAAAATAAAGGCCTGGGACCTCTGCATGTGTGGATACATGCATACTTGTGCATCCACGCATATACACACACGTCCATGTACACAAACAAAGTTTTTTGAGTATTACAGGCTTTCTTTTGCACAGAGATGAACTTAAATCAGTTAAATCATCTTCAAATCAGTGAGGCTCAGATCAATGAGGCCTACGATCAACCAGTTTCAAAAATAAATACGAAACCTGTTTTAACTGATAGAAAACAAGCTGACAAAAAGATTGAATCCCAATATAAACTAGTGTATCGAGTGATTTATAAGTAATTTTTCTACAGGCCGGTCATTTTTTACTGGGAACACCACTAATGTGATAGGGTTTTCAACACAGCACAAGGGTTAAATTAGTTCATTTCCTCTATAAAGCAGTTCTGAAAAAAAAAACAAACAAACAAAAAAACAAAAAAAAACAAAAAAAAAAAAACAGTGATGTCATCATCCAGGTCAGTTCAGTTCTCATACAACAGTGTCAGTACAGTCAGTACAGATCAATAATATTGTTGAATATTAACGACATTGGCAAGAAACCAAACTGCATCAGGTGACAGAATAAAGAGAAGAAAAAAACAGAACAGATACACTGGTTTTAGGAAAACTATGTATTCCAATTCATTAATATGAGAAGAGGGATTGTAAATCCACCCCAGAAACTTTTATGTAGATTTTTCTTATTGTATATATTTCACATTCAAGAGATCTGAATCTGAGAGGATCATCAGCGCAAATGACATGTCATTTATTCATAAACTCTTAAATCATGTTAAATCGTGGATTTATTCTCTGTGAAATTATATTTATTTGAGTTTTTCTGACCTTAAATGGCACTTCAGACTGACCTGTCATGTCCGTGTGCACTGAACTCTTCGGTGATCCTGAGGGGAAAAACATCTTCTATAGAGACCAGAAAAACAATCTTAGGCTAATCTAAACTTATCAATGCAAGTAACAATTCTTACAACAATAATAATGTTCTTTAAAACTAATTGAAATTTAAATAATATTGCTTTAATACCCAATTTATACCTTAATAAATATTGGAATTCATAAAATTTCACAATTTCTCACCTTGCATTGACAATGTACAACCTGTTGTAGTGTAACTGGATGTTGTGTGCGTTTTGTGTTTACTTGTGACTGAATAAACAGATGGATGGCAACTGGGTTGAATCTTCTCCTCTCTGACATGAAACAAACCAGTGGCCTCTGAGGGAATTGCCCTTAATGTTTCTCTCCCATGTGATTACAATCCAAAAGAGACAGAAGAACACAAATCATAAATTGAGTAAAGAAAAATCACATTAAACAGGAAAATAGTATAAACAACTGATAAATGATTTCCTTACATTACCTTTCAAAACCAGAGGGTGACTATGACCTGATGGGCAGATGGAGGAGGAAGGTGAGATTTTTGATGCCAGGAGGAGTGATTCCCAGTTTGCAGCGATTACTGGAGTGTCCTCAGGGAAGGAACTGTGCTGTGTGTCATTCCAGTCCCAGCTAAAATCCCCTTCCAGGAGAGATATAAAGTCTGATTGAGATCTGTTGTTGGTTCGTCATCGCTGTATCTGTGATTCTATCATGGAAGACAGACAGACATGGCAAATGAAAGGAAATCATTCAGTCAGTTTCTGGGATGTCTAAACACTGTGTACATGAATCTGGAAAAAAGCCAGGTATCATCATTGCAGCTCTTTACTCTCAGTCACTTCTTACTTTTTGTTTGCTGTCTGAGTGTACGTAATTCATCAATTGAATGTGTTTTAACATGAAGCAAATTTACACATAAAATTATTACATTAATATAGCTGTTTCTAAACATGTTTTTTTTTTTTTTTGGATATAACCAAACTGTCTCTACTGGAATGATCACAATCATGTTAAACCAAAGTGATCTTCCTTATATAGTCAAACTTATACATTACATAGTTTTCCTTAATATCAAACTTAGCTATAATACATTGATTTTTACATACATTATCATACCTTCACAAATATGCAGTTTGTTTCCATCATACTTTTGTTTATTCATTTCTTATATTTAATACATCTGCACTATGGCTAAAAACAATTCTATACATGACAATGTGCACATTAAATAGTGCTGCTATCATGTTAGCCGACTAGTTAGCAGAGCTCTGTTAGCCATGCTATTCCAGAATAAAAACAAATCTACATAGCAGAATAAATGTGTGTGTGTGCGCGCGCATTTTTGTGACATATCAGGACACAAATGTGTATAATGACATGGGTCTGACATAGATATTAAAAGGAGAGGGTGTCTTATGAGGACATTACAGCATGTCCCCACTTTTCAAAAGGCTTATAAATCACACAGAATGAGTTTTTGTGAGAAAGTAAAAGTGTGCACAGTTTCCTGTGATGGTTAGGTTTAGGGGTAGGGGTAGTGTAGGGGGAGATAAAAATTAAGTTTGTACAGTATGAAAACCATTACGCATATGGAATGACCCCACAATTCACAAAAATGAACATATGTGTGTGTGTGTGTGTGTATGTGTGTGTGTGTGTGTGTGTGTGTGTGTCAGGAAACACTATACACAAATTATAATTTGCAGCATTTTCTAAAGCCAGAAAGCTTACATTAGAAAACAATTAAAGAGTAATGTACAGGGGTGTCAATCAAACCCTGCTTCTGGAGGGCTTCTTCAGTTCAACACACCTGTCTGTAGTCTTCAGGTAATCCTGAACACCTTGAGCATATGCCTGAACACCTGAATGTAGTGTTTTCACAACAGTTTTTAATTGAAATACTTGCTTCTTTTCTCTTTTCTGTAAGACGTCTGAAATTAAACTGTTGGTTGCAAGGAGTTCTGTTATCTATGGAAGCCCGTTTCCGCCACTAAAAAAAAAAAAAAAAACGGCCACAAAAAAAAAAAAAAAAAAAGCCACTAAAAAAAAAAAAACGATTAATTGCGACTTTTTATCTCAGAATTGCGAGTTATAAAGTCAGAATTCTGACATATAAAGTCGCAATTGCGAGATAAAAAGTCAGAATTCTGAGATGTAAAGTCGCAATTGCGTGATAAAAAGTCAGAATTCTGAGATGTAAAGTCGCAATTGCGTGATAAAAAGTCAGAATTCTGAGATGTAAAGTCGCAATTGCGTGATATAAAGTCAGAATTCTGAGATGTAAAGTCGCAATTGCGTGATAAAAAGTCAGAATTCTGAGATATAAAGTCGCAATTGCGTGATAAAAAGTCAGAATTCTGAGATATAAAGTCGCAATTGCGTGATAAAAAGTCAGAATTCTGAGATAAAAAGTCAGAATTCTGAGATATAAAGTCGCAATTGCGTGATAAAAAGTCAGAATTCTGAGATATAAAGTCGCAATTGCGTGATAAAAAGTCAGAATTCTGAGATATAAAGTCGCAATTGCGTGATAAAAAGTCAGAATTCTGAGATAAAAAGTCAGAATTCTGAGATATAAAGTCGCAATTGCGTGATAAAAAGTCAGAATTCTGAGATATAAAGTCGCAATTGCGAGTTATAAAGTCAGAATTCTGAGATATAAAGTCGCAATTGCGTGATATAAAGTCAGAATTCTGAGATATAAAGTCGCAATTGCGTGATAAAAAGTCAGAATTCTGAGATATAAAGTCGCAATTGCGTGATAAAAAGTCAGAATTCTGACTTTATTTCTCGCAATTGCGACTTTATATCTCAGAATTCTGACTTTTTCTCACTACTGTGAAACGTTATTTCTCACAGTTCTTACTTTGCTTGCGTTTCCTTTCATTGCGACTGACCATCAGGATTACTGCTTTGTTATTATTATACATTAAATAGACCATCAGGATTGCTGCTTTGTTATTATTATACATAAAATAGAGGACATCATAAAGGATTATTTTTAGCGCCGATTTACCAATAAAGAAATACTGATTTTACTGAAGGAGACACATAAAGATTAGTCTCCGGACATATGCATTATGCAGGAATATGCATATAGAATGTTTCCACGGTAACCTTGTACACAGCGTTTCAAGGAGAAAAAACAGCTTTTACTGCCATCTAGTGGGCTTAATACTAAAACAACCAATACCTATCATGTTTCATTAACTTTGCAACTCAAGGGTAGAATCATGCAATTCTGCAAATTACAGTCGAGGTATTTGGGCATTAAAAGTTGTTTTTAACAGAATGGATACACTAATGAATTTTACACAATAATAACAATATAATAATAATCATAATAATAAGAAGAATCAGCTGTGGCGGAGGCGCAATAAATCAGACAAAGCTGAAGTGGCACATTTTATACACCAACAGCTTCAGACTTCACGGCAGCACGGCTATCGTTGGATGCACTGTTACAAACAGAGATACTGACCATCAGTTAATTGCGAGAAAAAAAGTCAGAATTCTGACTTTTTATCACGCAATTGCGACTTTTTATCTCAGAATTCTGACTTTTTATCACGCAATTGCGACTTTATATCTGAGAATTCTGACTTTTTATCACGCAATTGCGACTTTATATCTCAGAATTCTGACTTTATAACTCGCAATTGCGACTTTATATCTCGCAATTCTGACTTTATAACTCGCAATTGCGACTTTATATCTCAGAATTCTGACTTTATAACTCGCAATTGCGACTTTATATCTCGCAATTCTGACTTTATAACTCGCAATTGCGACTTTTTATCTCAGAATTCTGACTTTATAACTCGCAATTGCGACTTTATATCTCAGAATTCTGACTTTTTATCACGCAATTGCGACTTTATATCTCAGAATTCTGACTTTTTATCTCGCAATTGCGACTTTATATCTCAGAATTCTGACTTTATAACTCGCAATTCTGAGATTAAAAAGTCGCAATTAATCTTTTTTTTTTTTTTTTTTTAGTGGCTTTTTTTTTTTTTTTTTAGTGGCGGAAACGGGCTTCCATAGTTATCTCCATACTGTATTTAGTCACATATAGCAACTGTTCACTGAGAATGTGATGATGCTCTGCGCCACTAGAGGGAGTGCGTTTGTCTTTCACATGAGTCAGTGGAGCTGAAGAGCTGGTGAGACGAATTCAGTAAGCATCCCTACAGACCTTATTTACCTGTCTTTGAACTTCCGTTTTGACCATTTACATTTCTATGGAATAGCTGTTGAAGAATAATTAGCTGGTGAAATGGATTTACCTGTTGTACAGTTAATGAAAGTTATCATGAGCATTGTTATGTTTAAAGCAGGTGTCTTAACAAATGTCAGTAGACTGGGAAGATTGAAGATTGATTGATAAAATGAGCAGCTCATTCATAAATACATAAGATCGCTGTGGAAATACAAACCGGAAGTCAAAAGACAATGAGCGCAGCGCTGAAAAGGGGCGGGGCTACATAAGGTCTAGTCACACTGAAGCCCTTGAAATGGGAACTCTGGAGAGAACAAACCAATTTTGTATCATAAAAAGGCGTTTGGGACACAGCTGATGAACGAAGCGATGAAAAAACGCCATTAATCTACAACGACCCTTCTTGTGGCGCTCCTCCCCTCAGTGTCCTTCAAGGGCGCAAACGAAAGTGAAAGGAAAATAAGCGACGCCATTCCGGGGTTTTAAACCCTGATCATGGATATTTAAACGCCCTCGTTTTGTGGTGAGTTCAGAACTTATTCTTCATATTACCATGAAGTCATATAAAAATGAGCTGCTATGTGTTATTTGGTCTTCCTTACACGTCGTTTCAAACGGCGGTAAAGGTAGTTTAACGTCTGACATTCGGTTTCATACCCATTAAACTCTCAACTCGAACCATCATTGTACTTCGACAGTTTTCAAATACTAGAAACTTAGACGATTAAATTAATGTTAAAATTAAATTAAAAATAGTCAGACTCTTGTTATTTATTAGTTATATAACATCAACATCAAATAGTATAAGCCTTTTTATATGATGGTATGTGTTTGTGATGCCAACAAAATGATGAAATGTGACTAATATTATTATTTTTACGAATTTGATAATATATTTATTTGCCAGCACACATTTAATGCACAGAAACATTATCAATGAACCAATGATTGTTGTACAAATGAGAGAAAACGTGACGCATGTCGATTGTCATGAAGCCTCTGTTAGGCCTTTAGTGCGTCTGTAATCAGTTGTGATCAATACTGCACATCTACTGCATTAATATATCAGAATATTAGAGAGTAAAGATAGAGATCACACACAAACACTGACCAGGAACATACCGTAGGTGTTAGCAACAGCCATTTAGTTTATTATAAAAACGCCCACAGTTACCATGGCAACAAGTGCAGTAACTGCAGTCTAGGGCTGCGTCTCAATCAGCTCCTTATCTCCCTAAGTCGTGAATCAGTATATCAAATTCACGAATTCGGGCACTGCTCAGGCTTACATTGGGACATTGATGACTCTATTTTCGACGACATGGCAACGTCACTAGCTACACTCTCAAAAAGGATGTTAATTAATAACACATTTTTTGTGTGTTATGGCTATTTTAACACGTTTTGTGTAATTTTAAGTTGATCATGTGTAAAAAGAAAGAAAGCGAGAGAGAGAAACAACACTGTGTCCAACACCACATGTGTTAACTATTATCCAATCCCATTGCTGCTACGTCACTTCACAAGACTTGTGTTCATTTTGACACATTCATTGTGTAATGATTTTAACACAGTAAATGTGTCAGGAACATGATTTTTTTTTTTAAAGGTCCCGTTTTTCGTGGTTTTTTGAAGCTTTGATTGTGTTTATAGGGTGGAATATAACATGTGTTCATGTTTTGCGTGTAAAAAAAACACAGTATTTTTCACATAATTTACTTATCTGTATACCGCTGTTTCCACTGTCATAAAAACGGGCTGATGACTTCCTTGTTCTATGAAGTCCCTCCTTCAGAAATACGTAACGAGTTCTGATTGTGCCAGCGGTTCCTGTGTTGTGATTCGACAGCAGCTTAGCGAACCTTGCCCGGAAAGGTCACGCCTCTTACCATAACGTGGAGATGCACGCGCTCAGTGTTATTGTAAACATGTCTTTAATTTTACCCTATCAATTTGAGCCGGAATCAGACCCGGTGATTGGACTGCGGGATGAAAATAACAGCGTTTCGACGACATGGCGACAAACACACTCTACAAACGCAACTCTTGTGTATTCCTGTGGGCGGAGGTTAGTCAAAAAACTGTTTTAGTGACGTCATTAAAGAAGGAAGTAGAGGGATGTAGTCCAAACTGGCTGTTCGATGTAGGCGACTTCTGTTAAATAAAATATCTCGCTTGGCATTGAACTTTGAGCTTTAAAATTTTACAGATTTTATTTATACTCTAACAACAACATTACACACTAACTAAAGTTTGAAACATGGGATCACGAAGAACGGGACCTTTAAAGAAATCCTTCAGATTATATTGATAAAGCTGATCTTGTGCTGTAGAATCGCAGTGCTGCTGTAATCAATAATGTAAATCTAACTCAGAGATTGGGCTCTAAATGAGTTCAGTGATTCAGGTCAAATAATGATTATGTGAAAACATAACCAACACCACCTGATCATCTTTTCTCTTTGCTTGTCTGGTTGTTATAACTCAGTTACAACAGACCAAACAAAATCTAATATTAAAAATTCAAGGGTTAAGAGCCCAACTAAAGCAAAGACTGATCTCCATGATAGTGACTTTGTGAAAATTGTGATTTATTTGATGATTCTGCTTGTTAACATCAGGTGCTCACGTGCCTCTCATTTTGCTCCTGCCAGCCGGGATTTTTCCAGGAGATATTTCTCCACATACGTTCTGAAATCAACCATGGAACAAAATTATTATTGAATGGTCTTGTTTTGGTCTTGGAAGGTCAGGGGCCTGTACCATGATGGCAGTTGAACAAACTCAGGGTTATAGGATTAGTTTTGAGCTGACAAAACCAAACCACTCCAATCCGGCTTTGTTGGTACCATGATGCTGATCATCAACTTTCTCTGTCAACTCGGGCTTTGATCCTGAGTTTGTGGAGCGCGTGCACATGAATCCATGACATCAGTGGTGAACAGCCAATCACATGCCTTGCAACAGAAATAAACTATGATTCACTTGCGAGAGAGCCAGCGTGATTCAAAACTCTTTTGCTGAAAATTAAGAATTTAAACGCATTTACACTAATGGAAAATACTTGTCTGTGAAAGAGGATAAATAATAAAAGAAATAATCTTGCTTTATCAATGCAAGTGAAAGTTGTGAAGTTAGTTTATATAGTTGATAATATATAACGGTAGACTTAAACATACAAGGTCTCATGTAGTAATTTGTAATTACTATTTACTCCTTATTTAGGCCTATATTACATATGATCTATATATATTAATATTCATTGAAACTAAGTGCTTAATAACTACTGTTACACTAAACTTGCGTGTGTGTAAAAATATAGATCATATAATTATACAAATCATACATAAATTATATTATCATTAAAACCAGACAATTTCATTGTTAAATATTTGTTTTTACTATATAATGACCTTTAATTTAGAGGAAGAGAAACTGGGGGAGTGACTTTATTGTGTTGGGTGTGTCAGTGTCACTTTGCTCACATCTGATTGGTACAATTTCAGTTTTAATTAACACAGAACATAACCTGCCCCGAAGCAGGTTAGCCGCAGAGCGTAAGTTACTATGGCGATGAATACTGCTAAAAGTCAAGTTACTTTCAGTGTACCTAAAACCCAGGATTGGCACAAACTAATCTGAAACTTACCTGGCTAGCCAGCTAATCCAGCTTCATGGTACAGGCCCCTGGTCTCGTCCACACCTCTGGTCTTGAATGGTCTTGATTTTGGAGGTCTGGGGCTGTATTCACAAAACATCTTAAGGCTAAAAGTAGCTCCTAAATTACAGATTTAGGAGAAACTCTTAAAAATAATGGGCGTGTCAGTCCTAATTTTAGGAGTCCTAAATTTTTGCTCTAAGAGTTTTTCACAAAGCATTTTAGCGCTAAAACTAGCTCCTAAATCTGTGAAACGTTAGGAGTAGTCAAGAGGACTCCTAATCACTGAGACCAAATCACAAACAATCCTAATCCACCCAAAGACACTGAACACCACTGAGACAATAGCGATAGAGCCTTGGGTGCTGAAACTTTTCTTCATAAATGCAATACATTTTGATTTATTAGATTTAAATCTACGATGAGACGCCAAAAATGAATCTTTAACAAATAAATAAATTTTGTACGATTACATGTGGCAGTGGTTTTCATGAGTTCACATTTACAAATGAAAAAAAACTTTAATAAGCGTATTTGGTGTGCTGTCCAATGGGATCGAGGGCTCTGAGCTTGGAATTTAGCCCAAACACAAAGTTCTCCCCGTATCCCCAGCCGAGAGTGAGGAGCGGGTTGGAGGAGGGATACAGAAAACTGTTGAAGTAACTATAGGCGAGTCGGCTCTCGTCTGTGTATATATTCCTCCTCTCGAGCTGATTAGAAAGACTGTTTGAATGTGTTTCTCCCAAACTTTGTTTATAAAACATAATTTGTCGCTTGAATTCTGCATTCTGTTGAGATACAGACATCCAAGAGGCGGACAATTAACTGTAGTTTAATTAGTGACACTTAGCCTACATTTTAAAACCTTTTTGAAACAATGATTACGTAGTTTAACATACATTTTTAATTAAAAAATATAATTTAGGGATGTCACACCAAAGGACAACAAAACTTTACACTTTTATAGTGGTTCCAAAAAAGTTAATATTTGAACAATTCTTAGACAGAAACTAACCATGTGCACATGTCATGGGCTTTACAAGGGGCTTCAGTAACATGACCTTGAATGGGGTCCTTCAAATAATTAAATTATTCTGTGGAATTGACTGATTTAATATCAAGATATGGCGTCACACCAGAGGACATAATTTTCTGTGATAAAATGTATCAAGATTATACGCTTTTAGAAATATATGGATGAAAAAAGGACTGCCATTTGCTAAAATAGACACTTATAAAATTATGCCTGAGGTATTTATTAACATGTTAATGCCTTTCCTTTTAATTTATAAAAGTTGCAATTTATTGAACCATGCTTGAGACAGTCACACCACAGGACAATTTTGAGATTTGGCTCAAAAATGTAAAAAAAAAAAATCTAATAACAAAGCAGTTTTAAGACTGTATGTTTGACCATTTACTGCATTTTAAATTATGACAATTTTAATAATATTTATTTTTGTCATGTGTGACAGTGAAAATGCCACGTCACGTAAACAACCCAATGACAGATTTTTATGTAAATTGCCATTTCACCACTGCACTGCTCGGGCTGAACGGCTCTATGAATGTTAAGGAATGGTTCCAGTTGTATTTCCACATGAGCCTGGTACAGAACGATTATAACCCGTTCTCGGCCCGGAATCAGCCACCCGTGCCAAACCGTGCTGCTAGGATGCGAGTAGTGTCGTCGTCACTCAGGATCGGTCACTTGTCTGTTGCCTGACTGCCGGGTTCTCCGTAGCTTGCTAAGCATGCTATTTGAGCAATGTGGACACAAATTAATCATACAATTAAAATAAATAACTGATCATCCTCCATAAAGTGGTCACTATTTACATCACATATCGTGTGTAACCTATTGTGTTACAATGACTGAAGAGCTCCATTATCAGCCCCACAGTGGAAAACAAAAGCATATCCGTAACGATTGGCTCGGATCAGCACAGAATGGAATGGTAAAGCAAAGAGAACGGTTTGGCCCAACGATGGAAAAGCGGCTAATGAGAAGTATGAAAGATACACTTGACACCATGAGTTACACTTGTCTTAGATTTCAAAGGTGAAATCCATAGTCAACAAAACCTTTTTGCCAAACAAATGACAGAAACGTATACACTTAAGTTAAGTGTATACGTACATGCACTTAATTATGTTTTTATACATTTTTTAAAAATATGATGTTTTTTCATGGTAATATAATATGGAACGACTATTTTTTGAACAGGCTAAGCACTTTTTAAGTGCTCTCTGATGTTGAGATGAGAATGTTCTCTAGGCTTGACATATGTACATTTGTTTGTTGCAGATTTACAGATAATGCAATTGAGATTTTTCCATCGGCTTGTTGGGGTAATATTGCTTGTCAACTGAAAACAAAGTTTCTTATTTGTATTAGCATAATTGCAGTTGTATAGTTAATACAATCTTTAAAAACAAATTGCATAAAATGGTGTAAAAGTGTGGATTAGTAATCTGGCCCCTTGGTATGAAGGAGAAAATGTTGGCCCTCGTCACTATCGAAGTTGTCCATCCCTGTACTAGAGAAAGTTACAGATGCCAACCTCACAATGCAGTTGACATTGTTCACAATAATACTTGCAAAATCTTGCAAGCTGCAAGTGTGAAAAGCCATAATGGCATTGCTCATTAAAACTAGTTTCAGTGGCCACTGAGACTAAATGTGAACGTGACCATGCATAGAATCCATATGGAATTTTATTCACATAATATTGTGAGGAAGGTAATTAGACTGCAGTGTCCTGCAGTGATGCTACAGCAGGTTACGAGAATGATTTAATGTATATGTACTGTATTACTTAGGTTTTAAAAAATTATCTGTTTCAATACAGTATCATTTCAGAACACAAAACTGCACTTTGAATGCATAGATAAGTATCTAAAGCTACTGATTAATGTCTGCCTGTTTGTCTATTTTTTTCCCCCTTTTATCTATCATTTTAAACTCTGTGTAGACGGCCATGCCTCTAAAATGAGTAGATGAGTGAGGACACTGACTTTAAAATGAGTCTCCCTGAGCAGAGAGAGGAGAAGGACACTGAATCTAAATGTGATGAGTCCATGAAGAATCTGCCTTCTACCTTCAGTGATGCAAATACAACCTCGGACCCCAGGTAGGTTACTGACTATTTTTTCATTTGTCATGCTTTTATCCAAATAAGCCTGTGGTTTGTGAATGAGCGGTGTGGGATTACAAATTTTAAGAATGTTTAAAATCTGCTGATCCTACGTCCTGACATAACATCACATGAAATACTAAGGTGAAGTACAATGTATTTAGCATTTTAAGGTTAAAATGATATCAGATGAATGATTCTGTTAAGCAAAGTTTCCAGCAAAAGTTTTCTGCCAGTTCCTGTTCTATTTATTGTATGTCTAATGAGTCAGATTACTGAGATTCTCACCTTTTGTCTTTAAAGGATTAGTTCACTTTCAAATTAAAATTTCCTGATAATTTACTCACCCCCATGTCATCCAAGATGTTCATGTCTTTCTTTCTTCTTTTGAAAAGAAATTAAAGTTTTTGATGAAAACATTCCAGGATTTTTCTCCATATAGTGGACTTCAATGGATCCCAAACAGTTGAAGGTCAAAATTACAGTTTACTGCGATCCCAGACGAGAAATAAGGGTCTTATCTAGAGAAACCATCACTCATTTTCTAAATTTTTTTTTTTAAATTTTATACATTTTAACCATAAATGCTCATCTTGAACTAGCTCTCTTCTTCTCTAATAGAATTCCGGCAGTGTAGACGCTGCTAAGTGTATTACTGCCCTCCGCAGGTCAAAGTTTGAACTAAATTGTCATATACAATATGCTAGTGCAAGTATATAACAATTAGTTCAATCTTTGACCTGCGGAGGGCAGTAATACACTTAGCAGCGTCTACACTGAAGAAATTCTAATAGAGAAGAAGAAGAGAGCTAGTTCAAGATGAGCATTTATGGTTAAAATGTATATATATATATTTTTTTTAATTTTTTTGTTTAGAAAATGAGCGATGGTTTCTCTAGATAAGACCCTTATTCCTCGTCTGGGATCATGTAGAACATTTTGAAGCTGCAATGAAATGGTAATTTTGATCTTCAACCATTTGGGCTCCATTGAAGTCCACTTTAAGGAGAATAATCCTGGAATGTTTTCATCAAAAACCTTCATTTATTTTCGATTGAAGAGAGAAAGACATGAACATCTTGGATGACATGGGGGTGAGTAAATTATCAGGAAATTTTAATTTGAAAGTGAACTAATCCTTTAATGGCTCTTGGAGCCCCTGTCCCATTTATTGAATAGTTACGCTGATTGGATTAGGACTTGCGACACTCTAGAGTCTGGGGCGGGATCCTATACCTGGATACTTCATTCGCATGCTTTGTTTAAGGTCGTCAGCTAGGTGCTTTGTCTCTGTTTCTAAGCACTGCCCCCTAAATGTATATAAACTACATCCAAGTCTCCTGGTCTTTGCTTCTGAGGTTTCCAATAGTGGCATCTCATGGTACTATCAGAGAGGCACACAACACACAATCCCCAAAGTAAGTCGAGTCTGGCCTAAATTATAAGCATTTAAAATTACTTACAATTTGGTCAGAAGACTCCTCTGTGGTATGTTCTTGTTCAAAGTCTTAAAACACTATAAATCAAGCCAAGGTAGGCAGCTTTTGTAATCAATTAATTTTCTTTTAATTGGTTACTTTTCTTTTTATAATAAACGAAAATGTAGAGGCAAATAAAACTTCATCATTAAGGTATAAATTACAGTAATCACTCTTTTGAGTCAAAGGTGTAGTCAGCTCTGGGCTTCCCATCTTCAGCTTGGGGTTTCTTGTTCTCAGCTCTGGGCTTCTGACGTATCAGTATCCGAAGAGGCAATCAACTCATCAGTCTTTTATACTTGTGTTGTTTATCGCAGACGTAAGGACGTTATCTTCTTGATTGATGTACATTGTAACTTTCCCAACATTTCCCAACACTTCTCATATTATTGTATTCCTTATTTCCAAGTGAATTTATATAACAGCATCTGCTAAATCAAAGTGCATTCAAGCTCTAGACCATGGCCCAGATAGCAAGCAATGATCGAAACAATGTTAAATCAATGTTAATGTGTCAACGTTACCCGCATTGAATCAATATCACTTTTGCACCCACAATTAATGTTGAAAAAATGTTGAAATTTCAACAAAAACTCAATGGAAATGGCATTGATGTTGGTTCAACATCATTTTTGCACTCTCAGAAAATGAAACACAACTACAACTGCCTTAAAGCCACACAGCCTGAGATCAACTTAAGATAAAAGAAGACAATAAATCTCTCAAGATCTCAGCAGAAGTTCTTTTTGAGAATTAACAGGTTTAGATGTTGATGTTTTATTGAAAATGTTTGGTCACCATTTTGATGGTCAGTGTTTCCTTTAGTTTGACTCTTGGCTGTTCGTGTGAGTTTGTGGTCTTTGTAACAGTGTTTATCACATAGTTTGTTGCAAAGAAACCAGAAACAATGATCAAGTGATATAGTTTTCATCATCATAAAGCAAAATCATTTGCTAATGTATTCTTGACAAAAAGTGTATGTTTGTTGTTAATAGATTACATTCACCAACAATCCTTTTTTGCCACAGATCAGACATTGTGAATTTTGAATTTCAAAGTGCAATTTTTTTTAATCTTTAGACACACAGACATCAAGAATTAGCATACAAATCTCAACAATGGTGACATGCATCATGCCGCAGTGCATGCTGGGAGTCATGAGTTGTATACTATAGTGGCTCCCAGCATGCATTGCGACATGAAGGATGTTATTGTTGAAACTCACATGCTGATTCTTGATGTCTGTGTGTCTAAAGTTTTTTTTTTTTTTTTTTTTTTTTATCCTAAAATGTGCTTAAAAAACATTCAGAATATGATCTGTGGCAAGAAAGTATCATTGGTGAATATAATAATTGAATAACAAATAACCACTTTCTGTCAGGAGCAAGATTAGTAAACTACTCCTAATGAGGCTGAAAACTACATCAATTAATCACTTTGTCAAACTGCCCAACTAAAAGAAACACTGACCACCAAAATGGTGACTAAACATTTTCAATAAAACATCAACATCTAAACCTGTTAATTCTCAAAAAGAACTTCTGCTGAGATCTTGAGAGATTTATTTTCTTCTTTTATTTCCAGTTGATTTCAGGCTGTGTGGCTTTAAGTTAGTTGTACTCGTGTTTAATTTTCTGAGAGTGTAAGCATGATGTTGAACCAACATCACATTGTAACTGATTCAATGCCATTTCCATTGATTTTTTTGTTGAAATTTCAACATTTTTTCAACATTAATTGCGGGTGCAAAAGTGATATTGATTCAATGCGGGTAACGTTGACAAATTAACATTGATTTAACATTGTTAGGGGCCAAGGACCGAAGGTGCTTAGGCACCTATTGTTATTGTTGGCGTTCCGTACGCTTATTATTCTTCTTCTTCTTCTTCCGCTCTTGAAGTCTATGGCAGCCCATAGAACCGCTTACGGGAAAGTTGTGAAATTTGGCACACAGTTAGAGGACAGAATGACCTTTGTCCATAGCAAATTTGGAGTCTCTAACTCAATCCCTCTAGCGCCACCAGCTGTCCAAAGTTGCACTTATGTTTATGCTAATAACTTTTGAACCATAAGGGCTAGAAACAAAATTCTTTTTTCCTCTGATTCCTTGGGTCAAGCCGATTCGAATGTACCCTATGACGTCATTTTCCGTCATGAAAATTTTTCCGCCATTTTTAATTTTCTGAAAAACGTACTTTTTCGAACTCTTCCTAGGCCGTTACTCCGATTTTCACGAAAATTGAACCAGATCATGTTCAGACAATGCTGACAAAAAGTTATGGAATTCAAGTTGATTCCTCAAACCGTTTTCGTAAAACAAGCGAACGAATTGAACATAGTGATTGCGAAAATAGACATAAGGCTGTATCTCCGCAACGCTTTATCATATTCAGACCAAACTTGGTACAGGTCATCACAAGCATGACTTGAGGCATTATGCAGTGTTTCGGTGCAGCGCCACCTACTGGTGCGGAAATATGAAAAATGGCTATTTTTCCTTATAACTTCTGATAGGTTTGTCCAAAAATCATACATTTGGTCTCGTTGGATTTGGGGTATCATGCTGAGTTGAATGATATCCAATTTTCCCATATTGGACATTTTGGCCGTCGGCCATTTTGAATTTTGTGCTAAACTGCTGTATTTTACGAACGCATTAGCGTATCTTTACGAAACTCGGTATGGCTCATCAGCTCAATGCCCTGAAGGAGCCTGAAAAGTTTCGGAACAGCGCCACCTTGTGGTCAAAAGTTATAACAAAATTTTCAAAAATGCTAATAACTTTTTACTTTTTTACCTCATTGTAATGAAACTGGTCTCATTTGATTTGTTGGTTCATGCCAAGAACATAGATATCAAATTTGCCATAGTTGGCTGAACTTCCTGTCCGCCATATTGTTTTTCTTTAAAAACCTACTTTTTCGAACTCCTCTTAGACCGTTGCTCCGATTTTCACCAAAATCGAACCGTATCATCTTCAGACCATGCCGACAAAAAGTTATGGATTTCAAGTCGATATGTAAAACCGTTTTTGTATACTGGAGCAATGAATTTGAGGCATGATGTAAAACACACTCTTGAAGCTGTATCTCCACAACGCTTTATCTTATTCAGACAAAAACTTGGTACATGTCATCACAAGCATGACCTGAGGCATCATGCAGTGTTTCGGAGCAGCGCCACCTACTGGTGCGGAAATATGAAAAATGGATATTTTCGCTTATAACTTCAGATGGGTTTGTCCAAAAATCATAACTTTGGTCTCGTTGGATTCGGGGAGTCATGCCGAGTCGAATGATATCCAATTTTCCCATTTCAACCATTTTGGCCGTCGGCCATTTTGAATTTTGTGCTAAAATGCTGTATTTTATGAACGCATTCAAGTATCGTTACGAAACTTGGTATGGGTCATCAGCACAATGCCCTGAAGGAGCCTGGCAAGTTTCGGACCAGCGCCACCTTGTGGTCAAAAGTTATTATGAAATTTACAAAAATGTTAATAACGTTTGAATATATTAATCAATTGTAATGAAACTGGTCTCAGTAGATTCCTTGGGTCATGCCGAGAACACGGATATCAAATTTGCTATAGTCGGCTGAACTTCCTGTCCACCATATTGTTTTTCTTTAAAAACATACTTTTTCGAACTCCTCCTAGACCGTTGCTCCGATTTTCACCAAAATCGAACCGTATCATTTTCAGACCATGCAGACAAAAAGTTATGGATTTCAAGTCGATATGTCAAACTGTTTTCGTACACCGGAGCAACAAATCTGAGGCATGATGCAAAAACGACTCTTGAAGCTGTATCTCTGCAATGCTTTGACATATTGACACCAAACTTTGCAAGTGTCATTGTCACCTCACTCTGACCATATCACATTAATTTGGTCACAGCGCCACCTATTGGTCGAAAGGGATGAACCAGTAAATCCTCATTTTTGATCATTTTTCAGCTCTTTTACCTAAAATGATCTTAATAGGACTTTAATTGCTCACTGCTGCTGTTGGTCTGATGCTCACAGCCATGTTGGCTGGCTTCTTGTGCTGTTTTTGTGCTTGGCCCCGTAATTGCTGCTTGCAGCTATATTTATTATTATTATTCTTCTTCTTCCGCTCTTGAAGTCTATGGCAACCCATAGAACCGCTTGCGGGAAAGTTATGAAATTTGGCACACAGTTAGAGGACAGTCTGAGCTATGTGCATAGCAAATTTGGAGTCTCTATCTCAATCCCTCTAGCGCCACCAGCTGTCCAAACTTGCACTTATGTTTATGTTAATAACTTTTGAACCATAAGGGCTAGAAACAAAATTCTTTTTCCCTCTGATTCCTTGGGTCAAGACGAATCGATCGCACCCTATGACGTCATTTTCCGTCATGAAAATTTTTCCGCCATTTTGAATTTTCTGAAAAACGTACTTTTTCGAACTCCTCCTAGGCCGTTACTCCGATTTTCACGAAAATTGAACCAGATCATCTTCAGACCATGCCGACAAAAAGTTATGGAATTCAAGTTGATTCCTCAAATCGTTTTCGATAAACACGCGAACATATTGTACGAAGTGCTTGCGAAAATAGACATAAGGCTGTATCTCCGCAACGCTTTATCAAATTCAGACCAAACTTGGTACATGTCATCACAAGCATGACCTGAGGCAACATGCAGCGTTTCGGCGCAGCGCCACCTAGTGGTGCGGAGATATGAAAAATTTATGTTTTTGCTTATAACTTCTGATGGGTTTGTCCAAAAATCATAAATTTGGTCTCGTTGGATTTGGGGCATCATGCCGAGTCGAATGATATCCAATTTTCCCATATCGGACATTTTGGCTGTCGGCCATTTTGAATTTTGTGCTAAAATGCTGTATTTTACGAACGCATTGGCGTATCTTTACAAAACGTGGTATGGGTCATCAGCACAATGCCCTGAAGGAGTCTAAGAAGTTTCGGACCAGTGCCACCTTGTGGTCAAAAGTTATAATAAAATTTACAAAAATGCTAATAACTTTTGTCTATATTAACCGATTGTAATGAAACTGGTCTCAGTAGATTCCGTGGGTCATGCTGAGAACATTGATATCAAATTTGCCATAGTTAGCTGAACTTCCTGTCCGCTGTATTGTTTTTCATTAAAAACCTACTTTTTCGAACTCCTCCTAGACCGTTGTTCCGATTTTCACCAAAATTGAACCGTATCATCTTCAGACCATGCTGACAAAAAGTTATGGATTTCAAGTCGATAAGTCAAACCGTTTTCGTATACCAGAGCAACGAATTTGAGGCATGATGCAAAAATGACTCTTGAAGCTGTATCTCTGCAATGCTTTATCATAATCAGACCAAACTTGGTATGTGTCATCACAAGCATGACCTGAGGCATCATACAATGTTTCAGCACAGCGCCACCTACTGGAGTGGAGATATGAAAAATGGCTGTTTTTGCTTATAACTTCTGATGGGTTTGACCAAAATTCATAAATTTGGTATGGTTCATCAGGACAATGCCCTGAAGGAGCCTGAGAAGTTTCGGACCAGCGCCACCTTGTGGTCAAAAGTTATAACAAAATTGACAAAAATGCTAATAACTTTTTTTTCTAATTGCTCACTGCTGCTGTTGGTCTGATGCTCCCAGCCATGTTGGCTGGCTTCTTGTGCCGTTTTTGTGCTTGGCCCCGTAATTGCTGCTTGCAGCTATATTTTCAATTAGTGTTGTCACGGTACCAAAATTCCAGTAGTCGGTACCGATACCATGAAAATTTTACGGTTCTCAGTACCAATTTCGGTACCACAGCAAAATCTGTTGGAACTATTTTACTATTTTATATAGCCTATTTTAAAAACATTAACTATATATAAAAATGCTCAAACATCCATTTTGTACTGTTGAAAAAAACAGCATATGCTGGTAAGGTAGGTTTTGGTTTTTTCAACAGGGGTAACAGACGTTCGTGTTTATTTTAGCTATTCAGTCAGTGAAACAACACACTACAGCCTGTAAAACTATTAAATAAATATTGGTAAATTATGGTAACCTAAATAATACGAAAGTTAAATATTATTTAAAAAAACATTCGTTTTTTATTTCCACACAAAGACGCGTCATATATAGCCAAAGTCCCGTTATTACTTTGATATAGCCACTTTGCGCTTTGAGAGGGATGTGGGACACGAGCAGGAAAGAGACCATTTCTCTTTAATAATATCTTCATGTTATCTCCTGAAGTTACAAGCAACTGACACTTGTTGTAAAAGGTCTGAAGAGTGAGTTTTATCCTCCGCAGGGGCAAGACATTCAGGCTATGTTTGATTTTGCGCTGTCAGAGAAAACGAAAGTAAAAATCATCAGCGTGTGTGAAACGCGCTATACAAATAAACTTGACGCGCATTATAAAGTCTAATAACAATCACAAGCTCTTGTTAAATAGAAATTGACGTGCAAGCAAAAAGGTTTCTGTCCTACGGTGTTTTTTCTACTTTACCACAGTAAAGAATGCGAATAATAGGCCTAAATGCGAACGAAAGGAAGAAACGTTTATAATCCCCTGCGTGAGTGAAGATTTGGGAAAAGAAACAGAGATTCCATGTGGAATAACTAATGGAATATTGTTAAATTCTCTGCTAATCAGGTGACCAGATCGCGATTCGAAAAACAGAATACAAAGCTTAAATGTATGGACTCACGTAGGCTACCTCTCATTCGGCAGGAACCAAATGTTTCCATGGCTGCGAAGTCACATTTAATTGTTAACCTATTATTTCTTTTGTAAACAAAGCTTTGTGCTTCACTCGTGTCATATTCACATAAATACTGCCACAGCCCTGTCAGTGGGTACCGAATGTACCCGGATTCTCGGTACTACCGGTACTACAGAAATGCGGGTATCGTCACATTTTCAAAATTTCAGTACCGACTTGGTACCGAAGTACCGGTACTTTTGACAGTACTAGTTTCAATCATTGCTTGCTATCTGGAGGGTCTCCAAACTCAGTCCTGGAGGACCACTGTCCTTCAGAGTTTAGCTCCAACTTGCCTCAACACACCTGCCTGGAAGTTTCTAGTATGCCTAATTAGACATTGATTAGCTGGTTCAGGTGTGTTTAACCCTTAATCGGTCCTTGGGGTCAGGCTGACCTCGCTGGCAGCAGGGGCGGATCTACCGGGGTGGCACGGGGTGGGCCACCCTAAGAAAAAGCTTTGCCACCCCACTTGCCACCCCAAAATTATCACAAAATAAAATATAAATGTAAGCAGTGTTTCAAGTACTTCTTTTCAGCAGCGGCGCTTCAATGTGATGACCTAAAAAAGTCAGCGTAATGCAAAATAATAAGAAAACAAGTCTTTCAATAAACTGTGCATGATGGTTGCACACACACACAGCGCGCCCATGTGTAGTCCGCTTCATTAACAAATGACTCTTATGAACCGGTTCTTTGAGAGTCAAACACACAGCGCAGCCAAGTTCACTTACGTTTTTTTCCCCTATTTGTGCGTGAGTCGGAAAATTATTGCTTCCCGGCTAACTTAGAAGTCCTGTGAGAAATGTATTCATTTTAGTAATTTTTTGGCGAGCTGATTCACCGACCGCCTGCTCCATTTTCATCATGGATAAAGGTCTTTTTGTCATCCGACGAAACAATAACATGAAATCAATAAGAAGATCCCGATCACAGAAAATAATAGCAGATTTAGGTAAGAATCTAAATGTATTTTAGCTTTTCTGGATTGCTAACACATAAGTGGCCATTTCCCAAACCATCAGTTCTCGAAACAAAGACACATTTCTCAAAACGTTTAACAATGACATTTGGTAGCAAAACTGATGACACACCAGTCAAAATCTGAGAGAGTGCTGAATGAATAATTTACAGGGAAGACCAATACACTGCTATAATACTGTATATACTGTAATGAAATTTAGCCAAATGTGCAGAGGATGCTGAATTTACTTTTACTGCAATTGAGATACTGTATTGTGTGGCACACCAAGTTCATTCTTATTTTTCTCATGCTTTTCATCTACTGCAAGATCAATTTATAATTGTAAAATGAAAAGAAAAAAAAATCCCTCCAAAAGGTCATTGCTGTATGTTACTGTGTCTGCATCTGTACATTTATTTTTGTGTAGTAGACATTGAGCTTCAAAATAATTCCTGAATCCCAGTGAGAGGTATTTTTGTTACAGTGTTATATGATCTCACTAGTGTTCACTGGGCAGTGCAGTAATCTGTGTATTTGTTACGTTTTGTGTGTCATCTGAGGCCAAAGTTTGATTTTGTCAGACAAGAATAAGTTTTTGACTAGAACATTTTATTTTGACGTGGAACTTTGAGGTTTGTACAAGTTGGTGTATAGTTTTGACATTGTGTTTATAGTTGTGAGAAAATGTTGAATTGTTTCATGAATTATGCATTAGCAATCAAGAAAAACAATATGACTGAAAAGTTTGAAAGACAAATTTATGTTGGCTTGTCATAAAGCCAACTTAAAGTCTTGATTAAAAAATGTAAAAAGTTTGGTCAGTTAGGCCAGAATATTGATGTTCTTGGTGATTGCTAGGTGGTTGCTAGGAGATTCTGGGTGGTTGCTAGGCTCTTGCTGCAATTGCTGGGGTGTTGCTAGAGGATAGGGTGTTCTGGGTGAACACACACAGACATTCCCACCTCTGTTAATAACAGAAACTCAAAAATTGTTTTGTTGCTCTTTAACTTGCACTAAAACATGTGATTTAGGGTGCTTTCACATTAGCACTTTTGGTGCGCACCCGGGTTCGATTGACGTCAGAGTTCGGTACGTTTGGATGATGTGAACACCGTCTTCTGAACTCGGGTGCGCACCCGCGAACCGTACCCGAGTCCGCTTAAAAAGGGTGGTCTGGGGTGCGGTTCAAGTGAACTCCGGTACGGTTCGCTTCTGATATGAATGCAAACGTACCAAATTGCGGAAGTGAACCGCTATTAATGCCGTATTATTTGATAAAAATGTTTGTTTGTGCGTGTGTTTCACTCACTTTCCCAACGAGCGTGACTGACGTGCTGCAAACAGAGAGCTGTAGTGTAGCCTTTCTTATTTCTGCTCACCTTCCGTACTACAGTCACGGCAGATGGAGGCAAGTGTCGTTATGAACAAAACCAATGGTTCAAAAACAAAAATATGAAAGTGAGGAGAGCAACGTTATGCATTTTGCCGCCTTCTCCTGCGCCGTCGTTACTAAGCAACGGAGTAAACAGCTGCTGGTTTGATGACGCAAACGAACCGCGGGTCGGACCCAAATAATATAATGTGAACACAGTCCAGTGGGGGCAGGGGGAGGGGGGAGCAATCGAACTCGGGTTCGGTCCAGGCAATCGAACCAAGTGTGAAAGCACCCGTAAACCACCTAAGTAGCATATGTAATATTAATAAAACTGCTCATCTCCCTTAGTGATACAAGCTCAGACTCATTTAGAATCTGTTGATGTTTTTCATATAGTGTCTTTACTTGGTGCCATGATGGATATTGAAATCTTATTTAATTTTAAACAGTATATAGATGACTACTTTGTGGTAATGCAATATTTGTGAACACAATTGTGTATATTGTGTATGTAAGGCCATAAATCTCCAAAAACTATGCATGGGCGCTTGCTTTGGTGTTGCCACCCCTCATAGACCTCATGCCACCCCTTTGCCACCCTATAAATAATTTTCTAGATCTGCCCCTGGCTGGCAGTTTCCTTCGTTTTAAAAAAGTGTTACCTTCATCTCAGGGGCATGAAACTCTGTAACTTTTCCTAAATAATCAATCTAAACATGCACAAAAAATCTGAGCTTGATTTGGTTGTTCTAAAGGTCCGTAAAAAAAGTACCTTTTGGTCAGATTGACCCCACATTGAAAATTAATGGGAAAATGAAAAAATGCATTTTTTTCCCCCAATTCATTCGTTAAAAAAATAAAAATAAATCCAGTATAAATCTGAAATGTTCTACATTTCCATAAAGGTCTGGTCTTTGATTATAAACACAAAGTGGAACAAACTTTCTATCTCATACACACACACACACACACACAAACACACATATGTGTGTGACTGCAACAGAGAGCATTTTCTAGAAATTGGCAAATAAAATCAACAAAACTGGCCTAAATCTAAAAAAATGTACATAAAAATAAAGGTTTGGTCCTTGGCCATAAACACAAAGTCGAATGAACTTTCTAACTCATACACACACATAAACAAACACACACAGTCCCTATTGAGTCCCTATTGACCTCTATTGGAGAGATGAGGCATTGCATGTTATTTCTTTAACTATAAAACCTGAAGTTTTTCCACAAACCTCTAGATCAGTGGTTCTCAAACCTGTCCTGGTGTTGTGTCCAGTAGATGGCGTTGTAGGCTGGTTCTGATGCTGTGGCTAAAGGAAAAGAGAAACAGAGTAAAAAGTGAGTTCATGGAAGAAACATGTGTCAGTGTCCATCTGTTCTGATTTAAGTTTAATCTGAGAGAATACTACATATTGGCGACGAGGATGGCGAGTGTCCCTGCCCCTCCACCTTTACTTCAAAATGTTGGCGAGCCACCAATTCCTTTTGATACATGGCAAAAGACTTTTTCTAACTACTTGGTGGTAATAAATTCTACGGGAAATGCATGGCCTAATGCAAGGCGCCGTGCAACTCTACTACATTGCTTGGGCACCGAAGGTCAAAGACTTTACTACACATTACAGGACACAGGTACAACGTTTGATCATGCAATGGAAGCACTTACGAAACATTTTGTTCTGAAACTGAACGTTGTTGCATGCCGACATAAGTTTCGCCAAAGATCACAAAGAAATGACGAGACTGTACCTCAGTACATTTCTGCACTACGGGAGTTAGCGGTCCAGTGTCAGTATGGTGCTATGGAACAAGAAATGCTGCGTGATCAGCTGGTGGAACAAGCGTGGCTGCCTGTAGTGCAAGACAGATTATTACTGGAGGATGAGCTCACCTTGGAAAAAGCTGTGAATTTAGCGTGTCAAGTTGAGCCCGCGGTGCATAATGCTTCACTTCTCTCCGGTACGGACGCAAGTGGAAACCAACCACTGAGTGCTGTGCAAGCTGTTTCGGCGAATAAAGGTCAGTGGAGACGTCATAAAACACGCTCCGACTAATTAAAAAGACTTGAAGATTCTAAAGCGCCAAAACCAAATCAACATTGCTACCGCTGTTGATCACGTAGTCACTTAGCTAATGATAGAGACTGTCCTGCTGCATCTGCTATTTGTAATAAATGCAAAAAATTTGGCCATTTTGCAAAAATTTTGCAATTCAAGCAACAACTAGGGTGCTCAATTTTGCGGAGGAACATTTACATGTGCAAGGCGAGTGTGTTAAAGGATTTGTACATAAGGTGCAAGTGGACAACACCATTAAACCTGTGCAGCAAAAAGTCAGTCGGCTTCCATTGTGCGTTCGCCAGGATGTGTCAAATGAGATCCAAAGGCTGCTAAAAGCTGGAATCATAGAGCCCATAGATGCGAGCCCCTGGGTTTCACCATTAGTGGTGATGAAAAAGAAACAAGGAGGAATCCGGATGTGCGTGGATTGACGTGAGCCAAATAAAAGTATCATTGTGGACTCACACCCACTACCACATATGGAAGAGTTGTTCGCAGAGTTGAAGGGTGCCACAGTATTTTCGCAGATTGACTTACAGAGTGCTTATCATCAGTTGCCTCTAGCTGTGGAAAGCAGAAATCTGACTGCGTTTCTATGTCACGAGGGACTGTACTGGTTTAGGCGGGTCCCTTATGGTCTTGCTTCGGCACCCGCTGCATTCCAAAAAATGATGCACACACTCTTAGGAGATCTGCCAGGTTTCCAGTGCTATTTGGATGATATAATCTGTTATGGTGCAACGAAGGAGAAACATGACAAATGTCTGAAAGGCTGTCTTACAGCGAATGCAAACCTGAAATTGAACCTCAACAAAAGTACATTCGCCCAGCAGAGTGTGTCATACTTGGGCCACACTATTTCAGCTGAAGGCTTGCGCCCTAGTATGGATCACATGGTCATTATCACAAGCGCACCTGCTCCTAGAGATGCCACTGCACTTCGCTCATTCTTGGGTCTCACTTCGTGGCTAAGCAAATTCATTCCTAATTATGCAACCGTTGTTGATCTTTTACGGCGCCTGCTAAAAATGGCTTCACAAAAAAGCATGGACTGGCCGCCTGAGGCAGAGGACAGTTTTCAAATCTGAAAACACTGCTTACACATAGTCCAGCTCTTGCACCCTTCGATCACAACTTGCCAACGTTTGTCTCAACGGATGCATCTGATTATGGCTTAGGAGCTATGTTATCTCAGCTTCACCCAGATGGCACAGAACGAGTCACCGTGTTTGCTTCTCGAGTACTTAGTGATGCAGAGAAAAAGTACAGTACTGTGGAAAAGGAAGCATTGGCTTGTGTTTTTGCTGTGGAACGCTGGAGAACGTACCTCTGGGGGAGTAGATTCACTCTCAGAACGGACCATCAAGCGCTATGAACTCTACTTGCTACAAAAGGCATGAATCAAGCTGGCTTACGCTTTGTTACCAATATGACGTGGTGCACAGGGCTGGACACAAAAACTTTGTAGCCGACTGCTTGTTTAGAATGCCGGTAGAAGCACAAGATCATGAGCAAAACACTGAACCTGCATTGCTTGCTGAAATAGACACTGTGCAAGGCCCCATACCTCTCTCACTTTTAGAAGAACAAAGTGAATGCTGCCCTGAACTCGCTCGCCTAAAAACTCAAATGCAGAGTGGATGGCCAAGGAAACAAAAAGATGTTCCTGTGGAGCTGCGTCCTTACTACCACTTACGACATGAACTTTCTGCTGAGGCTCCACACCTTCTACGTGGTTCTCGTGTCCTGGTACCAGTGTCACTTCGCACTACACTGGTGCATCTTGCGCATGAAGGACACCAGGGTATCGTGCGAACGAAACAACAGCTACGCAAACTGTATTGGTGGCCGCGCATGGACGCGATGGTCAGTGACCTCATAAAAACATGTACTGCCTGTCAAATGAATGATAAGTCAGCACACACACATGCAGCCCCGATGCAGCCAATGGAATTGACGCAAGGGCCTTTTCAAAAAGTAGCTGTTGACGTGGTAGGACCATTCAACACGGCTACACATGACTGTCGTTATGCCATTACGCTACTGGACTATTACAGTAAATGGTCTGAGGTGGCTTTCGCTTCATCTGTCACTACAGCTACATTAGTGACATTTCTAACTTGCTCATGAAGGCAACCCTGCATACATTGTTACTGACAATGGCAGTCAGTTCTGCTCATCAACATTCCAGGATTTCTTGAAGGACAATGGCATTACACACATTCGCACTAGTGTGTATCATGCTCAAGCAAATGGTGCTGTTGAACGTTTTAATCTTGAGTCCTCAAGAATTGCATCCAAACTGCTGCGCAGTTGCACAAGCCCTGGAAACAGGAAGTAACTGCATTCTTACACGTCTACAGAGCGACACCACATGCAACTTCTAACAAAACTCCTTTCGAACTGATGAGAGGGAGGCAAATGCGCACAAAACTGAACATCCTTCCTATGCAGACCACACTGGATTCTGCCATTAGGCAGTATGTCAAAGCCAAGCAAAAGAAAAGCAAGGCTTACACGGATGCCAAACATAGTGCAAAAACTCCTTCCTTTTGACCAGGAGATAAAGTGCGAGTGAAGAAACCATTCCTTGTAAAGAAGCCAGACTCTAAATTCTCAAAACCTCTCACTGTGAATAATCAAACAGGAGCAAGTACTTACCTTCTCAGTGATGGGAGACACGGTTCGTTTCTCCAGCTGTGCTGGAAAGGTAAACGAGGATTCCTTTAAGGACTCTAGCAGATCCAAAAACATGCCCAAGGAGTGTAAGGATGAAGAGGAGTCCGATATGGATGAAGGACTATGTAGCTTGAGAAGTAAAGAAAAGAAAGAAGAGAATTGCCAGTTCAGGTTAAAAGCAAAAAAAAAAAAAAAAAAAAAAAAATGCTGTTTATGTTATGACTTATTGTGGAAGTTGTAGCATTTATTCTCACAAAATATAGGAATATGTTGTGTCCAGTAGATGGTGTTGTAGGCTGGTTCTGATGCTGTGCCTAAAGGAAAAGAGACATAGAGTAAAAAGTGAGTTCATGGAAGAAATGTGTCAGTGTCCATCTGTTCTGATTTAAGTTTAATCTGAGAGAATACTACACCTGGGGACCAGGTGTCCACCACTGCACATTTTGCATGTCACCCTCTTCTAACACACCTGATTCAAGTCATCAGCTAATTAGTAGAGACTGCAAGAGTTGAATTGGGTGTGTTAGATGAGGGAGACATGCAAAATGTGCAGTGGTGGGGGGTCCCCAGGACAGGTTTGAGAACCACTGCTCTAGATGGTAGTATTCTATCCCTAACACATAGAGCAATGTCCAAATACAATTTAGATTTAATTATTTAATTATGACATGGTTAAGTAATTGTGCAGTAAATAGGTAAAAAAAATACAAAATATCCACAAAAACACAGCATAAATGCATAGATGAGAAGTAAATAAAAAAAAATGATATATAGTTTATCATATAAAAAATGTATATTTCCTTATGCAATCGCTCTGTAAATGTTTGGGGTCAATCTGACCCCAAGGGACTAAACCGTCGGTACAATTAAGGGACCATTGGGGTTGGAGCTAAACTCAACTCTGCAGGAGAGTGGCCCTCCAGGACCGAGTTTGGAGACCCCTGCTATAGACAGTAGTCAGTGCTTGAGACAAGAGATTGGATACCTGCACACAGGTCTTAAAATTGTTTCTTTTGTCTTTTGTCAATACCAGCATGATAAAGAGATATAGATCAGAATCTCCACAACCCAGCTGCTGGTCTTTGAAGAGTGACTCTTCTATGAAAACCCCCCCTAAATTGAGTGATGGACGAGTGACCTCTGACCCCAGGTAAGACACTAGCCACTTTTCATTTTTCAGATGCTTTTATCCACTTGCTGTGCATTCCTGAAGCCTGTATAGCAGCGTGTGCTACATCCTGGAGAAGTACATTTTTGGAACCTTCCCTTTTACTTATCTTATCTTATCTTATCTTATCTATCTATCTATCTATCTATGCACTGAACCATCTTGGAACTTTTTACAGCACTTCTTGCTGTCCTTGGGGTCAGGCTGACCCCCGCTGGCAGTTTCCTTCGTTTTAAAAAAGTGTTCCCTTCATCTCAGGGGCATGAAACTCTGTAACTTTTCCTAAATAATCTATCTAAACATGCACAAAAAATCTGGGCTTGATTTGGTTGTTCTAAAGGTGCGTAAAAAAAGTCCCTTGGAGTCAGATTGACCCCACATTGAAAATTAATGGGAAAATGAAAAAATGCATTTTTTTTTCCAATTCATTCATAAAAAAAAAAAAATCCAGAATAAATCTGAAATGTTCTACATTTCCATAATGGTCTGGTCCTTGACTATAAAGACGAAGTGGAACGAACTTTCTATCTCATACACACACACAAACACACACGTGTGTGACTGCAACAGAGAGAATTTTCTAGAAATTGGCAACTAAAATCAACAAAACTGGCCTAAATATGAAAAAATTACATGTAAATAAAGGTCTGGTCCTTGACTATAAACACAAAGTCGAACAAACTTTCTATCTCATTCACACACACACATAAACACAAACACAAACACAAACACACACAGTCCCTATTGAGTCCCTATTGACCTCTATAGGAGAGATGAGGCATTGCATGTTCTTTCTTTAACTATAAAACCTGAAGTTTTTCCACAAACCTCTAGATGGTAGTATTCTATCCCTAACATGTAAAGCAATGTCCAAATACAATTTAGATTGAATTATTTTCATCATTAACCCTCTGGAGTCTGAGGCTGATTTGGGGCCTGGAGAAGTTTTGACATGCCCTGACATTTGTGCTTTTTTCAGTTGTTCATAAACATATTAATGGAAAAAGTGTCATTACACTGTATTCAGCACAAACTAGGCTACAATAATATGTGAGGAACATGTATGTACATGTTTGTGTTTTTGAAGGAATAACATTTATGCGTGGTTATTGAAAAAACAAAAAACTTAAGTCACTGAAATAAGGCCAAAAAAAGTATAGTGAATCTGTGTTTACAATACTTTAGGGTATTGGAGGTTGTAGACTAGAGTTTTTGCTTCAAAATTATGTAAAAATTATGCTGCCTACTCCTTCATATAAAACAATATATTGATTTAGTTTTTGTAAGACACTTTTTGCCAAGAAACACGGTATGCGTGGAGGCGTGAATCACCACTGAATAATGGGCCATTCTCACCTGAGAAGACAAAAGAATTGGATAGTAATGAGCTGAAATGACTTGCATATTAATGAGGCATTTCAGTCAGGTAGGCTGTGAAAAAAACCTTCTGTGATGTCTCAAGCTCATCATGATATATGAAACATACAGAAAAATATTATTACAATATAAAGTAATGGTTTTATATTATACTTTAAAATATAATGTATTTCTGTGATGCAAAGAGTCTGAATATAGGCTTTTAGTTTAAAAGCATGCACATTTGGAGAAATATTGGATTCTCATATGCTTATGTCAATTTTCTATACAGAGGAGTTATATTTATTTAATATTCATTATCATTACTATGAGCGCTGGTGTTTTCAATTCATCCTTGAAGTCGGAGGGCGCTCTCTGTGCATTTTTAGTCCACAAATTCATCTAAAAGAAGAAGAGGCTATTCCATGAATGGAGTTTCCAATTCATACTGCAGCCGGAGGGCGCTAAAGAAACAAAAACTCATCTAAAATTCATCTATAGAAGAAAAGAAAACAGGAACTAACTGCATGTCTTCTAGAGCTCACTAACCATGACTTTTACATCCAGATAAACACTTTTCAAGACAATAAATACACGATTGAGACGATGAATGCATGTATTGCCTCTGAATTTGCGTCCGAATAGCGCTCCCTCCGTGGGCGTGGCCGCATTAGCGGATAATGAGCTGAATCACGGACTTCTGACATGGCTCTCTTTTCATACAGATTACATAAACACAGAAGGTTTGTTTTCGATTTGACTTACATGATTTAAAACCTGACATCTTAACGTTTTTTTAGACATAAGTTTAATTTTTCTGTGATTAGTATTCACTAAGTTACAGTTCATTTTCTGAGAACTATCAGATTGGACTTCGTTCAGAGGGAGAGGAGAAATCACGCATCATGTTAGTTTTCTTTATTTTACAAAAAGCACAACATTGTGTTTTTACTCTGAGTGTATACAAATAAAAGAAGATATTCTATAGTTTCAATTGATATATTACTTATGTCTCTATGACAACAAATGACGAAGTATTTTAAGTCTGTTTTGCTGCAATGTGAAAAAAAACCTGCAAAACGCGCCGGCGCGTTTTCAGACCTCAGAGTGTTAAAGTGATTTTTTTCATTAAAATTACATTTTTCATAAGCCAATTTATGACATGGTTAAGTACTTGTGCAGTAAATAGGTAAAAAAAAAAAAAAAAAAAAATCCACAAAAACACAGCATAAATGCATAGATGAGAAATTAAAAAAAAAAATGATATATAGTTTATCATATAAAAAAATGTATATTTCCTTATGCAATCGCTCTGTAAATGTTTGGGGTCAATCTGACCCCAAAGGACTAAATTGTTGGTACAATTAAGGGACCATTGGGGTTGGAGCTAAACTCTGCAGGACAGTGGCCCTCCAGGACCGAGTTTGGAGACCCCTGCTGTAGACAGTAGTCAGTGCTTGAGACAAGAGATTGGATACCTGCACACAGGTCTTAAAATTGTTTCTTTTGTCTTTTGTCAATACCAGCATGATAAAGAGAGATAGATCAGAATCTCCACAACCCAGCTGCTGGTCTTTGAAGAGTGACTCTTCTATGAAAACCCCCCCTAAATTGAGTGATGGACGAGTGACCTCTGACCCCAGGTAAGACACTAGCCACTTTTTCATTTTTCAGATGCTTTTATCCAAAGTGACTTGCTGTGCATTCCTGAAGCCTGTGTAGCAGCGTGTGCTACATCCTGGAGACTACATGCTACATTCCCTTTTACTTATCCTATCTATCTTTCTATCTATCTATCTATGCACTGAACCATCTTGGAACTTTTTACAGCACTTCTTACTGTCCTTGCTGTCCCTTGGGGTCAGATTGACCCCACATTGAAAATTAACGGGAAAATAAAAAATGCATTTTTTTTTTCCAATTCGTTTGTTTAAAAAAAATAATAATAATAAAAATCCAGAATAAATCTGAAATTTTCTACATTTCCATAAAGGTCTTGTCTATGACTATAAACACAAAGTGGAACGAACTTTCTATCTCATACACACACACACACACACATGTGTGTGACTGCAACAGAGAACATTTTTATAGAAATTGGCAAATAAAATCAACAAAACTGGCCTAAATCTCAAAAAATTTACATGAAAATAAAGGTTTGGTCCTTGGTCATAAACATAAAGTCGAATGAACTTTCTAACTCATACACACACAAACACACACGTGTGTGACTGCAACAGAGATAATTTTCTAGAAATTGGCAAATAAAATCAACAAAACTGTCCTAAATATGAAAAAAATTACATTTAAATAAAGGTCTGGTCCTTGACTATAAACACAAAGTCGAACAAACTTTCTATCTCATATACACATACACACATACACACCCAAATCAAGCCCAGATTTTTTTGTGCATGTTTAGATAGATTATTTATGAAAAGTTACAGAGTTTCATGCCCCTGAGATGAAGGGAACACTTTTTTAAAATGAAGGAAACTGCCAGAGGGGGTCAGTCTGACCCCAAGGACAGCAAGAAGTGCTGTAAAAAGTTCCAAGATGGTTCAGTGCATAGATAGATAGATAGACAGACAAGTACATAAACACAAACACACAGTCCCTATTGAGTCCCTATTGACCTCTATAGGAGAGATGAGGCATTGCATGTTCTTTCTTTAACTATCAAATCTGACGTTTTTCCACAAACCTCTAGATGGACTTATTCTATCCCTAACACATAAAGCAATGTCCAAATACAATTTAGATTCAATTATTTTCATCATTAAATTGATTTTTTTCATTAAAAATCAATTTTTTATTAGCCAATTTATGACATGGTTAAGTAATTGTGGAGTAAATAGATAAAAAAAAAATACAAAATATCCACAAAAACAGCATAAATGCATAGATGAGAAGTACATAAAAAAATGATATATAGTTTATCATATAAAAAAAAAAAAAAAAGTATATTTCCTTATGCAATCGCTCTGTAAATGTTTGGGGTCAATCTGACCCCAAGGGACTAAATTGTCGGTACAATTAAGGGACCATTGGGGTTGGAGCTAAACTCTGCAGGACAGTGGCCCTCCAGGACCGAGTTTGGAGACCCCTGCTGTAGACAGTAGTCAGTGCTTGAGACAAGAGATTGGATACCTGCACACAGGTCTTAAAATTCTGTTTCTTTTATCTTTTGTCAATACCAGCATGATAAAGAGAGATAGATCAGAATCTCCACAACCCAGCTGCTGGTCTTTGAAGAGTGACTCTTCTATGAAAACCCCCCCTAAATTGAGTGATGAACGAGTGACCTCTGACCCCAGGTAAGACACTAGCCACTTTTTCATTTTTCTGATGCTTTTATCCAAAGTGACTTGCTGTGCATTCCTGAAGCCTGTGTAGCAGTTACTACATCCTGGAGACTACATGCTACATGCATCTATCTATCTATGCACTGAACCATCTTGGAACCTTTTACAGCACTTCTCGCGTAACTGAAGCACTTTGCTTTATTCCTTATATGCATATTGTTTATTAAGTGTCTGCTAGATGAATAAATGTAAACCTAAATCTAAAGTGCATTCAAACTATACAGTAATTATGTGTACAATGCCATTTTGTTTGTCACTATCAGCAGGAGGAAGAGACAGAGATCAGAGTCCCCAGAACCCAGTGGTGTGTCTGTGAAGACATCCAGGAAGCCAAACCCTGTATTCAGAGATGGACTATTGTCCTCAAATCCTTTGTTAGTATAAACTTGTACTTAATTTACTGTAGTGAATAACAATCAATGTATTTTAAAAACAGAGACCTAAATATAGACCTTAACCCTCTGGAGTCTGAGGCTGATTTGGGGCCCTGGAGAAGTTTTGACATGCCCTGACATTTGTGCTTTTTTTCAGTTGTTTATAAACATATTAATGGAAAAAGTGTCATTACACTGTATTCAGTACAAACTAGGCTACCATAATATGTGAGGAACATGTATGTACATGTTTGTATTTTTGAAGGAATAACGTTTATGCATGGTTATTGAAAAAACAAAAAAACTTAAGTCACTGAAATAAGGCCAACATAATAATATTAAATATGTGTTCACAAGACTTCTGGGTATTGGAGATTGTAGACTAGAGTTTTTGCTTCAAAATGATGTAAAAATTATTTTGCCTACTCGTTCATATAAAACAATAGAGAGATTTCAATTTTGTAAGACTCTTTTTGTCAAGAAACACTGTATGCGTAGAGGCATGAATCCTCATGAATAATCCTGTGATTCACACCTGAGAAGACAAAGGATTCACATAATGTAATGATTTGCATAATAATGAGGCCTTGCAGTCAGGTAGGCTGTGAAAAAACCCTCTGTGATCATGTCTCAAGTTCATCATGGTGTATATCAAACATACAGAAAAAACAGCAATACTCTGAAATATTATTACAATTTAAAATAATGGTATTCTATCATATACTTAAAAATATAATGTATTTCTGTGATGCAAAGTGTTTGAACAATTATGTTACCTCTATGGCATTTCATATAGGCTTTTAGCTTAAAAGCATGCACATTTGTAGAAATATTGATGGATTCTCATATGTTTGTCAATTTTCTATACAGAGGAGTAATATTTATTCAATATTTATTGTCATTACTATGAGCGCTGGATACTGTTTTTTCAATTCATACTTGCAGCCGGAGGGCGCTCTATGGACCTTTAGTCCACAAATGCCTCCTAAAAAAAGAACAGGCCATGTGACATTCCAGGAACTAATAGAGGCTTCAAGAGATCGCTAAATATGGCTATGCAAAACACTTTTGAAGACAATAAATACACGATTGAGACGATGTATACATGTATTGCCTCTGAATTTGCGTCTGAATAGCGCTCGTTCCGTGGGCGTGGCCGCATTAGCGGATAATGAGCTGAATCACGGACTTCTGACATGGCATTTTCATACAGATAATATAAACAGAGAATATTTGTTTTCGATTTGACTTAATTTAAAACCTGACATTTCAACGTTTTTTTACACATAAGTCTCATTTTTGTGTAATTAGTATTAACTAAGTTACAGTTCATTTTCTGACAACTATCAGATTGGACTTTGTTCAGAGGGAAATGACAGATCACGCATATTGTTAGGTTTCTTTTATTTTACAAAAAGCACAACATTTTTCTTTTTACACTAAGTGTACACAAATAAAAGAAGATATTCTATAGTTTCAATTGTTATATTTCTTATGTCTCTATGAAAAAAAAGACAGAGTATTTTAAGTCTGTTTTGCTGCAATGTGACAAAAATCCTGCAAAACACGCCAGCGCATTTCCCGACTCCAGAGAGTTAATATTGTTGTAATACATCTCAGATGAAAAAAAAAATATTTTAATGGAAAAACTCAGTGAAAATACAAACAAAAACCTCAGCATCAACAACAATATACCACTAAATAATATCCAAAATAAATGGAGTATGCAAAACATAAAGAGTAGTGCAAAAATCATATCTAGTAACCAATATATTTCTGATGTTATTTAATGGTCATTTAGTGACTGCAATTGCTGCTTCTTTCTTTTTAATTACAACAGGGTGGAGAAGCAAGAGCTGATCAGATCTGTGCCATATTCTACTTCCCAATATCAGCACAAACCTAAAGCAGTCCTGCAGAACCACATACTGGAGACCACAGACCTGCAGAGAGTCAAAGACCAGCACAAATTCAGCATGAAGAACAAATACGAGAGATTATTTGAGGGAAACAAACTCCAAGAGAATCAAATCCTCCTGAACAGGATCTACACACAGCTCTACATCATAGAGGGTGAGAGAGGAGTGAATGAAGAACATGAGATTTTACAAATGGAGAAAACAGCCAGAACACAACACTCACAAGACACTCCAATCTACTGCAATGACATCTTTAAAGCCTCACGTGAAACAGGATGTGAGGAGAAAGATCAAATCAAGACCGTTCTTACTAAAGGCATCGCTGGAATCGGAAAAACTGTCTCTGTGCAGAAGTTCATTCTGGACTGGGCAGAGGGAAAAGCCAATCAGGATGTAGATTTCATGTTTGTGCTTCCATTTCGAGAACTGAACTTAATTAAAGATCATCAGTACAGTCTTCATAGACTTCTGCTGGAGTTTCATCCTGAACTTCAAGATCTGGACTCAAAGATTTATGAGGAGTGTAAAGTTGTGTTCATCTTTGATGGTCTGGATGAAAGCAGAATCACACTTATGTTTTCAGATGCTCAGAAAGTTTCTGATGTGACTGAGACTTCATCAGTGGGCCTGTTGATGTCAAACCTCATGAAAGGAGAGCTGCTTCCCTCTGCTCTCATCTGGATCACCTCCAGACCAGCAGCAGTCAATCAGATCCCCTCCAAAAATATCAACCGTCTGACAGAAATTCAGGGATTCAATGAGCCTCAGAAGGAGGAATATTTCAGGAAGAGAGTCAGTGATGAGCATCAAGCCAACAGAATTATCTCACACATCAAAAGAACAAAAAGCCTCCACATCATGTGCCACATACCTGTCTTCTGCAGGATCTCCTTCACTGTGATTCAAAAGCTCCTGAAAGATGATCTGAGTGCAGAAATCCCTCAAACTCTGACTGAAATGTACATCCACTTCCTGCTGATTCAGATCAACATGAGGAATCAGAAGTATGAAGAGAGAGATCCAGAGAAACTCCTGCAGTCCAACAGAGAAGTGATTGTGAAACTTGCTGAAGTGGCTTTCAAACAGCTGATGAAGGGCAATGTGATGTTCTATGAGGAGGAACTGAGAGAGAGCGGCATAGACGTTACTGATGCCTCAGTGTATTCTGGGATTTGCACTGAGATTTTTAAGGAGGAATCTGTGATTCATCAAAGGAAAGTCTACAGCTTCATTCATCTGAGCATTCAGGAGTTTCTCGCTGCTTTCTATGTGTTTTACTTTCATGTCAGTACAACTATGGTGGGACTAAGGAATTTTGCTTCAGTACAAAATATGCTTAAATGTGCAGTAGATGAAGCCCTCAAGAGTGAAAATGGACACCTGGATCTGTTCCTGCGGTTCCTGCTTGGCATCTCACTGGAGTCCAATCAGAGACTTTTACAGGATCTACTGAAACACACAGAGAACAGCTCAGAGAGCATCAGAGAAACCACACTGTACATTAAAGAGAAGATCAAAGATGGACATAGACTCTCCACTGAAAGATCCATCAGTCTATTCCTCTGTCTGCTAGAAGTGAAAGATCAGACTCTTTTCAGAGAGATTCAGGAGTTTGTGAAATCAGACATACACTCAGAGAAGAAACTCTCTCCTGCTCACTGCTCAACAATTGCCTACATCCTTCAGATGTTAGAGGAGCCGCTGGATGAGCTGGACCTCAAGAAATACAACACATCAGATGAGGGTAGAAGAAGATTAATACCAGCTGTCATCAACTGCAGAAAAGCTCTGTGAGTTCACAGTTAAGAGACTAAAAGCCTGTTCATATCAAGAAGGATAATTATAAAGATAACTCTATCACCATCCACACAACATTCTGCATCTTAGTGAGCCGGTCAGGCACAATGTAACATGATGTCAGCAACAAGTAAATTGTCTGTTCACAATGAACCATAAGTTACAAATCACAGCCAATCAGAACAATGTGTGCACACTCTCTCACACTCAGAGTGTAAAGCACTTACTTTGTATTTTCATGAATTTTGTAATGCTTCTCCAGACTGTTCTTTTCATGATTTTCTCTGAGGAAACTTAGGGATTGACAAGCAACAAGCAATCAAGATGCATTTTTTTGTGACACATTTAATATCAGATTTTTTAAAAAATAAATTTGATTTGCTTTTCACAGCAGCAGCTGTTATAAATTAAGGAAGGTCATATTTTACTATAAATAGACTGCCATAAATCTCTTGTGTTTTACTCTTTCAGTCTTGCTGGCTGTAATCTCACTGCTCAGGATTGTGAAATTTTGGCATCACCTCTACAATCCTCAAACTGTGTACTGAGAGAACTGGATCTGAGTAACAATGACCTGCAGGATTCAGGAGTGAAGCATCTCTCTCATGGTCTAAAGAGTCCAAAATGTCAGCTGGACATACTGAGGTTTGTATTCATTAGAAATGAATATAAACTGAAAATGAAAGTTTTACACTTCATTCATGTTTTACACTTTTTACACTTTGTCACTTCCAGTCTTATAATCTATTCCCTCTTCCCACCCAGTTAAATCTTTTAAATTAAGCTGGCACGGAAAGTTGTGCTCTGTAAATCCCAGTGAAATTGTTCAGTCTGAATTTACTTTTAATTTTTTTTTTACTTGGATTGTTTTAATTAACCCATACATAGACAACAAACTTTTCTTTACATGCCATCTTCACTATGTATCTGCAGGCTGTCAGGCTGTATGGTGACAGAGGAAGGCTGTGGTTATGTGTCTTCAGCTCTGAGGTCAAACCCTTCACACCTGAGAGAGCTCGATCTGAGCTACAATCACCCAGGACAATCAGGAGTCCAGCTACTCAATGACAAACTGAAGGATCCAAATTATAAACTGGAGATACTCAAGTATGTGGGCAGTAACAAGAGTTTTTTTCTCAGTAGAGTGAAATAAATTCAAAATCTGTCAGATGTGTGTCATGCTTTCAATCACAATTCGTTATGAATTAGTGAAGGGGGGATAGGCGGAACCACTCTGAATGTTCTCCAGCTTATCCTGTAAAGACAATCCATTGATTACTCTCCATCTAAGTGACTGTTTCCACATGCTTGCATATCTACTCACCTGCTTCACCTGTCAGCTTGCCACCTGCCAGTTTCCATGCCTCTGTTTATACTAAAGAGCTTGTTTATCACTTACCTGCCTGCCCCTGTCTGTGTGCCTGACAGAAGACCAGACCACATGCAGAGCACCACGGATTCTGGATGGGAATTTGTTGGACAGATCGCGGCGGCAGCCCAATCCAGCCACGATCTGTTTACATTCACAGACAAGTTCTGTGATCTGGTCCATACTAGTTCATTAGAAGATGAGAAAATCAAGAATCTGTACCGGATCGGGGCTAACTTCGTTGATCCCCTAGAACTCCCCGATCTCACTGGATTGGACTGGAAGGAGGCAATTTTCCAGTGCCTGGAGAGTTTCATCCCTCCGTATGCATTCCAGCCAGTCCAAGCATCTCCACTCCAGTATCCCTTTCCAAGATGGCTGCCAGTCCCAAGGCCCTTCCCAAGATGGCCGCCACTTCAGCGTCCCGTCGCGAAATGGCCGCCACTCCAATATCCCTTCCCAAGATGGATTCCAGTCCCAAGGTCCTTCCCAAGATGGCCGCCAGCCCAGAATTCCTTTTTAAGATGGCTGCAACCATGATAGAGTCCTCAGAAAAGATCACCGCCCCAACACTTGAGCCCTCTGAGAAGATGGCCACCACCACAACTGAGACCTCATTCAGGTTGGACGATGCCACAACTGAGCACTCAGCATTAATGGCTCCCTCACTTGTGCCCCTTGGCATACTCATAGAATATAAGGGGATGACCTGGAAGCCAGAATCCGCACCAATCGCTAAGCCCGCTCCTGTCTCCGTCCCAGTCTCTGCCCCGAGCCCATGGGGGCTTCAGTATCCCCCCCGATCCCCGGCTCCAGTCCCAGCCCCAGCCCACGAGCCCGCTCCAACCCATGAGCCCACTTTAGGCCACGAGTCCGCTCCAGCCCACAAGTCAACTCCAGACTCCGCACCAGAGCCTGTTCCAGCTCACGAGTCAGCTCCAGACTCAGTTCTCCACGAGCACACTCCAGTCCTCCTCGAACCCACTCCAGTCCTCCACGGGCCCGCTCCAGGCTCTGTTTCAGCCCACGGCCCGGTTCCAGAGTCCCTGCGGGCCAAAACACGTGGAGTCTCGCCCAAGTGTTTTTTGGAGGGGGGCTATCCGTCCCCGAAACTGGTGAAGCCTGTGGTCTGGGCCAAAGCAAAGGAGCCTACCCCGCCATGGCGTCCCAAGAAGCCTACACTGCCAGGGCGTCCAGAGTGGCCAGCACCGCCAGGGCGTCCCAATTGGCCAGCACCGCTGTGGCATCCAGACTGGTCAGCACCTCCGTGGCCTCCTGACTGGTCAGCACCTCCATGGCCTTCCGACTGGTCAACACCTCCATGGCCTCCTGACTGGCCAGCATCTCCATGGCTTCCCAAACAACCTGATTCTCCATAGTGCCCTTGTCAGCCAGCACCGTCCTGGAGATGACCTACCCTACAGCACCCAGATCACCCGTCACATCTCCAGGATGCCCGCCCTCCCTCCTGGTTATCTATATATGGCGAGAGGTCGCGCCTACCGGGAGGGGGAAGTAATGTCACAGTCACTGTCTGTTTTACCTTACCCCGGACTCCACTTCCCAGCATTCCTCTGGTTCCTCACCTGCACTCACTCTCCAATCACCTGCACCTGAAAGCCATCACCCTTGTTATCACTCCTCAGCACACTACTTAAGCCCCGTGTTCACTCCACCATGATGTGTGGTCTCATCTACTCACCTGCTTCACCTGTCTCCCAGTTTCCGTGCCTCTGTTTATAATAAAGAGCTTGTTTATCACTTACCTGCCTGCCGCTGGAAACAAAACATATTAAGGAGTGGAAATGGCTAATGAGCCAATAAGTGCTCCTTTCATGTCTTTTTTAAATTTTAAAATGTGTTTTTCACCAAATGTTAGTTTTCTTACATCATGAAAGTTTTATTTTTACAAATAGGGACACTCTTTGAAAGATTGTCCTTTTTGGTCGTCACATTTAAAATAACATTTAAATTGTATAATATTCACATTTTTTAACTTTGAAGTGCTGGAAAATGTTGTGTAAAGTCCTTGAAAAGGCTTTCATTCCTAACAGTGGTCTATAACTGTCTAATTTGCTAGGTCACGTTTAAAACTATAGGCCTATGTGATCTATCTTTGGATGCACCACACACATCCTTCATGAACAGAGATCAAAGATCACCCCTCACATACAGAAACTTTCAGGAGCACAGAAACTTTCATTAATAAAATAGCTTCGCAACTGAATCGCTATATTATATTTCTCAACAAAGAGGGGGTGACATCGCTGTTTTTGAAGTAATTAAACATCTTTGAATTGTCAATGCTGGAATATGACCATGAGATGGTCTCTTACATACTACATTTTTGGAAGAACATCATGATAATGTCTGCAAACGTACTCCGTACTCCTGAATTTACACAGCCTATTATGCAACAAGTGAGCTTGCACAGTGTCAGGATGTAAACAATAAGTAATTAATAAATTAAATAATCTTGTTTATCATTTGTGGTTTTATTTGTCTCTTTCTAGTTTGGAACATGGAAACCCTTTTAGAATCACACCAGGACTGAGAAAATGTAGGTCCTCTCTCTCTCTCTCTCTCTCACACACACACACACACACACAGCTGTAAAACTGTTATTAATGTACTTATCATCTCTCTTGTTGTGATTAGATGCCTGTGATCTCACACTGGATCCAAACACAGCACACACTCAACTCATCCTATCTGAGGAGAACAGAAAGGCGACACGAGTGGAAGAGAAGCAGCCATATCCTGATCATCCAGAGAGATTTGAGAACAATGAGCAGGTTCTGTGTCAAGAGAGTCTGACTGGACGCTGTTACTGGGAGGCTGAATGGAGTGGATTTAAGGCTGATGTAGCAGTGGCCTACAAAGGAATCAGCAGGAAAGGAGTGAGTGACTGTTGGTTTGGAAACAGTGACATATCTTGGAGTCTTTTCTGCACTGGTAATGGATTCCATGTCTGGCATGTTAATAAGAGCACATACGTACCAGCCCCTTCACCACCCTCCAATAGAGTAGGTGTCTATGTGGATATGTCAGCCGGTACTCTGTCCTTCTACAGCGTCTCTGACACACACACACTCACACACTTACACACATTCAACACCACATTCACTGAACCCCTCTATGCTGGATTTAAGGCTTATGATGCTTCCGTGTCTCTTTGTCAGATTAAACAACCTGCTAAGAGATACAACTGAGAGACACAAACAAACTACTTTGTTGCTGTTAGTCTATTAGCTTTTAGGTCATGTATATGTTAGTGCTAGTTAGATGCATTCCTGCAACAGCATTCCTGTCCGAAAATTTAGACCTAACCATATTCCTACTGCTAAACCTAACCCTACCCGTAAGTTATCCCTAAAATCAGTGGAAAATGATAGGTGAGTAACACTGATGTAGAAGCATCTAACCCTGGTTGTAAGCATTAACTTTAAACTTGTCCTGATTAGTTGATTGTAATGTTGTTCCAGGATCAACAAAGATGTTGATCCAAGAACATGCTGTACTTGGTGGAATCAGGTTCTGCTACTAGGCTACATATAAACATTGATGAAATCTGTTTTTACAAGATATATACATTTAAAAAGTACTATACAATATCATGTTGGAAATCAAAGTGTGTGTGTGTGTGTGTGTACATCTAAGGACTTTTTTGTGCAAAAAAAAATTCTGTTTTAGCTTAAATTTCTAAATTTTCTTAATGGTGAATGTTAATCATGGTTATTTATTCATTCATTTATTTGTGTGTTTGTTTTTGGGGGAGGGGTTGTAAAAATAATAAGTAATAAATTATAACAATAATATACTTTAAGTGCTTTGCACTTTTACACATTCTGGATGTGGAGATATACTATATGTGTGTGTGTGTGTGTGTGTGTATTTATACACAACAACAACAACAAAACAAATATATATTTTTTTAATTTTATCTTTGTGTATTTATCTGTATTGCTTTGTTTGCTTAATAAAATGTAAAAAAAAATAATAATAATCAAGGTTTTTGTCATAAACATCCACAATGGTGATACAGGCCACAGTGGATTCTATTTTAGAATTGCCAGTGGTTTCTATTTATGTGATGTTGTGCTTGAAAAAAAAAATGAAAAGTATGAAAATTATAATCTTAGGCACTGATTATGTGCTTTATTTAACGCTAAATGAATTTTCTGTGAGTTTACAATTTTGCATAACCTTTGTAGCCATAATGAAAGCGACAATGGAATTCACCTCAGATCTTGAAAATAAACAAGAACGTTCGCATACGCAACAAACTGATGCGCTGTGTGTTTTGACACCTTTCTATCAGAACCAGCATTAACTTCTTGAGCAATCTGAGCTACAGTAGCTGTTGGATTGGACCACAAGGACCAGCCTTCGCTCCACACGTGCATCAACCCAGCTAACAGAATTTTGCTATAAGAACGTTCTCTAAATATAACGTTCAGTTTTCTTGATGTTAGAGGAACGTTTTTTATAAGGTATAATGTTCCTCAAATGTTGTTTCAACTTAATTTTGATTTAAAATTCAACATTCTAGAAACATTGTTTTGTAACATTCCAAGAACATGAAAATGTTCAGTTTCCTTAATGATAGCAATGTTATTTTAAGGTTAGTATGATGTTCCTGAAACATTCTTTCAATCATTCAAACACCTGCTGTGAACAAACACTGAAAGAAAGAGAAATAAGAACACAAACTACAACTTTCTTCAGCCACAGCCTTAGATGAACTGAAGATAAAAGACATTAAATCTCTGAAGATCTGATTAAACAACTCCACAAACAGCATTACCAGCTTCACTTATTAGTAACCAGACTGACTTTATTTCTGTCACACGTCTACAGAAGCTCTTATTGAGAATTAACATAAGTTTAGAGGTTGATGTCTTATTAAACATGTTTAGTTTGAGGTCACCATCCTGGACATCTGCTTTAGTTGAGCTCTTGACCCTTGACTTCTGTTGAGTTGCTACTTTATCAGCAATTGCAGGTGCTTTCACAAAACATTTGTGTTGATAAAGCAGATCAACATGTCTGTTTTATTAACAGACAAGTGCCTGCATTTAAAGTGGTTTATACAACGGCTTTTTATGTAGTTTTGCTTGTTTTTGTAACACTGAAGTGATTTGTGTAATATTGTCCAAAACTATTTAAAAGTTAAAAATGACACACTTAGACAGCAGCACTCATCATACAAACCTCAACAATGGTGACAATCAAATAAAATTCAGCTGCATAATTTACTCATCCTGCAATGCATGCTGGAAGCCATGAATGTGTTTTATATGCTGGCATGAAGCATGTCACCACTTTTGTGTTTCATATGTTTAATGTTGATGTCTGTGAATGTATAAATGACACAAAACATGTTTGAAACAGAAATTTAACAATGACAGTGTTATTTATACACTCACATCAACATTCAGCATCTGAAATGCAACAACGATGTTACAAATGTTCTTTTTCGCATTGGTTGAGTTTTATATTTCTCAATAGCATTTTCTTAAATCAGCAATTACAGAAAAATAAGTATTTTAAACTACTTTAATGCAGTCACTGTTTTCTGAAAACACCTGCAATTGCTCTTACTGTTACAACCACGCCTTCCCGGACTCCAGTTCCCACGATCCTCGTTGTCTGCACACCTGAACTCACTTCCCTCATCAGTCTTCCTGCCATTTCCCTGGATTCCCTGCACCTGTTGTCTTCGTCAGCACTCCCTTTAAGTTGGACTCACTCCTAGCACTCCCTGTCCGTTCTTATTGTTAAGTTAATGTGTATGGTTGCTTGTCTGCTCCTTTGTTGTTATTAAATACTCATTTATTGTGGATTTCCGTATTCTCCTCGTCTCTACAACACCTACACGTGACAGAAGAATGGACCAAAACCACTTGATTTCCACAAAGATAATGGGATTATTCTTGTTTCCCGAGTCTCCCGTGTCTCCCCAACAAGCTTCAGCGGAGGATCGCCTATGTGGGTTCCGGCAGGACGGTCGCCCGCTGGAGAGGTATGTGGAGGAATTTACAGAGTTTGCTTATTTGGTGAACTGGCCAGATGCCCCGTTAAAGCCTTGTTTTCTGGTGGGTCTGGACGAGGGCACGATTCGTTTTAGTGAACCTGCGTGTATTTTTTCCCTAGTCGAAGAGTTAATCTGATTCTCTCCCTGAATGGTTCTGATTTTGTTATTGAAGAGGTTCAAGAAAAATCGTGCATTCCTTGTCCACTCCCCACAGAAATACAAGTGGCCTGGCCAGTTCGCAAACTGTCAGTTTCCTCCCCCTACTCCTCCAGTGGGTGTTCTCCCGGTGTCCTGCTGGACCCAAACCCCAAGCCGGCAAAGAAAAACTCCACTGCTAGGCCCAGATGGCCAAAGAAGGCCACCAAGCAACCCCAGTCTCCAACGTTTTCTGCCTCCGAGCAGCCCAAGTCGCCAGTGATAGAAAAGGATGACTGGCTAATAGACTTTTGGTCTGAACCTGCATCGAGTGTCCGCGAACCTGTCTCCTTGATCTTGCTCCTGTCTTCCCTGAGCCCCCTCCAGCCCTCGCCGAGCCCGCTCCAGCCCCTGCCGAGCCCGCTCCAGCCCTCGCCGTGCCCGCTCCTGCCCTTGCCGAGTCCACTCCAGCCTTTCTCGAACCCACTCCAGCCTTCCACGCGCCCGCTCCAGGCTTCCAAGAGCCCGCTCCAGCCCTCACCGAGCCCACTCCGGCTGCCAACGAGTCCGCCCTGGCTCCCAATGAGTCCGCCCCAGCTGCCGACAAGTCCGCCCTGGCTGCCAACGAGTCCGCTCCCGCTGCCCACGAGTCTGCTCCAAGTGTTCCCAAGTCAGCTCCAGCAGCCCGCAAGCCCACTCCAGCAGCCCCCGAGCCCACTCTAACAGTCTCTGACCCCACTTCAGCAGTCCCCAAACCCGTTCCAGCAGTACCCGAGCCCGCTCCAACAGTCCTTGAGCCCACTCAAGCCCACGAACCCACTCCTTACCACGAACCCTTCCAGCCCTCCCTAAGTCTCCCAAAAAAAAAATTTTTTTTGGGGGGGGCTATATACCCGTGGGTGGGGAACATGTGGGGGACACACATGTGGGTGGGGCTCGAAACCCGACCATGGCCGTCTGAGACTCCTGAACCGCTATGGCCGTCCGAGACGCCTGATCCGCCATGGCCGCCCACGGCCCCTGACCTGTCAGGGCCGCCTAAGACTCCTGACCTGCCGTGACGGCCCGAGGTCCTAGACCCGCCCAGGGTTTCCAAATACTCATTTATTTAAATACTCATACAAAAGTCAAGGGTCAAGAGCTCAACTAAAGCAAACACTAATCTCCATGATGGTGATCTCAAATGAAACATTTTCAATAAGACATCAACATCTAAACCTCTGTTAATTCTCAATAAGATCTTCTGTAGACGTGTGACAGAAATAAAGTCAGTCTGGTTAGTAATAAGTGAAGCTGGTAATGCTGTTTGTGGAGTCGTTTAATTGTGTTATGTTGGGGGTCAATTTGACCCGTTTAGATTTTCTAGTTGTTGGAAATACTGGTTAACCTATGTTTTTTTTTTTCTTGATATTTTGTGACTTTTTCTCATTTATCATCATGAACATGCATGCAAAGTTTCAACATGCTGGTGTTTTTTGACATATACAAACAAAATTACTATTACGTTTGTGATGTTCACGGGTCAATTTGACCCGCATATTTTAACGGTCTAAGGCAACTGTACTGACCCAAAATAATAACATTTCTTGGTTATATTTTGTTATTTAATTTTTTTTACTACCTTATGAAGCTAAAAAATTAGGTTTTCCACACTTATTTCAATACAGAAAAATATTTTGTCAGCCACAGATGGTCAAAATTACCTATCATTTATTTTTTCAAGCTACCTGATATAATATTAAACCTTTGTTTTTTTTCTTGAAATTTTGTGACTTTTTCTCATTTAGGGTCATGAACATGCATGCAAAGTTTCAACACACTGATGTGTTGTGAAATGTGCATACAGAAATTTTATACGTTCATACTGTTCGTGGGTCAATTTGACCCCCATAGGCAACCATTCAAAATCAAATACAGACCCTAAATTCAAAACACTTCTGTGTTGTACGTCAGAACTCCTCAACTCTAGTACTGATGTGTCAGTATCTTAATGAGTTTAACTGCTTTTTATTTTCAAAGTTTGTGGAAATATAAAGTTGTTTTACCTGTTAATTATCTATCCCACTTTTTGAGCATAGATATTAAAATGACTTTTCTAACTTAAATTGTTAAAAATGTTGAATACTTCAGAGCACAGACTTAAGTTTGGTATCTTTTTAAAGGGAAAACTTCACAGATTATTGTAGAAGTAAAAAGTAAAAAAAAAAAGTTGTAAAAGTAAAGTTTAAAAAAGTTTATGAAAATTTAAAATATATAAAATATATATTTTTTTATATTTTATATAAAATATATATTTTACAAAACATTTTCAACTCTAAAACATCAAGAAAATCAAAGTTAAATATCTGAACAAGTTCTGTGCTGAATTTTAGGTTGATATCTCAAAAAAATAAGTTTTAGTAAGACTTTTTGTGCGCAGTACCAAACTTTTTCACTAGATGACATCAAGACTCCACTGGTGATTCTTCGATTTCCATATATGGTTTGAGTGATCTGAACCATATTTTCCATACTTTTCAAATATTTATGTAGACATCCTATTCATTAGAAGTTTGGGGAGTAATATTAATATTTGATTTGAATTTGATCCCTAAAACACATAAAAAAACATAAGGAAAGAATCAGAGCGTGTTATAGTTTGGCATCCCATCACAAATGAAGAATCTATCGCTATTTATCTATTGCTCTGTCATTTATTTTGAAAATCAGTCACCAAATATGAAAACTAGAGTCTGAAAGCTTTCAAACGATATATAGTTTGTCAAGATTACTTTAGGTTTAGACTAAGATATTATTGTTATAAATGTATAATGGTAAATGTCCCACAGGTCGGGGGAGGGGCCGTCTTAAAAATAGTGGTTAAAAATATTTTTATTAATCATAAATTCTGATATTTATTCTTTTTAATGTGTGAAAAATATTGATATTAAAAGTTAATTATTTAAACATGATTGTATGTTTTTTTTCATAGTGTGATTTTTGGGGAATTGTATAGAATCCAATTAGGGTCAATTTGACCCGGACCATAACGAGTGTACACAGAAATCGAACAGTGCACAAGGTTAATCTGGGGCTGTATTCACAAAACATTTTATCTTACCACTAAGAGTTCTCTTAAATAGCAGTAAAAGTTCTTAGCTGAGAGTTTTCTCTTAAAACCTATTCACAATGCTGCTGAGACAAACTTTTATAGTCCTTCACGTCTATTGCGATCTCAGAATTCAGGCCAGTTGATAATACCCAGAATATCAAAATCAACTGAAGGCGGCAGATCCTTTTCCTATTTAGCACCTAAACTCTGGAACAATCTTCCTAGCATTGTTCGGGAAGCAGACACACTCTGTCAGTTTAAATCTAGACTAAAAACACATCTCTTTGCTCTTGCATACACATAACACATTATCAATACATTAACATTTTTTCAAATCCGTTAAAGGATTGTTACGCTGCAATAATTAGGTCGGCCGGCATCTACGCTAATATCAGTCTCTCTGCTTATCCTGAGGTTTGCCGGGTGCTGGATCCAGGCCGTATCCAGATCAGATGGAGAACCTGTGTCTGGACCTGACTACAACGTAGCCCAGGAGACAATGGGCCTACAGATCCAGTTCTGGCTGCATCTATAATTCAGATTTTTAAATCTCCGTATCCGCTTACATATACTTATATATAATCTATTTTTAATCTCTATAATAAAAATGTATAATTCAGATTTTGATCTCCATATCCATTTACATATATTATATATATCTTCCAAGGGGTTTTTTCCCTCCTAGGACTTTTTTCCCAGTGTTAGCACGCTGGGTTTTTCTCCTAGGGGGTTTTTTCCACCCCTGGGAGTCAGCCGACATTGGCTTAATGTAGCACCATCTTGTATATGTTACATATTACCACGCTTGCTTGTACAGCTTATTTTTAACCACTTCTCTTTTTTATGTGCTTCTAATATGTAAAGCTGCTTTGAAACAATTACCAATTGTAAAAAGCGCTATATAAATAAATTTGACTTGACTTGACTTGACTTTACTAAGGAAATGACTAAGGTCTTAAAATAAAAAGATATTTGTGTGATCGCATATTGCTGATTATTACCTTTCACTTTTATTCACTTTCATTCACATTTAAGTTTGTGGTCACAGTTTCATTGGATCGCAGATACTTTGTGTCGGATATGACTGAACAATATTGATTAGCCTACATTTTGGATAAGATTCACAACTATAACACACACATTTATGCACAAACACAGATATGTTCTACATGTCTAAAGTACAGAAAGAATAAACTCATTGATTTCACTTAACAACTTAAAATGTAATCTGTATGTATAATAAACCGTAGTAAAAATTTATTTACATCTCTCGACAAAAAAAGGATTTTGCAGGTTTTAATAAAATGTTATTTAATAAAGGTAGTCATAAGCATATTTCCAGTATGTGCCTCAGGCTTGCACGGTATCATCGACACACTCATCAGACTCCTCGGTAATCAAACTTTGACAGCTGGTTGAACCGGCTCAATCGGTTCTTAGTGAGTCAGACGTGCTACTTCAGCTTGTGCGTCTTGCGTCATCAGCCCGGAACTAAAGTTTGATTCAGTTCAGTAAGTGAACCAGCTCAACCGGTTACTTCCTATGAACCGGTTTCAACCTCCTCAAAAGAACGATTCATTTAAGAACTGAATATCACTAGTTTATGTTTTGTTTGAATAAAAAGGTTCACTTAGGTTCAATTACAACTCTCCTTTAGTGGACTACATTACACACATTGTATCAAAGCCACATTGTGAGATATATCTGTAAGTCAGATTGTGAAGTATACATTTGCAATAATGAGAAACAGTTGTACAGTTGCTTTGTGAGAAAAAGTCAGATAATGAGAACAGTCATATTTGCATTGTGAGATATTAAGTTGAAATGGCACCATATAAAACTTCCCTGATGGTCTTCACTGTTATATGTTGTCCTTGCCTGAGAATGTGATGATGCTGTCTGCCACTAAATGGAGTAAGTTTATTTTTCATAATCATAAGAGTGGAGATTTAAAACCAGCTAAGTGCACATAATTAGAGTCTAACTTGGCCAATCTTCAGGGTGGTGTACCCATGAATCTTTCTGAATGGATGTAAAGCCCACTGCTTAATATAGCTCTTTCATGTGACAAACATTTCAGGGTATCTAACTGTGACCTTTGAAGCCCAGGATGTCTTTATGTAATGTTTAATGCACTTCATATTGTTGATAACAAAGAATGGAATATACAGGTGCTTGTTATATAATTAGAATATCATCAAAAATTTGATTTATTTCACTAATTCCATTCAAAAAGTGAAACATGTATATTATATTCATTCATTACACACAGACTGATATATTTCAAATGTTTATTTCTTTTAATTTTGATGATTATAACTGACAACTAAGGAAAATCCCAAATTCATTATCTAGAATATTGTGAAAAGGTTCAATATTGAAGACACCTGGTGCCACACTCTAATCAGCTAATTAACTCAAAACACCTGCAAAGGCCTTTAAATGGTCTCTCAGTCTAGTTCTGTAGGCTACACAATCATGGGGAAGACTGCTGACTTGACAGTTGTCCAAAAGACGACCATTGACACCTTGCACAAGGAGGGCAAGACACATAAGGTCATTGCAAAAGAGGCTGGCTGTTCACAGAGCTCTGTGTCCAAGCACATTAATAGAGAGGCGAAGGGAAGGGAAAGATGTGGTAGAAAAAAGTGTACAAGCAATAGGGTTAACCGCACCCTGGAGAAGATTGTGAAACAAAACCCATTTTAAAATGTGGAGGAGATTCACAAAGAGTGGACTGCAGCTGGAGTCAGTGCTTCAAGAACCACTACGCACAGATGTATGCAAGACATGGGTTTCAGCTGTTGCATTCCTTGTGTCAAGCCACTCTTGAACAACAGACAGTGTCAGAAGCATCTCGCCTGGGCTAAAGACCAAAAGGACTGGACTGCTGCTGAGTGGTCCAAAGTTATGTTCTCTGATGAAAGTAAATTTTGCATTTCCTTTGGAAATCAGGGTCCCAGAGTCTGGAGGAAGAGAGGCACACAATCCACGTTGCTTGAGGTCCAGTGTAAATTTTCCACAGTCAGTGATGGTTTTGGGTGCCATGTCATCTGCTGGTGTTGGTCCACTGTGTTTTCTGAGGTCCAAGGTCAACGCAGCCGTATACCAGGAAGTTTTAGAGCACTTCATGCTTCCTGCTGCAGACCGACTTTATGGAGATGCAGATTTCATTTTCCAACAGGACTTGGCACCTGCACACAGTGCCAAAGCTACCAGTACCTGGTTTAAGGACCATGGTATCCCTGTTCTTAATTGGCCAGCAAACTCGGCTGACCTTAACCCCATAGAAAATCTATGGGGTATTGTGAAGAGGAAGATGCGATATGCCAGACCCAACAATGCAGAAGAGCTGAAGTCCACTATCAGAGCAACCTGGGCTCTCATAACAGCTGAGCAGTGCCACAGACTGATCGACTCCATGCCACGCCACATTGCTGCAGTAATTCAGGCAAAAGGAGCCCCAACTAAGAATTGAGTGCTGTACATCCTCATACTTTTCATGTTCATACTTTTCAGTTGGCCAAGATTTCTAAAAATCCTTTCTTTGTAATGGTCTTAAGTAATATTCTAATTTTGGGATTTATTTCTGAATTTGGGATTTTCCTTAGTTGTAAGTTATAAATTTTAAATATATCAGTCTGTGTGTAATGGATGAATATAATATACAAGTTTCACTTTTTGAATGGAATTAGTGAAATAAATAAACTTTTTGATGATATTCTAATTATATGACCAGCACCTGTATTTGTCTTTCTCTTTGTATTTTTATATCAACATGGTACAATAGTATCCTATTCAAATCAATGTAATAAATGCCTTAGGTCAAAAGTAATCAAAATGTAATCAAAACATACTTAGATTACATGACCTAAAATGTGGAAGGTAATGATTACGTTACTAACTATAATTTCTGTCATGTAATTTGAAATCAGTAATCAACTACAATTTGTAACTAATTGACCCAGCTCTGTTTCTAATGTTCATAATCTATATGTGTCAGGAGCACCAGTTGGAGTGCCCTAGTTAGCCACCAGAGGGCACTCCAACCCGGACTGTTCCTCACCACACCCTTGGACTTCATTTCCCATAACACACTTCCCGGACTCATTATCCTGTCATTGCACCCAGCTGTTTTGTGTTTGATCATTAGTTCTGTCTATTTATTCCTGGTTTGTTTCTGCTTTTGTTATTGTGGTTTCATTTATGGTCACCGGCTTCTCTGTTTGTTTTCCCTTGTTTTTGTATGGACTGTTTTATGGAGTTTGACCCTTGCCTGTTCTGGTTACGTTTTGGATTACCCCATTAAAGCTGCATATGGATCTTACCTTCTTGTCTCTGTGCTTAACGTGACAACATGATACATTCTATATGGGTGAGAAAAGGTTGACAGAATTTTGAAAAAAATATTTTTTGGGTGAATTAACCCCTGAACAGTTGTAGTGTTAGTGAGTGATTATAACAAAACAGACACATCTGCCATCATGCTGGCAAAGCCGTGGACAAGACAGTCCAGATTCATGCTGAACTTTATTGGATTGAGAATAAAATGAAGGCTGCATGTAAACCACACATCCTTTACACACGGCAGCCACTAATACAGACACAAAAGTTTTGAAATCAATGTCCAAACAAACTGATCACAGAATGAATAAATGTAAATGACATAATCATTCATCATCCACTACCATTAATGATTGGTTTCTAATTTCAACATCCAACACCAAATTCTGAGAATAATTATAACAAATAAAAATAATAAAATGTAACTGCTCAAGCAATAATTCATCACCCATTACACCCAATCAGTGAAAATCTGAATTTTATCCATCTGTAAAGAATATCTCATCAGGCGGCACATTAGGCTCCTTGACTTTATTTATTTATGATCTATTATGGTAGAAGTGATTGTACTTTATTCTCACTTGTTTTTAATTGAACTGCATAAATGAGGCCCCATGATGAATGGTTTAGAGTAGAGCTGTGAACGTAATTATTGTCAGAGTGAAGATGACAAATAAAAAGGCATGACATTATTGTGGCAGATTACTGACTTGACCATGTTTATGATGTAAAGCCCTTGTTTAGAGATGAATGAGGACTGAAGATGCAGTGAGGACCCTCACAGAGATTCAAGACGCCACTGAGCATCTTGTCCAAAGAAGGATCTTCCCATCTGATCATGAGCTTGATGATGATAAAATCTTCCTTATTGTCCACCAGAACCCGCTTAAAGAATTAATGAGAGAGAAAAGAGAGGATGTTTGTCTTACGAGGCAAGCAAATACATCAACATAGAGCAATGTGCATAATAAATAATTAAAGATTATAAATATATTAAATCCAGAATAACAACTATACTGGTTCATGTATATTTCTCTTTATTTTTCAAAAAATGGCTCTGATATACTTCAGAGTGCTATGCTATATCATAAACCAGTATAAACTGTTTTTTTTTACCTTGCTGAAGTTTCAAATTAAGGTTTTTTGCAAGATCATGTTGGTTGATGTTGCACAGCACTTGTACTGCGACAGTCCCAGCATTAGTAGTGTATCTCTGGACCATAATATCCACCAGATCCTGACGATCCACGTTCTCGAGAAGAGCTCGAGGAATAGGGTCGATGTCGTGTCCTACACCATTCCACAGGTGCCAGATGAACCTTTTGAAATCTGCACTCACAATCTGATCAAGAGTGTCCATAATCAGTTTTTTAGTGGCGTCCATTTTGTGTCACTGGGAGAAAAAGGACACAACAGTTTTGATTCTGGAACCACTGTTCACTAATTGTGTCCTTAAAGTAGTTCACTTAAAACTATTCATGAATGTTTCTGGTGCAGTTACACGCCACCAGGGAATTTAAGATATTAACGTATGTAATTTAATGGATGTAAATTACATTAGTGAAAAGATCTTTAGGGAGTATCGTGTCACAGACTGACCTCTTGGATTAGTACATGTTACACCTTTACTATCAGTTGTTTACCGAATGTTAAAGGTCAAAGTCACAGTATGTATCTGCTGAGTCCACGGCTTAATAATGTAGAATAAGTTTAACCAATCAGAATGAGCTTCAGGATAAATTATTTCACTACATCAACACCCATTTGACATGTGTATAAGCATAGTGTTTGTCTGATTTTCTTGTTGTTTCTTGTCTGTTTTTTATTTTATTTTTTTATTGCAATCGTGCTCTTGCTGTGGTGACTGAACTTTGGTCATTAGCTAGTGATTGTTTCAGTTTTTCTCAGGCACGTGTCAATGCGCTGTTTTTTAAAATTATTATTAATAACACAAAAATACAAAGTTGACATGCATAATCCACATCTTTTTCCCTAAATGCCTTACACATGCTGCTGCCAAGGGAATCAAAATAAAAAGGACCATAAAAAAGACAGTAACCTCTGTTTTGTCCTCATTTAAAAAATTCACAGCATCCAATTTTTATATATTTTAAGCAAGCTAATAGTGAATCCAGTTTGTATTACAACACCTTATGGTAGCTACAAACTTGTGTTGTTGACATAGCAATGGAAAGACAGCCCTACATGATCAAAACAGAACTGTCTTCTTGCACTCACAGAAACAAGGCAACATTTAGTCTTGTGATTATTAAAGAGGATGAAACTTTAAAAAAGAGACAAAAGAATGGCAGTGCCATAAACAGGATTTACATTCACAAGACTAATTTTTGCAGATCTCCATAAACTTCCAGTAGGCAACTTTCTTTTGAGGTGTTCAGAACAAATTATATCATCTTATTCTCCTAACATCTTTTTATAAAGTAACACAATTTTTTTTTTTTTTTACATATATATCAGATATTGAAAGAATTTGATAGAGTGAATTAAATAGGCTACTATACTTACATCTCTGGTTGAACACAATTTCGTGTAACGTCTGTTCTTCCTTGTTCTTTGTTTAAGGCTTTCTCTTTCTCTTAAGGTTTTCCCAGAAATACCTGATTTTTTTTTTTTTGTTTATTTCTGTCTCGCCTACACTTGCACACAAGCTTTTAAAAGTATCCACCCTTTTCCTAGTAACTACTGTAAAGAACTGCAAACAGTCAGCGATTGTGAATGGTATTTAGTCTATTCAATAAAAGGCATTTGTGTCAATTGCTTAAACAACCAATTCTAGTGTAAAATGGTTTGAGATTTTTCTGGGTGTGTGTCTGTATGAGTAGAGCATGTCATTTATCAGTTTGGTGCTTGTTGACTTTACAAGTTAAACTTAAAGGGGTGGTTTCCCGGACAGAGATTAAGCCTATCCTAGAATAAAATGGCCAGATTAACAGAAGTCTGCTTTCTCTGTCATGGTTTAAAATAGTCCTAGACTTAGTCTAGTCCAGAGTTTAATAAGCTGATTTCCTGGAGGAAGACTAAATTGAGGCTTAAATTAAACCTACAAGGAGGCTGGTTTAACTTCAGATTAACGTTGCGTTTCAAAGAAGACACATGTATTACTTATATATAGCGATTATATATAGCAATATATCTTATATTATATATATTAAAAAATGTTTTATGTCTGTTTTTCTGTTTTTGATTCACAATCATGTTATTAAACGTTAAATGACATAATTGATATCTGAATCAGGTGACATCCACTCCACAAAGGCTGAGACTGCTGAAAATATATTTTACATAAATGTAATAATAAATCTGATAAAGTTTGTTGTCTTTAATTTAATTTTATTTTATGTAGACAGACATCAATCACAGAGCACCGCTAACAAACAGCAGCCACCTTTTACAGTTCCTACTGAATCAAAACAATGAGCTTATGCTGAGTTCATGCCATAACTATAAGAGATGGCAAACTGTGACGTTCTAACCGGAGCTGTTCACATCCTCAGACTTAGATTTATGCGTTTCTATGCCAACAGTCTCAACACCAAAATGAATCTGCAGCAGTCAGGTACAAGCTCTCTTAGTTGTTTACATTCTTTTTATTGTAATGTAATCTAAATGGTTTAGCTCCCCAGTACCTAAGTGAGCTCTTAAAGCATTATAGTCCTTCACGTCTATTGCGATCTCAGAATTCAGGCTAGTTATCAGAATCAACCACAAAATCATCAAAATCAAAATCTATCTGCTTGTTATGCAAATGTTATAAATCAAGTAAACAAGAGAATCTGCCAATTCAGATGATACACATTCTATATAATTTAACATTCAAATTATCAAAATCGTGCCATTGTTTTAATTCTGTTGTATTCAATTGTCACATCAATACATGTTTTTAGTCACATTTATTAAATGCACAGTTTATTCATCTACTTAATATATATATATATATATATATATATATATATATATATATATATATATATATATATATAAAAGATCTGTTTGTGACTTGTGCTGCAAACTCGTCTCGGAGGATTACATAATGTTAAACAAGACTACACTTTAAAACCTAAATGTATAACATTTCTGTAATTGTTCAGCCATTTTGTAATATTTAGTTTGTTTGCTGTGAGACACAAAAGGCGTTTTCTCCTATGCAGCGACTGACACCCCATAAGATACAGCAAAATATAGCATAAATTCACAAATCACATCAATTTTACTTGTTTACTGTACTACAAATCTTTAGAATCCATATGTTTGCAAAGAACAGATCCAAATTCAGCCCTTTATCCAGCGATCTTCATCTTCATTCTCAGCAGTGACTGCCACACTCAAAGCCTGTTATGATTCAAATTTGAAAGTTGTGCCCAACATAATTTATGACGTTGATATCAACGCTCATTGACTGTTACCTGCTTCATCACAGATTGTGACATGCCGTGTTTTTCAATGGATTGACATTTGAAATGAGTGTGCGCCTTCATGGAGAGAATGCGGATTCATATTTTCATGAACTAATAACTTTCTGCTCTGTACCCTTTTTTTTTATTATTACCACCAAAGAGGACTGCGACTGCGACTTATCATCTTAACTACTTTTTGTACCTTTTTGACATTTGTTGCACTAAATAAGTAATTGTGATTACACTTGTTTGTCTGTTATTCTTTTATTTACAACAGTACATAGTTTTAAGAAATAGTTATGGGTATGTTTAGGGGTAAGTGTAGGATTAGAGGCTCAAAATATTGTTTTAAGGTTATATTTTTAATAAAATAGTCATTTTCCTACACATTTCAGCTTTATTCTTTTAATATTCTGTATAAGATGGGTATGTTTAGGTTTGGAGTGGGGTTTAGGGATCTTACATTTATCCATAACAATATAAAAGGGAAATTGTATATATCTTTATTGTCATGATCACTAGTGAGAGTGCCCTAATCAGCCACTAGAGGGCACTCCATCCTGGACTCTTGTTTTCACCCCATGAACTACATTACCCATAACACACTTCCCGGACTGATTATCCCACGTCATTGCACCCAGCTGTTTTGTGTTTGTTCATTAGTGTCTGTCTATTTATACCTGGTTTGTCTCTGCCTTTGTTATGGTGTTTTCATGTATGGTTCCCGGTTTCGTTGTGTGTTCTCTTGTTTTTCTTGTTCTTGTTTTGTACGGATGGCTTTTCTGGATTTTGACCTTTTGCCTGTTTTTGGACTCACGATTGTTGGATTACCCTTATTAAACAACCCGTTATTGGAACTGTCTTTTGTCTCCGTGTTTCAGCATGACACTTATGGCATGAAAGATTCATAAATATTTAAAAAAAATTTCACTGTAAAAACGTAATAATGCCATGTTTAAATGCTGCCAATATGTACATTTTAGAACCTATCCAAATGTACAAAATGTTTTGTGTTAATACTGTAGCAAATTAGATCAAAAGGAAAATATGAATAATTAATCATAACTCGTTATAATCAATTATAAATATTTGGATCAGTTTATCAAATTAACTGCATGTAGCTGAATTAATATTACAATCAATCTCTTCGGCCAGCAAACACTCAGTATTGATCATCTATTAATTGACATTGGTTCATAAGCAGATCAGAATCAGCTCGCAAGAATGTGCACAAAAGTTTTATTTAACTAAATCAAAGTGGAAGTGAATGAAATTGTAGCATAAGGGGTTCACAACTTAATACTAAATCGTGTTTAGTGTTCAAATGTACGATACTGATACTTGCAAATGCCTTAGCTGTTAAAGAATGTCCGGATATGCAGTGATGGTTCGGTCCGTTGTTGCTGAAGTTGTAATCAATATCTTCTGCATCTAATGAAGAAATGACAACAAACTTGCATTGTTAATTTGACTCTATGGTCGTGGAAGTTGTGCATGGTTTGAAGTGAATGAGGCCTTGCACTAGTCTGGCTATCACCAGACCAAGCTCAATTTAAAATTGAACATTGGTCTGGGGAGTTTGCTATGTATTTCCTACTGCACAAGAGGCGTGATCAACGAGCATTAGTCACGCAATTGGATAGTCCTTCAACCAATCAGATCAACGATTCAGGTGACGTACTTTGCAGAGCGATGCGAAAACTCCAGACAGGTTTACCGTGTCTCAATCAGCATCGAGCGATTTTTGCAGGTTGTGCAAAAAAACATGAAAGTGATCGGTATTTACACCCACTCGAGCAATTTGTTTGCTAAATAAAGAAGCCATTCAGCATCGTCGAGAGGTTAAAAGGCGACTCTGATACTGTTCTGGTTCAGTGTAAATGAACGCGGAATATAGCCGCCCTAAACTACGTCATTGTCATGACAACCAAAAAGAACTCCAGTCAGCTCAGGCGGCGCAAGATTCAAGAAGCAGGGAGACGAAACATATAGAGCAAATAATAAAAATATTGTCTACCATCAAGGGGCATTGAAGTAAAGGAGTCCTGTACTCACATCGTGAAGCAAACCACCAAAATAACAGCAGAGAATCGTTGTGTTTCATCAATCGCCGTTTGTAATCTTCCTATGAAGAGACTGCGGATCAACGCTCTGCTACATTTCTCTCAGATAAGGTAAATGTTTAACACAATCGGCGTCACTGTGATTGTGCATTGTTATTTTGGAGAGACGGGTAGATCAGATAGAGTTTGAAACAAGCGGCAACCTCCCCCTGTTTCTCGTGAAGCCAATACGGAAGTGAATTAATCTGCAATTCATCGACTGGCCGCTAGGGACAGGCTGCAGAAGTGAGCAGAATCTCATTGACCATCATGTTAAATTAGCCAAGTTTACAGCAGAAAAAAACATGTTTACAGTCTGGTTCATATTGTGGTTTTGGTCTATACTGCGAATTTGCCCTTCATGACAACTCTGAGGGGGGTGAATTTTTTTATAGCTCATCCGTTTAAATTATATTAACCCTTAAAGTTCTGCATAATTAAGGGCGTGGTCACTTGATACGTGGTCATGTTACCTCAGCAGCTCATTTCAGCCGCTGAATTTGGCATCTCACTCGTATTTGTGCTTTTTTCTGTATTATTTTATACAATATATGGCTTGCTGCATACTCGAGACAGATGTCAGTCTGTGTACATGTGCTCGCACGCGGAACACACGTTGTTGGATCGTCGTGGCATTGGCTAAAAGTTTTGTTCCTGAGATTTACTTCAATGACAGTACCAGGAGGATATACAACTCCGACAGCACTGCTTGGATATAACTAAAACTGCTGCACTATTTTGAAAAATTATACTTTGGATACGTGCTCATTAGTTTGAGAGAACATTTGAGAGATATACATCTGGTACATATATATATTTTACCCAAGTGCCACGGATTGGATTCATCTCGCGATCTCTATTTCATTATAAAGGTATGAAATCCCATTTGATTTGTGTTATTTGCACACCCCACACAAATTAATTAGCCTACTGGTGTTGGAGCATCTATAACGTTATCGTAAAAAAAAATCACCGTAGATTGACAGTAATCCTTTAGTACTTTCTAATGATATTGCTATCTTTATTAATATTTTAGATAGTATCTAAGATAGATAGCTAGGGCGGGCGTGGTTTCAGCAACAAGTCGCATGGGCTCCAACTTCGTTCCGCCTCTTTGCCCATTTTCAGTTATCCGTGAGTGACGTGCGGTCACATGCAGCTAAGATGGCCGCGGCCTCATTTATGCATCAAAACTGCTATTCAGAACTCTATGGGTGACGTCACGGACACTACGTCCATATTTTTTTACAGTCTATGGTTTGAAAGCTGCTTGCCGTCGCTTCTCTATCGTCATCGTGTTATACCCGCCAATAGCGAGCAAGGTGGATAAGCCAGTCTGTGATTGGTTCCCGCAAAAGTGTAAGAGCGCAGCAGAAGTGAATGCACGGGTTTCCAGACTGAGTTGCCGAGCGAAATCAAATCGCCGGCAGATCAGGCTGGGTTTACCCAGACTAGCCTTGCACCTTTGAGTTTTGGCTTGACCAATGAGAAAGGTGCAATTCTCAAGTGGGAAAGTTCCATTGTTTGAAAGTGAACTCATTTGCGTTAGGGGAGTAAGCTGGCTGTTTGTTTCCATTTATACTCTTATAAATATAACAAATACATGAGAAGGTGAAGTCCACTAAAGTGTGAGTCATTAAACAAGGAGTATTTTGATATGAGATACCACCTAGATGGGCTACATTATCTAGTACTTCTATCATCAAGCATGCATAACACTATACATTATACAAAAGAACAATATACAAACAGTAATAATACACAAAATGTACTGGGGAAATGCATGTTCATTAATTTAATCATTTGTAAATAATGGCTAATATGCCCTACTATATGTTAAGTAATTCATTAATTACTATTGTGTCCATGCTTTACTAATGTATAATTGTGAATAAGTAAATCATCAATTACTAGTTTATTTATGCTTAGCTAATGCATAATTCAGGAGCCTTAACATGTAAAGTTAATCATTAATTAATGATTAAAGGTACAGTATGTTTTTTTTTCACCGCTAGGGGTCGCTAAACAATAACAAAGGCGTAGATTGATGATGCAGTGAATGAGCATGGACTCATGGAACTTGTCGTCATTCCGATGGATCTAATAATGTTCATGGGGAAATAATGTTTATGGATGAGTGAATGCATTCATGTTTTTAACATGACTGTGGCATAAAGCAGGGCGTGGCTGAGAATTGTGGTCGCAATTGCTAATGAGAGACAGATTTCAGTGCCACAGGTGAGTCCCAGGGGATATAAAGGAATGAGGACATTTCATTCAACTGAACTGCTCGCAAGAGCTGAAATACTACTAACATAGCACAAGATCTAAAGACACCTGCTGTCAGTGACATCAAACTGATGCAACTGAATTACGTTGTGATTGTCATGATCAGAAAGTGAATAAACAATGACTAAATTTTCAGTTTTGGGTGAACTTTAGCTTTAAACCAACTCACATCTCAAATTTCTGAATTGTCTTAACTTTTGCTACATATGATCTAACAGGAGTAACTTATGTTCTATGTTATGTCACTGATCCTACAAATTCTGTTTCACATTGTCCAAAATATGACCTCAGACAGCTTTGAAAACTACATCAGGAGTATGATCAAAGATGACACCACCGAACAACACATACGTTGTGAAGACTAGGACCATGGTACATCTCACCTGTCAGTCATCGCAGAAGATGGGAGTGCAGTGGCAGTTATCAGCAGTATTAATGACTAGTAAGAGAAATATAACGAGAAAGAGAGCAGTTTTTCTTAATCATGGTCTGATCTAACACATCCAGTTTTAGTTATTGAGCACTGAAAGGACTGAATTCCCTACCAACCAGCTCTAATAATATCAGACATATTGAAAGTTGTCAGAGAGTCAGCAGAAACATTGCCTCTCGGGCAACTTTGAACATGTTTGCTATTATTTGAGATTTCATAGCCAGAGGAAACAAATACCTCATGCACCTTCATATGGTGAGATTACTGCATGAACTACATTTGAATGTTTTGTAAGTTCTACACTTCTAAGTTCATGCTCCTGTTCTTATTTTTCGACAAGCAAGAAAGTCAGAGGCAGTCGTTAAGTCTGTCAATGTCCTCTCACCGAGCAAGGCAAATCAGTAGATTTGAAGACTCCAGGTGGGTTAATAAAGGCCTTCTGAGGAGAAGCGATGGGTTTCTGTAAGAAAAATATAAAACTTTCTAATCTATCTAGTTTCTGCCAGACGACCGTACGCATACTGTGCAAGTGAACTTGTGCCAAAAGAGTAACCCCTGAAGCGATGTATGACGCAGGATGTAGGAGTAGTGTAAGCTTATACGCTGTTTAAACAAATAGGACTTGTGCAACAAACTCAAGCTCCTCTTTTCTTATATTGAAATCCGCCGACATTTTACCTTTAAAATGTCTTGTTTCAGACTTCTAATTCATGACCAGTGTTTTGTTTTTCTCTCTCCTCTGTGCGCCGCGTTCCTCATTGTGCATGCGTCAGGTCAGAGGTTACTCATCCGATGCAAATCGATGCATACAGCCGTTTGCTGGAAGCTAGTTATTTTACTTTATACAGTTTTAAATATGGATATTTTTGTTACAAAACCCATTGGTTTGCTTCATAAGATCTTTATTAACCCCCTGGTGCCATTTGGATTATTTTTTTTATGATGGATGGATGCAAAATCTGTGCTGAATCCGACCGCAGGAATTACGGCTCTCCTGCTGGATACTGAGCGCTTCTCCTGTGATCATGCTGCTGTTGAGCCAGCTAAAGTAAAACCGTTGTCTAGTGACAGATCTAGACTTGTTTGTTGGGATGCAATAAAACTTGAGCAGGCAACGTGCAGAAAGTTATTCATAACATTGTTTCAGCCATCCTGCATTATGATATCACACAGATCGTAAAATGCTGCACATTTTATCAGTACTATTCCAGTTTGTCCTTTTTTTTAATTTAGCTTATCTATTGCTATCACTTGCATTTGAAATCTGCTAAAAAAAAGTCCACTTATTCCACTTTACATGTGACGTCATCAAACACAAACACAGGTATGATGACATAGGCCTACTTATGTAAATAAATGTAATATATTTTACCATGCGTTCATATACACTGCATTCCAAATTATTATGCAATTGACATATCAGTAAGATTTCTGTACAATAAACATTCAGATTTTAGTTTTTCTAAGAAAATGTTTGTTTGTTTATTTATCCATGTCTTTTTAGATAACTGGAATCAATCTCAGACAAAATACTTTGACAGATCTATGGAAACCCTACTTAGAGGTTGTTCCACATTATTAAGCAAGTCACAGTTCTCATGCAATATGGGGAGGAAGAAAGATCTTTCTGAAGATGAAAATCTTGAAATGGTGCAAAAGGCATGAAAACAACTAATATTGTGTGTAACTGAATGGAGATTATCGAATTATCATAAGATTTGTGAGTGATTTAGAGCACAGCAGAACTCGGTCAGATAAAGGCTTATTAATGAAAGTTCCTATCAAAAAATGTATTGTATTAAAAGGGTAACTATAAAAAAAGCCAGTGTTGAGCAGCAAACAGGTATTTGAAGCTGCTGGTGTCTCTGGAGTCTCAAGAACCTCTCCATGCAGGCTGGCAGTTGTGCGTAAAGATGCATTTTAGACACCACTAACCAAACCTCACAAAGAGAAACATTTACAGTGGGTGTAGAAATACATTTTCAAACAGATTTATTGCTGTGGTGTTTTTTTGCAGCATGGGATAGTGCATAGTGCATTGTACTATGCACTATGCTCCTTTTTATACCATAGCTGAAAATGGCCAGTTATGAACTCCACATATCTTGCAAAAGTCATTTTAATACCCTCCATCTCACTTCCCAGTATTCCAGCCCAAATCATCACCCACCAGCTCCTTGCTGACATCGCAGTCTTGTTGGAACGTGGTGGCCATTCACCAACCATCCAGAAATCCATCCATCCAGACCATCCATTGTAGTACGGCATTAGTCAGTGAATAAAACTATTTAAAAATGAGTCTTCGTGTATTTCTACACCCACTGTAAATGTTTCTCTTTGTGAGCTTTGGTTTGGAGTGGCTGAAATGCATCTTTACGCACAACTGCCAGCCTGCATGGAGAGCTTCTTGAGACTCCAGAGGCACCAGCAGCTCCAAATACCTGTTTGCTGCTCAACACTGGCTTTTTTTTTATAGTTACCCTTTTAATACAATACATTTTTTGACAGGAAATTTCCTCAATAAGCCTTTATCTGACCGAGTTCTGCTGTGCTCTAAATCACTCACAAATCTTATGATAATTCGATAATCTCCATTCAGTTTCACACAATATTAGTTGTTTTCATGCCTTTTGCACAACTTTGCACCATTTCAAGATTTTCATCTTCAGAAAGATCTTTCTTCCTCCCCATATTGCATGAGAACTGTGACTTGCTTAATAATGTGGAACAACCTCTAAGTAGGGTTTCCATAGACCTGGCAAATTATTTTGTCTGAGATTGATTCCAATTATCTAAAAAGACATGGATAAATAATTGAACAAACATTTTCTTAGAAAAACTAAAATCTGAATGTTTATTGTACAGAAATCTTACTGATTTGTCTCTTGCATAATAATTTGGAACGCAGTGTAATATATGCAGGATATATAATACATCCATAGGCCTGTATGTATAATAAATTTAATTTATTTATAAAGCACATTTAAAACAACCTTGGTTGACCAAAGTGCTGTACAAAATTACCTATGTCCATCACCAAAATTAAAATAGACATTCACAAGACGTTAAAAGCACAATATATTTTCAAAAAACTTTTAAACTCATACACTGTGTTCACTGTTTTGATAGATAAAGGCAATTTAAATAAAATGTATTATTTAGTTAATATAAATTGTCATACTTGAAGCTGAATAAGTGATACTGTTGCAATGTTAAATATTAAAATTAATGCAGTTTATTTCACAATGTGTCTTTTAAACACAATCGTGATAATTGCATTGTAACTGTCACGTCTCGCTCACTTCCAGTGCCCACGTTTGCTTTACTCAAACTTACTGCGCAATAACAGTGGTTACATTTCCCTCTCCACCTCTGAGGAAGAGATATATCGATGTGAGTTCGAACTGAACACGCAGTTCGGATTGGAATCTCACTTAAGATGGCGGAATACCCTTTGAAGTTCACTTTGAAGAGCACTGACGGTCGAATGGAACACACCCAAAGTCACCTTATGTGACCAGAAAACAAAAGTAAAAGAAGACACGGAAGAGACGCCATTCCGGAGATGCAGTGCATTTAACTCCGTTATGCTGTGGTAAGTTCGGTGTTTGAGTTTAATTTATCGACAGAACTTTAATGTTCTTGTGATAGTTTCATACTACAATATGTTATTAGTAGCTACTATCCAGCAAAAAAAAAAAAAAAAAAAAAAAAAAATCTTTATGGAACGTTCGCTAAGACAACTAAATTTTAATTTCATAAACTTACTGCGTGCGTTCGTGTGTGCGCATGCGTGTACAAGTTTATATTCTGGGGACCAAATGGTACCCACAAGGATAGTAAAACCTGAGATGGAGGACATGGATTTTTTTATTTATTTATTTTTTTTTGAAATGTAAAAATGCAGAAAGTTTACTGTGATGGGTAGGGGCAGGGTTAGTGTAGGGGGGCAGAATATACAGTTTGTACAGTATAAAAATCAGTACGTCTATGGAGAGTCCCGACAAGGATAGTGAACCAGACGTGTGTGTGTCATGGAGAAGAATTAGATTGTTTTCCTATAATATTGAAGTTGAAATTGTAACAATGACAACTTTTTCTCTATCAAAATTAACTATTTTGTGATATACTCATATCATGATGTAATATCTCACCTGATTATTTTTTTAAGGGTCAATCAATCAATTTCCTCCACACTGCATGTGGTGTTTGTACACCTTACTGCAGGTACCTTGAAATAACAGACCACAGAGTTTAGAAAGACGTAGAAAGTACAATTGCAAACGCGAAACATTTCAAAATAAACCATAACTGCTAAGAATATTTACATTGTTGGCTGCCATCTTTTGTGTCTCTGTTCAAACACTTCAATTTCCATTTAATGACCACTGCATTATTTCCTTTAAGTATGAAAATACTCTACTTTTTGCCACAACTTAGGATAAAGTGATGTTTTCTACACCACCACAATCATATAACTGAACTTACCTTTTTGAAAGCCATAACTGACAGAAGGACCTAAGAAAATACAAACGAAAGATTCATGCAACAAATATAACAAAAGAAAAATAATAGAACTAGTAAATACATATTTAATTTAATATTTAATAATACAAACTTTAAAAAACGTTTTTTTTTTTTTTTTTGGGAGACAATGCATTTGTAAAGACTGTTGACAATTTAGATTTCAAGGTCAAAATTTGACTTTTGCCACATGAAAACGACTCACTGTGTATTTACCATTATTACATGAATCTAAAATCAGACATACCCTTTCAACCAACTCAAGTCCACGTCTGAGAAAATCAGCAGCAGGACCGTTAACTGCCACAGCTGAGCGTCGTCGTGGATACATGTCACATACCTTAACAAATCATGTCAAACGATCAGGTGCATTTGATCATCACTTGGTTGTATCTCCCAGTGTGGCCATATTACACTCTTTTTGTTTGTTTTTTAGAATGGCGTCTACGCTAATATTAGTCTCTGTGTTTATCCCGAGGTTTACCGTAGTCAGCCAGCTGTATCCAGGTGAGATCGAGGACCTACACCTTGACACGACCACAACGTAGCCCTGAAGTATCAGTAGATATTGAGTCAACTAGATCATCCATTGTGAAGGCCTCATCGACACAACAGCCAGTGAGACAGCTCCTCAACAAACCATCCATACCGGCGTAATGAATCCGATCTTCAATTAGATGGAACTGGATTAGATATTTTGACTGTTCTGATCCCATTGTGTTAAAATACTATTACTTCTTTACTGAGTTGTACTTTAGATGTGTCATACTGGAACTGGACTTGATGAATTATCAGAAAAATCTCAAGCTCATCCAATTTTGGTATAGAAAGGTATAACTCCCTTCCTCTCTTTTAAAGATACTTTGATATGTGAAGGAAACACTAGCTTGGCTGTCAGAGGGGAGACTACGTTCAAGGACATATAAGTATCTAGAACTTTTGTTCTCTCAAACTGAACAAACATGAGGCTTTTGATTATGATGCAAATTATAACATATCGTCCCCTTTGGAATTATAAGGTACATTTTTGTCAAAGTTGAGTTATTCACATATTCTTATTATGGGACAATCAATATCAATATCTCAAAACTACTCAGAATACAGATAAAAACTTTATAATAATAAGGGGATGAAATGATAAATAGACTATAAACAAGATTGTCATGCGGCTTTGTTTATTTATTAGTTTTGTAAAGTAATTTATTTAGACAAATTGTTTGCATAGTGCATCATCATCACCTACATCATTAGTATTGTTGCAGCTGCTGTGTTTAAAAAAGTAATAAAACATCATGTTTGAGAAACCATATTTTATAAAATGTATTTTAAAAAAAATATATGTAAAATATATATATATATTTTTTTTTTTACAGTTCCAAAGTAGGTGTTTGGCCCTATATCGAAGTTTATAATACTAAAGAACTAGCTTCACTCCTAAACCTCAGACTGGTTGACTTTTTAACTGTTTTTAAGATGTGTATTTTACGAAATTTTTGCATTCATGTGTAATATATAATGTCACTAATACTTTTTAATGCTTTTGGTAATAAGATACTTGAATCTGATTCTGAGAGGATCATAAGCGCCCAGCGCCCCCTATTGTGTAAAAGAAAAACAACAACAACAACAAAAAACTTTTGAACCCGTGATTCTTGTCAACCTTTTCTACCAATGAAAGTTTGACGTGTCATTCATGCGATATCAGGGAGTGTTTTGTTTGTTAGTTTTTAGTTTTTCGCTGATCGAGTCAGTCAGATTTAGTCTGCGTGAAATCTTGGTTTATGTTTTTAATTTTCTTCTTCGCTTGGTATTTTTTCCTCATTAAATGGCGCTTGAGGATGAGCTGTCGTGTCCCGTGTGCACTGAACTCTTCAGTGATCCTGTGTTATTGAGCTGTGGACACAGTTTCTGCCGTCAGTGCATCAATGATCACTGGACCTCGAGCAGATCCAGAAACTGTCCCGTCTGTCGACAGGTGTCTCAGCAGCAACCGGTGTCCAATCTGAGCCTGAGGAACACCTGCGAGTCTTACCTGAGAGAGCAAAACACGAGGAAAGACAGGGATGGAGGACAAGTGTGTCAGATTCATGGAGAGAAAATCGAGCTGTTCTGTCAAACAGATGAACAGGTTATATGTGCAACATGTAAGAAACACGAACACAAATGGCATAAAACACTGTCGCTACAACAAGCTGTTCGACAACGAAAGGTGAGAATGTTGAATAAATTAAAATAAAATAAATTAAAAATAAAAGCATTTCATGGCGTTATTAAATGAATACTGTTTTTGTTTGCTTGTTTGTTTTTTGGAAGTATCCTATAAATGTGTGTGTGTGTGTGTGTGTGTGTCACTTTCACTTTTGATAGTTAGAGCTGGTTAACCCTTTCATTGCTGTGTGCTTTTGCCTGCATTAAAGGATAAGAAATCCCTTAGGCCTCGACTTTTTCTATACAAATTTGAATGACAAAATAAAGGCATAGAACCAGTTCATTTGTAGGGCACTGACAATATAGTTTTATGATTAGGTTAACTGGGTAGGTTAATAATTAAGTTTATAAAAAAAATCAAAAAAACTTGATAAATAATGGAAATACAAAGAGTTTTGAGCATCAAAATATAACTTTGCATTCATTTGAAAGTGACCTATGACATTCAATGACAATATATTAATCTAAATTTAAATGACCTCATGGATGTGGCTGTTGTGGTTCACAGTCATAGGTTCACCAGCTGACTGCAGTAAATGTGGCGTATTCAAATAACTTTGACATTTTACTTTTACATTCACCCGGTTTAAATGCATATTGCCTGTCATGCACAGTTGCCCCAGGTGGCACCAGGGCTTGGGCCCGTCATCGCTGCTTGCAGCTATATTTTACTGCGAAAATATGTAAATTGACATTTTCAGAAATTCAGAGATTCAGAAGTATTTGGCGCATACATACCCTTTTGATGAGGCTCTCTTGGGTGTGACATGGCATGCTGTCGATTATCACAGACAGACCCTGTAGTAAATTGGGTTTTAAAAAAAATGGTGGCTGCAGGTTAATTCTTTGTTTTGTTATCTTTTAAGGAGAAGCTGAAAGCAGCTCTTCGTCCAGCTGAGAAGAGCTTGTGGTCATTGCAAAATGGTGCAGCACAAGATGCAAAAATCTCTAATTACAATCAGGTGACAAATTCCATATATATTTGTTTGTCAGTAAACTTGCCAGATTCCAATAGAGGACTTAATTAATTACAGTGGGAAGAAGAAAAAAAAAAAGAAGAAAAAAACTGGGGAGAGCTTAATTCAATTGGAAAAGTTTGTCCACAAATATTATAGGAGCCCTGTTGTAAGGAAGGAAGTTTTTTTTTGTTGTTGACCCTAAATTAATTGACTCAAAATGATGTGTAATCAATCTGTGAAACTAATGTAGTCTCATGAGGGTGGTGGTCATGTTTATCAAATGTTACATTTAAAATTAATATTTAAAACCCCCCAGTCTCAGGTTCAGCAGACAGAGAGAAGAATCAGGGAGGAGTTTAAGAAAATCCACCGGTTCCTTAAAAAGGAGGAGGAGAGCAGGATAGCAGCTCTAAATGAAGAAGAGAAAGAAAAGAGAGGAAAGATGGAGAAGAAAACAAAGGGCAAAATACGTTCACTCTCAGACAGACTCCGAGAGGTGGAGGAGGGAATGAAGGATGATGACGTCACTTTCCTTCAGGTGGGAGGGAAGAAACTTCATATACTCACAAGTTCAGTGTTGGTTACGTTTGCTTTGTCATTTAACATCAGTCACTGATCTGTCTCAATGTGCATTCCCACAGAATTATAACGAAATTATGAACAGGTATTTATTGGTTTCTAAATAAAAATATAATAGAGTTTAGTTGTGTCCAGTTGTTATTCTGAGGTGTGTGTGTGTGTGTGTGTTTAGAGCTAAATACACACTTCCAGATGCAGAAGTGAATTCAGAGTTTCATATTGATGTTTCCAAACATCTGGGTAACTTGAAGTATCAAGTGTGGGAGAAGATGAAGGACATCTGCCCTTACTGTGAGTACTAGATGTATTTGTTAACAAGTCTTTAAGAGCTACAAATGAATTGGAATAACAATTAAACTAATAGATATCACCGTTCTTTCTCAAATGATTAATCACTGTACATGAGACAAATATAATATTACAGAATTGTAATACAAAACAAGTTAGTTTGTAAATGAGGCAGTTTCATTGAATTAAATACACTAGTTTACATACATTTCCAGGAATGAAATCTGGACATTGGATAAAGCCAGATCCAAAATTCATGTTCATTTTCTTGATGTATTCAAGTTTTTCAAGGTTTTTATTCAAGGTTGTTACGGAGGGGATTTTGGATCAATGGACAAAAATACATTTTGACCATGTTTTAAGGAATAAAATAAAACTGTAAAATTGAGTGTATCCAATAGATAAAGTGCCATAAATACTTAAATGTGTATTTTCGATATTTTCCACACTACTCTGAAAGAAGACGAGTTACGGAAACAAACCAGCCCAAAATCCCCAAAAAATGTTGAACAGTGCATGAAAAAACAATGGATGATCTCTTCTAATCTCTTCACAGATCCTGTGATCCTGAACCCAAATGCAGCTCCACCGGACATGTCTGTGTCAGATGATCTGACCTCTGTGACCTCATCACGTCTCCATCGGCAGGACAAGCCCAAAGCTCTTCCTTTGTACAGGAAACGTATGGTGTTGGGGAGTGTGGGATATGGTGATGGTGTTCACACGTGGGAAATTGAGGTGGGAAACAGTCGGCACTGGACGCTTGGAGTGTGTTTTGAATCGGAGGGAAAATCTATTACGCAACCTCTGACTCCTGAAAACGGCTTCTGGGGCATCAGACGTGATGGATACTTGTACCATTTCCTGAACACACCACTAATCTTTAAGCTGGAGACGAATCCCTTAGTAGTGCGAGTGAGGCTAGAGGATGGTTTTGATTTGAAGGGAGGATGGTGGAGGAATGTGAGATTTTATGACGCTTCTAATGATTGCCCTTTTGCCAGCATTACTGGAGTGCCTGCTGGGAAGGAGCTATTTCCATTTGTGATCCCAGAGGAGCCTTCTGTCCCGCTGCGTGTCATCCCAGCTAAAATTACTTTGACTGTTGAACCATTTGAACCGGTTGAACCAAAGCTATCCTTTACGACGAGACATCGAGTCTTGATCGCCATCTGTTTTTGTGTCATTATGGTGATATTGGCGATTCTGTCATTTAATATCGACGACAAAGAGCATGACAAGGAAAGCATTTGACAAGCAGTCTATTTACTGACATAATGGTCTGCTGCAATGCCCGAGACATTAGCAAACAAAAGGTTATGGACTGTCTGTTTACTCAAAGCGCTGGACTCCACCTGTTTGAACATTGTTCTTCCTTCACAGTTCCCTGGCATGACAAGGACACCAGATTACTATTGCCATAATGGTTAAAAGTAGTTTCAGCTCATGAACATTAAAAAAACATTGAGAACCAATCAAAATCTATCCAAGTGTGCACTTCAGTTGTTCACATGAATGTAAATGAACCATTCTTAGAATTAACATAACATTATCGCCAGATGAGGATTGATCCTTGATCCCTGTTTTCATCCTGTTGCTCTGCAGCAGATATAACAATCATAATGTTAAACGCTGGTGCTGTGTATCTTTGTGATGTATCGTGTCGCCACCATTACAGAACTGTTTGTGACTTGTTGTTGCTTCCAAAAACTCCATGAAGTACAACAAGCGTATCGATGAGAACAGCATACCGGGGCATTTGAGATTTATCACATTTTTGACATTGCTTGCAATCGTAATGCAACATGCCGGTCTACGGGACACATATTAAGCCTTTCAATAAAAGGGTTATTGAGCTGTTTCTGTCATATACAATAAAATATCCTGCACAGCGATAATAATAAAAATCCTTACCTTCAGTTTCAACCACGTCCCGCCTCTTGGCCCATTTTCAGTTATCCGGGAGTGACGCGAGATGACGCGCTGCCAAGATGGCGACGGCCGCTTTTTCGCTTCCAAAATGTTCTTCAGAAATCTACGGGTGACGTCATGGACATTTCGTCCATATTTTTTTTTACAGTCTATTGGTGAACCCCACAGACTCACTGAGATTGTGATGACGCTCTGCGCCACTAGAGGGAGCGCGATTGTTTTACTTATAGGTGGAGTTTATGGGTCTGGTTACCAGTCGGGAAACTACAATCAAAAATAAAGAACAGAGACTCAATTTTGAGGCCTTTAACCTGTTAAATTTGGAAACTTAAACAGCCACATATTTTGTGGTAAGTTTCGAAGTTTTTCATATTTAACCATGTAGTTATAAAAAATGAGTGAATATTTGTGTTTTGTCTTCTTTATATGAAATTTCAAACCCAAAATACCTCTTTCAGAATTGTAGACGATTAAAGTGTTTAGGTGAATTTTGATATGCATTCAGATATACAGCTCAATAGCCTATACTTTATTATTATTATTATTATTATTATTATTAATAATATTATTAATTATTATTAGCTTATTAAATATTTGTCAAATAACGCAGATTATTTAGCTAGAAAATTTTACTTCAAAATAAAAAGACATGTCTGTGAACACCATGATAGAGGCTGATTTGAAGCAACGAAATGACGTAATTTATTGTTATAAATGAATGCATAAAAAAATAAACGAGAGAAAAAAGACACATGAATCAATAAACTTGAATACATACACACTGTCAGGGCTGGTTGCAAAGCGAAGAGAGGATGCAGGATCAAATGAAGCAGCAAGGTTTATTAACACACTAAAACACTCACAAGCAGGAACAAAAACAACCAACGTAAACAAAGACGAGGACAGACAAGGGAGTGCAGGATCAGTGAGTCTTTAAAGGAATTGCTGATGAGGATGTGCAGGTGCAGGGAATCCATGTAATGAGATGAGCTGACTGGGTGCAGGTGTGGATCAGGAGGGATGCTGGGAAATGGAGTCCGGGGAAGGTGAGACCAATGGTGACTGTGCACGATGCCAGGGTGCTGAAGAACAGCACCGTTTACACTGGCCGCCTGTATCCACCTGCAGGAAAATGCATCCTCGGCAGTGGCGTGCAGTGGTGTTCTGAAATGAGGCGGCGCATTTTTTATTTATTTATGAATCAATGTAAATTCATGCATTACTCTTAACGTTGACACATCTTACTTGTTAAATGAACATTACTTTACATTACATCAAAAAAGAAAAAAAGAAACCAATTGTGAAAAAGGCCCCGCAGAGGTTGTACTTCCTTTGCCAGCTGAGGAAGTTCAGCCTACCACAGGAGCTGCTGAAACAGTTCTACTCTGCCATCATTGAATCCATCCTCTGCACTTCAGTTACCGTCTGGTTCAGCTCAGCTACCAAATCTGACCTCAGAAGACTATAGAGGGTAGTCCGGTCTGCTGAGCGAATCATTGGCACAACCCTCCCCACTCTCCAAGAACTGTACTTATCCAGAGTGAGAAAAAGGGCAAAGAAGATCACTCTGGACCCCTCACATCCAGCACACTCCCTCTTTGAACTGCTGCCATCTAGTCGACGCTACAGAGCCCTGAGCACCAGAACGACCAGACACAGGAACAGTTTCTTCCCTCAAGCAATCCATCTCATGAACACTTGACAAACACGGACCACACAACACTATTACACATTATTTACTTAAAACACATACTTATATATATTTCTAATTTGCACACATCATAACTGTACATACAAATTGTCTATATTATATATTTGTTTTGTTTTTTTTTGTTTTTTTGCACTTTGTCTATCTTGTATATTTGTATATTATTCTTTTATTCTTTTTATTATCTGTGTCTTGTTTTGTCGCTGTCACTCTGTTGCACTGTGGAGCTTCTGTCACTAAAACAAATTCTTAGTATATGTACAACAGGTTACAACAGCTCAAACAAAATCTAATATTAAAAAGTCAAAAGTCAAGAGCTCAGTTAAAGCAAACACTGATCACCATGATGGTGTGCATTTTCTCTTTTGGTGATTCTGCTTGTTAACACCAGGTATCTTCAATAATGGTCAATCATCACTCAATTAATCGCTTAAAGGTGCCCAAGAATGCTTTTTCACAAGATGTAATATAAGTCTAAGGTGTCTCCTGAATGTGTCTGTGAAGTTTCAGCTCAAAATACCCCATAGATTTTTTTAAATAATTTTTTTTTTAACTGCCTATTTTGGGGCATCATTAACTATACACTGATTTTGGCAGCGCCGCCCCTTTAAATTGCGTGTTCCCTGCCACACGAGCTCTCGACTATATTACAGTGCATTTACAAAGTTCACACAGCTAATATAACCCTCAAATGGATCTTTACAAGGTGTTCGTCATGCATGCTGTGTGCATGCTTCGAATTATGTGAGTAAAGTATTTATTTTGATGTTTACGTTTGATTCTGTATGAGTTTGAGGCAATATGCTCTGTGGCTAACGGCTAATGCTACACTGTTGGAGAGATTTATAAAGAATGAAGTTGTGTTTATGCATTATACAGACTGCAGATGTTTAAAAATAAAAATAGCGACGGCTCTTGTCTCCGTGAATTCAGTAAGAAACGATGGTAACTTTAACCACATTTAACAGTACATTAGCAACATGCTAACGAAACATTTAGAAAGACAATTTACAAATATCACTAAAAATATCATGCTATCATGGATCATGTCAGTTATTATTGCTCCATCTATTGCTCCATTCGCTGTTGTTCTTGCTGGCTTACCTTGTCTGTGCACAGATCCAGACGTTAATACTGCCTTTCCTTGTCTAATGTCTTGAACATGGGCTGGCATATATGCAAATATTGGGGTCATACATATTAATGATCCCGACTGTTACGTAACAGTCGGTGTTATGTTGAGATCCGCGTGTTTTCCGGAAGTCTTTTAAACAAATGAGATTTATATAAGAAGGAGGAAGCAATGGGGTTTGAAACTCAATGTATGTCTTTTCCATGTACTGAACTCTTGTTATTCAACTATGCCAAGGTAAATTCAATATTTAATTCTAGGGCACCTTTAATTATCTCATTAACTTTAACACTCCTTCAGTGTTCATTTAACACTCTTAGGCCTGGTTTCACAGACAGGGCTTAGCCTGAGCCAGGATTAGGCCTTAGTTCAAATAGGGTAATTAAGTAGCTTTTAAAAATGTTCAGTAGAAAAAAAAAAAACATTACTGGTGTGCATCTTGAGACAAAGCAATGGCCGTGACATATTTTAAGATATGTCAGGACAAGTTACTTTCGGTTAAAACAGTTCAAACATGCATTTTAGTCTAGGACTAGTTTAAGCCTTGTCTGTGAAACCGGGGGTTATTTTAACACTTTAATCCCCAGTTTCACAAACTAGGCTAGATTAAAATGCATGTTTGAGCTGTTTTAACTGAAAGTAACTTGCACTGACATATCTTAAAATATGTCAGTGTCATTGTTTTGTCTCAAGATGCACACCAATTATGTTTTTTTTTTTTCTAGTGTACGTTTATAAAAGCTACTTAAATATCCTAATTAAACTAAGGCTTAATCTTGGTTTAGGCTTAAGCCCTGTCTGTGAAACCGGGCCTAACACTCTTGTCTCACATATACTCCCAGGAGAGTTAATTTAACACTGGAGTTTTTGCTGTGTACCTCCTGGTTAAAAAACTGTGCTAATTAGCAAATCCAGGTGACTGGAACAAAATACTGAGGAGGACTTTTACTTTCTGAACCTGGACTTTACACCTCTGTCTGGATCTCTTCTCTGTATGAGATGCTTTACTGTGGATTTCTCCTGGTCTTGACAGCTAAAAGCTATCATTTACCTTCTTAAAAGTTTAACTTTCATTCATAATGTGTGTTCCGTCACCAGTTTAAAATATATCTGCTCTTAGAATGTGATGATGTTCTGTGACACTAGAGGGAGTGTGTTTGTCTTTCAGATGAGTAGAGTTAAGACTAGATATCAAGAAGTGAAAGTAAAAGAGCTGGAGAGTAAGCAACGCTATTCCAAGGCTTAAACCTGCTGACACTGTTTATTTAAACGGCCGCATATTTTGTGGTAAGTCCAGAACTTATTCTTTATGTAAGCATGTAATTATATAAAAACTGGATGCTATATTTTTGTTGTTTTTTTACTTACATGAAATTTCAAAAAAAAAAAAAAAAAAAGATTTGGTTAACCTCTTATATGTTTATATAATAGGTATTTTAGGTTATCAGCTCTGACCAAAATAACAGAAATATTCACAACTAAAGTGCTTAAGTAAATTACTTTTGCCATTTACTCAGATTGACTCAGATTTCCATTATAAATGTAACATTGTTAAAACAAAGATAGACTGAAAGACTAAAAAAGGCTATATACACTGAACATATAGAATTGATTTATAATGTATAATTGATTGGTTTTAACTGTAATACAAATATGATCTATTTGACATGGTACAAATGCAGTGCTGAATACTCCACTTCTACTGCATCAGAATGACTACATTAGTTAAACTCCTAGTACTAAAAAACAGTTTTATTTACTAAACATGCACTACAGTATTTTAAACTGTGTGTCCAGATTTCCAGTTCCTTTATTCACACACTGCAGTTGAAAATGTTAAAGTCTGAATAAACAGTCAAAAATGAGTATGAATGTGCTGAGCGTAACAAAAATGCCTGATCAACAACTCAAGATGCCTGAAATGAACTAATAACTGAACTGCATATTAATATAAAGGTTTTTATTCATATCAAATATATTAATGCTAATATCTAATATATTATTTTTGTTAAAATACAAGGTTTTAAAAAGGTTTTCATTTCTACCTACTCTGTCTACCTCTTATTCCTTATAACCTCAAATTAAGGCTTTACGTAAGCTGACAGCAAGGTGAATACTTTATTCAATGATAACTGATTATTAACAGTGAATAAATACACACTCCTGTAAAATATCTACACAATCCTCTATGATGTCTTAATCGGCATCATTGTGTGTGTGTTTTGCTGTTATTGAGTCTCACTTCCTCAGATGATGTGGTTTTGGCATGTGACTGTCTGAGTGGGTAGAAATGTGACTTCACAGTCTCTTTAATTTAAGTAAAAGCAATTATGTTTATGGTAACCAAAGCACAAAAAGGCAGGAATAAAGAACCCTAATCTCCAACAGAACCATTTGTTCTTCAGAAGGATATGGTTTCTAAATACAACTTTCTTTCTTTCTTTCTTTCTTTCTTTCTATAGCACTGCTAAAAATCAACCAAGGTTGACCAAAGTGCTTTACATAAAATTAAAAAAAAAAAACAATACAACATAAAACACATATATTAACAAATCAAACATCATAGACACCACATATACCACATAGAGTTTAACTGTTATAAGCTGCCAGAGCTAAATTAGCTTTCAGCAAGTTCCTAAATACTGGTAAGGATTTTAAAAGGTCTAAAAGATAGAGGCAGCTCATTCCATAATATCGGCCCCATAAATGCAAAAGCACCTTTTGAAGGCGATTTATCTTTGGTACTACAAGATTTTTTGGTTTTCTGAACACAATGCTCTAGGGGGATTATAAAGAATTAAAAGATTAGCGAGATATGTGGGGGCGTGATTATTTAGAGATTTGTATATAAACATTAAATCTTATATTTGACTCTAAAATGAACAGGGAGCCGGTGCAAATTAGCTAAAATAGGTGTTCAAATTTCTTGACCCTCTTTAAGAGCCTCGCTGTGGCATTTTGCACTGATTGTAATCAGACCAGGGATGCGACGGGGATGCCACAATAGAGAGAGTTACAAAAATCAAGACGTGATAAACATCATACCGATGTTTTACAGTACGATGCCAATGAGCTCGAATCTAAAAGGACCTTAGGAGAGTAATTCGTCTGCCCAAAAACAATGAGCTCTGTTTTGTCCTTGTTTAACATTAAAACACAGACGGAAGGCGTATTGTAATGTCGAATTTCCATAATTGACTGAAAAATATCTATCACTTACAAAGGATTGAAACCATTTCAAAACTGTACTTTTTAAACCTACTATGTGTAATAAGTATCTCCTTTATCTAGAGCCAAAAAATATTGTTTAAAACTGTAACACTTTAGCCTACAATAAGGTTCATTAGTTAAATATTAGTTAATGTATTAACTAACATAAACTAACCATGAGCAATACATTTGTTACTGTATTTGTTTATCTTCGTTAACATTAGTTAATGAAAATACAGTTGTTCATTGTTTGTTCATGTTAGTTCACAGTGCATTAACTAATGTTAACAAGAGTTTAATAATGTATTAGTAAATGTTGAAATTAACATTAACAAAGATTAATAAATGCTATAGAAGCGCAGTTCATTATTAGTTCATGATAACTAATGTAGTTAACTAATGTTAACTAATGAACCTTATTGTAAAGTGTTACCTTTAAAACTTTCAACGGTGCCGACTCTGTGCTGTGGGCTGCTTTAAACTCAGATTGAAATGTTTCTACTATAGAAGAAGATTCAAGCTTCAGAAGATTGCACTTTGTTTTAAACAGCGCAGAGAATTCAGCATTTGAAGTATCACTTAATCTCCTTGACCAGCACAAAGGGTCATCCAAAAGTACAGATTGAGTGGCAGTAGAGGTCTTAAAAGTGGTAGACATATGAACAGAAAAAATAGTCCCACAAACCTTTACATCTTCAATTTGCAAATTATAAGTTAAAACCAAGTCTAACATAATGCTTAGTTTGTGAGTCGGGCTATTTACCAGATTTAATCAGATTTGCCACAGCAAGTAGGCACATTGAAATCACCCAAGCGCAAAAGGCAATCATACTTAGAGGACATTTCATTCAAAAAATATATGAGAGTTCCTGGGCAAACATTCTATTTGGTTTCAGTGGCTGATTAAACAGACTAAACTGACTGTTACAACCCCTGGCTCAAAGGGAAGCAACAAAAAAGGGAAACACACTACCATAATTGAGCTCGAAATGGAAAAAGCTTTATTAAATCAAATTAGTTAACAAAACAAAGGAATAAAATAAAATAAAAATGTTTCTGTAAACATCAGTTTGGTCAGTGCATAAGGCAAGGTATCTCAAGGAATCTGTAATGTGCTGTTACAGTGTAGAAAGATGTAAAAGCAAAAACAGCATGGGTTATGAAAGCAAAACCAAATGACAAAGCAAAGAAAAAGCAAAGTGAAAAAGAACTCAAACGAAACTTCCAAAACCCAAGTTCCCCAAACTATCACATCTAACAATCTCCTTTAAAAGAGCACCACAGCAGCAGAAACCGGTGCAGCCAATGAACCGCCCATCAAGTTGAGTTGTCGGCGGGACAACAAATCATCACGCTCCCAAAACGTAAGTGCCGGGATAGTCACACTGACCGTCACAGGGTTTGTAGCTGCAATTTGGAATAGTTGAAGTTCAAAGCTTTGTAGAGGTTCAACTGGGAGTACCTGACATTGATTTTTTTTATGCATTGTCATTAATCCCCCCACCCTCGACCAACAGGGCAAGGAGAGTTAATACATACAGTATGTAGCCCTCGGGCAGAAGTTCAGAAATTGGCAAACAATCTCCTCCTTCAAAATGAAAGTTTTGTTTACCAGCGAGCGAGCATTTGTCAGTGCCAGCTTGATTGGTATTAATTCATTGACAAGAGACTGCTCATGTTGCAAACAACGAAGGTTCATATGATCCACGCCTCTCCACTCGCAGAATGATCACACTGCTTTGGAAAAGTTTGGCACAATCAGCCAGATCCATCAACACGATCCCTCCAGGACATGCTGGGAAACAAACCGGTCGTGGGAAGTGGCCTGACACAGCGTAGCAATTGGACGTATAGACTAGGGGTGTCGCAATATACCGGTATTGACGATAACCATGATATTCACAGCATGAAATATCGATATCGTGTTAATTTAGGGTGTGACAATATACCGGCATTGGTGATAACCACAATATTTAAAATGAATAGGACGCTTATGATGATATCATGACATGTAAATACTCCAGCGCCAGTACCTGGTTGAGCTCTTAGGTGGCAGTATTGCACCTTAACGCTGACATCTGTCAAACAAGAAAAAGATGCAGCGCGCAGCTATTCCGAGCGGGAGACTGAGAAGCTCTGTCCACACCCGAAAAAAGTAAAGTAAGCGCGACAGTATGTGAGTTTTTCGGCTCCTTAGACAGCCCAATCTGCAGAATTTGCCTGGCTACAGTCAGTGCAAAGGGTGGCAACACCACCAAACTTTTTACCCACCTCCGTGTCCATCACCCTGCGGATTACGCCATTAGAGAATAAGTTGCGATTATTTTACTACTCATGGAATGGGAAATGTTATATTAACCTGTTAACAGCGATTTTCTGTTCATATATTTAAATAAAGGGTGATTCTTTTAATAAGTAGATACCGCATTTTCTTTACTCGTCTTACTCAGCGTGATGTAGCTATGCGTGCAGTTACATGCCCTCAAAACTCAAGATACACGGGCATTTTTGCCCCGACAAGTTTTTGTCATTATATCAAATTATAAAATGTAGTTGTATTACGATATCACTCAAGCAAGAGTGCTGTTTTCCCCAAATCAGCACAAATGCAATGTTCCTTCAACTTATTGTTAAATGAACAATGTGAGCTACATTTTAGACATGGTATTGTTAATATTGTTTTTTTTTTTTTCCTTTATTTCACCAACGAAAATTTCAAAATGATGAACAGCAGAACAGAGCCCCCGTGCAACAGAAATGTTTTTGTTACTGACTGAATCCGCCTTTAGAACGAATTAATCTGAGCTTCGTTCCTGAATGAATCAGTCATTTGAACAAATTGGTTGACTCACTCATTAAGACAGTGACTTGCTGCCACCTACTGGCAGTTCAGTTTAGTTTCATATTTAAGGTACATTTTAATTAAAAAGTTAAAATTAGAAAATATCCATATTTAAAGGTCCTCTAAGTGATGTCACGCGTTTTTAGGCCAAAACATTTTTTTGTCACATACAGCAAATATCTCCTCACTATCCGCTAGCTGCCTGTCCCCTGAACACACTGTAAAAAACGCGGTCTCTGTAGTCGCCACAAGCTCCGAAAACGGCAATAAAAACAAACTGGTGCAGCCTGGACCACTTAACATAATAAACATGCTCCAGCCAATAACCGACAAGAATGATTTTAAATGCGCGTTCATGACTGTTTCAGGAAGCACGGAGGGGAGGAGGAGGAGGAGGAGGAGGAGGAGGAGGAGGAGGAGGGAGGGTCTAGCTAGCCTCTGTTTTGTTTGACAACACTTCGAACATCAACAGGAAGTTACTCCACCCAGGATCACTTAGAGCACCTTTAAATATTGAATTAAATTTATGTAGACAAATTGCCAATGCTGTGTAAATATATTAATCCCACTTCTCATTCTGTGTCTAATATCGTGACAGCCCTAGTATAGACCTCCAATTTGTTTTTCACAGTGATGGCTCCGTGGCATCCTCTTTTCTGGCGGCACTTTTTGCATGAAGCATCGTACAGAGAGTTCCACAGAGGGCTGTGGACATTAGCCAACAAGGGAAGAGGATAGTGACCTGCTTCCATGTAGTCAGTTAGTAGCATAGGCGCCGATCCCGTGGAGCACCCACGGAAATGGTCGAGCACCCACGGAAAAATACGAGATATTCTCCATTGATTTTAACCAATAAAAAATCAATTGGAGCTTTCAGACACAATCTTCATCCTTTTTTATAGTTTGTTTAAGGCCATTTCTATGGCGATTATATTATATTCATATCTATTGATTTCAACCTTTAAACAAACATCTTTGTTTATAGAATGAACTATAGTTTTACTTTATCATATAAGGAAGGTAATTAGACTGGAATGCTATTTAAATTAAGAGTTTAATGTGTCTGTACTGAACTTTCCAAAAATACTATGGATTAAAACAATTTAACTTAAGTACAGCTCAACTGTATTACAGAAAACTCTGAAAAAAAATCAACATTTCAACACTCTTTTGAGAAGTAAGAGTAGAAGGACAGTGACTTTAAAATGAGTCTCCACGTCAAGATAGAAGATGAGGACACTGCCTTCAGAATGAGTTCTCCATCTCCTGGATCCAGCTGTGTGTCTATGAAGAGTGATAAATCCATGAAGGATTATCCTAAATTCAGGGATGGAACAGTGACCCCTGACCCCAGGTAAGACTTTAGCTATTTTAGCCTTTGTCAGAGGTTTTTATCTGAAGTGAAGAGTAGAAATACATTTCTGTGAGCATTTGACTGAATCGTGTTAAATAAACTCTCACTAATAGTATTAATGATAGAATGAGAAAATAAATATCTATTTTTCTCTGTAGTCTGTGTAGTATTTATTACATTAATATCTATTCTAATCTATGCTCTTTTGAACAATCTTTTAAACTCGTATTACAGCACTTCTCATGTCACTGAATATTTTTTTGTATTCTTTATTTGAAAATGAATAATATAATGTGCCTTCAAGCTGTACAAGTATGTGTAAAATGTTTTTTTTGTTTTTTTTTTTTTGTTTTTTGTCTGTACCTTCAGCAGACAGAGATCAAAGTCTCCAGAACCCAGCGTTTTGTCTGTGAAGACTCTCATATTCATGGATTATCCCCCTGACTTCAGTGATGGACCAGTGACCTCTAACCTCATGATGGATGACACACAAGCAACCCTGCTGGTTGAGAATGGAGACCAAATAGAGGATGATGAACTAAAGAGAGTCAAAGCTCAACACAAATCTAGCATGAAGATCAAATATGACAGATTATTTGATGGACTGAAACTCCAAGAGAATCAAACCTTCCTGAACAGGATCTACACACAGCTCTACATCATAGAGGGTGAGAGTGAAGGAGTGAATGAAGAACATGAGGTTTTACAGATGGAGAAAACAGCCAGAACACAACACTCACAAGACACTCAAATCTACTGCAATGACATCTTTAAAGCCTCACCTGAACCAGGATGTGTGGACCAAATCAAGACTGTTCTTACTAAAGGTATTGCTGGAATCGGAAAAACCGTCTCTGTGCAGAAGTTCATTCTAGACTGGGCCGAGGGAAAAGCCAATCAGGATATAGATTTTATGTTTGTGCTTTCATTTCGAGAGCTGAACTTGATCCGAGATCATCACTACAGTCTTCAAAGACTTCTGCAAGACTTTTATCCTGAACTTCAAGATCTGGACTCAAAGATTTACGAGGAGTGTAAAGTTGTGTTCATCTTTGATGGCCTGGATGAAAGCAGAATGACACTGATGTTTTCAGATGCTCAGAAAGTTTCTGATGTGACTGAGACTTCATCAGTGGATGTGTTGATGTCAAACATCATGAAAGGAGAGCTGCTTCCCTCTGCTCTCATCTGGATCACCTCCAGACCAGCAGCAGCCAATCAGATCCCCTCCAAATACATCAACCGTCTGACAGAAATTCAGGGATTCAGTGAGCCTCAGAAGGAGGAATATTTCAGGAAGAGAATCAGTGATGAGCATCAAGCCAGCAGAATCATCTCACACATCAGAAGAGCAAGAAGCCTCCACATCATGTGCCACATACCCGTCTTCTGCTGGATCTCATCCACTGTGCTTCAAAAGCTCCTGAAAGAAGATCTGAGTGCAGAAATCCCTCTAACTCTGACTGAAATGTACATCCACTTCCTGCTGATTCAGATCAATATGAGGAGTAAGAAGTATGAAGAAAGAGATCCAGAGAAACTCTTGCAGTCCAACAGAGAAGTGATTGTGAAACTTGCTGAAGTGGCTTTCAAACAGCTGATGAAGGGCAATGTGATGTTCTATGAGGATGACCTGAGAGAGAGTGGCATAGATGTCACTGATGCCTCAGTGTATTCTGGGATTTGCACTGAGATCTTTAAGGAGGAATCTGTGATTCATCAAAGGAAAGTCTACAGCTTCATTCATCTGAGCGTCCAGGAGTTTCTTGCTGCTTTCTATGTGTTTTACTACCATGTACATGTAACTATGGAGGAACTGAAGAATTTTGCTTCAGTACATAATTTGCTTAAAAGTGCAGTAGATAAAGCTCTTGAGACTGAGAGTGGACAGCTGGATCTGTTTCTGCGGTTCTTGCTGGGCATCTCACTGGAGTCCAATCAAAGACTCTTACAGGATCTACTGACACACAAAGAAAACTGCTCAGAGAGCATCAGGAGAACCACACAGTACATTAAAGAGAAGATCAAAGATGGACATGGACTCTCCACTGAAAGATCCATCAATCTATTCCTCTGTCTGCTGGAAGTGAAAGATCAGACTCTGTCCAGAGAGATTCAGGAGTTTGTGAAATCGGACAAAGACTCAGAGAAGAAAGTCTCTCCTTCTCACTGCTCAACAATTGCCTACATACTTCAGATGTCAGAGGAGGAGCTGGATGAGCTGGACCTCAAGAAATACAACACATCAGATGAGGGGAGAAGAAGACTGATGCCAGCAGTCATCAACTGCAGAAAAGCACTGTGAGTTTTTAATTGTGTTATAGTGAAGAGTCTTTTATAAATGGAATGACATTTTCTGTTGTTGTACCAAATAATACATTTTGAATATATTTTGCTTATTTTTAAAGTCTCTTCTTACCAGAACAAAGCTGAAATGTTTGAAATATGAATTATAGAAGTGGGTTAATTAGTTCATTTTTCTTGTTTTTCAGTTTTGCTGGCTGTAATATCACTGTTAAGTCCTGTGAAATTATATCATCAGCTCTACAGTCCTCAGATTGTGTCCTGAGAGAGCTAGACCTGAGTAACAATGACCTGCAGGATTCAGGAGTGAAGCTGCTCTTTGATGGACTGAAGAGTCCAAACTGTCAGCTGGAGATACTGAGGTGTGTAAAATTTGATATTTGATATCTTGAATGCTCAGTACTTTAATGAAGTTGGAATGTTTATTTCTAATAGTGACTTTAAGGGATAAAAGCACATAAATTGAAATTGTGGAGGATCTGAACATACTTGGGGGCAATTGCAGCAGTCCAGAGATTTGAAAAAAAAAATGAATCTCCTGAAAATCTGAAAAAATAAAAAAACAATGTGTGTGTGTGTGTGTGTGTGTCACAGGTTTCCATACCATATGAAAGCTGTTTTACACTTAAACTGCAAAAAGCCAAAAGCAACTTAAAAGCCAAAAATTTCAAAACATTCCAAATTTTAGGTCGAAATATTTAAAAAATTAGCTTTCAGTAAGATTTTGTTTGTGCGCAGTACCAAACTTTTTCACTGGATGACACCCAAGCTTCATATCTGACCATTTAGGGGCACCTCCATTTATTTGAGTAATCTGATTCTGAACCATATATATTTTCATATTTTTATATATTTTATGAAGTTGACATCCTATTCAGAAGTAGTATGGGCAGTTTGTCAGTATTTGATTTAAATTCAACCTCTAATAAACACATAATTAGAACATGCATGTTCATTATAGCTCCGCCTTGTCATGATAATGTTGTATTAGGAAAAAAGTATATATATATATATATATATATATATATATATATATATATATATATATATATATATACCAAGTATATATAGATGCCAAGCCAGTTTGTAATGCAGAAAATCTGTGTTTGGTGTACTGTTATATTTATTTTCATATGTTTGTATTTCAATTAGACTGCTGAAGAGTGTGATGGTAAAATATTACTTTCTAAAGTTCAAATGTGCTGATCGTTTAAATAATGTAATTAATCTGATTTCCTATATACATTGTAGTTCTACGCATTCAGGGTAATTGTTTGAACGGTGTACATTGCAGATTATACTTAATATCATTGAAGAATTCTGTATGTCAAAAAAACCTAGATTCAGCAATGGTTGTTTAACATGCTTTATTTGCAATTCATTTACATATTTTGTATTTTGTATCTGTTTACTTCTTTTTCACCTTTCACCTTGCAATAAAAAGAAGAATGGATTCCAGTTAAGGCGTCCACTGATGATGTGTCCCTGCATTGCAAGCAAGGAAATTGTTCACAAATAAAGCTTAACAATGAAATGTCAAAATTATTAGCTATCCTTGTTTATGAGACTGTTTTGTGTGTCTGTAGGTTATCTGGCTGTATGATGACAGAGGAAGGCTGTGGTTATGTGTCTTCAGCTCTGGAGTCAAACCCCTCACACCTGAGAGAGCTGGATCTGAGCTACAATCACCCAGGAGATTCAGGAGTCCAGCTGCTCAGTGACAAACTGAAGGATCCAAACTACAAACTGGACATGCTCAGGTACATGGGGAAGTTTTATTTTTTAAGAAAATCAAGACATTAATATTTACTTAAAACTATTTTTGTGGTATTATTTTACACTGAAAGGCAGACTACTAAGTTTTGAGACTGATTCTAAAGGCCCCAATATACTCACAGCACAGTTCTTTTTTGTTCTTCGCCTAGGAGTAAAGTTCAAAATACCCAAGCAGTGATATACTGTTAGTGAACATTCCAATGCCACCCACATTGCAATTGCAACTCAAATGTTGTTTAGAAAACTAGTCCCGTCCAAATAGGGCATCTTCACTTTCCATTGAAACCTGTAGGCTAATTGAATAAATTAATTCAATTTGAATTCATAGTGTTACTACTTTGAGATATTTTTATGTGGAAAATTAAATATTTAAAATAATATGCCTGTATATAAAACATAAAACAAATTTACCTTTGAGATTAATCTCTATACTGGGATTCTGCTTTGACTGCAAGTAAATTGTCAAACATAATTTAAAACATTATTGACACTTTTTTTTTTGATACATATACAAATATCAAAAGTAATTTATACATGCTCTAAAAGTTCACTAAAAGTTTAAAAGTTGACAATTTAAATTAACAAATGTTTTTATTATTTTTCCCTTAACACCTTTGTTGATGCATCATTACCCAGCATATGCTAAACCTATAGGTAAATATTGCAATTTAGTAAATGAACATTGCTCTTAAGGGGGCCATCTTCCCCTAAAATTTAATCATCTTTAATCATCAGTCAAGTCCATGGCGCTGTATTTTTTTGCACAATAGTAAAATAATTTTCATTAGATATTAATTATTAATCCATTTAACATTTTTGTCTCCTTTTAGATTGGATCATGGAGGATATTCCAGGATCATACCAGGACTGCAAAAATGTAAACACACACACACACACGTGCACAGACTCTCCATAGGCATAATGATTTTTATACTGTACAAACTGTATATTCTATCCCCTTACACTAACCCTACCCCTAAACCTACCCATCACAGAAAACGTTTTTTCAGTAAAAAATTTTTAACAGAAAAGAGATTGACAGAACTGATATGATACAAATTATTTGCATGTTTTTGTGCCCAATAACCAATATACAAAACCAATATTTATTGTTTTATTTCTGTTTTTGACAGTTATAACAACAGCACTAAACTGAACATTTTTATTGTTTATTTTAACACTTTTTAAATATTATCATTTCAGCAATTTCACTCCCTCCTTACGTACAAAACAAAACACTTCTCCATCAATAGAGAAAAGATGAAAAGAGTGCAAAAAAATAAAAGAAAAATAGAGTCATTAAAAGTATCTTTTTTAAAAATAAAATCTTTGATCAGGTAAACAAACAGGTAAGGTAATATGTCACGTGTGTTCTGTTTAGTTCATTGTCTGTCATGTTCTTATTAGTTACCATGGTGTCTGATTACATTAAAGGGGTGGTTTAGTGGTTTTTTTCTAGGTATTTTGTTTGTGTTTTGGGGTGCAGTTTAACATGTCTTAATGCTTCGTTTTTTTTAAAAAAAAGACATATTTTTCATATATTTTACCTTTATTCTACACCTCATCATTTGAATGACTCGTTTGACTTCCTGATTCTATGAAGCCACTCCCTCCAAAATACGCAATGTGCTCAGCCCGAATCAGACCCAGATGAAGAGGGTCAAGCAGAACCTCTGCAATCGTGGCTGTTAAAGGACATTTATGAATGGTATTTCATTTTGTATTTGTGTCAAAGTCTTTAGATATGCTGTCACTGCTTTTTGTTAGCTTTCAATATATGGTTTTATCCTGATTAAAGCACTACTGTAGCCGAATGCATGACTGATTATAGTATTTTTGTAAAGGTAGCGTTTAATTTATAACATGAAGAACTGTTTGTCTATGAACATAGACGTTTGTTGGTGTTTGTTGCCGTTTGTTGGAGAAGTATGCAATAGAATTTAGCTAACTGGCTAGTGAAGCAAAAATGCGTTGGTCTGTTTACATCCTTGATGCAACCAAAAAATAGCAACAGTAGATTTATACTTAACATTTATACATAACTATACATTTAAAAGACATGTACAAACAATAAAATGTACTTACACTTTGGGGCCAATAAACAGCAGCTTCTGCTTTTAAAGTGGGAACTGCTTCTTTCAGTAATAGCCTTTGTGCAAATCCAGCAAGTAACAGCGCAGCATCCAGTGTAGAAAATATCACAGATTATAATGGGTTCTATTATCTTTTGACGCGCCGCTCGCGTCCGGTGTACACAACTCTTTCGCTTTCATTATGCTGCGCCACATGGCCTCGCCCACTTTGTTGCGTGTTCCTGGGGGCATGTTTAGCAGGGTTTATGATGTCACCAACCCGGGAAGAAGCATGTTGTAGTCCAAACCGGTCATTTTTGTAGGCATTAAACTGCCATAACTTTAAAAGACAATATCTCCATTTGCATTGAACTTTCAGCGCTGTAACTTTGCAGATACTGTTTATGCTCAAACAGCAACATAACAAAAAAAAAAAAAGTGAAATCGCAATGAACCACCCCTTTAATCCTTGCCTAGCTGTTCCCGCTTAGTTCCTCTGTGTATATATCCTCCCTGTTCAAGGGTTAGTTCACCCAGAAATTAAATTTCTGTCATTAATTACTCACCCTCATATCGTTCCGCACCCTTAAGACCTTCGTTCATCTTCGGAACACAAACTTTATTAATCAGTTTGAACCGTCATACATAGTGAACTCAGTGCAGGCTTCTTTGTTTACATCTGAACGCCAACTCAGTATTGGCCGAAGCTGAACACGTGAGCAGCACAACACATGCATGTGATGCTGACACAGGATTCAGCCAATAATGAGCTGGCATTTGGACATAAACAAGGAAGCCTGCGCTGAGTTCACTAAGTATTACAACAGTTCAAATTTATAAAATAAATTTAATGAATGAAGTCATTATTTTTGTTTTGTCTTGATGATTTATCGGGACACGACATGACGGATTACATGACTCCATGAGTTTGTCTTTTTTTTAGCGGCAAGTATAAACTACATACCAAGCATTTAGTTATTTTACCTTTGATATTGATATCAGACGATCTCTATAAGCTTGTTTTGTCATGGGAACCAAAACAAATGTCCCTACAAGGTCAAAAATGACCTTTGTGAATCTTTGTGGGGGCATTTTGTCCTCATAATGCAGGGAATGCCAGTACCACTCACATGTTTCTTTCACTATATCAGTGAGAAAATCTCATAGACTGCCATTGTTTTTATATCAGGTTAATGATATTTTCTGTCCTAACGTGACCTGTAAACAAACCCTCACAGAAACTTGTACAAAACACTAGATATTAATAGAAATATGACTTGGAAGGTTTAGCATAAGTCTTTTTAGCCGGTTCTGACTCACTAGGCACTCTTAACTACTATAGTAAGGACACAACGTTTTGGACTTGACAACTACAGTACTGTCCTGTACACACACTCACCTCTGCATACTTAATGATGGCATAGATGATGTGATCTCTCTTCTTGTGTTCAGATGCCTGTGATCTCACACTGGATCCAAACACAGCACATACTCGGCTCATCCTGTCTGAAGGGAACAAAACAGCAACTCATGTGAAAGAGCATCAGCCGTATCCTGATCATCCAGAGAGATTTAAGAACCATGAGCAGGTTCTGAGTAAAGAAAGTCTGACTGGACGCTGTTACTGGGAGGTTGAATGGAGTAGATGGGCATATATAGCAGTGACATATAAAGGACTCAGCAGGAAAGAAGGCGGTAATAGTCGGTTTGGTTTCAATGAAAAGTCCTGGAATATTTACTGTTGTGATAATATTTACTCTGTCTGGCACAAGAATAAGAGCACAAACATTCCTTCCCCTTCATCCCCATCTAATCGATTAGGAGTGTATCTGGACTGGTCTGCCGGCACTCTGTCCTACTACAGCATCTCTGACACACACACATCCACACACTTACACACAATCAACACCACATTCACTGAACCCCTCTATGCTGGATTTACAGTTCCTTATGGTTATTCAGTGTCTCTGTGTCAGATTTAAACACCTCCTGGGAGGAACCACAGAGGCACATGATCAGAGATCTGATTGTCTGTCATTTTGCTAATATGAATGAATTTCTGAGTGCTTTAGAATAATTTTTTGAAGGTGTATGTCATTTTACGAGCTCTGTATAGAACTGTCATTCATAATGTGCAGTTTTAATTGACTATGTCATGAGTAATGCCTGTTACATTTGAGGTAATTAGGACATATTGTATTTTAACAAATGCAGGGGTTTTGTTTTTATTGAAATGGCAAAATAAAGTTCCATAATTTTTAACTTTTGTTATTGTATGTGTTTTAGTAGAGACTTCATTGAGTCAAAGGTGATGGGCTGTAGAAACACTCTGGGCTCTTAATTTTGTGTGATCTTACAAAAGCTACAGTAGGGCCCGGTTTCACAGACAGGGCTTAGACTAAGCCAGGATTAAGCCTTAGTTCAATTAGGGTATTTAAGCAGCTTTTATAAATGTTCACTAGAAAAAAGAAAAAAAAAAGAAAAGGAAAAAAACATTACTAGTCTGCATCTTGACACAAAACAATAACACTGGCATATTTCAAGATCTGTCAGAGCAAGTTAATTTCAGTTAAAACAGCTCAAACATGCACTTTAGTCTAGGACTATCTTAAGTCTCGTCTATGAAACTGGGGACAAATGTTGTCACTGTTTCAGAGGATCATAGACTCAGTTTCATTCTGCTGGATTGTTAGGAACTGTTACTGTTAGGTCAATGATATTATAAAAAATAAAGTATTAGTTCACTTTCAAATGAAAATTACCCCAAGATTTACTCACCCTCAAGCCATAGGTGTATATGACTTTCTTCTTTCTGATGAACATAATCATAGAAATATTAATAAATATCCTGATGTATCTGAGCTTTAATGGCAGTGAACGGGACCAATGAGTATGAGCTGAAGAAAGTGCCTCCATCCACATCCATCTATCATATACATATTCGATGCGGCTCCAGAGGGTTAATGAAGGCCTTCTGAAGCAAAGCAATGTGTTTGTGTAAAAAAAAAAAAAAAAAATTAACAAATTATTTAAAATATTGAAGAATATGGACTACAGGCATCTTGAGCAGGCAAGTCAGATTATAATGGAGTGTGACAACAAGCAGCCATTATTTACCTTATTTACATTATTACCACATAAAATTATGTTAAAATATTGTGTTTTGTTAATATTATGTTTAATTATCAAAATGTGTTCAGTCCCCTAAAGCTGCTTTAAATCACAACTTTTTTGAGACTCACTTGAGATTGTCATGGGAGCGTGATTGTCTTTCATAGGGGTGGAGTTTATTGAGAATTGGATTCGTTCGGACCGCTCTGTCACTGAATCATCACAGCTTCGTACCTCAGTTTCAACCACGTCCCGCCTCTTGGCCCATTTTCAGTTATCCGGGAGTGACGCGAGATGACGCGCTGCCAAGATGGCGACGACTTTTTCGCTTCCAAAATGTTCTTCAGAAATCTACGGGTGACGTCACGGACACTACGTCCATATTTTTTTACAGTCTATGGGTGAACCCCAGACTCACTGAGATTGTGATGACGCTCTGCGCCACTAGAGGGAGCGCGATTGTTTTTCTTATGGGTGGAGTTTATGGGTTGGTTACCAGCCAGGAAACTACAATCGAAACTAAAAAAGATTGAGAACAGAAACTCAATTTTGAGGCTTTAAACCTGTTAAATTTGGAAACTTAAACAGCCACATATTTTGTGGTAAGTTTAGAAATTTTTCACATTTAACCATGTAGTTATAAAATTGAGCGAATATTTTTGTCTTCTTTACATGAAATTTCAAACCCTAAATAGCTCTTTCAGAATAGACGATTAGATTAATTTTGATGTGCATTCAGATGTACTTAGCTCAATAGCCTATATTTTATTATTATTATTTTTATTAATTAGTGGTTTATATATTTATATGAAAAAGTTATTTCTTTACCAGGACACTTTTTAATGCACAGAAGTTTTGTTATTTTCTACTGTATTCAGACGCAACATCAGTGATCGTATGATTGTTGTTTCTGTTGCACAAATATGAATAGGCTACACAAAACTTTTGCGTTCCCTCGTAAACTGAGTTCGTTCAGGGTCGGACAAACAGTTAGCTACTGTTTAATGCAGTATTTCAAAATGCTCCGTATGTTAACAATGGAGAGGTTCATAAAGTTTTATTTTGAACTTGGACTTGAGTATAAAGATACGATCAGTGCTTAACCCATTTGTGCATTTTCTGAACGTTTTCATGTATATAGTCCTGTTAATAGTGTCCTATGTGAACATGTTCTGCATTTATTTTCCCCAGGTTTTTTTTTTTCTTTCTTAAAAAAAGTGTTTGAATGTGCGGTAACTATGCCGGTGGGCAAATATGCTGTATGCACCCCTCAATGTAAAATTTGAATAGGAGGAGAACATTTATGCATCTAACTCAAAATAACTGCTTTCAACAGATCAACAGATCAAAAGCTTCATCCATCTTATAATCTCTTGAATATGAAAAGTGGTGGAACATAGTGTAGAACAAAGTGCAGCCATTAAATTGTTCCAACAGAGCATTGTGGATTAAAATGTTAAATTTCATTATTCATTAGAAAAAATTACATCTATATGTGACTTTGGACCACAAACCCAGTCATAAGTCGCACTGGTATATTTGTAGATATTGCCAACAATACATTGTATGGGTCAAAATTATTAATTTTTTTTTCTTTAATGCCAAAAATCATTAGGATATTAAGTAAAGATCATGTTCAATAATATATTTTGTAAATTTTCTACCGTAAATATATAAAAAATTATTTTTGTGAATGGATATACATTGTTAAGGACTTCATTTAGTCAACTTTAAGGCAATTTTCTCAATATTTCGATTTTTTTTTTTTAACCTTCAGATTCCAGATTTTCAAATAGTTGTATCTCGGCCAAATGTCCTATCCTAACAAACCATACATCAATGGAAAGCTTATATATATTCAGCTTTCAGATGATGTATAAATCTTAATTTAAAAAAAAAATTTACCTTTATGACTGGTTTTGTAGTCCAGGGTCACATATAACAAACAAAAAAATAAATTAATTAATTAAAAAATAAATTAATTAACAAATAACAATATATAATATATAACAATATAAAATATTATGAAAGCAAAAAGCACTAAACAAGACCAATAACCTTGATTTATTAACCCATTAAACACAGTATACCCCATTTCCCCATGATATATGTACTTACAAGTCATTTGCCCACCGGCAGCTGTAGTTGCCGCTTGGACTTTTGACTAAGTATACAAAAAACTATAGATCTCTTGTAAGATTTGTTTTGTTTGGATGATTCTAGAGACCCTCATGATTACGTAGATATATATAGATGTCAACAAAACAAAAAATTCCTAATATTAACATGAAAATTACTTTTCTTTGGGAGGGTTTGCCTTCGCTATGCTTCCTGGAAGTAGGGGTTGGAAGTTGACAGCCTCATGTCACAGGAAGGAAGTGAATACCTTTTTTTTGTTCTTGAAATCCTTTATTTGGATGTTTGCTTGCATGTCATTGAGAAATAAAACATGGAAAACATCTAGAAAAAAACGTACAAAAGGAAAATGACAACCATACACTGCGGCAACTATAGTTGCCGGTGGGCTAAAACGGGTTAATTCAAGGAGTTCATTACTAATGTTGGCAATGTATGAACAAATTCGGATAAATGACTCGTGAGCTAAACGTTGTTAAAACACAAATGACACCTCTTTTCAATAGTAACGTAGACAACGAGCTACAACCAAATTTTTCTCAAAACGAGCCTCATTCATATAAATTGATCTCTATGAGGAGGCGGCTGAGAGACGAGAGACCGTCGGAAAAGTGCAATACCTGAAAAGCGTTACTACAAAATTAATGATCAACTTCAATGTTACACACTGTAGTGTCACCAAATTCAGTTTGCACATTAACTGTCTCCTACTGGTCATAGTACTACATCGCTTAGTTTGATAAAATGTGCTTTTTCATTTTTTTTTAATGATTTTTTTTATAATGAAAAATATTAACTTCATTGTAACACACTGTACTGTCACTAAATTCAGTCACTCATCAGTGCTCACTTGCCGGTTATAGCACATAATAATAAATAAATAATACAAATATATAATTAGGCATATATTCAAACAAATGATGTTGGTACCCAGCTAACAGTTACTTACAAATAAGAAGCAACCTTCCATTCCATTCTCTCTCTTGCAACCAACACAGAAGTGACTTAAACTCCAATTCATCGACTGGCCACTAGAGACAGGCTCCAAAACTTTACAGCAGAAACAAAAATGTTTACAGCCTGGTAGTGGTTTGGTCTATAGCTTATTTTTGCCCTTCATGACAACTGTGAGGGGGTGGATTTTTTTTTAACTCATCAGTTTAAATTATATTAAGCCTTAAAATTCTGCATAATTAAGGGCGTGGCCACTTGAGTGACAGGTGGATTGCTGCTGCTGCCTCTACTAGCCATTTGTCCACTGTCTGTGAGCCGTCATGGCATTGTTGTTGGACACCAAAACTCCAACGTCACTGCTTAGATATTATTACTAAAACTGCTGGACTATTTTGAAAAATATACTTTGGACGCAGACTCATTACAAAGGTATGAAGTCCCATTTTGATTTTGCGTGTTGTCATTTGCACACCCGACATAAATTACAATATTACTGTTTCTGGAGTATCTATTTCATAAAACACATAAGACACAGAAGCTTGAAAATAAACCCTTAGAACTTTTAAATGATGTATAATTTGTTATCTTTAATAATAATAATAATAATAAAATCATAAAAATTATGCAAAAGCACATTTATAAAGTGTTGTAGTATGACCAGTAGGAGACCATTGATGTGAAAATGGAATTTGGTGACATTTGGCATTTCGTCACATAAATAATTATGTGTATTAGATATATTGATCTGAGATGAAACCTGTTTGTTATCTTATAATCTTATAATAATTGTAACAGTGTACAAAACAATATTCATGAAATGGCAGCAGCTGAAAGAGTCTGTGATACCGGATGATATAATTAAATAACTGTGCACAAAATTTTGATTTGACAGACTTAAATATTTTATTAGCTCACCAAATGCAAAACTTTCACAAGGGAAAAAACGTTCCTAGCAAGCGTATAGCGCTGCAGACTTCAGTAACCAGGATGAGCCTGTGTTATCTGTTTTCAGCGGTTGTTATTGGGGAATAACATACCGCTGGATGGTGCGATTGACCAACCAGACTGAAGTATTCCACAGAGCTGTGTAATAATTATATTTATTCTTTTCCAGCACAGAAACACCAGTGACAGAAGATGGCGATGGTTGAGGAGCAGCTCCTGAAAGCTCTGGAGGATCTGACCACAGACAAACTAAAGAAGTTTAAGTGGTACTTGAAGAATAATGGCTCTGTTTCAACTTCTGTTCTGGAGAAAGCAGATGCCGCCACTGGAACAGTGGATGTAATGGTGGGGCAATTTGGACCAGACGGAGCCGTGAAGATCACACTGGAAATCCTGAGGAAGATGAACGAGAACTACTTGGCTAAACAGTTGGAGAACTGGACTGCGACAACTGAGAAAAATGAACCGATAAATCCAAAGAAAGATGAGCCGCATCTGAATAGTGAGGCAAATAAAGCACAATTGTTTGATAAGCACTGGCCAGATCTCATTCAGAGAGTTAAAAATGTTAAGATCATTGCAGATAAACTGCTTGTGCAGCAAATAATTCATGAGGAACAATATTCAGAAATCACGCATGACCGTTTAACCAGTGCAGACAGCATGAGAAAGATCTGTGACATTATACGTAAGCGCAGTGGCACTGTGAAAGCCAAATTCATCTCAATTCTTCAGGAAGTGGACCGATACCTTCTAGAAGATCTGTCTTGATTCGACACCTTGAGCTCAAGGTGCATGTGTGTAAAACCAAACAGAAGAAAATATTGATTTATCCAAAATTTCCCAAATATACTTGCCCAGCAATGAGCAAATCTCATAAAGACTTTATTTCTCATGCCAAAATAAAAGGTAAAATGACTTCAATGTCAAAGCACATTTATAGCAGAATAAAAACTATGTATTTCATACTTTATCAGAATTATCAGTATATAAAAGCATGTAAATATTTTGGATAAAGGTTTCATACCTGCAAATGTATTGCCTTTCAGCCAAATTCACTGTTCTGACATTGAAATAAGCCAAATTAATAGAAGTGGGATTGATTTTATACTTTTACATTTTGGATGTTTAATATGATGAAATATTATTCTTTTTAGACCAATGTGAAAATCGAATGTGCATTTGAAAAATTATATAAACTCTTCAGTTTGTCCTGGTTTAATATCTGAAAACTAAAGTTTATTGTTTAATAAACTTTGTGTTTTGTCAAAACCTGTATGTTTTAACTGTAAATTTGTTGAAATCATCATTCCAATAAAAATTTTAAGAATAATGATTTGTGTTATTATAGTTAAATCTCAGTTTCCCCTCAGCTCAAGTCCAATAAAGGATCTTTTTGTAAACTTTCTTTTGTTCAATAATTTAACTTTTGAAAAAAAAAAAAAAAAAAAAAAAAAACATTACTTTACTGCATGGAAATATTCTGAATGGTACATTCTGAGTAATATGCGGTAAAGTAAGACTGTTATGGGAAAATGCATAAAAATAAATAAAAAATTAAATAATTACATTTTCTGCAGCAAAACACCACTCCATTATTTATTCTGCATTTTTGCCCTTTGCATTTATGTAATGCATATGTATCCTGTTTTGGTTTGTTTCTCTTCCTAGCTTGTGTATGTTGATCTAGTTTCTTCATGTGTGCCAGTCACCTGTTAGTCATTAAGATGATTGGTTTGTTCTGTATTTAAATCCTATTATTTTGTTGGTTGTTCTGTTCAGTGTAGCAAATTCGCTCAAAAGGGAGATATAAATAATTAATTGATTTGTTATAATTAACTAAACATTTGGATCGGTTAATAGTAGTGATGGTGAAGTGCATGGAAAAAATGTACATTACTCAAAGATTGTACTGTATGGGCAAGGCTTATGGAGGCTTTGTGCATAATGAACGTGTTCTTTATATTACTGGTGCTTGGGAAGAGGGTCGTGCTTCTAGTGTTTTTAACTGGGACCAGTGCAGTGCTTTGAAATAGTAAAGTATGCATGTAAATGAAAGTGACACTGCTTTAAGAAATGCAGACACAGTGGAATGGGAATATTTATACTGCAACAATAAACTCTCGCAACAAGGCCTTGAAATGAACTTTTTCACTCACTGGCCAATTTGGCTGCTAAATATTTTAAGTTACCAGCCATTCAGAACTTCTACTAGCCTAAATAAATAAGATGAATTATGCCACAGCTTATGTATTTTACGTATATACGTTGTATTTCATATATTAATTTTTCATTGAAACAAAATCCTGTCATCCAGCCATCTCCTTTCTTCCTCTTTCATCCTCATCCCTTTCACCAAAAATGAATTTGAGGTGGCCAGATCAATAACGTAAAATGTAATTTTTGTTTGTTTGTTTGTTTTTTGTATTTTTTTTTTTTTTGCAAAGATCAAGGGCAAAATATATTTGCAGTTACAAGGTTATAGTCAGGTACTTAAAAAAACAAGAGTAACACAAAAAATCTACCTTGTATAGTAGTGTTCCTTTCATCCGAGCTAACGGGGTGGAAAGTAACAATGTGCAACTTATGTTGAAAGTGAAATTATACTGAAGTCATTCTACATTTGTACAAAATAACACCTGGTATTGATAGACCACACTTATCAGTTATTGACCACAGCAAAAACATATCTGTCTAAAACATAAAAACGATGTTCACCTGAAACGCTCCTTTCGCTCCTGCTCTCCCACTACAAAGAACACCAAACACCACACAGAAAAAAAAACAAAACAAAACTGTGGTCTTATTATAAGCCAGGGTCTGCTAAAATTGTAGGATGTTGTAAAATAACGATGTATTTTCTGTTAACCAAATGTATCGCCACATTATTATGTTTTTTTTTTTTAATTTTCTCTATTGCTTCAATGCAAATGAACAAGTGCACCGTTATTTGTTGCTAACTTAGAACATCTATAGACGTCTGACAGAAATAACTATTGCAGTGATTTTTTTTTTAATTATTCAGTTAAGTTTCAGACATGCACAAAGTATTTTCAGTTTAAACAGTAATAAATGCACAGTCTGTCATTGTCCCAACACTTGTTTATGTGGTTTTGTATTAGCAACTTAAAATTTGAGAAATTTAAGGCAATTGTTTTCCACATTTTCTAATCAACTAATTACATTTTAGTGTAAATATATTGTAAAAATATTTTAAAAATATATATGAAAAGTGGCAATTCCTTATGTATTAGTCAATATATTGTAATATATAACAATATATTAATGCAATATATTATTTCATATATTTTTCAGTATATTTACACTATATAATATATTGATCATAAATATATGGGAATATATTTTCATTCCGTAAGGGCAGATGTCACTCACACACTGTCTGCTCTCCTCTATTTCATGTGTCTTTCTGATTTCTCATTCTGTTTTCATTCTTCATCTTCATTGGTTCCTCTCTCATGTCCTGAATGGATGTGTTGTTGGAGTCTCTGCTGCTGTGTGTCCAGGACAGTCATGTCTCAGAGGGACACGGCCGGAGTCTGTCCCTGTTCTGTCTGGATCATCTGACCGCTGTGAGATTATGAGGAAGGTGAGGGAGACGTGAAGTACACTTCAGTTTATACTCCATTCAAGACTGCTATATGATATAATCATTTTTCACATGATTACAGGTTGGTCAGATAGTAATGGTGACTGACAACAAAGACCCATTATTTATTTACCGTACTAAACCACATAAAATCGATGTCTAGTTTCCATATTGTGTTTAATTTGTATTAATACTTTGTGAGATCGTTCGCCTAAAGCAGCTTTAAATCACACCTGCTCGAGACTCAAGGAGATTGTGATGACACTCTGCGCCACTAGAGGGAGCGCGGTTGTTTTTCTTTAGGGTGGAGTTTATAGGTGTAGTTACCAGGTAACTAGAATCGAAATTAAAAGAGGGTGAAGAGAAAAGACGCAACTTTGAGGCTTCAAACCTGTTAACATTGGATACTTAAACAGCCACATATTTTGTGGTAAGTTCGGAACTTTTTCATATAACCATGTATTTATAAAAATGAGCTGCTATTTGTGTTTTGTCATTTTTACATGAAATGTCAAACCCAAAATAGTTCAGTCGCTTTTTCGGAAACATGGACGTTTAAAGTGTTTAGGTGAATTCGGATATGCATTCAGATTTACTTCGCTTAGATCAACAGCCTACACCATATTTAAAAAAATAATAATAATTAAAAAAAAAATACTGGTTAATATCCTTATATGTGTGGATCGCGTGTGAAAAGATACAGATATTTCTCTATTAGGACACTTTTTAATCCACAGAAGTAGTTATTTTACTACTGTAATCAGACGCAACATCAGTGATCATGCTGTTGTTTCTGCTGCACAAACAAGGAAAAAAAAAACGACACGCAATGGTTGTTGTTATATCAATATTTACATATGCATTACAGGTAAAAGCGGAAGCTATTTATGTGCTGAATTTGAATATAAGTTATTTGCATTCAGCACAGTACACTGTACAACTGTGCTGAATAAAAACCATGTGTTTTTGCAGAGTTGAGCAACGCAATGGCCAATCAGATTTGTTTTGTATTTGCATTTAGTTTAATTTCTGTATTTGCAGTGTAAATGCAGATGAACATATTAATATATATAAAAAAAAATTTTATATATATATATATATATATATATATATATATATATATATATATATATATATTTTTTTTTTTTTTTTTCTTTTTTTTTAAGGCTACATGCAGGAATACTAATAATAAGAATGATAATTATTAGCATTAAAAAATAAATATTAGTATTAATTATTTATTTTAAAACATTTTCAAATGGTTAAATAAAATAGGAAAATAGTTAATTTGTTATAGATATTCAGCAATATTTTAATGCCCTCATAATATTTTTTTTAATGGTGTTGGATAAATATTTACAAATGTAATGACTTCTAGACTTAATCTTGTAAAATTGATTAAGAAAAAAAATCTATTATAAAATCTGTTATTGTAGTTATAGAGCCATTGCTTACAGATTACATCTGCACTTCAGTGGAGCACCCTCTCTTATCTCTAAAGCATTCTCAGTGATTCTGAAACCAGGCCTGAGCGAGAACACGAATGCATATGAATATGAATTGAACTTGTTCGCTCGTCTTGGCTCAAAGCCACTTGCTGCAAACTTTTCTTAGCGGAAACATCACAGTAATTACAAGTGAGATAAGAAAATATTTCACATCAAAACAATATTTTGTGTCTAATTATTTATTTCCCCAACTTAGTGTTGGTATTGAGGTAAAAGTTAATTTACCTTGGTTCACTATACAACAGTGGGTGGTCACGAATATGATTTGAAATGTGTCCTCCCTTTGCAGCGAGTCTCTTTTTGCATGTTCTGCAGACAGCGTGGCCATCCTTGATTAAGTTTCCCTCAGGACTTTTGTAAAAGCCAGAATATGACCAGACCTTCAGATTTGGTCCTCTTAGGAGGACCTGTCACTGCATTCTGCCATGTCTTCTCATACAAAAAAAACAACGGTGCAAGCTGCTCCTGTTCTACCAGAAGGGATATTTCACCCAAAAATGAAAACTGTCATCTTTTACTCACTCTTATGGAACAACGTCATTTTATGTTTGTCTGTCTATTTCATTTTTTAAAACTTTCTTTCTATATTAAAGGTCAGTCAAGTGCAACACTTTTTTGAGAAACACCATTAGGATACTAAAATGAGTTTCCATAAAAAGGAAAAGAAGAAGGGCACTGCCTCTAAAATGAGTTATTCATCTCCTGAATTGAGCTGCATGTCTATGCAGAGTGATCAATCCATGATGAATCTACCCTCTGGATTCAGTGATGCAACAGTGTCTTCTGACTCCAGGTAAGACACTGGCCATTTTTTTCATTGACAGATGTTTTTATTCAAATGATGTACAATGCATTCCAGAAGCCTGTGGTTGATGAGTGAGCATGTCTCATGGTACCATCATCACACAGAGACAAAAAATCCCTTTCCTGGACATTCATTGTCACTGTTGGGATGATCTTCCCAAGCCTACTCAAACTGCTGATTTCCTTGTAATCTATTAAGAAGAATCTTTTCCATGAGCTTTCGAGTGAATCCTGTTAATCTGTCTCTCACTATTTTATTTAAAACAAATACTTTTTACTTTCACTATTTATTAATTTAATTTCTAACCTTCACTCCTCTGATCTATCTTCTCATGTTACTGCCACCTTAGGATGAAACATTTCGTTGTGTTCTTATTTCTAAATTGCTTTAGATAGAAGGTTCTGATAAATATATAAATGCAAATGTAAATCAAAGGAGGGTGCTTCAGACAAGAGAATAAGAGATAAATGGCAGACTTTTAAAAATGGAGAGGTCTGAAATACTGTTTTGTTTGTCTTTTGTCAGCGACACCAGGATGAAGAGACAGAGGGCAAATTCTCTAGAACACGGTATTGCATTTGCGAAGAGTAGAGATTTTTCAACAGTACTGCAGTCACACTTACTGGAGACTGGAGACCTGCAGAGAGTCAAAGCCCAGCACAAAACCAGCATGAAGAATAAATATGAGAGATTATTTGAGGGAATCAAACGGCAAGGGAATGAAACCCTGCTGAACAGGATCTACACACAGCTCTACATCATAGAGGGAGAGAAAGAAGGAATGAATGAAGAACATGAGGTCTTACAGATGGAGAAAACAGCAAGAACACAACACTCACAAGACACTCCAATCTACTGCAATGACATCTTTAAAGCCTCAGCTGAACCAGAATGTGACCAAATCAAGACTGTTCTTACTAAAGGAATCGCTGGAATCGGAAAAACCGTCTCTGTGCAAAAGTTCATTCTGGACTGGACTGAGGGAAAAGCAAATCAGGATGTAGATTTTATGTTTGTGCTTCCATTTCGAGAGCTGAACTTGATCCGAGATCATCAGTACAATCTCCACAGACTTCTGCTGGACTTTCATCCTGAACTTCAAGATCTGGACTCAAAGATTTATGAGGAGTGTAAAGTTGTGTTCATCTTTGATGGTATGGATGAAAGCAGAATCACACAGATGTTTTCAGATGCCCAGAAAGTTTCTGATGTGACTGAGATTTCATCTGTGGGTGTGTTGATGTCAAACCTCATAAAAGGAGAGCTGCTTTCCTCTGCTCTCATCTGGATCACCTCCAGACCAGCAGCAGTCAATCAGATCCCCTCCAAATTCATCAACCGTCTGACAGAAATTCAGGGATTCAATGAGCCTCAGAAGGAGGAATATTTCAGGAAGAGAATCAGTGATGAGCATCAAGCCAGCAGAATCATCTCACACATCAAAAGAGCAAGAAGCCTCCACATCATGTGCCACATACCCGTCTTCTGCTGGATCTCATCCACTGTGCTTCAAAAGCTTCTGAAAGAAGATCTGAGTGCAGAAATCCCTCAAACACTGACTGAAATGTACATCCACTTCCTGCTGATTCAGATCAACATGAGGAATCAGAAGTATGAAGAGAGAGATCCAGAGAAACCCCTGCAGTCCAACAGAGAAGTGATTGTGAAACTTGCTGAAGTGGCTTTCAAACAGCTGATGAAGGGCAATGTGATGTTCTATGAGGAGGACCTGAGAGAGAGCGGCATAGACGTCACTGACGCCTCAGTGTATTCTGGGATTTGCACTGAGATCTTTAGGGAGGAATCTGTGATTCATCAGAGGAAAGTCTACAGCTTCATTCATCTGAGCATTCAGGAGTTTCTTGCTGCTTTCTATGTGTTTTACTACCATGTGAATACAACTATGGAGGAACTGAATAATTTTGCTTCATTAGAAAATCTGCTTAAAGGTGCAGTAGATAAAGCCGTTAAGACTGAGAATGGACAGCTGGATCTGTTCCTGCGTTTCCTGCTGGGCATCTCACTGGAGTCTAATCAGAGACTCTTACAGGATCTACTGACACACACAGAGAACAGCTTAGAAAGCGTCAGAGAAACCACACAGTACATCAAAGCGAAGATCAAAGATGGACATGGACTCTCCACTGAAAGGTCCATCAATCTGTTCCTCTGTCTGCTGGAAGTGAAAGATCAGACTCTGTCCAGAGAGATTCAGGAGTTTGTGAAATCAGACAAACACTCAGAGGAGAAACTCTCTCCTGCTCACTGCTCAACAATCGCCTACATGCTTCAGATGTCAGAGGATGTGCTGGATGAGCTGGACCTCAAGAAATACAACACATCAGATGAGGGGAGAAGAAGACTGGTACCAGCTGTGATCAACTGCAGGAAAGCTCTGTGAGTGATTATTCATGTGTTACAATGAACAGTTCTTTCTACATGGAATTACTATTTCTATTTGTTGTGCAGACTAATACATCTTGAGTGTTATTTGCTCATTTTTATAATCTCTTTTACAAGAATGAAGTCAATATTATTGAAATACCAGTTGTAGGATGAGGTTAAGAATTTAATTTGGATCTGTTCTTCTTTCATTCAGTTTTGCTGGCTGTAATCTCACTGCTCAGGATTGTGAAATTGTGTCATCAGCTCTTAAATCCACAAACTCTGTCCTGAGAGAGCTAGACCTGAGTAACAATGACCTACAGGATTCAATAGTGAAACTGCTCTCTGATGGACTGAAGAGTGCAAACTGTCGGCTGGAGATACTGAGGTGTGTAAGATTTGATCTTTGTTATTTTGGATGCCCAGAATCTTTGTGAATCTTCATGAATAATGCTGTGATTCATACCTGAGGAGATTAAGACCCTGCCCCAAATGAGCTGCATAATGAGCCATTCATGAATAATGTGACTGAGTGAACTTACAAAGAATGCATTGGCTAAAGAAATATATACTTTTTTGCATATTTTGAGTACACAGTTATACCCTGAAATAAATCCTGTTCAAAGATATATGTGAACATCACATACCTGGCATTTGGCGTTTCTGCATTGGAGAAAAAAAAAAAGAAAGAAAGAAAGAAAGAAAAAAACACTTTCCTGCTGTCCAGAATTATTCCTCACTGCACCTCAAAACGATGTTCATGAATCTGACTAAGCTTGATGAATTTTTTTGAGCCCATGGGGGGCGTTCACTCAGTTGCATGCATGGATCGCCTCAGAATTTGTGTTTGAATAGAGCGTGCACTCCGTGGGTGTGGCCACATTAGCGGATAATGAGCTGACTCACAAACGTCTGACATCTCATTTCAAACAGACTGCACAAACAGAGACTATTTGTTTTCTATTTGACTTATTCAAAACCTGACATTTCAGCGTTTCTTTAGCTATATGTCTCATGTTTGTGTGATTAGTATTCACTAAGTTACAGTTAATTTTCTGAGGGCTATAAGAATGGACTTCATTGAGAAAGAGACTGCAGCTCGCGCATCAACTTAGTTTTCTTTATTTTGCAAAAAGCACAACATTTTGTTTTTACTGTGTGTACACAAATAAAAGAAGACATTTCACAGTTTTTAATAATGTATAACTCTTGTTTGTATGAACATGGAGTAATTCGAGTCTCTTTTGCACTGATAAGAAAAAAAAAAAAAAGCAAGCAAAGGTGTCGACGAATTTACTGCCCAGTGAGTGTTAAATTGAATGGTCTAGAAATTAAATGAATTAATTGATTATATCAGCACCTATTATGTCTTTCATCAGATCATCTCCATATTTATATTTGGATATCTTTTTTCTTTATATAGATAGATAGATCTAATTTATCTCTGTAGGTTGTCTGACTGCCAATGTGTGTTTTATAATATCTTACTGTGTATGTGTCTTTATAGGTTGTCTGGCTGTATGGTGACAGAGGAAGGCTGTGGTTATGTGTCTTCAGCTCTGAGTTCAAACCCCTCACACCTGAGAGAGCTGGATCTGAGCTACAATGATCCAGGAGAATCAGAAGTAAAGCTGCTCAACAACAAACTGAAGAAACTTGAGTATGTATCAAAGGAGTTTCACGCAAGATTACTAATACGCTAACATCAGTTGGCTGAAATAAGTTGAATTTAATCAAATTCTGCTGTGAACGCTTTGTCTTAAAAACAGTACCAACACTTTTGTGCACAGTTCTTCAGGAGACTTGCAGCATCTTTAAGTTCTTATAGATTTTGGCTATAGTCTCAGTTTTCTCCTTTCTTTATGTGCAATCCAAAATTAATGATGGTGAGATCAGATATCTGTGTGGATCATACATCTTTTTTTTAGTTGGGCTTCGTTTTCATGCAAAAATAGCACTGGAGTATTGCTGTATTTGCAAAAGGAATGTTTTGAAATCTAAAATTGATATTCTGAAATGTATATATTGATAAAAAACAGTAATGTAAATCTTTTAATTTCAGTCATTGTGGCATCTTTCTCAGGCTTACAGTTGGTGGCAGCTGAGAGAAAGAGTGCTGACTACTGTAGAATGAGAATAAGCCTTCAGACAGTGTTGCCAGGGTTGCGGTTTTACGCACAATTGGGCTATTTTGAAAATGCAGTTGTGGTAAAAATACAAAGTTATACTATATATGTATAAAATGTACCGTGTCCACCAAAAAAACTTATCTGTAGACAAATAAAAATGAAAAAAAAACATTCTTTTACCAATGTGTGTTAATCCTTGGTATGAACACCTGGCAACCGAAGGACCACTGAAAGAGCGAGTGAAGGAGAGATGGTATGAGGGGCACGTTTGATGTCACTTCACAACCTAGAAGTTATGTGCGTTTTGCACACATAGGGAATTTTAAGGCAGGTTAATTGCATTTTGGCATTTTAGAATAAAAGTGCAGTAAGCAATTTCTGAAAAAAAAAAAAATATATATATATACAGTTGATATTTGAAATCAACCCAAACAGATGCGTTTTGGTCGATCAGATCACAAGTGGACGACATTGAATCCAGGTGTAAATGGGGTGTAAAAGGTTTTGAGCTTGTCCGCTATTGACCACTTCCAGAGGTAGTTGAAAACATTTACCCGCCCATAGACCCTCCCCTCGAACAAATAAGGACTGAAGTGGTTGTAAGTGGACAAATGAGATGGATTAAAATAACAGGTGGAAACAGGTATGTGTCTCCCTCGTCCATTTGTGATCCGATCGACCAAAATGCATCTTAATGCCAGGTGGAAACAGGGCCTTAGTTGTGTGTTTAGTCATTTGTTCTTTATTTTCAGTCTCTTATGGCTACTGTTGGTTTTTGAGCTGATCTGTCTTTGGAGCTCTGTAGATGTTAAACTTTATTATTATTAATGTTTCTTTCTGTATCTGGCTTCTGTCTTCCCTATTTGAGTGACTTGTTTGAAGAAATCATTATTCATTCATTTTAATGTGCTCACTGATATTTTTGCATTTTCTTGCACACTTTTAATGAAGCATTTATCATTTGTGGTTTTATTTGTCTCTTTCTAGTTTGGATCATGGAGACCCTTTTAGAATCACACCAGGACTGAGAAAGTGTAGGTCTCTCTCTCTCTCTCTCTCTCTCTCTCTCTCTCTCTCTCTCACACACACACACACACACACACACACACATTTACTTACCTATCTAAATAGACACAGTGCATACACTTCAGTTGTATTTACACACCTCCTCTTTTTTCTCTTTTCTTGTGTTCAGATGCCTGTGATCTCACACTGGATCCAAACACAGCACACACTCAACTCATCCTGTCTGAGGACAACAGAAAAGCAACATATGTTAAGGAGAAGCAGCCGTATCCCAATCATGCAGAGAGATTTGATGGCTTTGAGCAGGTTCTGTGTCGAGAGAGACTGACTGGACGCTGTTACTGGGAGGTTGAATGGACTGGATTCAAGGCAGATATAGCAGTGACATATGAAGAAATTAGCAGGAAAGGAGGGAATGACACTTGGTTTGGATGCGGTGACAAATCCTGGAGTCTGTACTGTTCCACCGAGGGATTCACTTCCTGGCACGATAATGTGAACAAATCCGTACCTGTCCCATCACCCTTTTCTAACAGAGTAGGAGTGTATGTGGACGTGTCGGCCGGCACTCTGTCCTTCTACAGCGTCTCTGACACACACACACTCACACACTTACACACATTCAACACCACATTCACTGAACCCCTCTATGCTGGATTTGGGGTGTTTGATTCCTCACTGTCTCTGTGTCAGATTACAAAACCTGCTGTGAGAAACAACTGAGACACACAAACAGTTTTGTTATGGAATCTAGATTTTAGAGCATCTACTTGCTAATGTACATCTAAATGTTGACCAAATTTGTTAACACAAGATGCATTTAAAAATATAGGTGTGTGTGTGTGTTTTCTCTGTTTTGATGAAGATGACTATTGGAATGTCGACATTAAATGAATGTTAGAGTTAGAGTAAAGCTTGAGTATATTCATGAGTTTGACTTTTTTCAGGACTCATGGGAGAGAAAGAAATGCTGGAGGATGATTTTTGATGTTTTAGATGTCAGAAGTGATTATTTTATTCCAGAATTTATTAGAGTGCTTTTGGACGAACATCTTTCCCTTTGTGATCCCAGAAGAGCTTTCCGCCCCACTGCATGTCATCAAACTAACATTATTCTGACTGTTGAACAGAAACCATTGTTCCTGACGAGACATGGAGTCTTGATCATCATCTGCTTTTGTTTTTAATGACTTTTATTCCTGATTCTGATTGAGAGACACACCAGACGAACATTCATGGAAAAGCATATCTTATGACAGGCTGTTACCATATCAGGTTTCATCTGTTATTGTGTGAGTCAGTGGAGACTTCAGTGAATCAAAGGTGATGGTCTTGTAGAAACACTCTGGCTCTTCATTTGGTGTGATCTTATAAAAGCTACTGTAGATGTCCTCACTGTTTCAGAGGATCCACAGACTCACTTTCGTCCTGCTGGATTGTCACAAACTGTTACTGTTTGGTCAGTGTGTTTCTCTCTGATCAGTATATTATGAAGATAGAATTGCCTCTTAATTATTTCTGTAATCATAACTTTAATGAGTTATGATAATGCACTAATATAAAAATGCACTAATTTATCCAATCAAGACTGAATTGTTGTAAAGTAATTTTTGGCTCACTCTGTTGTTAGATAAAACTACAGTTCTGAGCAATCCATATGTTTAATTTTGTTTTGTTGCCACCTTGACATGTAATGTTTTATATATATATATATATATATATATATATATATATAACACAAGATGCATTTAACAATAAAGGTTTATATATATATATATATATATATATATATTTATATATATATATATATATATATATATATATATTTATATATATATCTTTTATATTTCTTTTTCCTGTATTTTGTGTTTGTCGAAATATTTTGCCAGGTAAGCTAAATATGAATAAGCTAAATTTAAGTTACAATTAATGGCAAAATATAAAATATTTTGACTGAAATAAGCTGACTTCATTAGGTTGTATTAGCAAAAGTAACTTTAGGGTGAAATTGTCTCTTTACTGTAGCATCTGCACAGTGTAACACTGGGTTATTGGTTTTCTTCAATAAATCGTTACTCATGGTGAATATCATTGACTGTCTGTCATGTTACATCTGTAAAGTTCAGATTAAGACTGAGAGATTCAGACACTACACACTGAGATGATGCATTGATTCAGTGTGTGTTTAAAGCATGTGAGAGAAACGACTGACACACTGATATCCTGTTCAGCACTGTTGTAAACAGGTAAAACAAGAAAGCAACACGCACACATCTGACTACAGTCCCGCTCGACCTGTGATGATGCCCTACGCCACTAGAGGGAGTTTACTATTCATAGTGGAGTTATAAGAAAATAAGACACACCTAAACCAGGTACAAACGAAAGTAAAAGGGGAGGAAGAAGAGACGCCATTTCAAGGCTTTAAACCTGTTAACTACTGTATGGCTGTTTAAACAGACGCACATTTTGTGGTAAGCTCAGAAATTATTCTTCATGTAACTATGCAGTGACATAAAAATTAGCTCCTGTTTATGCTCTTCTTTACATGGGATTTAAAACACTAATCATTAGCCTATATTTCGAGAGTAAATAAACTAACCAATATGGCGGAAACGTTGACGATTAGGCCAATAAATTACAAATATTTCTAGATCATGCGATGATATGATAACTGTGAGTTTAAAGATATTTCTTTAACAGGACAGTTTTCTACTAATGATGGTCCTATTATTATTATTATTGTGCGTCTCACAGTAGAAGGCATAGAAACACCAGAAAAGACACGCGCTGGTCGTGAGGCACCACAAAAATAAGTGTACTTCAGGGGCCTGTTTCAATAAGGAGGTTCAACCAACTCTGAGTTAAAACTTGAACTCTGAGTTGACTTACTCTGAGATGGGAAACTCTTAGTTATCAGTTTCAGAACAGCTGAATTGAGTTAGTTCAGTTGACTCTGAGTTAAGCGCGTGCACCACGACTACGAAAAGCCATCATCAGCTCCGGTATTACGAATCACCATGGCAACGGCACCTGACAAAAGGACATCCGCATACTTCTGAGTCAATGCAAGTTTAATTCTTATCACTGTTATAATATCAAAGGTGAAAACTGGCAGAATGGTAAGTTATTGAACTAATATTTATTTTCATGGTATCCCACATGCAAAAAAGAAGAATAAAAAATAATGCAGGATGCAATAATAAGAGTGTAAATGATTTTATCGTTATTAAACACTTGTTAGGCAATTTACTTCCACTTTTAGAAAATTTTCTTCATTTTTAAAAAAAATAAATGCCTTTCTGATGTGATATGTGATGGGAAAAGGAAGAATAGCAAGCATGGCAGAAGGCGGATTCAAACCCAGTCTATCACATCACAAGTTAATTCTCCAAACCTAACACACTATTGCCTACACCACTGCAGCCACAAGAACGTGTGTCTATTTTAACCTGGTGTGACACTGGTGGGCGGAGCTACTGTAAATTTGCACTTAGTAATACCCAGGTGAAACAAAAAGTATACTTGAGTGCATTAAAAAAAAAACTTAAATACAAGCAAGTAAATTTGTAGTACATTATTTATTTTGGTGCTAAATAAAAGTGTCAAAGTTATACACTATAAATACACTAATTCAATGTATATTTGTACTTCAGTGGTACTTCACTGCACTTGGAAGAGTATACTAAATACCACTACTACTTAAATGGATTTTTAGTGCAATGAAATAAAGTATACTACCACAAAAATATACATTATACATGTGTACAAATGTACATATAAAGGTGTATGAAAGATGGGTTCAAGTGTACTACAGGTGGTAACTAAATACATTTTGTATATATTCATTATATATTAATCTTATATTTGAAATACATCATAAGTCTATTTTAAAAGTGTGTGAAAGATGGGTTCAAGTGTACTACAAGTGGTAACTAAATACATTTTTAATACAGAGATAGTATGTTAAAAGCACATTTTAGTTCAAATTCATGGTGTCTCAAAATAGCACAGTTGAGTACACTTAGATGTTCTTAAGATTATCGTAAGTACTAAAGAAGAGCTTTTAGTATATTAAGTACAAAATAAGTGCACGTAAATAGAGCACTTTAAGTACATTATGGAAGTGTATAAGTGTACTAAAATAAAGTGTATTTTACTTTTTTTTTTCACCTAAGTAGACACTCCGACACTTTCCGTTTGCATTAAGATTATTTTTATTAATATAAAAACAATATAAATAATCACATTAAAGAGCATTAAAATTAGACAAAGCTTAAAATATTAATTACGACTAAGGTCTGTTTTGATGGTGGGGATTAAAAGTTTGAGGGAAACTTTAACAATAATGTTCACATTTTTTCCCCCATGCAATTACTTTACAATGCAATCGTCAATAATTAGATTGATAATTAGATTAATAATAATTAGATTAAACTGAAGTTGTTTTAAAAAAGAAAGAAAGCAATATTTCCAGCCCATAGACGATTATTCAAGTATAACTGGTCTGATCATCGTGTTTGAGTGATTGGATAGTATTATACTGTAGATAAAAACAGCCAGTTAATCATAATAAATATAATGCAAAAATAAACAAAATAACATTAAAAATGCAATTAAATCAATCCTCTGGCAGTAAGTTCACTGGCAGCAGTGGTGACATTTGCTGTACACACATAGTAGGGTATCGTTTGTAGTCTAAATAAACAGTTAAATATTGACGTTTATTGTTAAGTTCAACTAAATTAATTTCATTTTCTTCTTAAAACTGGCTTGCATCCATTGAAAATAATGCATGTGGAAATTATTTTACGCTACTAAGTGGAGCCAGATGTAATGACAAGTGGACTGTGATAAAGGTCTGTTATAAATGTCTATAGAGTTAAAAGTCTTTTTTGTTTCTATTTAGGTAAAAATAACGATGTTTATGATTGGTAAAATAAGCTGTTATTAATGGACAGGGCCTTTTACAATTTTATAAGGAAGTTGAAATCAAGATAAATCTTTAAATGTTTTTGTGACTGGGATGGGTGATATGGACTTAAAAATGTATCACGATATTTTGTTATTTATTGCGATAACAATATCAATGATGATATAAACAGTGCCATTCACCACTTTTTTGACTATATATATATATATATATATATATATATAAAAACTGTAAAAAAAAAAACCAAACAAACACCAGCCCTTGCAGAAATGAAAAAGTTGCAGATATACTTTTCTTCTGTAAAAGTGCAGATAATGTTTAAAGAGTGCAACCATATGATAGGTAGAGCGTGTGTAAGGCTGGGAAAGGCTTAGCTTTCCCCTGGCCATGGGTAAAAAATTAACGGGGGTTCGGCCAAAAATGCACCTGCACATTTATACTAAATATATTAATAAAGTGAAAATGAAAATTAAATGAAAAGTGTTGATTGCGGCATTAAATATAGATCTGCGTAAGTTGCGTTATACTTTTTACATGTTTTACAGCATTGCGCACTATAACCAATCACACACGATTCTGTTGAGCTTACAATTAAAATAGCAAATCAGAGGTGTTCAGATTAGTCAGCGCTTAAACCGGAGTTTTGTTCAGTGAGTGAGCTGAACTCGGAATTCTGACTGAATTCTGCACTTTGGCTAATGCTCTCAGACTCATCATAAACTGATAAACATAAACAGATTTGGTGATTGTGCTCTTGAGAGCATCGAAACTAAGATAAACAGGTTTTTCTATTTACAGCGTGTTTTTGCACCATTGAGCAATGTAGCTAATCACAAACATATCTGATGATTTCTTGAACACATTGTCCAAAACGTTTTTGTCCAGTGCTGACATCTGCACACTCAAATCCCGTTATCTCGTTACAGTTCAACTTTAAAAAAAAAAAAAAAAAACGTATAGATATTATTTAGGCTAAATAAGATCATTGTACAGTTAGCTTAATTGACTAGCACTTTGTGAGATTGCAATGAATTAAGATGAGTGAGAGCTCATAGGCGATAAAATTCATTCAGAATTTGAAGTTGTTGTTTTTTTTTGCTGCATTAGGTAAGGCAATGGTTAGGCTATTGATTATTTAAACTGGCTGTCATGCCAAATCATGCATACAGTATGCTTAGCTGTTCAAATTAGAGTGGTTTGTGAATAACCACTTTAGGAACAAGAGCTTTTATGCTGGGATATGTAGGTTGCTGATAGGCGACACGCAACTATTTCATGACATTCTATTTAAATGTGTTTTTATGGAGGAATCACATCTAGCCTTACCCTAGAGTTGGTTCACCCTCTGCCTATGAGTGCAACTGTACTGAAAAACATCACACAATAATAATTAATTACACAATTTTCTCTCGTTGTGGAAGCGTTTTGTGCAGCTGAGGGCTCGAGGCAGTGCTCGCATCGCAGTCTCAGAGCAGACTATGCCAGAAGTCTGCAGTGGGTGAGTGGTGTTACCATCACAGAGAAGCTCAAAATCTCTTTCCTGAACTCCTGAACATCCTATTTCAGTTAGCTTTATAAGTTTTGTATACTTGATGCAATTTATTTTTATAAGATTTTTGTGGCATCTACATCTTTAGTTAAAAGTGTTCAGGTACTCAATATGCACTTCATACATTTCAGTAGGGTTGCACAATATATCGTTTTAGCATCAAAATCACAAGGTGCGCATCCGTGATATTCACAACGCAGGATGTGCGATGTCTAGTATAGGGATCGTTAATCCGTATGGACCAGACGCCACGGTTCAAAACGCAGGTGATTCTTGGATTAATTGCAAAGTTTGATGATCATGAAAGTTGAAAGTTTATCATTTGAATGTGTTTTAGGTCCTAAACATTCAAGAGATTTTAAACCATCTGAGTGCACAAAGACGTGAAAGAGAGCTCAATTCTGAACAGGCAGTTGTTTTATGTGCGCAGTGGCAACAATGGCACACATACACACACACACACAATTGATTATGGCTTAGGTGAGCGAAACAAGCCCTTGCTGTGCTTACTAGGCATACCGTTAAGTCAAGTAGTTCGTACTCACAGCGTGACTGGATAGCAACCATGCTATCCAGTCTCATAGTCACTGGCCAAAGAAATGGGCTGAAATCGAAAATTCTGGATGACCTTAGCCGAAAACCAAAACCCGAAAATTACTTTTTTTTATAATTATTAATTGAATAGACATTTTTAGACACTGACATTGTGGAGACATTTTAATCGTACATGAACAAAAATTGTGATATCGCACACACCCCATTCTGAATATACATAATGTACTGAATATACATTTTTGATTTTGCATTAAGCTATATTTGTATGTTACAATAATAATAATGGGAAGGTAAATAGATTGCCGTGTCATCCAGATAGACTGTACTTTGTTATAGCTGTATTGTATCATTGTACTACAGAATTTAACTCTGTGTTTCCACATACAAGGTCTGAGATCAGTCTCTCCACACTCTTTTGGCAAATAAGAGTAGGAGAACACTAAAATGAGTCTCCATAATAAGAGAGAAAATGAGGACTCTGCCTCTAAAATGAGTTCTCCATCTCCTGGATCAAGCTGTGTGTCTACGAAGAGTGATCAATCCATGACGACAGATCCCAGGTAAGACACTAGCTATTTTAGCATTGATGCTTTTATTCTGAAAAAGTGATTTACAGTTCATTCCAAAAGTCTGCAGTGGGTGAGTGGTGTTACCATCACAGAGAAACTCAAAATCACTTTCCTGAACTTTCACTGTCACTGTTTCCTCACTGGTGGAATGATCTTCCTAATTGCAATTTTCAAGAAGTGTCTATAGCACTTGACTAATTCCTGTTAAACCACTAGCTCTGCCTCTTTCTTTCTAGTCTTTCTAGTTGATTGTCATATTCCCTATAAGTAAATGGCTTTGGATAAAAGGTATCTGCTAAATAATTGTAAATCTGTTGTGCAGTAAAGTTACACAGTATAGCTAGTACACTAAAATTCTGTCTTGTTTGTCTTTTGTTGGCATCAGCAGGAGGAAAAGACAGAGATCAGAGTCTCCAGATCCCAGCTGTGTGTCTGTGAAGAGTAATAGATCAAGGGATCGTCCCCCTGAATTCAGTGATGGACCAGTGACCTCTGAGCCATTGTTAGTAGACATTTGCTATTTTACACATCACATAATACTGACTAAATACAATGAAATAACAATAATTATACTCCAAAATGTACAACATGTGCACTGATGCACATAAAAAGTGTGATTAAATCATGCCTAGTAACCTATGTATTTCTGAAAGTCTCATTGTGTTTTTTGCTGCTTGTTTCTTTTTAGTTTCAGCAAGGGAGAAATATATGAGCCACTCAGATCTGTGCCATCCTCTGTATTATACTATCAAACTCACATCAGGCAGGACAAAACTGAAGCAGTCCTGGAGAAACACACACTGGAGACTGGAGACCTGCAAAGAGTCAAAGACCAGCACAAAACCAACATGAAGAACAAATACGATAGATTTTTTGAGGGAAACAAACTCCAAGAGAATGAAATCCTCTTGAACAGGATCTACACCCAGCTCTACATCATAGAGGGAGAGAGAGAAGGAGTGAATGAAGAACATGAGGTTTTACAGATTGAGAAAACAGCCAGAACACAACACTCACAAGACACTCTGATTGACTGTAATGACATCTTTAAATCATCACCTGAACCAGGATGTGTGGAAAAAGACCAAATCAAAACTGTTCTTACCAAAGGCATCGCTGGAATCGGAAAAACTGTCTCTGTGCAGAAGTTCATTCTGGACTGGTCCGAGGGAAAAGCCAATCAGGATGTAGATTTCATGTTTTTGCTTCCATTTCGAGAACTGAACTTGATTCGAGATCATCAGTACAGTCTTCACAGTCTTCTGCTGGACTTTCATCCTGAACTTCAAGATCTAGACTCAAAGATTTATGAGAACTGTAAAGTTGTGTTAATCTTTGATGGTCTGGATGAAAGCAAAATGACACTGATGTTTTCAGATGCACAGAAAGTTTCTGATGTGACTGAGACTTCATCAGTGTTTCTGTTGATGTCAAACCTCTTGAAAGGAGAGCTGCTTCCCTCTGCTCTCATCTGGATCACCTCCAGACCAGCAGCAGCCAATCAGATCCCCTCCAAATACATCAACCGTCTGACAGAAATTCAGGGGTTCAATGAGCCTCAGAAGGAGGAATATTTCAGGAAGAAAATCAGTGACGAACATCAAGCCAGCAGAATCATTTCACACATCAGAAGAGCAAGAAGCCTCCACATCATGTGCCACATACCCGTCTTCTGCTGGATCTCATCTACTGTGCTTCAAAAGCTCCTGAAAGAAGATCTGAGTGCAGAAATCCCTCAAACTCTGACTGAAATGTACATCCACTTCCTGCTGATTCAGATCAACATGAGGAATCAGAAGCATGAAGAGAGAGATCCAGAGATACTCCTGCAGTCCAACAGAGAAGTGATTGTAAAACTTTCAGAAGTGGCTTTCAAACAGCTGATGAAGGGCAATGTGATGTTCTATGAGGAGGACCTGAGAGAGAGCAGCATAGACGTCACTGACGCCTCAGTGTATTCTGGGATTTGCACTGAGATCTTTAAGGAGGAATCTGTGATTCATCAGAGGAAAATCTACAGCTTTATTCATCTGAGCGTTCAGGAGTTTCTCGCTGCTTTCTATGTATTTTACTTCCATGTAACTTCAATTATGCAGGGACTGAGTAATTTTGCTTCAATACAAATTTTGCTTAAAGGTGCAGTAGATCAAGCCCTCAAGAGTAAAAATGGTCACCTGGATCTGTTCCTGCGGTTCCTGCTGGGAGTCTCACTGGAGTCCAATCAGACACTCTTACAGGATCTACTGACACACACAGAGAACAGCTCCGAGAGCATCAGAGAAACCACACAGTACATTAAAGAAAAGATCAAAGATGGATGTGGACTCTCCACTGAAAGATCCATCAATCTGTACCTCTGTCTGCTGGAAGTCAAAGATCAGACTCTGTCCAGAGAGATTCAGGAGTTTGTGAAATCAGACAAACACTCAGAAAAGAAACTCTCTCCTGCTCACTGCTCGACAATTGCCTACATGCTTCAGATGTCAGTGGAGGTGCTGGATGAGCTGGACCTCAAGAAATTCAACACATCAGATAAGGGAAGAAGAAGACTAATACCAGCTGTGATCAACTGCACAAAAGCCCTGTGAGTGTTTAGACTATGAGTTACAATGAAGAGTCCTTTCTAAACAGAATTAAAGTTTCTGTTGTTGTGTCAAATAATTTATCTGGCATATAATTTGCTTAGTTTGAAAAGTAGAAAACGTTTTAACTAAAATGAATGTTCAACAGAATGTTTTTGAATGCCAGTTGTAGAAAGGATTTAAGAATTTAATTCTTGTTCAATTCAATTCACATTTATTTGTATAGTGTATTAATTGATTGTTGTACAGTTAGCTAACAATCTATTAATTTATACAATGTATTATTAAGGCAGAAACAATGAGCTCATTGAAGTAATTAATACATGTAAACAAAAAGATGCGTCTTTAATCTTGATTTAAACTGGGAGATTGAGTCTAAACCCCCGAAAGTTATCAGGCAGGCTATTCCAGAGTTAAGTAGCCAAATGTGTAAATGCTCCTCCCTCCTTTTAGTGGACTTAGATATCCTAGGTACAACCAGAAGTCCAGAGTTTTGTGAACTTAAAGAGCGTGATGGATTGTAGGGCGATAGAATATTGGTTAAATACACAGGAGCTAAACCATTTAGGGCCTTATTGGTCAGTAGCAATACTTTATAATTGATAATAATTGGACTATTTTGTAGCTTGTTTATTGAGGATGCAGGGAAACCAGTAATGCATTACAGTAATCTAGTCTAGAGATCATGAATCCATTAACTTTTCTGCATCAGAAACTTATAATATGTTCTGTAGCTTAGGGATGATTCTGAGATGGAATAATGCTGTTTTTTGGAACATTTTGGAACATCTTGTGTGTTTCTCTCTCTTTCAGTTTTGCTGGCTGTAATCTCTCAGATCAGCATTGTGAAATTGTTGCATCAGCTCTTCAAACCCCAAATGGTTTCCTGAGAGAGCTGGACCTAAGTAACAATGACCTGCAGGATTCAGGAGTGAAACTGGTCTCTGATGGATTGAAGAGTCTAAACTGTCAGCTGCAGGTACTGAGGTGTGTAAGATTTGATTTTGGATACCATGAATGCTCAGAAATTGTTAAATTTAGCACACTGTTCAAAGAGGGCACCCCTGGTGCCTACAGCTAACAATTGCACTTATTTTTTCCACTTGTAACTTTTTAATCAAATGGCTTAAATCAATTTTTTTCTGGATGTATAGACTTTTTACCATTTTTTTTTTTAGTTTTCTTAAAACATGCTTATTCATTTCTCTAATACAGAATTTACCAGATCTTCTCCAAATTGTCAAATTAAAAGTATTTTATGTGTGTTTATTTGTAGTATAAACTGCAGTCTTAACTTCATAATGTTTAGACCCTTTTGACCTTTCCTTGGTAGCCTACATTAGGGAATCTTACAGTATATGATTTTAATGGGCACAGTAAAATAAGTGCCTGGGTAGGCTTCCATCATTCATCACATTCATAATAAATACACTGCTGCAAAAACCACCCAGCTACCCAACTCTCTAAAACATGTATAATTAATGGTAACACTTTATTTTGATGGTCCCTTTTTAACAAACTTTACAACTACATGTCAACTACCTCTCATGAGAGTATTAGTAGACTGTCTACTTAATATCTGCTACCCCTTTATTGTGATGGTCCTCCAACAGACATTCTATGGACTATAAGGAACTTTGCAGCTACATCTCAATTTATTCTAACCCTAACCATACCAGTCTACTGATACTCTACTAAAACTCTAATGAGCGTTAGTAGACATGTAGGTGCAACATTACTTATAATCAACAGAATGTGTAAAAGGGACCATCAAAATAAAGTGAAACCTAATTAATAACCAACACTGTTGTAATAGCTGATAGAAATCATGGGCATTAACAGGGACATTAGACCAGGCACATTATTTAATTGACAGAGTAGTTTTCCTAATTTTAGCACTGTCACTTCTTAATGTCTTATTTAATCTTCTGTTTTGTAGATTATCTCTCTCTCTCTCTCTCTCTCTCTCTCTCTCTGTGTGTGTGTGTGTGTGTGTTATGAATTGATCTATAGGTTGTCAGGCTGTATGGTGACAGAGAAAGGCTGTCGTTATGTGTCTTCAGCTCTGAGTTCAAACCCCTCACACCTGAGAGAGCTGGATCTGAGCTACAATCATCCAGGACAATCAGGAGTCAAGCTGCTCACTGACAGACTGAATGATCCAAAGTGCTCACTGCAGATACTCAAGTATGAGGGAATATGTGGGAGAATAGTTTCTTTGCCAAAGCCATATCTGTTTTAAATACCACAATAACTTATATTCAACATGTTCAGTTTGAGTCGTGTCTGCTGAATGTGAGATGTCTTGTGTATGGTATGGTGTGTTTTATTTTATTTCTTATTATTTATTAGATTTATTTTATTTTAGTTTTTTTTATTATAGCTCTCAAAGGATTGCATTTCAATTTCATTGTACTTGTACTTGTATAATGACAATAAGGACATTCAATTCAATTCAATTTTGTTTTTTTAAAATTGCACCCATTCACCCAGGTACACTTGCACACTGTTTGTAAGGTAGTTTACAGGGGCTGTGAAAGTTCTGATGGCTTTAGACTGTTTTATTTTTTCTCTCTTCTGTGGAACAAGAGAACAAGCCTTCAGGCCGCTCTGATATGGATGTTTCGGCTTCTGTTTATTTTATTAACCTATTATCTGTGTCTAAATTTGTGTACTTGCTTAAAGTTAGTTTCTGGCTTAACTATCCCTTGGTTGAAATAATAAATTATTAGTTTTGAGAGTTTTGGTTTTTAAACTGTTTGAACAATTTTTTGTTTAGTCAATTGGTCTCGAATTTATCCTCACTAAGTTATGGTTGCTGTTGTTTTTTTGTGCTGATGTGTCTTTTGTGCTCTGTAGCTATTAGTTTATTAGACTTTTAATAATCAGTAATTTATCATGGCTTCTATTTGTCTCGTTCTAGTGTGGATAATGGAGAACATTTAAGAATCACACCAGGACTGAGAAAATGTAGGTCTTTTCTCTTACACACACAAGGTTGTTGACTGTTATTAAGCATGTTGCATAGTTTTCCAGGTTAATGATATTTTTATAGCCTAACCCAACCCCTACCCCTAAGCCTACCCATCACAGAAACTTACTAGACACTAGATTTAAATAAAAACACGTTTGGCCAATTTATACCTAGTGCACCTTATAACTAGTGATGACCAGTAAAATGTCCTGACTAGCTGATTGTCATAATATTTCACTATATGTGGTACAGCCCTCAAAAGTACAGTATAGTTAAACAAGTATACACACACACACACAGCTCTAAAACTGTCCTTTGTGTATGTCTCTTGTTGTTTTCAGATGCCTGTAATCTCACACTGGATCCAAACACCATAAACACTCAACTCATTTTGACTGATGAGAAGAGGAAGATTATACATGCAACAGAGCCGCAGTCATATCTTGATCATCCAGAGAGATTTGATAGCTGTGAGCAGGTTTTGTGTGAAGAGAGTCTGACTGGACGCTGTTACTGGGAGGCTGAATGGAGCGGGAAGGGTGCTGAAATAGTAGTGTCATATAAAGGCATCAGGAGGAAAGGAGTGAGTGATTGCTGGTTTGGATACAATGACAAATCCTGGAGTCTGTACTGTTGTGCTAATGAATTCACTATCTGGCACAATAATGTGAGCTATAATATAGCCTTCCCTTTATCCTCTAATAGAGTAGGAGTGTATCTTGACTGGTTGTCTGGCATTCTGTCCTTCTACAGTGTCTCTGACACACACACACTCACACACTTACACACATTCAACACCACATTCACTGAACCCCTCTATGCTGGATTTGCAGTTTATCCTGAATCTTCAGCTTCTCTGTGTCTGTTTAAACAACATAATGTGAAAAACAACTAGGATTTCAGAAACAAGCTGTCACTTTTCCAAGTAGTCACATTTTTTCCAGTCTCATTTTTAAATTAAACAGTCAACGCAGTGGTTTTCAATCCTGGTCCTGGAGACCCACCGCTCTGCACATTTTCTGTGGAGATATGCTGTATTCACGCCACCTCGTATTTACCGGAATCTTGAGATGAGAACATGTGACATTATATTCGGAGCTGTTCACGTCCTCGGACTAGGAATTATGCGTTTCTATGGCACAACTAATCAGAAGCCAGAATCTCGTAGTTACAGGTATTACGATATGGTGTGAACGCACCTATAGTTTCATTAACTGAACTGAGTGTGTCAGTTAAGAGAGAGACATACAAAATGTGCAGAGAGGTGGGTCTCCAGGACCAGGATTGAAAACCACTTAATTTAAAATTAGAAATGAAAGTTTTGTTTCTTTAGCTGATAGGTCATCTACATGCTAGTGTACATCTAAATGTTGACTAAAAATATCTGAGAAAATCATATTCTTAGATTTGTTTTGTTGCTACATTGACAGCTAATGTTACTGTTTATATTTTAATTTTCCCATGTTTTGTATTGGTTTTGTAAAAACATTTGGTCAGGTAACCTAAAAATGTGCTTTCTTGTGCTAACATCTTTTATTCAAGTGAAAATAAATGATCAGTTACAGGTTTTATTCCAGTGAAAATATTTTCCAGTTGATGAATATGGCTGACTTCATTGGGTAGCTGCTGTGAAAGTAACAGGTGATGTTGTCTCTTTAATTTAACAGCTGCACAATTTAACACTGGGTTACTGGTTTTCTTCGCACATGCAATGTCTGTCACTTTACATCTGTAAAGTTTAGATTCAGGTCTGAGAGCTTCAGATTATTAGTTCAGTGAACATGACTGCATGGTAACAAACACAGGATTTGAACAATACAATTAATAGCTAAACATTCAACATGACTCTGTGTTGGGGGTAAAGCCCAGTTGACTGTACAGTTGTCTGTTAGTCCTGCATCACAAAATATGCTACTCTTCATGGAAGCATATCCTGGCAATTATTACCTAAAACCCAGATTTTTTAAAACATTTACCACAGTTTTAGCATACCAACAGCTTTTTCAATGCCTCAAATGACTTGCACTGCATTCTGGGTGCATTGCTGCATGAATAAATTATGAGCTTAGTAATTTCCTTTATTCTCACTATTTTATTTTATTTTATTTTGCTGTTTTGTGTGACTTTTTAGAAGTTGTTTTCTAATGTTCAGAGTTGATCTGTTTATCTGAATATGCTGTTTGTCACCATTGTTGAGATTCATATGTTGATTCTTGATGTCTGTGTGTGCCTAAAAGAAAGATTTTTTCTTATTATCATAACTTTTAAGAAATCATTAGAATTATATTGAAAATGCTGGATCTTCTGCTGTAGACTCACAGAGCTGCTGTAATCAATAAGGTAAATGTAACTCAGAGGTTGGGCTCTAAATGCAATGTGATCTCATGACATGTACATTTACTTTTTCGTACACACAAAATTGTACAATATTGATGTATTTATAGCACTAAAACGTAAAATATTTAAGTATTGACAGCAATAAAATGTAATTTATTTATGTATCCAAGTGTGAATGTGTATGAATTATATTAATTGTATTATTATTAAAATCATGCCATTGTTTTAATTCTGTTGTATTCAATTATCACATCAATACATGTTTTTAGTCACATTTATTAATTCAGTTAATTCATCTACTTAATATGATAAAAATTATCTGTTTGTGACTTGTGCTGCAAACTCGTCTCAGAGGATTACATAATGTTAAACAAGACTACACTTTAAAACCTTAAAATGTATAACATTTCTGTAATTGTTTAACCATTTTGTAATATTTAGTTTGTTTGCTGTGAGACACAAAAGGCGTTTTCTCCTATAAGTGACTGACAATAGACCCATAAGAGACAGCAAAATAAAACATAAATTCACAAATCACATAAATTTTACTTGTTTGCAGAACTACAAATCTTTAGAATCCATATGTTTGCAAAGAACAGATCCAAATTCAACCCTTTATCCAGCGATCTTCATCTCAACAGTGACTGTCACGGTCAAAGCCTGTTATGATTCAAATTTGAAAGTTGCGCCCTCGAGAAGCGTAGCAACATAATTTATGGCGCTGATATCAACGCTCATTGACTCTTAACTGCTTCATCACAGATTGTGACATGCCGTGCTTTTTAGTGGATTGACTAAAAGTCAATTTGAAATGAGTGCGTGCCTTCACAGAGAGAAGGCGGATTCATATTTTCATGAACTAATAACTTTCTGCTCTCCACCCCATACAAAACTATTACCACCAAAGAGGACTGCGACTGTGACTTATCATCATTTTAACTACTTTTGGTACCACTTTTGACATTTGTTGCACTATAAGTTATTGTGATTACGCTTGTTTGTCTGTTATTCTTTTATTTACAACAGTACGTAGTTTTAAAAAACCCCTGTGGTGAAAATCAAGTTTTTAAAGTTGTTTATATGTCTATGTAGTGTTTTTAATATGCTTTAAGACAAACCATGTGCAAATTCATAAGTCAGCACCATTGCTGAGTATTTTATGTTTGAAACTGCAGTAAACCAAAAACCCCCGGTTTGAAATCAGTGGTGTTTGTGACGTCACAGACTACCTTGTAACCAATCACAACAACGTGCCAGCGGGCTTTAGCATATCATTAACTATGAGCGCTCTGAAGCAGGAAAGTCTTGAGAGAAGCCAGATTATCCCTGCATATGTTCTGTTGACATGAAAAATTGTGTAGATTTAGCAATATGGCGAGTCTATTACGATGTAATGATGAACTATAAGCCTTTCTCCACTGATGTTCTGATGTTCAAAGCGTTTGTAATGATACCAATTGTTAGAAGGCAGCTGTCTGACTCTGAAATGAAGAACAGGAACGGTGTGTGTAACATTAGCAACACATTATTAGCTGTTTGATAACGTAGTCAAGCAAAAGGCTAATTATATTAATTCATATTAATGACAGAACCGTCACAAGGGCTGTGCCAAGTGTGCGAGCGAATATGGGGTCCGTGCTCATTCAAGGATGTGCATTTATTTCATGTATCCACAACACGAACAAAAAATTGCCTCGTCACTGCAGCAACAGTGGACTCTGGCGTGAGTGCGTGGAGGCGGGGCTAATTTGCATATTCATTAATCCATGTATATTAAATGAGGCAAGGGTGTAGAGTTACATTCAAGCTATTTTAAGGCATGAAGAAATTTTTTTCACTTGAATTTTTTTTTTTTAAATATGTCATTTTGGTGATCAAAGATGAGTTTTAAGGGATAAAATAATTGACTACAGGGGGACTTTAAGAAATAGTTATGGGTAGGTTTAGGGGTAAGTGTAGGATTTGAGGCTCAAAATATCGTTTTAAGGTTATATTTTTACTAAAATAGTCATTTTCCTACACACAATGTCCATTATGCTTTATTCTTTTAATATTCTGTATAAAATGGGTATGTTTAGGTTCAGAGTGGGGTTTAGGGATCTTACATTTATCGATAACGTTATATAAAATATAAAAGGGAAATTGTATATATCCTTATGACATGAAAGATTCATAAATATTTTACATTTTTTCACTGTAAAAATGTAATAATGCTACGTTTAAATGCTGCCAATATGTATGTTTCAGTACCTATCCAAACGTACAAAAATATGTACGTTTTGCGCCTTTGAAAGTTATGTATTAATACTGTAGCAAATTAGATCAAAAGAGAAATATGAATAATTAATCAAAACTTGTTAAAATCAATTATAAATATTTTAATGTAGCTGAATTAATATTACAATCTATTAATCTGTTCGGCCAGCGAACACTCAGTATCGATCGTCTATCAATTGACATTGGTTCATAAGCAGATCAGAATCAGCTCGCAAGAATGTGCACAAAAGTTTTATTTTACTAAATCAAAGTGGAAGTGAATGAAACCATAGCATAACAGAGGAATGGAGCTATGAAAAGAGCCATTTAACGAGGTAAAAGAAAATCAGTTTCTCACTGTAAAGCACCTTTGTTAACAATAGGGTTCACAACTTAATACTAAATCATGTTTAGTGTTCAAATGTACGATACTTGCAAATGCCTTAGCTGTTAAAGAATGTCCAGATATGTAGTCTCGGGAGAAATTCTTGATGGTTTGGTCCGTTGGTGCTGAAGTTGTTATCAATATCTTCTGCACTGAATGAAGAAATGAAAACGAACTTGCATCGTTAATTTGACTCTGCGGTCGTGGAAATTGTGCATGGCTTGAAGTGAATGAGGCCTGGCAGCACGGCTGCGCCGGCTCGGGGGCCAAGTGAGGTCTCATGTGAACAGCAATCAGTAGAACCAGTAGGAACCCAGGAGGGAACTTTGTGTTGCTTTTTAAGTTTCACAGAGGTCACATCTTTGAGTTTTGGCTTGACCAATAAGAAAGGTGCAATTCTCAAGTGGGAAAGTTCCTTTGTTTGAAAGTGAACTCATTTACATTAGGGGAGTAAGCTGGCAGTTTGTTTCCATTTATACTCTTATAAATATAACAAATACATGAGAAGGTGAAGTCCACTAAAGTGTGAGTCATTAAACAAAGAGTATTTTGATATGAGACACCACCTAGATGGGCAACATAATCTAGTAGTTCTATCATCAAGCATGCATAACACTATACATTATACAAAAGAACAATATACAAACAGTAATACACAAATGTACTGGAGAAATGCATGTTCGTTAATTTAATAATTTGTAAATAATGGCTAATATGCTCTACTGTATGTTAAGTTATTCATTAATTACTATTGTGTCCATGCTTAACTAATGTATAATTGTGAGCAAGTAAATCATCAATTACTAGTTTATTTATGATTAGCTAATGCATAATTCAGGACCCTTAAAATGTAAAGTTAATCATTAATTACTAGTGTGTTCATTCTTAACTAATGCTTAATTGTGAACAAGTTAATCATTAATTAATGATTAAAGGAACAGTATGTTTTTTTCACCGCTAGGGGTCGCTAAACAATAACAAAGGCGTAGATTGATGATGCAGTGAATGAGCATGGACTCATGAAACTTGTCGTCATTCCAATGAATCTAATAATGTTCATGGGGAAATAATGTTTATGGATGAGTGAATGCATTCATGTTTTTAACATGACTGTGGCATAAAGCAGGGCGTGGCCGAGAATCATGGTCGCAATTGCTAATGAGAGACAGATATCAGTGCCACACGCGAGTCCCAGGGGATATAAAGGAATGCGGACATTTAATTCAACCGAACTGCTCGCAAGAGCTGAAATACTACTAACATAGCACAAGATCTAAAGACACCTGCTGTCAGTGACATCAAACTGATGCGACTGAATTATGTTATGATTGTCATGATCAGAAAGTGAATAAACAATGACTAAATTTTCAGTTTTGGGTGAACTTTAGCTTTAAACCAACTCACATCTCTAAATTCAAATAATCATGGTCTGATCTAACACATCCAGTTTTAGTTATTGAGCACTGAAAGAACTGAATTCCCTACTAACCAGCTCTAATAATATCAGACATGTTGAAAGTTGTCAGAGAGTCAGCAGAAACATTGCCTCTCGGGCAACTTTCAACATGTTTGCTATTATTTGAGACTTCATAGCCAGAGGAAACAAATAACTCATGCACCTTCATATGGTGAGATTACTGCATGAACTGCATTTGAATGTTTTGTGAGTTCTACACTTCTAAGTTCATGCTCCTGTTCTTATTTTTTCAACAAGCAAGAAAGTTAGAGGCATCTGTTAGGTCTGTCAATGTCCTCTCACCGAGAAAAGGCAAGTCAGTAGATTTGTAGACTCCAGGTGGGTTAATAAAGGCCTTCTGAAGAGAAGCAATGGGTTTCTGTAAGAAAAATATCCATATTTAAAACTTTATAATCTAACTAGTTTCTGCCAGACGACTGTACGCATACTGTGCAAGTCAACTTGCGCCAAAAGAGTAACCCCTGAAGCGATGTATGACGCAGGATGTAGGAGTAGTGTAAGCTTAGACGCTGTTTAAACAAATAGGGCTTGTGCAACAAACTCAAGCTCCTCTTCTCTTATATTAAAAATCCACCGACATTTCTCTTTAAAATGTCTTGTTTTAAACTTCTGATTCATGACCAGTGTTTTGTTTTGCTCTATCCTCTGTGCGTCCGTGTTCATCATTGCACATGCGTCAGGTCAGAGGTTACTCATCCGATGCAAATCGATGCATACAGCCGTCTGCTGGAAGCTAGTTATTTTACTTTATACAGTTTTAAATATGGATATTTTTTCTACAAAACCCACTGGTTTGCTTCATAAGATCTTTATTAACCCCCTGGAGCTGTATGGATTAATTTTTTTATGATGGATGGATGCATCCACATCAGTTGCTCAGGTATAACACAAAACTAGATTCAATTCCGAACCTGAAAAACATTTGTTCATTCTGTATATAGCTAAGGTTATGTGTTTTAATAAATAAACCATAGGTTTATGTTATTTTGAAATATTTTAGTCTTTTGTCTAAAAACATTCTCCCCTCTCTTTCTCCCTCATCCCAGGTGATCCTGAACTATCTGTTCTTTGACTATGACCTGCAGCGATCTGTTAATGAATCCAGAGTTCAGATCACGCTGAATGTGACAAATATAGAAGATGACTTTGATATGGTGAGATCCTTACACTTGACAACAAAAGTTTGTCATCTAAATTAGATTCACAATGTCAGAAAAGTGATAATTATACTAATTTTCTTTCTGTGTTGTATTAATGTGTGCAGAGTGTAATTGATGGCTTGAATATAATTCAAAACACGTTATACTTCAAAAACATTATCAGTGGTCCAGGCGGTCGTGCGACAGGGGGACAAAATCTGTGCTGAATCCGACCGCAGAAATTACGGCTCTCCTGCTGGATACTGAGCACTGCTCCTGTGATCATGCTGCTGTTGAGCAAAAGTAAAACCGTTTTTCAGATCCAGTGACAGATCCAGACTTGTTTGCTGGGATGCTTTATGGGTGCCAATAAAACTTGAGCAGGCAACGTGCAGAAAGCTATTCATAACATTGTTTCAGCCATACTGCATTGCGATATCCCACAGCTCCTAAAAATGCTGCATATTTTATCAGTGCTATTCCAGTTTATCCATTTTTTGTCCCCCCGGAGTTTAAGGTATGATGACATAGGCCTACTTAAGTAAATAAATGTAATATATTTTACCATGCGTTCATATAATATATGCAGGATATATAATACATCCATAGGCCTATATGTATAATAAATTTAATTTATTTATAAAGCACATTTAAAACAACCTTGGTTGACCAAAGTGCTGTACAAAATTACCTATGTCCATCACCAAAATTAAAATAGACATTCACAAGACGTTAAAAGCACAATATATTTTCAAAAGACTTTTAAACTCATACACTGTGTTCACTGTTTTGATAAAGGCAATTTAAATAAAATGTATAATTTAGTTAATATAAATTGTCATACTTGCTGAATAAGTGATACTGTTGCAATGTTAAATATTAAAATTAATGCAGTTTATTTTACAATGTGTCTTTTAAACACAATCGTGATAATTGCATTGTAACTGTCAGGTCTCGCTCACTTCCAGTGCCCACGTTTACTTTTTTCAAACTTACTTCGCAATAACAGTGATTACATTTCCCTTTCCACACACGCACGGCCCTTTCGGATTAGAATCTCACTTAAGATGGCGGAATACCCTTTGAAGTTCACTTTGAAGAGCACTGACGGTCGAATGGAACACACCTCAAGTCACCTTATGTGACCAGAAAACAAAAGTAAAAGAAGACACGGAAGAGACGCCAGTCTGGAGATGCAGTGTATTTAACTCCGTTATGCTGTGGTAAGTTCAGAAGTTATTCTTCGTTACAGTGCAAGCGATCATAGAAATAGGCTGCAGGGATTTCAAACAGACGATATTTGCTTAACTTTGTTTTTAAAAGTGCGGGACATGAGTTTGAGTTTAATTTATCGACAGAACTTTAATGTTCTTGTGATAGTTTCATACTACAATATGTTATTAGTAGCTACTATCCAGCAAAAAAAAAAAAAAAGTCAACAAAATACTTTTAATTTCACAAACAACTGCTCTTACTGCGTGCGTGCATGTCTGCGCATGCGTGTACCAGTTTATATTTTGGGTACCAAATGTATAAGGATAGTAAAACCTGAGGTGGAGGACATGGATTTTTTTTGTTTTTTTTTTTTTTTTAAATGTAAAAATGCAGAAAGTTTACTGTGATGGGTAGGGGCAGGGTTAGTGTAAGGGGGCAGAATATACAGTTTGTACAGTATAAAAACTATGGAGAGTCCCTAATAGATTTATATTATTTTCCTATAATATTGAAGTTGAAATTGTAACAATAACAACATTTTCTCTATCAAAATTAACTATTTTGTGATATACTCATATCATGATATAATATCTCACCTGATTATTTTTTTAAGGATCAATCAATCAATTTCCTCCACAATGCATGTGGTGTTTGTGCACCTTACTGCAGGTACCTTGAAATAACAGACCACAGAGTTTAGAGAGATGTAGAAAGTACAATTCCAAAAGTGAAACATTTCAAAATAAACCATTACTGCTAAGGATATTTACATTGTTGGCTGCCATCTTTTGTGTCTCTGTTCAAACACTTTAATTTCCATTTAAAGACCACTGCATTATTTTCTTTAAGTATGAAAATACTCTACTTTTTGCCACAACTTAGGATAAATTGATGTTTTCTACACCACCACTGTTATATAACTGAACTTACCTTTTTGAGGGCCATAACTGACAGAAGGACCTAAGATAATACAAACAAAAGATTCAAGCAACAAATATAACAAAAGAAAAATAATATAAATAGTAAATACATATGTAATTTAATATTTAATAATACAAACTTTAATAAACTTTTTTTGGGAGACAATGCATTTGTAAAGACTGTTGACAATTCGGATTTCCTTTGACCAAGGTCAAAATTTGAAGATAGGCTGTCCCAAATGTGACTTTTGCCACATGAAAATGATTCACTGTGTATTTACCATTATTACATGAATCTAAAATTAAACAGACTCAAGTTCACGTCTGAGAAAATCAGCGGCAGGACCGTTAAAAGTAAATCAGCGGCAGGACCCTTGAAGTAAAATATGTAGCTTCTGCCAGAATGCCTTCCGTATTCAACTTACAGAAAAAGCTGAACTGGCTTTGCATCAGTTACACATTTCCCATAAGTTTAATAGGGAAGGTGTAGGACGTAGCGTAAGCTTTGTGAACTGTAATAGTTTTACACTTTCTGCATACGCTGAATACAGAATTCGGTCTGGTGGAAGCTAGATATGTTATTTCATAACTTGTTAAATATGGATATTTTTTTACACAAACAAATAGCTTCTTGGGGTAATTTTCATTTGAAAGTGAACTAATCCTTTAAGAGCACCTGGGATTCAACCTTATTTTCTTCATGCATGTGGAACAAGTAATGAATTGTAGCCTATATTCAGTTAAATTGCAAGGTGTCAGGTCTGATAATAAACGCATAGGTGACTGGATTTTGCACATGTTGTTATGGAAATGTCAGATGAGGGACGGAATAGGGACGTTCGCAAACTGTCCAGGATAAATGTCCTCAGAATGTCTGCCAGCGAATGTTACAAAGCCGACCAACTGCTAAAAGGATGTTCGCAACGTCTGGGGGATGTCCTCAGTAATATTCTTAACATCAGTGAACAAATACATAGATCCATGGTTAATGCTTGTCTCCTAATGGTCTGGTGGTAGAACTAGTGTGCCAGATGAACAGTATGCAACAGCTTTAGTTTGAAGAGCTCATCTGTGTGAAGAATATAGAGCCTTCCACTACTGATAACACCGGCATCGAATACGCAGCTTGATTACAAAAACAACACATCTCAGAGCCAGATTGCAGTTTAACATGAAGAAATTAATGCTAGTCAGCATCATGAAGAAAATGAAGGTTGACAGTAACGGATGCAACTGCTAATGTGGTATTAGTAGTGGCCCATGATAGATGTATTCTGTGTTTCTAAATGGGCAGTTTGTGTGATCAACAACAGCATACAGTAGCACTGGAATTACACAACATTCAGTGGCACGTGCCACTCACAAACTGACATGAAATAATTTTTTTAAATCACAAAATTAGACTATTTATTTAGGATTTTTTATCACAATTACGTCTGTATCTAGCTGCTCAACTCATCTGTCATTCACTACTGGAGGAGCCTCAACATATGGTGACATGTCAGTACCTAAGCATAGCAGCTTGTGCTAGTGACTTGATTTTGAAATATGCTACAATAAACCTGGCTTTCATGTTTCCAACAACAAAGCACTTGAACATGACTCTGCTTTAGAAGTAGGAAGTAGAATATTTCGGGTAATACATGAAGACAGCTTGAAGGCTAGAATGAGACATACTAGTGAGTGTGCATAGCAAACTAATAGAGGTTTCTGCACTACAGTGTTGGTGCAAAAGTACTATTTAAAATTACTTTTGTAAAAATACTTTATAATAAGATCTTCATATTAGCCTATCAGTCTTTCTGTTGATACAGTACAGTGAATAAATATCCTGTGGTCTTTCAGTTGTTTGTATAATCGAAGTTTAGCATTAAACAAAGTGTCAATCAATTTTCTGCTAATTCTTTTTTTTGTGAATTGGAGTATGTGCAGAGGATTGTGGGTGATGCGAAGGATTTAACTGGCTGAATGATGGGCACAAAACAAAAGCTTTCTTCCAAGGATCCTTCAGACTGAGATGGCCTTACCTGAATGTTGTCTTCTGATTGAGAAACACACTGAAGTGCAAGTGCAGAAGGAAAAAAAATATAATGCAAACATCCAATGTTTACAGTGATAATCAGATAGCCTATTAGTTTAATTTGCAGGTTAGGTTTCTGACCTCAGAAACTAGTAGATTTTGAAGAGCAATGGAGTTTAAAAAGTACTGTTTTACTCCATGAATCTGAGAGATGAAACATGACTGTTGCCAATGTTACTGTACATTTGTTTTTATTGTCCTTTTGAAGGTAATTAGCAGATACATTACTTAAATCAGGAGAAAGAGTTGAGGAATACACATCCAAAATGCATCACTGTGAGGTGATAGAGGAGGACAGGAAGGAGAAAGAAGAGTATGGTGCAGGATCCAGCTGTGTGTCAATGAAGAGTGATCAGTCCATGCGCAATCCCATTACTTTCAGTGATGGAGCCGTGACCTCTGACCCCAGGTACAGTAAGATAACATGTATGCATTTGACAGATGCTTTAAAGACAATTTGGATATATTTTTTTCAGTTAGCATTAGAAATTCCACCTCTGGTAAGAGACTTCTTGCTATGAAACACAATTGCAATGAAACACAATTGCAGCTCCCATTAAGGCATCATATCAGATATTTTGGATTCATTGTTAGCTTGTCTAAGCAATATTAAAACAAACAAACACAAAATTTCATTACATTCTAATGTGTCTAATGTGTTGTATTTTTTGAAGTCCAGCTCCTCTGTATCCTCTCTGTTTTAGAATTAACTACAAACATTTTGTTAAAAAAAGCTTTTAATAATTGGGCTCTCTGATTTCCCTTTGAGATCAGAAAAGCAAAAATTAATTATTATGCGAAGAACGAGACTCAAACAAAAAGGTGTTTGATCGAACAGTGAGTCCAAAACTGTGGAATTAGCTGCCCATGCATATTAGGCCATACCAGTCTCTATTAATCTTTAAATTTAGGAAGAAAGTGCATTTAATATCTTTAGATAGTAATGCTATGTGAACTTTTTCATGCATACATTTTGTTGAAGTTCTGTCTTTTGTGTTGTGTTCAGATCTGTTCCATCCCGCTCTCAGATCCATATCAGGCAGGACAAAACTGAATCAGTCCTGCAGACACACACACTGGAGACTGGAGACTTGCAGAGAGTCAAAGACCAGCACAAAACCAGCATGAAGAGCAATTATGAGAGATTATTTGAGGGAATCAAATGCCAAGGGAATGAAACCCTCCTGAACCGGATCTACACACAGCTCTACATTATAGAGGGAGAGAGAGAAGGAGTGAATGAAGAACATGAGGTTTTACAGATGGAGAAAACAGCCAGAACACAACACTCACAAGACACTCCAATCGACTGCAATGACATCTTTAAAGCCTCACCTGAACCAGTATGTAAGGAGAAAGACCAAATCAAGACTGTTCTTACTAAAGGCATCGCTGGAATCGGAAAAACCGTCTCTGTGCAGAAGTTCATTCTGGACTGGGCCGAGGGAAAAGCCAATCAGGATGTAGATTTCATGTTTATGCTTCCATTTCGAGAGCTGAACTTGATCCAAAATCATCAGTACAGTCTTCACAGTCTTCTGCTGAATATTCATCCTGAACTTCAAGATCTGGATGTAAAGATTTTTGAGGAGAGTAAAGTTGTGTTCATCTTTGATGGTCTGGATGAAAGCAGGATCACACTGATGTTTTCAGAAGCTCAGAAAGTTTCTGATGTGACTGAGACTTCATCACTGGGTGTGTTGATGTCAAACCTCATGAAAGGAGAGCTGCTTCCCTCTGCTCTCATCTGGATCACCTCCAGACCAGCAGCAGCCAATCAGATCCCCTTCACATACATCAACCGTCTGACAGAAATTCAGGGATTCAATGAGCCTCAGAAGGAGGAATATTTCAGGAAGAGAATCAGTGTTGAACATCAAGCCAGCAGAATCATCTCACACATCAGAAGCGCAAGAAGCCTCCACATCATGTGCCACATACCCGTCTTCTGCTGGATCTCATCCACTGTGCTTCAAAAGCTCCTGGTAGATGATCTGAGTGCAGAAATCCCTCAAACTCTGACTGAAATGTACATCCACTTCCTGCTGATTCAGATCAACATGAGGAATCAGAAGTATGAAGAGAGAGATCCAGAGAAACTCCTGCAGTCCAACAGAGAAGTGATTGTGAAACTTGCTGAAGTGGCTTTCAAACAGCTGATGAAGGGCAATATGATGTTCTATGAGGAGGACCTGAGAGAGAGCGGCATAGACGTCACTGACGCCTCAGTGTATTCTGGGATTTGCACTGAGATCTTTAAGGAGGAATCTGTGATTCATCAGAAGAAAGTCTACAGCTTCATTCATCTGAGCGTTCAGGAGTTTCTCGCTGCTTTCTATGCATTTTATCATTATGTAATCAAAAATGTTGACACATTGCAGTTTTGTGATGTGATACATAATCTGCATAGGGATGCAGTAGATAAAGCCCTTGAAAGAAAGAGTGGACACCTGGATCTATTTCTGCGGTTCCTGCTGGGCATTTCACTGGAATCCAATCAGAGACTCTTACAGGATCTACTGACACACACAGAAAACAGTTCAGAGAGCATCAGGAGAACCACACAGTACATTAAAGAAAAGATCAAAGATGATCATGGACTCTCCACTGAAAGATCCATCAATCTGTTCCTCTGTCTGCTGGAAGTGAAAGATCAGACTCTGTCCAGAGAGATTCAGGAGTTTGTGAAATTAGACAAACACTCAGAGAGTAAACTCTCTCCTGCTCACTGCTCAACAATCGCCTACATGCTTCAGATGTCAGAGGAGGTGCTGGATGAGCTGGACCTCAAGAAATACAACACATCAGATGATGGTAGAAGAAGACTGATACCAGCTGTGAGGAACTGCAGAAAAGCACTGTGAGTGTTTAATCATTTTTTAATGTCTTTAATCATTTCATCATGTTATTTGAATGTCTTTTGCAAGAATTAAGCTAATATTATTGAAATACAGTTGAATAATGAGGTAATACAATTCTCATGTTTTTCACTATTTCAGTCTAGTTGGCTGTAATTTCACTGCTCAGTGCTGTAAGAGTTTGTCATCAGCTCTACAATCCTCAAACTGTGTCCTGAGGGAGCTAGATCTGAGTAACAATGACCTGCAGGATTCAGGAGTAAAGCTGCTCTCTGATGGACTGAAGCATTCAAACTGTCAGCTGGAGATACTGAGGTATGCAAGATTTGATATTTGATATGTTGGATGCTTAATACTGTGTACATTGTACATTGTTTAGCACTAATAGTGAGTTTTAGGGATTCAAGTATATACATTTGGAATTTTAGCACTTGTTTGAAGCTATTTCAACAGTTCCACTTAATTTTACATTTTTAACTTCACAAACCAAATGGCCTTGAGGCACAAATTTTGACTGACTAGATTTTCTATTTAAAACATACCTATTAAAAAACATACTACAGCTCATCTTCATATTTTTGTCAAGTTAATAGGTTTTAGAAAGTAAAAATAATCATGTCTGTATGTCTTTGAATTTAATCAGTTAATGGAAAAAGTTAAAGATATTGTGTAGATAATACTTACATAACTTTCATTCTAAAAACACTTTCACTATAAATACAATTTTGCCATAGCAACAAACTATACAACTCTGAAACCTTGTAATCAGGGCATCTTTGTAGATTTAGAGACATATTAACAGATGGACATGGGTAGTTTTCCTCATTTATCAGACTGTCTTGTGTGTCTGTAGGATGTCAGGCTGTATGGTGACCGAGGAAGGGTGTGGTTATGTGTCTTCAGCTCTGAGTTCAAACCCCTCACACCTGAGAGAGCTGGATCTGAGCTACAATCACCCAGGACAATCAGGAGTCCAGCTGCTCAACAAAAAACTGAAGGATCCAAACTACAATCTGCAGATACTCAAGTATGTGGGGCAGTTATGACTCCGCCACTGACTAAGGTCAATTACGTACAGACATGTGTGTGTCTGTATGTACTTGAGTGCCTTAACAGGTAGAGCTAGACTGTCGTGTGAGGAAAATCCATATAGATCCGCTCTGACGGACAAAAAAAAAAAAAAAAACTCAACTCCCTGAAACTTCCTAGCTCTTTCATCCAGATAGCAAAATTCTGTTTTTACTATTATTTCTATTTATTATGTTCTATCTTTATTATTCTTCTTTATGCAAAGCACTTTGGATTACCATTATGTATGAAATGTGCTATACAAATAAAATTGCCTTGCCTTGCCTTGCCTTTATGTGAAGATTACATTAATCGCTACTTTCCGGCATACACCATGAAACGCAAGCTGGATCAGGGTTTACCGTCCCAAATCCATACTTTACTGAACTGAACCGAACCCTACCGCTCGGTTGAAACGAGCCATAAGAGACTGTCATTATCATTCATCTATTCCATTTCTTTTGATCAACTGCTTTTTAATCACCAGTTTCTGCAGTTTTGTTCAATGAAGCCTCAGTTGTTGCATTCTACTTACCATCTTGTACTTGAGTCTGTGTATCCTGGCACAAGCATGTTAAAACTTTTGTGTTTACTATATTTGATGCACTCTATAGTGTGGGTTTATAGAATAACATTTGAATTAAAGCCTTAGTTAAGTAAACTTCTTGATTCATATGACTTTTACAATGCCTTTATGTCCTTTATGGATCTTGAAAAATTTGGCTGCATGGACTTTTAAAGTAGGGACAGAAATCTGTGAGGGAGATGAAATGATGCCGCAATTGTCATTGTTAGTTGAACTATTCCTTTAAGGCTAACATACTCATACTAATAGCCACAAAACTATCATTTTTATTTCATTTTATTTGCAATTTTAACAATCTTCTCAAACCAAATAATTTTTGTTTGTGTGCATGTTTTTGTCAACGTATAGTTTGGACCATGGAGGACATTTCAGAATCACACCAGGACTGAGAAAATGTAAGTCCTCACAGACACACACAAACACACACCTCTCCATGATGTCATAGTTGTTCTGATCTTTCTTTCTGTGTTCAGATGCCTGTGATCTCACACTGGATCCAAACACAGCACACACTCGACTCATCCTGTCTGACAGAAATAAAAAAACAACATATGTGAATGATCTTCAGCTGTATCCTGACCATACAGAGAGATTTAATGACCGAGAGCAGGTTTTGTGTCGAGAGAGTCTGACTGGACGCTGTTACTGGGAGGTTAAATGGAGTGGCTCAGGTAATGTAGCAGTGGCATATAAAGGCATCAACAGGAAAAGTGGGATTGACTGTTCGTATGGATTCAATGAAAAGTCCTGGAGTCTGAACTGTTCTGATGAGAATTACACTGTCTGGTACAACAATAAGAGCACTGATGTATCTGGCCCTTCAGCCCGCTCTAATAGAGTAGGAGTGTATGTGGACGTGTCGGCCGGCACTCTGTCCTTCTACAGTGTCTCTGACACACACACATTCACACACATATACACATTCAACACCACATTCACTGAACCCCTCTATGCTGGATTTGGGGTTTACCCAGAATCTTCAGTGTCTCTGTGTCAGATTTAACCCCCCCCCCCCCCCCCAAAAAAATAGAAAGAAAAAGTCATTGTGATTTTATATCTTGTCGTTGCAACATTCTCACTTTCTCATTGTGAGTTAAGTAATAGTCAAGTGCAAGAAATTTGTATAAATTTGCAGTGTGAGATATAAAGTTGCAGTTATGTAGTCACATTCAAATCCAGACTCAAAACACATCTGTTTAGCTGTGCATTTACTGAATGAGCACTGTGCCACGTCCGAACTTATTGCACTCTATTTTATTTATTTATCTTATCCTTTTTTTATTCTAAACTGTTTTAATACATTTTTTATTCTCTACTTTTATTGCTATTTCTATTTTTATGAACTGATTTCATTACATTTTACATCAATTTTTTAATTCTTATGTATTTGTTTCCTTTTTATGTAAAGCACTTTGAATTACCATTGTGCATAAATGTGCTATATAAATAAACTTGCCTTCACTGAATAGCTGCCAATTAAATATAAAGCACTAGTCTTTGAATTTGAAGTTGCAAGACTTTCTCGGCTGTGTTTCACTCTTTTGAAATCAGTGGCGCTTAGTACATCAACAAGGTTTCCCTTTTAATGAACTATGAAGCGTAACTTCCACAGGAGCAAATAAGAGATGTGATTAGTCGGATTTTCTATCATATTGTCAATGTGAATGAATTACCACCACACAACCACCTAGCTAAGAAACCACCTACACTAAAGAAACATTGTACAATACAGTTTAATGTCACTGAGCATTTTCACAAAATATTCTGAAGGGTCCCGTAATTAATTTGGTAAGCTTGCTACAAACTTTATAAATATTAAAAATAGCCAGCTATAATTTTATCTAATATGTTTATTAGAAAACAAAAGCATCTCCAAAAGAAGTACACATTGATAATTAAATTGTAATTTGCTGTTCGTGTGTTGTTTGTTTACACATTTGGTTAAACTCGGGGACTTTTTTTTTTTTTTTTTTTTTGGAAAAATGACCTCACACAAATTGCATTTGTCAGGTGTATGTTTATTTCTGTTTAGTTTAAGTGTGTTTTGGTTCTGGTTTGCCTTGGTTCCCTGGGCTTATTAGTTTCCACAGTTCCTAATTAATTTTGCACTTAGTTTACTCTGTTCAGGTTTTAGTCTCGTTTCAGTTTACGGTGTGTTATATTATTCCTGGTGTTTCCTTTGTGAATTTATTATAAAGACCCTGATGTGATCTGTTATACACTGTATTTTGCACCATGTTAAGGCTTAGAAATAATGGTGATGAAAAAAAAAATCACATAGACTATTTCCACATATTCAAATCTATATAATGTGTATTTTCTGGTGGTATGTAATAAATTATTTGGTCATAATAGGCAGGAGGAGTGATATTATTATTCTAAAACCACACATTTTGAGGGTATCCTATGGGTTTATATATCTGTCAAAATGTCCTGAACCAGTCGAGGCTTCGGACGTCATCAACAGTGTCACTGGTCTAAAGCATGGTTTCCCAAACGGAGGTTCGTGAGGGAATTGCAGGGGGTTCATAAGTTGATGATAAGCAATTAATTAAATTATAATTAAGTAATTAAATTCAAACAAATAGGTTAAATAATATTCAAATAAAAAAAATATAAATAAAACTTGCTAACAAAAATGTATATTTTATTTCTTTAATCTGCATGCCATGTGACCATTCAGGTACAGAACTGAATGTGTCTATGGCTGAACAAGAGTCACAAGCACAGATCACCTCACTTCGCCCATTTCGCCTCACCTTGACAAGATGATGGAGGAAGATTTGGTTTCAAAGTGAAATGTAAATGCCCCTATTTAAGCGAGTTTGTCATTTACTGTTATTTTTTTTGTTTGTTTGTTTGTTTTCATTAAGAATAATAATGAATCCATCATTAAAATGCGTTCACGGGCGTTCATAACCGTGCGTGGCGCGGAGCCGTTATGAATGCCCGTGTGGCCATGGGCTTTTTACTTTCACTTTTGAATTAGAGGTTTAAAAGCCCCCGCCGGTGTTGTCGCACGTCGATTAACAGGTAGGACATTTTTCTTACTGTCACATAACTAGTTTATATGTGTAACAACAATAGATATGTAAAATTACTACTGATAAAAAACTTTCAAATGGATAAATCAATATTTTTGAAGTAAATATGCAAATGTGCAATTAAATTATTGAAATGTAGCCTATAGTTCAAATCTCAAGTAAATTATTTGGTCAAATGGGTTCAGTTGACAAAAAAGTTTGAAAACTCCTAGTCTAAAGCGATACGCGCTTCACTGAAAGCTTCCGGGATTTCTCGACACACGCTCCGAAGCTTCGGCTCATACCTTAACATCACTAGCAATATCCTCATATCTTCAAGTAAACAATATTACCTGATCATATTTTGTCTAGCTTCATCAAACTAACTGACACGAACACTCTACTGACCGAAAGCCAGACTCGGGTGATTTATGCTGTGTGAACTGCACATGCAGCACCGTTCGGTTGCCAGGCGCGCTCATTGTTCTTCATTGTTCTTCATTGCCCATCCAGACAAACTAAACGGAACTTACATGAACAAACAAAAAACAGTTGTATTTTTTAGCTAACAATAATTGTTACAGAAAATAAAGTTATTTCTGTGTTGCCACACCTGAATTCAAACGTTAAGTATAAACTTTTATTTATGTTGAGTGAGTCAATGGTAAACATGATCTTCATGTAATTATGCACCTTTCTCGTTATGTAAATATACATTTAATGATGATTAAAATGTTGTTGTTTTTTTCGTTCAAGTTGATAGTTTTCTTTTTATAACTGTTTCTGTTTATAGTTTTCATATAACCTGACATCACCCCTCTTTGTTCAAGCATGGGAGGAAAAAAATTATGTACTTCCGTGATCACAAATGCTGAATTTTGCAGCTGAAGCCAAGATCAACCAATGAGAGAAAAGCTTGTTAGACTATTCTCAAAGCGAAGCCTGGTATCAGAACAGGAGACCTTTTCATTTTTGTCTGTATTGTTGATCCCTGTATGACTTTTTCTTAATGGGATAGTTCACTCAAAAGTACATCAAATATGGGAAAACAAAGCTCCGCCGTACGCTTGCATGACATATGATATATTGATCCTCATTTACATTGAATTAAAAAAACAAAAAGTGACAATTTTCCCTCCTCTTCTTAGAACACCACTGTACACAATAGGCTAATTGAAAACTGTATGTACAAAGTAGGCCTACAGGTTCAAATACAGCTCAAGGAAACACGCTCAGCAGTGTTGCAGACATGAACAGGAAACAGCTTCACAGGAAGCAGCACTGTGGACAGTCCTGCGGTTACCATGTGTACTATTCAACTGTCTGTTTTTGTAGCAAATGTTACATCTAATCTGCTGTGCCAACACAACGGCTGTCCTTTCAGCTCCTCCTCTGACTACGGTAATATATTTTATTTCATATTTTATTAAATGCGTTGATATTGAGAGGGTGAAAGAAAGTTCCATATCTTTTAAATCTTTGTTCTTTTTTCCACTGAAATTTGAGAGAAGCTGCTTTTTTTGTATGGCATACCAGCATTGGATCTCTGAAACCAGAACAAAAAATACAGTGTATGCTCATAATAAACTGAAATGAAAAAAATAAAATGTAATTCTAAACATTATTATTATTTTACAGTTTCTTTAAACTGGTGGACAGGGACTATTCAATAATGGGTTGTCTCACAAGCAAGTCAAGGTGATGAAGCATGCAAACACACACACACACACACACACACACACACACACACACACACACACACACACAGTACTATGATAACTGTAAAGGATCAAGATGTAGCATATTCCATTTTGCATGATAAAAGGATGAAGTGACAGAATAATTTACATGACATGATTTGGTCAGGTTTGGTCAGTTGATGAAATACGGTAAAGAGAAATGTTTGTGTGAAATCTGCTAAATGAGAGCTTCACATTATTTTTATGGTAGCTATGCCATAAAGTAAATATATGCAATATGAAAATTATTTTCAAATAAAGTATTTTCTTTAAAAGACAATATTTGGTCTTCAAAAAGTCTTTTTCCAAAAAGTACATCTTGAAAAGGTTGGGTTGTCTTATATTCATGGTCCTCTTATATTCGGAAAAATACAGTACATTTTTACAACTAAATTAAGACATTAAGTAAAGTAAACTAAAAAAATATTATTTAGAACAACTGTTGGATTTTATAGTGTGCGAGCAGATTCTCAGTTGCTGCTGTAACAGATAATAAAAGATGAATAAATTTAAGTTAACTTTCAAGCAGCTTAAGATGCTGTTTATATGAATGTTTATACGTATATGTGTGTTATAAAATACTTTTTTATTACTCTCTGGACCAGCAGGGAGAGATCAGAGGCTCCAGGACCCACTGGTGTGTCTGTGACGAGTGATGGACCAGTGACCTCTGACCCTCTGTTAGTATAAACATTCACTTGCTAATTTACTGTAGTGCTTTTTTATTTTTATTTATTTATTATTATTATTTATTATTTTTGTCAGAATCGCACAGAGATCAGATCTTCCAGGAATCAGCGCTGCATCCACAGAGCCACCTCCTCGGTTAGTATAATCATTTACTTACTTTGCTAATTCACTGTAGTTCATCTCGGATGATATCCAGTAATCAGTATTTTTCTTATGGTCACAAACTATACACATGCATATATTCTAATGTTGCATGGTATACTGGTACTAGAAATGTATCGCAGTACCCTGATGTTACAAACAGTACAAAACGAAATTGACAATCAAAAAAAAAAAAAAAAAAAACACTTCATGCTGCAATGCATGATGGGCGGCTTCATAGTAGAAAACTCATCTTTGATTCCCAATCTTTTTAGTTTTGATTATCATCGTTGTTGTGATTCATATCCAAAATCTTGATCTGTGTGTGACTACATGATAAAGTTACTCAAACAGACTGTGTCTTGTTGTGAAGAGACAGTGTTTCCCACTGAGACACTTGTGCTGCCCTTTGCACAGAGGAGTAAAGTCCAGGGTTCAGAACGTAAAAATCCTGCCATATGTTTATTTCACCCACTGAAGCAGTGTTAAAGTTAAAGATATAATTAAGTGATTAATTGAGTGATGATTGACCATTATTGAAGACACCTGATGATAACAAGCAGAATCACCAAAGGAGAAAATCACAATATTTAAGCCACCATCGTGGAGATGAGTGTTTGCTTTAGTTGGGCTCTTGACCCTTGACTTTTTAATATTAGATTTTGTTTGGGCTGTTTTAACAGCTAGTTAAAGCTACAGTCCTCGATTTTTGGCCCTCTAGCGGTTAATAAACAGAACTGCAAGCGTCTTGCGGAAGAACATTGTAGCCGGAGCTACTTTTCCCCATGTATGTCTATGGCGAGTCACGCACTTACTGTGATACTCTGCGGCGGGTCCTACCAGTCCGGTCTGAAATAGTCCGGATATAAACACTTATTACACTTATACCATAATAATTCAGGGTAAGACAAAAACACGGTTTGGAAAATGGATTCATGTTGTACATTCTGATTATATAATTTTTGTAAATTTTGAACACAAAAAAAGTTACAGACAGCAGCTTTAAGCAAACAGAAAAGATGATCAGACTTGAACACAACTTTTGAGAAATCCTTCAGATTATATTGATAAAGCTGATCTTCCTCTGTAGAATCACAGTGCTGCTGTAATCAATAATGTAAATCTAACTCAGAGATTGGGCTCTAAATGAGTTCAATAATTATCATGTGAAAACATAACCAACAACACCTGATCATCTTTTCTCTTTGCTTGTGTGGTTATTACAACTCAGTTACAGCAGCCAAACAAAATCTAATATTAAAAAGTCAAGGGTCAAGAGCTCAACTAAGGTAAACCCTCATCTCCATGATGGTGACTAACAAATTTTGATTTGTTATCATCAGATATCTTCAATAATGTTCACTCATCACTGTTAATCACTTAATTATCTCATTAACTTTAACACTGCTTCAGTGTTCATTTAACACTCTTATTTTAACACTTTAACACTCTTGAGTGTGATCTCACATACAGGTCCTTCTCAAAAAATTAGCATATTGTGATAAAGTTCATTATTTTCCATAATGTAATGATAAAAATTAAACTTTCATATATTTTAGATTCATTGCACACCAACTGAAATATTTCAGGTCTTTTATTGTTTTAATACTGATGATTTTGGCATACAGCTCATGAAAACCCAAAATTCCTATCTCAAAAAATTAGCATATCATGAAAAGGTTCTCTAAACGAGCTATTAACCTAATCACCTGAATCAACTAATTAACTCTAAACACCTGCAAAAGATTCCTGAGGCTTTTAAAAAACCCCAGCCTGGTTCATTACTCAAAACCGCAATCATGGGTAAGACTGCCGACCAGAAGGCCATCATTGACACCCTCAAGCGAGAGGGTAAGACATAGAAAGAAATTTCTGAACGAATAGGCTGTTCCCAGAGTGCTGTATCAAGGCACCTCAGTGGGAAGTCTGTGGGAAGGAAAAAGTGTGGCAAAAAATGCTGCACAACGAGAAGAGGTGACCGGACCCTGAGGAAGATTGTGGAGAAGGACCGATTCCAGACCTTGGGGGACCTGCGGAAGCAGTGGACTGAGTCAGACAGGTGGACAAGTGCCGCATTCCCCAGGTCAAGCCACTTTTGAACCAGAAACAGCGGCAGAAGCGCCTGACCTGGGCTACAGAGAAGCAGCACTGGACTGTTGCTCAGTGGTCCAAAGTACCTTTTTCGGATGAAAGCAAATTTTGCATGTCATTCGGAAATCAAGGTGCCAGAGTCTGGAGGAAGACTGGGGAGAAGGAAATGCCAAAATGCCTGAAGTCCAGTGTCAAGTACCCACAGTCAGTGATGGTCTGGGGTGCCATGTCAGCTGCTGGTGTTGGCCCACTGTGTTTTATCAAGGGCAGGGTCAATGCAGCTAGCTATCAGGAGATTTTGGAGCACTTCATGCTTCCATCTGCTGAAAAGCTTTATGGAGATGAAGATTTAGTTTTTTCAGCACGACCTGGCACCTGCTCACAGTGCCAAAACCACTGGTAAACGGTTTACTGACCATGATATTACTGTGCTCAATTGGCTTGCCAACTCTCCTGACCTGAACCCCATAGAGAATCTGTGGGATATTGTGAAGAGAAAGTTGAGAGACGCAAGACCCAACACTCTGGATGAGCTTAAGGCCGCTATCGAAGCATCCTGGGCCTCCATAACACCTCAGCAGTGCCACAGGCTGATTGCCTCCATGCCACGCCGCATTGAAGCAGTCATTTCTGCAAAAGGATTCCCGACCAAGTATTGAGTGCATAACTGAACATAATTATTTGAAGGTTGACTTTTTTTGTATTAAAAACACTTTTCTTTTATTGGTCGGATGAAATATGCTAATTTTTTGAGATAGGAATTTTGGGTTTTCATGAGCTGTATGCCAAAATCATCAGTATTAAAACAATAAAAGACCTGAAATATTTCAGTTGGTGTGCAATGAATCTAAAATATATGAAAGTTTAATTTTTATCATTACATTATGGAAAATAATGAACTTTATCACAATATGCTAATTTTTTGAGAAGGACCTGTATACTGCCAGGAGAGTTAATTTAACACTGGAGTTAATAGGCTTAATAGTACCGTGAAAGTGATTCAAAACCATAACGAGTCGTATGCTCTCCAAATGCATCTTGATCAAGCCTTTTGCTGTGTACCTCCTGGCTGAAAAACTGTGCTAATTAGAAAATCCAGGTGATTGGAACAAAATACTGAGGAGGACTTTTACTTTCTGAACCTGGACTTTACACCTCTGATATTAGTACCTTTTTGGAGTAAAAACGGTACAAAATGTCCCTTTAAAGGTACTGCCCCAGTGACAAACTGTTGTACCACTAAAGGTACAATTTTAAACCCCTTTTTTTTTTCTGTGCACACACACACACACACACACACACACACACACACACAAACAATAGTAAACTAGTAAAATGTTAAAATATAAAAGAAAATCTACTAGTTCTCAGAATTGTAGAGGTTCAAGATGTAGCATATTCCATATTGAATTATAAAAGTATTATGTGACACACTGAAACATGATTTGATCAGGTATGCCAGTTGATAATATAAGGAAGAGATAAGCGCTTCTCTGCCTAAAAAATAAAAATGATTCCACAGAACATTTGAATTCTGTTTATGTAAATAAGAAATATCAAATATCTCAAACTCTGGTGGTCTACTTTCAGCCCAAGCCTGAGCAAGAAGTGGTGTCTGCCCCTGATTGCCGGCTTAGTGATTTCAGGGGTTGTGGTATTAATATTTTATTCCATCAATTCGAGACACCATGATAAGTGCTATTCTGAAGCAGCAGTGGCAGCAGATGCCGGAACGTGCTCTAAGATTGGGAGGTATGTTTCTAAAGAGCCACATTTATGTTTCTGGGGAAGATTCCCTGCATGAATTCTTAGAATCTGCATTACTAATATGAAGTCACTTGAATTGTTCACTTGACTTTACACAGAGCTCTTTAATGTCTTACAGTGACATGTTGAAGCGTAACGGTTCAGCTGTTGATGCTGCTATTGCTGCTCTGCTGTGTGTGAGTCTGGTTAATGCCCAGAGCATGGGCATCGGAGGTGGCGTGGTTTTCACCATATACGATCCATCAACAGGTACGTGGGCTTTGAGAGACTTAACCAGACTGCCATAACAATTCCCCGCAATGGCAACAGTTCAAGAAACAAACAAAACAACAACAACAACAAAAAACAGACCTCATATAAGAGTTCATCTTTATAAAGCACAGATGATACTTATCATTGAGAACAAGACAGTATTTTAACACAAATTTTTAAGAAATTTTCAATGACAAAATATATGACTAAAAAAAAATGACTGTTTGGCTGAAATTCACAAAGTGCGAAACAATGCAGATGCATTTTGAAATGTTTTAACTAATCTTGAGCTGTGACTAATGATTAATTTGATTATCAAGTAACTGTTACACACACACACACACACATATACACAAAAAAAAGGTTCTTCAGCGGTTCTTTGGGGTGGTATATAGCACAACTACTGTATAAAGAACCTGTTAAGAGCCTGTATAGTCCTTTAAAGGTTTTCTAACTGTCTTTTAGTTTCCATGTTTAGTTGCAGAAAGGATTAAAAACAACATTACAATACACTGTTTAAAAAATGTAAAATGAATGGCAGCACAGGGTGCCAAACATTTACCATTAATGAAATAATTGTTAAAGATAAAAATTAATAATGATTCATATTGTAATTCAAATAATATTTAATAATTCTTATTGTAATTTAAAAAAAAAGTTACAGGTATTTTCTGGATTAGTAGTATTGTGAAACATTTTGTGTAAAACTCTTGTATAATCATTAACAAACAACATCACATGTAACATCTAATGTAACTATCACTGCATCAACAACTACACAGCTACTGCCTTTAATTAAAGAAACATGCAGCATAACATTAATGTTTCTTCTTCTCCTGGACTGAAGCACAGGCTTTACTCTCTCCAGCACAATGATAACCTCAAACAAAAATGGTGCTAAATAGTAGTGATGTTACGGTCTGTGCTGAGGCTTCGGAGCGTGTGTCGAGAAATCCCGGAAGCTTTCAGTGAAGCGCGTATCGAGGCTTGCATCGCTTTAGATCAGTGACGTCATTGATGACGTTCGAAGGCTCGCTTCTGTCTGACTGGTTCAGGATGCGGTTCGAATCTTGGCGCGACATTTTGACAGATATATAAACTCATGCGATCCCCTTAGAATGTGTGGTTTTAGAATAATAATAACACCCCTCCTGCCTGTTATAACCAAAGAATTGATTTACACATATTTGATAGCCCCATTCATTTGAAGCCAATACGTTTATTACACAGTTATGTTATACAATCATTACAACCAGAAAATACACATTACATTAAAATAAATATATTAGTCTTTGTGGAAATTGATTTTTTCTTCACCGTTATATCTTAAAATACAGTGTATCACGTGATTACATCAGGTCATCTGTAATGAATCTGCATGTTTTACACTCTTTGACCACCAAGTGGAATTGTGAGCAAATGAAGCCTCGAGAATTTAACCCTTATGTGAACCACTTGGCTGAAAAGCTTCAATGCTTCATGAGGCTTCATCTCACCATCAATACTAAATAGCACTAAAAGTGGTTAATTGGCTTGTAATCATAGAGGAACCACTTTAAGCGCTATATAACACCTATCTTTAAAGGACCTATACAGCACCTTTGTCAAATGGCAAAAGTCTTTGTCAAGAGTCTCATGTGGGTGCCCTGCTATGTTTCCTTATAGATTTGGGGACCTTGGGGTCAAAATCTTAATTTTACTAAAAATTTAAAAAAACTAAAAAAAGTTTTCTTTTATTTTAAATTATAGTCAAAACTCTGTAAAATGATCTCTAAATTAACAACTTGACTGTTATTTTAAGTATTGTGACATTAATGACAAATTACAGTAATTCACTTTTTTGCACAGCAAAAAATAATTTATTATTTTCAGTAATAAAGTTTGATGATTTATGGCAGGGCGCCCATACCCAATCCAAGATGGTGCCCTACTTGGCAGACGTCTTTGTTCGCTCCTGTCGAGAACACTCCTTTTCTGTGTTTATTTCAGTGTTTCCCAACCCTGTTCCTGGAGGCACACTAACAGTACACATTTTCCTAATCTTCCTAATCAAACACACCAGATTCAACTCATCAGTTCGTTAGTAGAAACTCCAAGACCAGAAATATATGTTCAGATAAGGGAGACATTCAAAATGTGTACTGTTAGTGTGCCTTCAGGAACAGGGTTGGGAAACACTGGTTTATTTTAATTAGTATTTTAGTACTTTTGTTTCACGGAAATTGCGGACACATAATATATGATAGAGAGATGTTATTAAAGATTGGATTGAGAACCCATGGACTGTCTTGTAGTCTCCGGGATTTGGATTGCATTGTACACCTGTTCACAAACGGAGCATCCCTACCACTCTCGATCTCACCTGGAAAGCCTAACCGATAGGTAGAGGGACACAAGTGGAGGAGACCCACACAGCAAAAGGACTCCGTATCGGATCCACCACGGAGGTATCGCGCAGAGGTGGAAAGTCCAGGGCTCAGAAAGTGAAAGTCCAGGGCTCAGAAAGTAAAAGTCCTGACATATTTTTTTTCCACCCACTGAAGCAGTGTTAAAGTTAATGAGATAGTTAAGTGATTAATTGAGTGATGATTGAGCATTATTGAAGACACCTGATGATAACAAGCAGAATCACCAAAGGAGAAAATCACAATTTTTAAGACACCATCACAGAGGTCAGGGTTTGTTTTAGTTGAGCTCTTGATCCTTGACTTTTTAACATTAGAATTTACTTGGGCAGTTTTAACTGCATTAAAACTAACCAGACAAGCAAAGTTAAAACATGATCAGGTGGTGTTGGTTATGTTTTCACATAATCATTATTTGATCTGAATCACTGAACTCATCTAGAGCCCAATCTCTGAGTTAGATTTACATTATTGATTACAGCAGCACTGTGACTCTACAGCACAAGATCCAGTTTTTTTTTTCAAAATAATTCAAAGGTTTCATCAAAAGTTCTTAGGAAAAAAAGCACTCATTTAGACACACAGAGATCAAGAATCATCCTGTGAATCTCAACAGTGGTGGCCATCATAAAGCATGTTGCAGTGCATTCTGGGTGCCACCAATCAAAACTCATCCACGGCTCCCATCATGCATTGGTGCATGAATAAATTATGAGCTGAATTGTTTTAGTAATTTTCTTTATTCTCACTATTTTGTTTTTTGCTGTTTTTATGGGACTTTTTAGTAGCTTGTTTTCTAATGTTCAGAGTTGATCAGAATATGTTGCTTGTCACCGTTGTTGAGATTCACAGACTGATTCTTGATGTCTGTGTGTGCCTTAAAGAAGTTTTCTTTTGTTTTATTCAGAGCAACGTTTGTGAAACCATTTGGATTACACTGATAAAGCTGATTTTGTGCTGTAATCAATAATGTAAATCTAACTCAGAGATTGGGCTCTAAATGAGTTCAGTGATTCAGATCAAATAATGATTATGTGAAAACATAACCAACGTTACCTGATCATCTTTTGTCTTTGCTTGTCTGGCTGTTATAATTCAGTTAAAACTGCCCAAACAAATTCTAATATTAAAAAGTGAAGGGTCAAAAGCCCAACTAAAGCAAACCATGACCACTGTGATGGTGTCTTAAAAATTGTGATTTTCTCCTTTGGTGATTCTTGTTATCATCAGGTGTCTTCAATAATGCTCAATCATCACTCAATTAATCACTTATTTATCTCATTAATGCTTCAGTGGGTGGAAAAAAAATATGGCAGGACTTTTACTTTCTGAGCCCTGGACTTTCCACCTCTGCCGCGAACGGACCCGTATCGGAGTCCACTTGCTCGCAGTGACGGATCCGCAACGAAGGCGGATCACGGACCCGCCTTGGCTTCGCGTTGCATCCGCTCCGCATCCGCGATTAAAACCTTACCTCCGCGGCGGGTCCGTTTGGGACCCGCAAATTGATACAACCGTTACAGTAAAGGCGCGTGCGCGTCCGCGGATCCGACATGGGTCCGCTCAGGATCCGCTGATTGACAGTAGAATTTATGGTGCCGCCCGGATGCGGATCTGATCCTCTGGGCGGCGTCAAAACGGATGTGACAGTCACGCGGGTTTGGCGACTTGAATGCGGATCCGCCACGGAGTCCCTTGCTGTGTGGGGAGGCAAGCGAGCGGGGCTGCATGCTAGGCTAAAGGCTCGAGCAACCAGGCCGCCCCTTCCTAGCCTGTTGCTCGCAAATGTTCGGTCGCTGCAAAACAAAATGGATGAGATCCGCACCAGTGTTTCAATTCAAAGGGAGTACAGGGACTGCTGTGCACTAATATTTACTGAAACATGGCTACATGAGGATATTCTGGACACTGCCATCTCTCTACAAACTCACTCCGTACACCGGAGTGATCAAACATTTGCCTCTGGTAAGAGCAAAGGCGGCGGAGTCGGCATCTATGTTAACAACTCTTGGTGCTCGGATGTGAGTATTATGTAAAAATACTGTTCACCCGATATATAACTATTGATGTTGAAATGCTGACCTTTCTACCTACCGCGGAAATTTAGTGTTATTTTTATCACAGCGGTTTACATTCAACCACAAGCAGATACACAGACAGCACTCTGTGTTATTTACGATACTATCAGCACACACGAGACCACATATCCAGATGTTGTTTTTATTATTGCTGGGGACTTGTGATCAGTTCTTCCAGAGTTTTATCAACATGTCAACATTTCTACTAGAGATCAAAACACGCTGGATCATGTATATACAAAGATTAGGGGAGCTTATAAAGCTAAACCCCAAGCTGCACTTTGGTCGTTCAGATCACAACACGGTTTTTCTATACCTAACTTACAAACAGAAGTTAAAACAGAGTGTCCCAGAAATGAAACCAATCAGAGTGTGGACTGAGGCAGCTGAACAAACACTGAAAGTTTACTTTGGATGTACTGATTGGGATGTATTTAGAACAGCAGCAACACAGCAGGATTCTACAGTTAATATTGATGAATATGCGACAACTGTTAAGGCCCTGATATACTTCAAGCAAAGTTATTTTTCTCTCTTCGTTTAGGGGTAAAACGAAGTTCGAAATGTGTGAGCTGCGATATACTGTAATCAAACATCTGACACTGCCCACACTGCTGAGAGCGAATATGTATATGTAAATATGTGCTGTGAAAAGCATCTGATCATAACATGTTACCACAAGCTCTGCAAATTAGCACTCCAGTCACGTCACATTTATTTAGATGTTTATTTAATAGATTGCTTAAAAACAAGCAGCTTTACAGTATCAACCACAAAAAACAGTGTCAGTGCCTCATTTCATCAGAAGCACAACTTAATTTTATACTATAAAGCGGCTGTCCTGTGTATTCATGTTTTCACCAGCGGAGATCTTACCTCAACAAACTCAACAGATTAAATGAGTCAGAGAAGACTTCCATGCATGAAGGCGGAGCCGCAGCGCACACCTCCTGTTACATTACAGTCACGAACCAATGGTGGCATGAAGGTGTTTTGCAGCTGAAGCGAACTTTTCCTGAAAGTTCGCTTTGGCAAGCTGCTTCGAACTTCCAAAAAGACCACAAAACGAACTTCGTTTTGGCCTGATTTTGTTTGAAATGACGTCACATCAGTTCGTTCTTCGATTTCGTTTGAAGTATATCGGGGCCTTTACAGCTTACATCAGCACATGCACAGAGAATACCATACCACAGAAGACTATCTGCACATATCCGAATTAGAAACCATGGGTTACTGCTCGGGTCCGCTACAGTCTTCATGCTCGCTCTATGGCCTTTAAGTCTGGTGATCCTGAAGCTTACATAAAGGCAAGATATGATGTTCGCAGGAGTATAAAAGCAGCCAGTATCGTATATAGGCAGAAACTGGAGAACTATTACACTGTACAGAACTCCAGGAAAATGTGGCAAGGCCTAACACACATTACAGATTACAAAGGCTGGTCATTTGCAAACACTCAAACATCTCTGCCTGATGAGGTAAATCTGTTCTATGCACGTTTTGAAAATCTGAACACAGAGCCTTGGACAATGCTGGAAGTGACTCCTGAAGAGATGGTACAGGCACTTACAATAACCTCATGACAGGTATACAAGTCACTGAGTAGAGTGAACATACGCAAGACGACAGGTCCAGATAACATCCCTGGATGCGTCCTGAAACTTTGTGCTTCAGAACTAACCAGCGTAACCACTGACATCTTCAATCTTTCCCTCACTCTGGCTACAGTCCATGTCTGTTTTAAGTCCACCAGTATCATTCCAGTTCCAAAGAAAACCACAGTCTCTTGTCTAAATGATTACAGACCAGTGGCTCTAACACCGATACTTCATGTGTTTTGAGTCTTGTCAAGAAACACATTCTGAGCTTCATACCAGCAAACCTGGACCCACTACAGTTTGCATATAGGACAAATAGATCCACAGAGGATGCTATTTCATTCGCTATTCACAGAATACTAACTCACCTGGAAAATAAGTTATGCCAGACTACTCTTTATTGATTACAGTTCAGCTTTTAACACTATCATTCCCTCTAAACTCACAGTCAAGCTGCATAACCTGGGACTGCCTTCTGGACTGTGTAATTGGATACAGAGCTTCCTCACCAGTAGACCACAACATGTGCGTATTGGAAAACACTCCTCTAGCACCATTATAATGAACACCAGCACTCCTCAAGGCTGTGTACTCAGCCCCATGCTGTACACTCTTTTCACATATGACTGTGTTGCTACTTAGCCCAACAATGTCATCATTAAATTCGCAGATGACACCACAGTCATTGGTCTTATTCAACATTCATAATGATGAGACTGCTTACCAGAAAGAAGTGTCAGATCTGGTCACATGGTGTGATGCTAACATTCTCGCACTGAATATCAGCAAGACCAAGGAGATGGTTGTGGACATGAGGAGAAGTGAGCATGTCTATCAGTCACTACTGATCAGAGATGCTGAGGTAGAGAGAGTGGTCAGCTACAAGTTTTTCACTTGAGTCCACATCGGTGAAGACCTCAAGTGGACAGAGAACACAACAAAACTGGTAAAGAAGGCCAACCAGAGAATGTACTTCCTTAGGAGACTGAGGAAGTTTGGCATTTCACCTCACATACTTCATAATTTCTATAGATGTACTGTGGAGAGTGTGCTCACTTGCTGTATTGCTGTGTGGTTTGGTAACAGCACAGCACATGACAGAAGGGCTCTACAAACGGTGATAAAGATGGCACAGAAAATCACAGGAACAGAACTCCCCTCTCTGCAGGATATTTATGATAAAAGGTTTTACAAATGGGCAAGCACCCAAAATTTCTTTACTTTCATGAAGTCCGGCTAGAGGTACCGGAGCATTGCGGCCAGAACATCCAGGCTACGGAACAGCCTATATCCTCAGGCTATCAGACTAAAAATAGTATTCACCCACAGTCGCTCCCACCTGGATCATAAGCATAGACTAGCCCATGCTTAAGTGCACTTTGCACTTTACTTGTGGGACTTTTAATTCATGCTTCATATCGCTTTAGAATGTTAAGGTTGGACTTTTTTTTAGCACTGCACTTTACATAGACTTTTGGTACTTTAATATTGCTGCAATTGTATTGTTGACATGCTGCACCTTTGTGAAGAACTTCTTATACGTTTTTATAAATACTTTCCATTGTTTATTTATTTTTTTTTATTATTATTCTTATGGTATATTCTTAAACACTGTATTGCCTTGTCTTTATATTCTTGCATTTTCTTTTATTTAAATGTTTTGTAGTTTTATTGTTTGTTCCCCTTTTACCCTGTCTTCTCATGAGGAGGAACAAAATAAGAATTTCACTGTACCTGGTACATATGACAATAAATATCTTGAACTTGGTGTCACCGTTATGGAGGTCAGTGTTTGCTTTAGCTGGGCTCCTGACCCTTGAATGTGTTTAACATCAGTCTTGCTGCCGTAACTGTGTTTATAAAGCACATTTGTTATAGGAACACTTACAAAACTATTTCTGGTCAGTTGAAACTGTTTACTTGATGATGGTGCAATCATCATCTCATGTCCTGGTTCACTGATCTCATCCAGAGTGATCTTTGACTGCATCAGCTGTTAGTTTTTCATTATTTACATAAGCTTTATAATATTATGAAGTAATCACAGTCAGATATATTGTTTTTTTCTCAAATTCATTATATAGAAAGTGTCTTTTGAGCTCTGTTTTTTAGACTCGTACAGACATCAAGAGTCAGCATATGAACCTCAACAATGGTGACAATCAACAAAAAGCTTTTTTTGTGACTTTAGTTGCTTGTTTTGTGATGCTCAGATTTGATCTATTGAGCTGAATATTTTGTCGCCATTGTTGAGGTTCATACACTGAATCTTGATGTCTGTGCGAGTCTACATGAACCTGTCTGAGTAATGAGTTTCAAAATGTCAGAGCAGGACAGGAATAAATGCAGTAGTATTATAGGGCTACAATAACATGAAATAACTTAATCTGAATACTATATCAGAGAACAGACTCTGGATGGGATCAGTGAATCGGGCAACTATGATGAGTGTATCATCATCAAGCAACCATAGTTATCAGTAAATAATCTTATCTCATCCTCGTATGTAATGTATTTGTTGTAACAAATATGCTTTGGAAACACATAATTACAACAGGCAAAAACAATCTGAGCCCAACTAAAGCAAACACTAACCTCTATAATGGTGACATCAAATGTATTATTTTAAATAAAACATCAACATTTTAACCTCTGTTAATTCCCATTCCCTTGGTTTCACAGACAAGGCTTAAGCTACTCCTAGACAAAGAATGCATGTTTTAGCTGTCTTAACTAAAAATAACTTTTTTTTTTTTACTTATTGTAATGATGGGTCAACAGAGTGGGGATCTATTTGCAGCTTTTATTAAGAACAGTATCAACAAGGCAAGGGCAAAGGCAGAGACGTAAACAGGGACAGGCAATGGTCGAGGCAGGCGGCAGACAAACACAGTCCAATAAACAGGCGAGGGTCAGGGCAGGCAGCAGAGAATCACAGAGGGTAAACAGTCAAATCGGCAACAGTAATAACAATCCACAGAAAACGCTCAGAAATGATCAAGACTTTGTGGTGTGTGTGTGTGTGCTGCTTAAATAGTGTGAGCGTGATGTGTTGAAGGTGTGTGCGCAATCAGTCCCAGGAATGAGGGCCTATGGGAAACGTAGTCTGAATGATAAAAGGTCAATATTCCAGAGAAGACTCCCTCTGGTGGTGCGGGGGAGGAAGTGTGGGAGCCTCACTTGTGACACATATCATAAAATATGTGTCACGATCACCATCTGTTCCTGTCATGTTCCTGTCAGTTCCCGGACTACACTTCCCACAATCCTCCCTGCCAGTCACATGTTCACTCCGCACCAATCACCTGTTGCCACATACAGCCTAGCACACTATCACTAATCACCACACCCAGCTGCAGCTCATTATCAGGACTATAAAGGACTCTCACACACACCACCTCATGGCGAAGTCTTGATTACCCTGGTATCATTTCCGAGCGTTTATATTCTTGTCTGTCTGTTGCCGGTATTGCCTGTTGCCTGTTTATTGACCCGTTGCTGCCTGTCCTGACTTCTGCTTTGTCTAACGTTCTGTGAATGATATCCGCCTGTCCTGACTACTGCCTGTTCTCTGATTACGACTCTGCCTGTTCCTTGCTGTTCCTGTTTGCCCCTGCTCGACCCAGCCTGTACGACTACGATATTCTTAATAAAAGCTTGCACATGGATCTCTGCCTCAGTCCCGGTTTGTTACAGAAGACTTCGCCACAACAACGATCCAGCAGCTTTCCCGGAAGACGTTTACACGGTATGGACATTACTCAGTTGTTATTATGGAGTTCGCAAGGTACGCGATCGTTAGAGGAATATGTGCAGGAATATTTGGACATTGCTTACCTCTCTGATCTACCGGACTGTGCTTTGATCGACTTCTTCTGTGATGGCGTCAACCAACCTCTCCAGAATCAACTAAGATGAGAGGGACCGCGTTCATCGCTCAGCAACTTTATGGACTATGCATTGTTGACTGTTGGCTCTCCGTTTACTGTGGGTGTCGCGGAGGAATGCGACACCATGGTGAAGCCCGTAATGGCCGCCGCGCCAGGTAACACGCACAAAATGGCGGCTACCATCACAACAGCAACAGTTCATGTCTCCGCTGATCGCCCAGAGCAACGTCACGTCTCCGCTGATCGCCCAGAGCAACGTCACGTCTCCGCTGATCACCCAGAGCAACGTCACGTCTCCGCTGATCGCCCAGAGCAACATCACGTCTCCGCTGATCGCCCAGAGCAACGTCACGTCTCCGCTGATCACCCAGAGCAACGTCACGTCTCCGCTGATCGCCCAGAGCAACGTCACGTCTCCGCTGATCGCCGAGAGCAACGGCACGTCTCCGCTGATCGCCCAGAGTCACGTCACGTCGCTGGTCCTGTCCGAGAGCGGAGAGGATTGCGTTCCAGCATGAATGATCCTCCACTGACTACAGCACGAGCAGCTGGCATTCCGAAACCCACGCCGGCCGCTTCGCACTCAAGCCCGGTGGCCGCTTCGCACCCAAGCCAGCCGGTCGCTACGCTCTCAGGCCCGCCGGCCGCTTCGCACTCCGGCCCGCCGGCCGCTACGCTCTCAAGCCCGGTGGCCGCTTCGCTCTCAACTTCGTCTATTGCAACGCTCTCAAGTTCGCCTGGTGCAACGCTCTCAAGTTCGCCTATTGCAACGCTCTCAAGTTCGCCTATTGCAACGCTCTCAAGTTCGCCGGTTGCCATGGACTCTTGTTCGCTGACCTGCCGTGGTTGCCCGAACCACCTGACCTGCCGTGGCCGCCCGAGCCACCTGAGCATTTATATTCTTGTCTGTCTGTTGCCGGTATTGCCTGTTGCCTGTTTATTGACCCGTTGCTGCCTGTCCTGACTTCTGCTTTGTCTAACGTTCTGTGAATGATATCCGCCTGTCCTGACTACTGCCTGTTCTCTGATTACGACTCTGCCTGTTCCTTGCTGTTCCTGTTTGCCCCTGCTCGACCCAGCCTGTACGACTACGATATTCTTAATAAAAGCTTGCACATGGATCTCTGCCTCAGTCCCGGTTTGTTACAATATGTCAGTGCCATTATTTTGTCTCAAGACGCACACCAGTAATGTTTTATTCTAAGGCATTTTTATAAAACATGCAAATTTAACTAATACTTTAAATAAATATGCTAATTTAACTAATACTTAGTCCTGGCTTAAGCTAAGCCCTGTTTGTGAAAGCAGGCCATTAAAAAGTTTTGTATGAAAGAAATAAAGTCATACTGATTTGTAATAAGTGAAGATGCTGAGATCTAGAGAGATCTGTTAGTGTTTAATGTTCTATTTCTGTTGTCTGAGTTTTGTGGGCCATGATTGTGCTGAAGAGAAGAGCCTGTGCTTCAGTCAGTGATGAGCTGAGAAACAATGGTGTTATGCTGCATGTTGCTTTATTTAAAGACAGTAACTTCTGTACAGTAGTTACATTAACTCATGCATGTGTTCTGTAAAGACTTAATTACAAGAGATTGACATTTTACAGACAATGTTTCATAATAATAATAGTGGTTAATATCTGTAAAGTAACTGTTTTTGTAAAACATTTAAAAAAAAATGTTTTACAAAATCATTAGTCATTATTTTCATCAATGGTGAACGTTTGGCTCCATGTGCTGCCATGCATTTCACGTTATTTATTTATTTATTTATTTATTTATTTATTTATTTTTTTTTACAGAGTTCACTGTTAGTCCTTGCCAGGTTTTTTTTACAGTATAATACTGGCAACACTGTTGCCAGTGATTTACTGTTGATTATACAGTTATTTACTGTAATCTACAGTATGTTACTGTAAAGATACCATGGACTAAATTAAACTTGTTTTACCTCATTTCATTTGCAGAAACCAGCTGCCTCAAATTGTCTGACTGCCATTTAAATTTACAAACTAATTTTTATTATATGCTAATAATATGAGTATATTATTACTATGAACTTATTTCTTTAGAGTTCACTAAAAACATTTTAAATAAAAAGATTTTCACTGCACCAGCAACTACACAATCACCATCTGTTAAATAAAACAACATGCAGCATATCATCAATGCTTCTTGATCTTCTCCTGAACTTAAGCAGAGGCTCTACTCTTCAGCACAATGGTGACCCACAAAACTCAATTTTACAGTAAACTACTGGCAACAGTGTTGCCAGTATATAACAGTTTCTTAACTTAGTTCATTACTGTTAAAATACATTTTGTGGGTGTGTCTTTTTATCTTACACCTTTAACCCTTTCAACCCCACTGGACCATCTTCTAGTCCACCCTACAGAGTAAAAGTAACATTGATGCTGTTGCAGTGAGATAATTAAGTTAACATTTAATTGATGATTGAGCATTAATGATGAACACCTGCTTTTAACAAGCAGAACCACTGAAAAGAGGAACAAGATCAGAAAAATATGAGCAGAAACTACAACTGTCTTCCAGCCATTACGCATTATTACACTTATTATATACACTTACACTCTCACGCTATTTATTACACTTAACCATTTAATCAAAGACTAAACACAGAAAGAGATCAGTGAATTAAACAAGTCCAAGATGGTTACAGCATCATCACAACACCCAAAAAAACCTGATCAACTTCTTGTTGCTTTTTTTCCTGCCATATCAAATGTGTTTTATAAAGCAGCCAGAGAAAGTTAATGTTAAAGAGTCAAGAGCCCAACTAAAGCAGACACTGGTCACCACAATGGTGACTACAAACTTCAATAAATTTGTATTTTCGATAAAACATCAACATCCATATCTGTTAATTCTCAATAAGAACTTCTGTACATGTATGAAAGAAATAATGTCAAACTGGTTTGTGAACTGGTTTGACACTCAGTGTGTCTGAAGTCAGTTGTAGTTCTTGTGTTTTTGCTCATCTCATTTTTCTGGTCTTGTTTCTCTGTCCTTCAGTGATTCTGCTTATCAGGTGTTCATCAGTGTCTGAATTCACTCACTTCTTTTAACCTCTTAACTGTCACAATCCCGTTGGCGGGACGCCTCCCAGCCAGCACACCCTTGTAGAGGATTAAACAACTCCATATACAGAAGCTCTTATTGAGAATTAAGAGAGAGAGAGAGAGAAACAACACTGTGTCCAACACAACATGTGTTAACTATCATCCAATCACATTGCTGCTGCGTCACTCAACAAGCCGTTAAGCAAGTTTGTGCCTCTTTCTTCATCGGTGGATGACTTGTGTTCATTTTGACACATTCATTGTGTTATGATTTTAACACATTAAATGTGTCAGGAAGGTGATCTGCTGTTAACAAGCAGAATCAAAGAAGAAAATCACAATTTTAAGTTATCATCATGGAGATGAGTGTTTGCTTTAGTTGGGCTCTTGACCCTTGACTTTTTAATATTAGATTTAGTTTGGGCTGATGTAACCGAGTTAAAACAGCAAGACAAGCAAAGAGAAAAGATGATCAGGTGGTGTTTGTTATGTTTTCACATAATCATTACTTGTCTTGAACTCATTTAAAGCCCAATCTCTGAGCTAGATTTATATTATTGATTATAGCAGAAGATCAGCTTTTTCTACATAATTCAAAGGTATTTCTTAAAAAATTGTTCTGATCAAAAAAAAAAAAAAAAAACCTTGCTTTTAGGCACACACAGACATCAAGAATCAGCCTGTGAATCTCAACGACGGTGACAAGCAACATATTCTGATAAACAGATCAACTCTGAACATTAGAAAACAAGCTACTAAAAAGTCACAGAACAGCAGAAAAAAAATAAAATAGTGAGAATAAAGGAAATTACTAAGACAATTAAGCTCATAATTTATTCATGCAGCAATGCATGATGGGAGCCATGGATGAATTTTAATTGGTGGCTCCCAGAATGCACTGCAACATGCTTTATGATGGCCACCACTGTTGAGATTCACAGGCTGATTCTTGATGTCTGTGTCTCTAAATGAAAGAGCTTTTTTTTTTTTTTTTTTTAAATCAGAACAACTTTTGGGAAATCCTTTGGATTATATTGATAAAGCTGATCTTCTGCTGTAGAATCACAGTTCTGCTGTAATCAATAATGTAAATCTAACTCAGAGATTGGGCTCTAAATGAGTTCAGTGATTCAGATCAAATAATGATTATGTGAAAACATAAACACCACCTGATCATCTTTGCTTGTTTGCTTGACTAACTGTTACAACAGCCTAAACAAAATATAACATTAAAAAGTCAAGGGTCAAGAGCCCAACTAAAGCAAACCCTCATCTCCATGATGGTGGCTTAAAAATTGTGATTTTCTCCTTTGATTCTGCTTGTTAACATCAGATCACCTTCCTGACACATTCACTGTGTTAAAATCATTGACTCAGTGAATGTGTCAGAATTAACACAACAAGCGTCGTCCCTAAACTCACACACTGATGTGTAAGAATTGAACACATTTTGAGTCAGTTTTAACATCCTTTCTAAGAGTGTGTATTGCATTCATTTTAACTAGTCAAAAATAGCACATCTATGACACAAATTGTGTGATTTATGACACATTAGTGTGTTAAATATTTTAACACATTGCCTGTGTTAAGAAGAATAACACACTGGTTGAGTTAAAAAAAGTAACACAACATGTGTTGTCCTTAACTAGACACACGGATGTGTTAAGATATAACACAGGTTGTGTTGTTTTTAACACAACCTGTGTTATATCTTAACACACCCGTGTGTTAAGTCATCCGCCAATAAAGAAAGAGGCACAAACTTGCTTAACGGCTTGTGGAGTGACATAGCAGCAATGTGATTGGATGAGAGTTAACACATATTGTGTTGGACACAGTGTCGTTTCTCTCTCTCTCACACACACATTAGTGTGTTAAATATTTTATGCCTGTATTTAGAAGAAATAACACACTGGTTGAGTTAAAAGTAACACAAAATGTGTTGTCCTTAACTAGACACACGGGTGTGTTAAGATATAACACAGGTTGTGTTGTTTTTAACACATCTGTTTTAAGAGTGTAGTTTGACTTGTCTTTGTAATGTTAGAGTTTCTCTGGCTGCTGTAACTGAGTTTGTATAACAAGAGAAAACACAATCTGATGCTGTGGCTGCTTCATGATAAGAATGTAATCATTGTGTAGTGGCTTAATTCACTGATCTTATGACTGAGTTAAATATGAGCAATACCTTACTCCTTCACCACACATGCAAACTTCTGTTAAGATGGTGATGATAAAGATCAAGTGGATCCCAGTTTTATTTAGTGTGTCTTAGCAAATGAGAAAAATTTTTAATGAAAAGTTTCATGTTTTTGCCCTCAGGAAAAGTGGAGACAATTAATGCAAGAGAAACCGCTCCAATGAGTGCTTCAGAGAACATGTTTGGCAATGACCCTGAGAAAGCAAAACCAGGTAAACCACCATAAATATACATATGCCCAAATCCAGCCTCCATGATGGCTTTACAGCACAGATTCAGTAAGCACATTAGTCCACTAAAACAGAAAAGTTATATCTCTGATGATTTCTTGCCAGTTTGACTCTTGAGTGACTTGACCACTCCACTGTTTTTTATCAATGACAGGATTATTCATAGCTGTACCAGGAGAACTGCGTGGTTATGAGATGGCACACAAAAGACACGGGAGACTGCAATGGAAGGAGCTGTTTGAGCCCACTATAAAGCTGTCATTAGATGGATTTCGGATTGGCAAGGCCTTGGCCAGAGCCATCAGTGAGGAGAGTGGCACAATTCTGAATGATAAAACATTGTGGTAAGAATACAGAATTTGTAAACTAGCAAAAGAACTGGGCTTGTTTTTAAAATGTTAGTGGCAAATATCCTAAAATGCAGATCTGACACTATTATAATACTATATGTCGCTATTTACATTAAGCATCAGCATTTTAAATTTATATGATATCATTTTATTTCTGCTCTTCTCTCTCTTATTTCCAGTGAAGTGTTTTGTGACTCAAACAATAAAACCTTGAAGGAAAATGATATTATAAGATTCCCCAAACTAGCTGACACCTATAAGAAGATAGCAGAAGAAGGACCAGATGCCTTTTACAGTGGATCATTGACTCAGACTATAGTGGAGGATATCAATGCTGCAGGTTATTTCATGCTTAAATTTGACTCTATTAATATCTAAGGTGTCTAGTGACAATTTTTTTTTTTTTTTTTTTATCAAAGTATGCAAATTTGAGTCTTTGTGGAAACACTCTACAATACAGTGCACTAATATACATTAATGCAAGTTTAATTAATGCACATATATGTGCACGTGTATTTTTTTAATGTTAGCTTTTTCTTAATGGTTTTAACTGTTTTGTATATAGGCTTGTTTCCGCCACTGGATAAAAAAAAGGTATAATTGCAATTTTTATCAGAATTGTGTAATATGAACTTGCAATTGTGTGTAAAAAAGTCAGAATTGCAAGATATAAATTCCGACATTATAACTCTCAATTGTGATTTTATATCTCGCAATTATGAGAAAAGAAGTCAGAATGGCGAGATGTGGACTCACAAATGTGAGCAAAACATTTGCAATTAACTTTTTTATATTTTTATTCAGTGGCAGAAACAAGCTTCCATAATTTTGTATTTCACTCTGTTCTTTTATTTTTTTTTTGTATGCTTTGTATTTTTATCGGTCTGTTTTATTTTGTATAGTGCATTGAGAAGCTGCTTTAAAGGCCCTTTAAAATAAAGTTTATTATTATTATTATTATTATTATGACTCATGGAGAACTAAAACATTAATTAATGATTACTGCATCACCAACTAAAATTCAATTTAATTTACGCTATTAGTTAATACTATGTGATAAGTAATTAAGACATGATGACACATATAATTAATATCAATCTATTAATCAGACTCTTTATTAGTTGCTGATGCAAAAATAATGAATGAATGGTTTAGTTCTTCATGAGTCATACATTAACTCATCTGTGCATTAGTTAAGAATGAATTAATGCGTATTAATGCACCCGTATTGTAAAATGTTATCATCTTTGTTTCTCCTAACACAGGAGGGATTATAACACGTGAGGACCTGAAGAATTACGAGGCGGTGCTGAATGAGTATGCATTAAACTTTACTGTGGGGAACTACACATTTCATGCTCCTGATGCTCCATTCGGTGGACCGGTGCTCGCTCTGATACTCAACATACTCAAAGGTGTGTGTGTGTGTGTGTGGATTACAGGTTGGTAATGCTAAGGATCTCCAATTATTCCAAATAATTCTATGTATTAATAAAGCCATCTGAACACTTCATTCAGGACCGGCCCATGGCATAGGAGACATGATAATGATAGTCACACTATTGTGTCACTAACCTCCCTCATTACTGACAGTTCCTAAAGTCCCCCTGTGGTGAAAATCAAGTTTTTAAAGTTGTTTATATGTATATGTAGTGTTTTTAATATGCTTTAAGACAAACCATGTGCAAATTCATAAGTCAAAACCATTGCTGAGTATTTTATGTTTGAAACTTCAGTAAAACGAAAACAGTGTAAAACCCACGGTTTGAAATCGTGGGTGTTTGTGACGTCGCAGACTACTTTGTAACCAATCAACAACGTGCCAGCGGGTTTTAGCATATCATTAACTATGACCCCTCTGAAGCAGGAAGGTCTCGAGAGAAGCCAGGTTATCCAGTTAAATTTTCTGTTGATACGAAGAATTGTGTAGATTTATCAATATAGCGAGTCTATTACGATGTTATGATGAACTATAAGCCTTTCTCCACTGACGTTCTGATGTTCAAAGTGTTTGTAAGGATACCGATTGTTAGAAGGCAGCTGTCTGACTCTCAGATGAAGAACAGGAACGGTGTGTGTAACATTAGCAACATTCAGTCCATTATAAATTCTGATTTTGGCCGCCTCTTGAATGGATCAAACCATAGATATTAGCCTACCTGATAAGTACAAGTAAATCTGCTGGAAATCCATGCTCATTCAAGGATGTGCATTTATTTCATGTACGGAGAAGGCACGGGCGCCTGCAGGATTTCATCTGAATGTTTTAAATCGGAACTCCAAAAAGCAACGAAATTGTCAAACATCCATTGCCAAACATCCACACAACAAATTGCTCGTCACTACAGCAACAGTAAACTCTCTGAATTGCATATTTGCATATTCATTGATCCGTGTATATTAAATGAGGCAAGGTTGTAGAGTTACATTCAAGCTATGTTAAGGCATGAAGACATTTTTTTCACTTGAATTTTTATTTAAATATGTCATTTTGGTGCTCAAAGATAAGTTTTAAGGGATAAAATAATTGACTACAGGGGGACTGTAAGTGTGTCACAGTATTATGCGTTATGCTGTTCACAGTACCGTGAATGATTCTTGCTTACTGGCAGCTCTCAATATCAACAGGTATGGTGCTGAAAAATGACTGCCAGATTATTACCCCGTCATTTCCCAGTGTGGTTGGGGTTAGGATTAGGTGTGGGGTGAGGTTAGGATTACACTATCAGGTAGTGGCCTCAACGAGTTAGGGTTAGTAATAATCTGGCAGGCAGTCAAAATTCAGCACAATACCAGCCATATGAGGAACCAGAGATGGGCACTCGAGTTAGAGACTCGGACTCGGACTCAGATCATATAATTTTGTCTATATAATACAACTAGGATAAAATATAGGATTTGATTATGAGAATTTTTTTTTTTTTTTTTTATGACTCGAGACTCGACTCAGACTCGTGACAAAAGACTCCAGACTGGACTCAGACTCCAGTGATAAAGACTTCACACTTGACACAGACTCCAGATAAAAGATTCGTGAAAATCTCTGTGAGGAACCTATTGAAGCACAACAGCTGATGAAATACTGTGAGTGTCCTACCTTGAAATTAATATTGTTCTATTCAAATTACCTTTAGTTTGTTCTGTAAAAGGCAGTTCATCTTTTGCCCAACCACGAGTTACACATTAAAATCTAATTAGTTAGACTTACTTAATAAAAACATGCAAACCGATTGCCTTAAAAAAATAAGTAAAAAAGTAATAGTATATTCTGACAAATGCTTATTTAGTGTAGTTCACTTACACAAGAGTTCTAGTAACTAAAAAAGAGCTGCAGAGAGTACTTGATAATTTGCTTTACATTTACTCTTGACTTAATATAGCTACCATAGTTGTGTTTTGCATGCTAAAGGTTGAAGTCTGTGTGTGACTCAAGAATGATCCATTTTAAGATACTGTCACAAATATAAAGGGACTATATCAACCATAATGATCATTCAAACAAATACATTTTAGAAAAATTGTCATCAATTTATGAAGTCAGCTTATGTGATGTTTTCTCAATTTTTAGTTGTACTGACAACTAAACATTCAAGATGATTTTGGTAAATCAGTGAATGCAACCAGACAAAGATAACTGCAGAAGTGAAAAGTCTATTAAAAATTGCTCCACCTCAAAAACGTTATATTTTTCCTTGACAAAATGGCACTCAAACCAATCAGTTAATCTTAACTTGGGTTTTCTGAGTAAACAAGTCATAGTATGTGAATATGAAATATTACTAGATTTTTACAATTAAGTTAAGACATTAAGTAAAGTTACCTAAAAGTGTTTGTCAGAACAGCTGCTGGATTTTATAGTGTACTCCAGACATTCACCATTTACATTTTGAGATCCCATCAAACGCTTTGAAAAGCAACAACTGTAAAGTATTAAAAGACTTGTACAGTGTGCACCATGGCTTTAGTAATCTCCCAGAGTCTGTCTTTAATCTTAGTGTTTAATTCTTTAAAAAATTTCTAAGGTTCAGTTCAAATAATGAAACTTTTCATTTCAGGTTACAACATCTCAAGCAGCAGTGTGTTCACAATAAAGAACAAGACTTTGATGTATCATCGCATGATAGAGGCTTTCCGCTTCGCTGATGCCCAAAAGAGTAAACTGGGAGATCCTCGTGTTAATAAAAAAATCAATGAGGTGAACTCTACTTATATATTCATTGGCCCTCTACTAGATATTTGCAGGCTAAGCAAAGTTTTAAAGGGATAGTTCACAGAAAAACAACAATTCTTGGAAAACAACAGCAATAACCTTGTGGGCAGTTGAATTTTCAGTTTTGGGTGAACTATGCGTTACCAAACGAGTATGAGCTGAAGAAAGTGTCTCCAACCACATCCATCCATCATAAACGTACTCCACACTGCTCTGGAGGTTAATAAAGGCCTCCTGAAGCAAAGCAATGCGTTTGTGTAAAAAATATATCCATATACAAGGACATCATACAGTGTAAGCTTTTTGAAGAATATGGAATGCGGTCTGGTGGAAGCTAGATATTTTACTTCATAAATTGTTAAATATGGATTTTTTTTTTTTTTTTACACAAATGCATTGCTTCGCTTCAGAAGGCCTTTATTAACCCTCCAGAGCCACGTGGAATATGTTTATGATGGATGGAGACGCTTTGTTCAGCTCATACTCATTGAACCCTATTTTAAAGCTCGGATGCATCAGGATACATCTAGGATGGCTTGAGGATGAGGAAAGCTTTGGGTAATTTTAATTTGAAAGTGAACTAATCCTTTAACTTTGCCACATATAATCTAACAGGAATGACTTATGTTCTAGCAGATGTCTTTTTCTCAAAGCTTTTCACTGTTCCTATATTTACTTATTTTGTCAATCTTATTTTTACAGATTGTCAAAAATATGACCTCAGTGAGCTTTGCAGACCACATCAGGAGTAAGATTAAAGATGACTACAAACAAAACAGCTACTATGAGCAGGAGGGGATTGATAAAGTGCCTTATGACCATGGCACATCTCACCTGTCAGTCATCGCAGAAGATGGGAGTGCAGTGGCAGTCACCAGCAGTATCAATGACTAGTAAGAGAAATATAAAGAGATCAGTGTCCTGGTCTTGATCTATCACAGCTAATTTCAGTTATTGAGAGCTGCAACAACTGATCTCCCTACCAACTAGCTTTAATAACATGTTGGAAGTTGTCAGGGAGTAAGCAGATGCATTGACTCTCAGGCAATTTCCAACATATTTGATATTGTTAGAGCCTCCACAGCCCAGAGGAAACAAATACCTCATGCCCCTTTATATGGTAAGATTACTGTATGAACTACATTTGAATGTTTTGTGAGTTACACTCCTATGTCTACAGTTGGTAGTCAACCAGAATGTCTATTACCGTCACAAAAATAAACCAGTCTCATTACAAAGTTGTTCGCAAAATGACCGCCAGGTGGCGCAAAGGGACATTTTGCAAAACAGCAGCAATTGCAGCATTTTGAAATATAAGTGGAGCTGAAGTCATAAATTAACAATAAGGATGGAAAACTAAAATGATGGTAATTTCCAAATCCTAGTAATTAATAGGCCTACAACAAACATGAAAAATCAAAACAAGAGCTATTGACATTTACTGTACAATAATGAAACAAACAAAGATTTGGTGAAGTCGAAACTGCAGGGTAGCCTAAGTGTTTGAATGGAACTGTATTGCACCAATTACTACTACGGTGTCAACCGTCTCAGAGTCGATTACCACATCTGACGTCCAATGGCCGCGAGAGAAACGAAGAGGAGGCAGTTGTACTAAATCGTACTAATTTACTCTTTAAGATGTTGAATATCAATAATCAAATACACCGTGTATATATTCATCATCAAAATAGATCACAAATAGCAAATAAAATATAGGCTACATATAAAGAGCATAGGCCTACGCAAAATAATAACAAACAAACTGAATTATTTTAACAGATTTGTATTTCAAGGATACAGATGGAGGCTGGTCTCACAAATATGTAGTGAAAACAATGAGTGCAACAGTCTGTGTTGGTCACCACAGTTCTTTAAGACGTTCAGATGTCAGGATAGCGATGTGAAGCTGGTCGTTAAGCTGCCGTCTCAGGTCCCCTGATACACGATGATTCGTCAGCGTTGAAGATTGAAAAGTCGATGATGCGTGTTACTGATTTATTCCGTTGCTGTGTATGACTCAAAAATGTGGTTCTATAACAAGCAAATAAACGTAATCAGTAACAGAAAACTGCATAAATGTGCGATGACGTTAACGGCACAACAGAAATTGCTGCGTCATTGTAGCTGTATAATGGGCGATCATTCTCACCATCATAAAAATGCTATACTTCACATAATCGAGGAAACACACTCATCATACCTATTTCTAAGCATCAAGAATGGTAAAACATAAATGTTGTCGGCCAACATCATGTCGGCCAACATCACGAACAATGCTATTGTCTTAATCAACGCCTGCTACTAATAAAAATGACAGACAATGAATAACAAAGCTCTGAAAAATGTTCAGAATTAATACATCTACATTTCAAACGTTTTTATTTGTGATATTAATCTAGAGACAGAAGTATGAAGTTGGTGTATAGAGCCGGGACGCGAACCTCGGATCACTTGAAGAACCGTGAGGCACATGTTATAGCGTTGCCCACGAAGCTATCCTCCTAACGCTGTTATACGTGCATGAGCTAACATCTTAAACTCATGCAAAGCCTCATTGATGTAGCATTTTTCTATGGAAATGTGTTGTATTTTTATATTAAACTGTTATAATTATTTATTAAAGAAAATTATTCTGGTCATAACAACCAACTGTATTTCATTCCTAATATTATTAAGAATGCAAAAACACAAATGCTGCGTACTAACATCGGTTAGCAAGTCCTGACACTTTCTAACTTTTCAAAGTCTGTGATTATATCACCACTTAAAGGCAGCAAATTCACATCCCCAATTTTTCACACACCAGTAAAAGTATTATTCTGGTTGACTACCAACTGTATGTTCACATAGCGCTCCTGTTATTTTTCATCTAGAAAGTCAGAGGCAGTCATTAAGTCTCTGTCCTCTGACCAGAAATTTCAATAAGAGCAGTCAGTAGATTTGACTTCTCCTACCAAAATCATTCAAATCAGCTAGTAAGACAAAGCCTAATACTTAAATTAAACACTCCTAACAAGATTAAATAAAATACAACACGTTTGTATAACAAGATTAATGTATTTTGGTGTATATTTTTATGAAGATCTGCTGCTTTGTTCTTCTTTTCAATCTTGTTGTCTGGATCTTTTTTGTGTTCTCACAGCTTTGGTTCTGGGGTGATGTCACACTCAACAGGCATTATATTTAATAACCAAATGAGGGATTTTCTTGATCCTGAGGTGATCAATGGAATTAGCGAAAACAACTTAATTCAACCAGGTAAAAACAACTTGCATGCCTTGAGTTTAAATGAGTTACAATATTAACTCTTTCCCTACCGGCAATCCATGTTTTCACTGAGGGGCGCTATTACACATCTTCTGTAAGAGCACAGAATCAGGGGAAGGAGCAGCAGAAAGAAGCGATAAAAGCATTGTTTATGTAACTGTTGTAGGCTAGTAAGAGCTGTGCGTGTAAACCTCACTTCCCTAATCTCAAGAGGCGCTCTATAGCGACTGACGCTACAGACTGTGGTCTTTAGCCTCCTTATTAGAGCGGCCAACTACCACACAGAGACCACAGTTCAAATCCCACTATGAGTAGGACCGGCTACACTTATGAAAATGTAAAATAACATGATCATCAGACATTAAACAGCGTTTAAATAAAAACTGCCTAATGTTATTGAATGGAATTTCAAACTCAGGATGAGCTATAGGACTCATTACAGTGTTGGGGAAAGTTACTTTTAAAAGTAATGCATTACAATATTGCGTTACTCCCTAAAAAAGTAACTAAATGCGTTACTTCGTTACTTTTTATGAAAAGTAATGCGTTATATTACTTTTGCGTTACTTTTTCTCACCGGGGCTGAGCTTGCTTGTTTGTTTTTTAATAACAACAAAAAAAGTTCTATTTTTGGCAAAAAGGCCCTTTCACACCAAAAGTGAAATGAATAAGCCTCAGGCTGAAGGAAATGCATATTTACACCTGTACAGTAGAGGGCGCAGCTCAAACAAACCTTTCAGTTGTGCTGCCATTCTGGATTAAAGAAGAATAGATACAGGAGAAGGAAGTTCTAGTTCTTATTTCTAAATCTAATCTAAAGTATTTTTGCTTATTAATTGGTTGAATTAGATATATTGAAGGTCAGCAGCAAAGACATTGGTTAATAATTGAGATTAAATACATAAAGTATATTTGTGTAATTTAATATAGTTTATTATTACAGGTTTGCAGAAATTCTGAGATTGCTTTTCACTGTTTTTATTCATTTTGAGGAATACTGAATGTTTTCGTGCAAGTGAGATGAGTAAATGCATGTTCACATTTAGTCTAAAACTACAATAACCATCATGCTTACACAAGCGCACACAACATCCTCTGCACTTTGTTTCTCTCAATATGGGGACAGGAGATCTGTCAGTCATTAACTGTGAAAAGTAACATGCGTTACTTCTTTGAAAAAGTAACTTAGATATTTTGTTGTAAATTGAAAAAGTAATGCGTTACTTTACTAGTTACTTGAAAAAGTAATCTGATTACGTAACTCAAGTTACTTGTAATGCGTTACCCCCAACACTGCTCATTACAGTGTTGATTTTTTTTTTTTTTTTTTTTTTTTTTTTTAAAGCAGAGGCTCAGTTCTATCTTTTGATAAATTGCATGTTCAGACATTTATACAACAACATATCCTGGAGACCATGAAAGTTTTGTAAAAATGATCAAAAACGCTGCTGCTTGCTGGCAAAATTTACAAGAAAATTCTGGTGGGGAAAAAGTTATAAATGTAAATGTTCACTTGTAAAATACTATTTGTTTTGACAAGGTAAAAGGCCACTTTCATCAAAGTGTCCCACAATAATATTGGACAATCAGAGCAGAAAAGTCAAAATGGTGGTTGGAGGTGCAGGAGGGACAAATATCACCACATCAGTTGCTCAGGTAACAAAAACAATTAAAGCATTGCTCAACTCTACATTACAGCACATAACAGAAAGCAACATCAATACACTGACATTTGATTATTCTGAATATGTCAAGGTTGGGGTGAAGGGAAGAGACAAGGACTCGATAATGCAGAATATGGGCTTTTGTTTAATAACACAACAAACAAAAACTACCCCGAGGGGGAACACAGGACAGGCAGCAGGATTTGACTTGACTAAAAAGGCAGGGAAACACACGAGAGGGAACATTTGAAGATGATTTGACACAGGATTGCAAATATGAGAATAAATAGGGCAGCAAACAAAGAGGGTAACGAGTGAGGACAGATGAGGCAAATGAACCAATAATCATCAATAGAAGGTATGCATTGACCTCACTTTCCCAGCGGAACACACCCTCCTCGGACACATCGAGTGGCAAAAGAACCCTATGGAGTCAAATGAATGCCTTAAAGTTTTGCACAAAAATAAAGTTTTGCAAAAGACAAAAATGTTTTGCAAACAAAAATAAAGAATTGCAAAGGAAAAATAAAGTATTGAGCAGAAAAAAATAAGTTTTGCAAACAAAAATAATAAATTGCAAAATAAAATAACGTAGTGCAAAAATAAAAATATAATCAATTACAAAAATCAATGACAGCTGTAATCCTATTTTATCTTTGCCACATATTTTTCATGCTCAAACCTACTAAATCATTTGTAACGCTCATTTTATTCAGTGTTTCAGTCAAGCGTGCGCTCACGATACCGGTTTTCCTTTGCGCTGCACTTTTCTGCGCAGTTCTCTTTATGGCACTGGTTTGACGTGGGGGTGGAGTCAAGAAACGGGGACACGCCCCCGCAAAATGCATTGGAGCGGAACGTAATCGGCGACAGGTGAAATAATTCTTTGACATGGTTAAAAATAATGAATGGTTTGTTTTGTTGGTTTGTTTAGCATATGTTGTCGCCGATTACAACCCCCTCCAATGCATTTCTTATAGTAATATGACCCGTTGCGCTCTGTTTCACTGCCTGTATCCACTTTTGTGTCCTTAAACATTTGTTTTTTTGGGGTCGACAGCTTATAAAAACGTATTTCTGGGTTTTTTAGCTTGTTAGCTGTACACCTTGTCATACAGCAGCTTTTAGGCATTGTTCTGTTTTTTGTAATGAGTCAGAAAAGACAAGAAGGCAGCCTCACGCAATACAAAGTCAATGGAGACGGTTGGATTGATTTTTCCCCCGGTTGGATTGTTTTTCCCCCGGTGGGCGTGGTTTTCAGATTATAATAAATGCGCTCTGTCTCTATGCTTGATCTGTTCTGTTGCGATCTGCGTCTCCTGCCGATGACGTGTTTCGCGGGGCGTGCCCCCGTTTCTTGACTCCACCCCCACGTCAAACCAGTGCCATAAAGAGAACTGCGCAGAAAAGTGCAGCGCAAAGGAAAACCGGTATCGTGAGCGCACGCTTGACTGAAACACTGAATAAAATGAGCGTTACAAATGATTTAGTAGGTTTGAGCATGAAAAATATGTGGCAAAGATAAAATAGGATTACAGCTGTCATTGATTTTTGTAATTGATTATATTTTTTATTTTTGCACTACGTTATTTTATTTTGCAATTTATTATTTTTGTTTGCAAAACTTATTTTGTTCTGCTCAATACTTTATTTTTCCTTTGCAATTCTTTATTTTTGTTTGCAAAACATTTTTTTTATTGCTCAATTCTTTTTTTTTTTTGCAAAACTTTAAGGCATTAATTTGACTCCATAGAACCCACTGCATAAATGGATTTAATAGGGGAAACTGTGAAAATGTGAGTAAAACAAATGATTATCAGTTTAAGTTAAAGGCAGATGAACTAATAGTGATAGTGTTCCTTACAACTTACCAAAGAACAAGTGATCCATGGATATTGACATGTGACCAGGACATTTATATTTGCCTGATTTGACTGGGAAATAGATAAAGCAAATTTGCCTGTGAACGCTTTATATAAATACAATATATATATATATATATATATATATATATATATATACACTCATCGTCACGTGCATAGCCTCTATAGGCAGGAGAGCACAAACATTACAAAAACACGAGCACATGGCCAAGGAACACAGTCACAAGCCCTGTGCTCAAACAAAACAATATACAATATGCACGCATCTGATGAGAACACCCATGAGCCGTGTGTTCATACATGAACGCATGCAGCCAGTGAAAAACACAAGCCATGTGCTGCACAAGACACAAGACCACACAAGACCAGTCTGCTCACAACAGAAGACAAACACACGGAGCATGAATGTCCGAATCCTGACCCAGAACTGAAACCAAACTAGACCGAAGTGCCGGGATCACACTCTGCACACAAAACAACACACATAGACGTACAAGACAAGACGAGATGATAGCAGTGTCAGAGCTCTGTCACCAACCTGTGAAAAAACAGACCGAAGTGACTGAACCGTGATATAATAGGCCTATGGCTAAGGTTATGTGTTTTAAAAAGTTAAACAATAGGTTTGTGTTATATTTAAATTTATTTGTCTTTTGTCTAAAAACATTTTCCCCTCTCTTTCTCCCTCATCTCAGGTGATCCTGAACTATCTGTTCTTTGACTATGACCTGAAGAGATCTGTTAATGAACCCAGAGTTCAGATCACACTGAATGCGACAAATATAGAAGATGACTTTAATAAGGTAGGATCCTTACACTTGACAACAAAAGTTTGCCATCTAAATTAGATTCACAACGTGATAATTATACTAATTTTCTATCTGTGTTGTATTTATGTGTGCAGCGTGTAATTGATGGCTTGAAGCAGAAGAATCATAATATAATTCAAAATACACGTTATACTTCAGAAACATTATCAGTGGTCCAGGCAGTCGTACGACAGGGGGACAAAATCTGTGCTGAATCCGACAGCAGGAATAATGGCTCTCCTGCTGGATACTGAGCGCTGCTCCTGTGATCATGCTGCTGTTGAGCCTCAAAAAGTAAAACTGCTGTCTAGTGACAGATCCAGACTTGTTTGTTGGGATACAATCAAACTTGGGATACAATCAAACTATTCATAAATAACATATTGTTTCAGCCATCCTGCATTACGATATCACACAAATCCTAAAATGCTGCATATTTTATCTGTAGTATTGCAGTTTGTCCATTTTTTTTATATTAAGCTTATCTATTGCTATCACTTGCATTTTGAAATCTGAAAAAAAGCCTTCTCAATATACACTCAAAAAATTATATTTTTACTGTTGTGAGCTTTATTGTAAACAGTTTGATAGTTGCATTGTTGTGAAGAATTGTTTGAAAATCAATAAAGTATCATGTAAGTATAAGCCTACTTGATAAGTGTTCTTCAGTCAATGTAACATTGGTTAGTGCTGAAATTGATAAACACAATGCACTATGTCCTTTTGTACATCAACATATTTTGATTTAAACATTTGTTTGGCGTGTTGCTATTTTGAGGCAACTGAAAACGATTGCGATATATGATGTACAGTATGTATAGGGTATCAGTGCATTTACTGGGTTTTCATAATAAAAGAAATCATGATATGCAAAATGCACTTCAGCCTTTGAGCTAAACATTGAACATATTTCTTTATACTTAAGTCTAAGTTCAAAATAAAACTCTATTAACCACTCCACTGTTAATGTACACAGCTCTCTGAACCACTGCCATGGGGAAATTAAACAGGAAGTGTTTGTCCGAGCTCACAACAGGTTTTTCCAGCACATGCAAATGTCTTTGCGAGAGAATGCAAAAGTTTGTGAGAGGGTGCAAAAGGATTTGCGAGGGAACACAAAAGCTTGAAAAAAAAAATTGTTCTCCTATCCCAAATTTTTCCACCATTTGGGTGCTCTGTAGATTGGGACATCCACAAATAAAAAATTCACACAGTAATCTAATGACAGCTTATGACATGACAACAGTCACAAAAGTATTTTCGTCTTCTGTGCTAAAATGTGTAATGTCAAAAAAACTGATAAATAAGAGGAATATATATATATTGTTGAGGAGCACTTTTTCACACAGGGCCATGTGAGTTTGGATTTTGTTTTCCCTTCATAATAAAAACCTTCATTTAAAAATTGCATGTTGTGTTTACTTGTGTTATCTTTGATTCATATTTAAATTCATATTTCATATTTAAATTAGTTTGATGATCTGAAACATTAAAGTGTGACAAACATGCAAAAAAAGGGGGCAAGCACTTTTTCACAACACTATATATTTGCAATATATTTTTGCACATGCAGTACCATATCTGATCACATACATCTATATGGTATAAAGTGTAGCCTATTACTGAATATAAAATTTCATTATGATATATAAGTAAATATACTGCCACAATTTTTAATATATGAAAACAGCAATTTCTTATGTATTATTCAATATATAGTAATATAGTAACACAATATATTATGTAATATAAATTACCATAAGTTCATGAAACCTATATAACAGGTCTATATAATGTGTATAAATGTATTATTAATTATATATATATATATATATATATATATATATATATATATATATATATATATATATATATATATATATATATATAGTCATACATGAAGCTGAACTAGGCTAAGTGATAAATGTCTGTTATTTTACGATGTGTCTTTCCTTATTTAAACATAATCATGATAGTTCCGTGTTTCTTTAATGTAAAATTCTTGCAGTAGACGATTGTGGTACTGCGCAGGTACTGACAGGTGGTGAAATTCCGCTCTCCACTTCTGATGATGGTGATGGTGTGCTCTATCCCATCGATGTACCCTTACCCTATGCCTTTTGCAGTGCCCTTGGAGATTTAACTGAACACGTACGCTTCCTTCGGATTGGCATCTCACTTAAGATGGCGGAATACCCTGTGAAGTTCACTTCGCACTGACGGTCGAATGGAACACACCCCAAGTCACCGCGTAGGTGACCAGAAAACAAAAGTAAAAGAAAACACGGAAGAGACGCCAGTCCGGAGGTATAAAACAAAACACACCCAGCGTATTTAACTCCGGAACATGCTGTGGTAAGTTCACAAGTTATTCTTTATCACAATGCAGGCTATAATAGAAATACGACTGTTAATGCGGTATTCGTAATGCCCAGTGATAGATTCCGTGTGTTTTGGGTGATCAGTAGCTGCTCAACTCATCAGTCACTACTGAAGGTGCCACACTATGGTGACATGTTACTAAGCAGAGCAGCTTGTGCAAATGGCTTCTAAGATGCCATTCCACTTAATGAATTATTGTGCACATATTGGACTTCTTTACACCTGTATAATTGCATGTTATTTGAATTTGAAATAAGCAATAAACCTACAATAAACCTGGCTTTCATGTGTGTAGCAACACTTGAACATGACTACTCATAATTAGGCTACTGTACGGCTTTAGAAGTAGGAAGTAGAATTTCAGGTAATACATGAAGACAGCATGAAGGCTAGAATGAGACTGTCTAGTGAGTCTGCATGGCGAACAAATAGAGGTTTCTGCACTACAGTGTTGGTGCAAAAATACTATTTAAAATTTTTGGAAAAATACTTTAGAATAAAAATCTTAATATTATGGGTCTTTCTGTTAATACAGTGCAGTGAATAAATATCCTGTGGTCTCCTAGTACACTCTCAAAAAGGATGTGTTAATTAATAACACATTTTTTGTGTTATGGCTATTTTAACACATTTTTGTGTCAATTTAAGTTGATCATGTGCAGAGAGAGAGAGAGAGAGAGAAAGAGAGAAACAACACTGTGTCCAACACAACATGTGTTAAACTATCATCCAATCACATTGCTGCTGCGTCACTCCACAAACCGTTAAGCAAGTTTGTGCCTCTTTCTTCATCGATGGACTTGTGTTCATTTTGACACATTCATTGTGTAATGATTTGAACACATTAAATGTGTCAGGAAGGTGATCTGCTGTTAACAAGCAGAATCAAAGGAGAAATTCACAATTTTAAGTTACCATCATGGGGATGAGTGTTTGCTTTAGTTGGGCTCTTGACCCTTGACTTTTTAATATTAGATTTTGCTTGGGCTGTTGTAACTGAGTTATAACAGCCAGACAAGCAAAGAGAAAAGATGATCAGGTGGTGTTTGTTATGTTTTCAAATAATCATTATTTGTCTTGAACTCATTTAGAGCCCAATCTCTGAGCTAGATTTACATTATTGATTATAGCAGAAGATCAGCTTTTTCTACATAATTCAAAGATATTTCGTAAAAAGTTGTTCTGATCAAAAAAACAAACCTCGCTTTTAGGCACACACAGACATCAAGAATCAGCCTGTGAATCTCAACAGTGGTGACAGGCAACATATTCTGATTTTAGAAACATTAGAAAAGACGCTACTAAAAAGTCACATAAAGCAGAGAAAGAAAAAAAAATTAGTGAGAATAAAGGAAATTACTAAGACAATTAAGCTCATAATTTATTCATGCAGCAATGCATGATGGGAGCCATAGATGAATTTTAATTGGTGGCTCCCAGAATGCACTGCAACATACTTTATTATTCTCACCACTGTTGAGATTCACAGGCTGATTCTTGATGTCTGTGTCTCTAAATGAAAGAGCTTTTTTTTTTCAAATCAGAACTTTTGGGAAATCCTTTTGATTATATTGATAAAGCTGATTTTCTGCTGTAGAATCACAGTGCTGCTGTAATCAATAATGTAAATCTAACTCAGAGATTGGGCTCTAAATGAGTTCAGTGACTCAGGTCAAATAATGATTATGTGAAAACATAACCAACACCACCTGATCGTCTTTTCTGTTTGCTTGACTAGCTGTTACAACAGCCCAAACAAAATCTAATATTTCAAAAGTCAAGGTTCAAGAGCCCAACTAAAGCAAACACTCATCTCCACGATGGTGGCTTAAAAATTGTGATTTTCTCCTTTGATTCTGCTTGTTAACAGCAGATCACCTTCCTGACACATTTACTGTGTTAAAATCATTGACTCAGTGAATGTGTCAGAATTAACACAACAAGCGTCGTCCCTAAACTCACCCACTGATGTGTAAGAATTGAACACATTTTGAGTCAGTTTTAACACATCCTTTCTAAGAGTGTGTATTGCATTCATTTTAACTAGTCAAAAATAGCACATCTATGACACAAATTGTGTGATTTATGACACATTAGTGTGTTAAATATTTTAACACATTGCCTGTGTTAAGAAGAATAACACACTGGTTGAGTTAAAAAAAGTAACACAACATGTGTTGTCCTTAACTAGACACACGGATGTGTTAAGAAATAACACAGGTTGTGTTGTTTTTAACACAACCTGTGTTATATCTTAACACACCCGTGTGTTAAGTCATCCGCCAATGAAGAAAGAGGCACAAACTTGCTTAACGGCTTGTGGAGTGACATAGCAGCAATGTGATTGGATGATAGTTAACACATGTTGTGTTGGACACAGTGTTGTTTCTCTCTCTCTCACACACACATTAGTGTGTTAAATATTTTATGCCTGTATTAAGAAAAAATAACACACTGGTTGAGTTAAAATTAAGACAAAATGTGTTGTCCTTAACTAGACACACGGGTGTGTTAAAATATAACACAGGTTGTGTTGTTTTTAACACATCTGTTTTAAGAGTGTAGTTCGTATAATCTAAGTTTAGCATTATGTTATTGATTTACAATAAAACAAAACATAATTCCCTTATCTAAGAACACTTTTTTTTTTGTATTGCAAATCATAATGATGCCTTCATCTTTGAAAACATTTTTTTTTTTTTTTTTTTGTCTTGCATCTCATGATAAACTCAGGCGAGCTCAGTGCTGATCAATTTTCCACTAATTCTTTTTTTGTGAATTAGAATCTGTACAAAGGATTGAAGGATACACTTCAAAACAGACTTAATGATGGACACAAAATTAAAGCTTTCTTCGAAAGATTTTAAAGAGCAATGGAGTTTAAAACATACTGTTTTACTCCATGAATCTGAGAGATTGTTGTTACTGTACGTTTGTTTTTATTGTCCTTTTGAAGGTAATTAGCAGATAAATGCCTTGAATCAGGAAAAAGAGCTGGGGAACACACATCCAAAATGCATCACTGTGAGGAGATAGAGGAGGACAGGAAGGAGAAAGAAGAGTATGATGCAGGATCCAGCTGTGTGTCAATGAAGAGTGACCAGTCCATGCGCAACCCCATTATTTTCAGTGATGGAGACGTGACATCTGACCCCAGGTACAGTAAGATACCCATGTATGCATTTGGCAGATGCTTTCAAATTAATTTACAGTGCATTCAAGCTACCTGGAGCAACATGTTGGGTTGTTTTCTAAATCACACCCTATACCCTCATTCACTATTCCCTACATTAGTTCACTAATATAGTCCACTTGACAGAGTGAATGAAAAAAAGTGAGGGAATTCAGACACTGATGAACACCTGATAAACAGAATCACTGAAGGACAGAGAAACAAGACCAGAAAAAAGAGAAGAGACGAACAGAAACACAAGAACTACAACTGACTTCAGCCACCATCATGGTGACCAGTGTCTGCTTTAGTTGGGCTCTTGACTCTTTTGCATTAGTTTTCTCTGGCTGCTGAAACTGAGTGTTTATAAAACACATTTGATATGGATGGAAAAAGCCAACATGAAGTTGATCAGGTGTTTTGTTTGTTGTGAAAACAACAAAACATTGGTCAATAAAAACTTTCTGTGAGTGAGTGTGCAGTCAAACCTCATGTATATTTACTTTTTTACTGCCACAATTGTTTAGAATGATCTGCTGATTTTTGATATCTGTGTGTCTAAATAATGATGCAGCTTTCACTTTTACTTTACGTGCATGGTGTTTTAAAAAAAATAAAAATAAACTGATTGTTGTTGGAAGTCTTGCTGTGGCTTCACAGTGCTGAAAATGTAACATTTTAGTCTGTTAATAATGTAACACAAGGGAATAAACACAGTATGAGTTTAATGAGTCAAGAGACTATGTTATGTTTAAATCTTCATCAACACATAACTATCAGCATCTTTTTTTCCACATTTGTTTCTGCTATGACAAATGTGGCTTGCAAAAATAGTTTAGACAGCCAGAGAAAAACAAAAACAAAAACTGATGTATAAAAAGGCAAGGGTCAAGATCTCAACTAAAGCAAACGCTGATCTCATCGATGGTGACATCTAACCAAACATTTTAGAAAAAAACATCAATATCTAAATTTCTGTTAATTCTCAATAAGATCTTCTGTAAAAATAAAGTTCAACTGGTCAGTAATAAGTGCAATAATGTGTAACGACTGGAATATTTTTTTTTCCAATCTTGTTCCTCTTTTCAGTGGTTCTGCTTGTTAACAGCAGGTGTTCATCATTAATGCTCAATCATCACTTAAATATTAACTTAATTATCTCACTGCAACAGCGTCAATGTTACTTTTACTCTGTAGTGTGGACACTAGAGGATGTTCCTGTGGGGTTGAAAGGGTTAAAGGTGTAAGAAAAGACACACCCACAAAATGTATTTTAACAGTAACAAACTGTTAGTTAAAAAAAAAAACTGTTAGTGGCAACACTGTTGCCAGTAGTTTATGGCAAAATTGAGTTTTGTGGGTCACTATTGTGCTGAAGAGTAGAGCCTGTGCTTAAGTTCAGGAGAAGATCAAGAGAAAATGATGATATGCTGCATGTTGTTTTATTTAACAGATGGTGGTTGTGTAGTTGCTGATGCAGTGAAAAACTCTTTATTTAAAATGTTTTGAATCTAAGAGTGATATACGTGTACCATTAGTAGTATGCAAGTGTTTTTGTGTGCAGAGACTCAAACTCTCTCTTGAGAGACTCACACAACACTGTGCTGTATTTTTTTTTAAATTATAAACCCAATAAATATCTTGCCAGTTTCCTTTAAATACCCAGAACAAATAAATATTTAAATCGAATTTCTAGAATTTTGGTTGGGTAGGATCCCATTACCCAAGGCTCACACTTGTTTTGGGGCAGCAAATTTTTCTCACAAGAGGCATTGAGGCAGACACACCCCTCAAAGAAAGAGCAAAATCCTCATAAGTTTTAAACCTTTGTTATAATGTAAATTACTACTGTGAGATATAGAACCATTTTACTAATCACACTCATTGTTTTTTTTCATCCAAATCATGGATCAGTGTTCCCAGATTCAAATGAATATGGTCCATATGATCTTCCTGTCTGAGTGTAGGGAGTTAGAACCCACCACCGCATCAGCTGTAAAAGATATTTAAACAACAACTAAAATTTTTGTCCTAATGATGTTATTCCCAGTCATTTTTTTCAAGCAAATCTCTGACTGTCTATTACCCAGCTTATTGTTTTTAATTAACAAGTGCCTGACTAAGATCACATGCCCTCTAGATTTTAAGCATGCCGTTGTGACCACTTTTAAAAATACCTAACTTAGCTCCAGGGTACCTATTTTCTATTTTACATAATCTTGCAACATTTATTATCATTCATAAACACAAGGCTAAAGTTGAGACTTTCCAATCAGGTTCCAATCTGCAGTGCAGAGTACCAAGACAGCTTTGGTACTAAACATTATCTTGGTAACAATTTAGCATAGGGAACACTATTAACTACTACTTCTCCCTTAATAAAATCCCAATTTACTGCTTATTAATAGTTAGTAATGTAGTTAAGTTTAGGTATTGAGTAGGATTAAGAATTTAGAATAAGGTCATGCAGAATAAGGCATTAATATGTGCTTAATAAGTACTAATAAATACCCAATATTCTAATAATATGCATGCCAATTAGCAACTAGTTAAAAGACATTAAAATAAAGTGTCTTTCTGACCTTAGTATTCAATATTGATGATATAAGCCTTGTTTCCACCAAAATTACCCATAACATTGTTCCAGGAACTGTTGCTATCTGCTTTTCCATAGCAGTCTAAAGATTAGTCTGGTGACATTGGACTGCATGCGACTTTACATGTTCCGCTGGATTTCATTGTTCGCATTTAAGCTTAATAAAGCCTGAACCTTATCGTCGGTCCTTCTGTCATATTTTTAACCTGCAATGTTGATTCGAATAGCAAACAACACTTACTGCACACATCGTAACCAACTTTTAAAAATGGTGGTTGAAATAAAATGCTGCTTGGAGTCAACCAATCAGCATATTCAGTGCTTCCAGTGAAAAAGTACTACCTTGCAAGCAGGGACGTAATGTTACATATCCTCATGTTTCCGTTTTCCCCTGTGACTTTCCCCATTCTGTTCATTAGTTCATTTGATTCACCTGTGTCTCATTATCTCATCACCTTGTTAAGTTCCCTTTGTTTGCTTCCTGTATTTAATCCCTGTGTTCACCCTCATTCCTTGTCCGTTCTCGTCTGTGTAAGGTTGTGTTTATTCTACGTGTTATTATTAAAGCCTTTATTCTTCAACTCTCCTTCGTTTTGCCTGGTGTTAGCTACCAACTGTGACAGAAGAACGGACCAATACCGATATGGACTTACCGGCTGTCCAACTGCTTTACCTCGACCAGGAGCAGCAGTCCCTCGAGACCCACACCCAAAGGTTTTTAGATCTGGTGTGCCGTACCAACATCCCAGACGAAACGCTGAGTGTTTTTTCTATATGAGCCTCAGCACGACGTCAAGAGCTCGTCTGCCTGGTGTGGGTCCTCGGGGGAATTTCGAGTATGTGGAGTGGGTGCTGGTGAACTGTGACTCTCCATTCACTATCGCCATCGCTGAAGAAGTCACCAGCCCCACTCCCCATCCAGAGTTCAGCCTGCCTTCACCCAGCGACACAGTCGACAAGCCAGAGCCCACCGCAGATGGAGGTAATCAGCCTGCCGCGAGAAATGAGCCGGAGCTGACAAGCGGGACCGAGTTTCACTTCACCTCAGAACTGGAGTCCTGAGGACAGATGTCTGACCAGGTGTGTGAGCCGGCAACAACGTGCGCCAACGTGGGAGTCCCCGTGGAGTTCGAGGGGATGGAGTGGAGCCCCACCCACATTCCCACCACAGAGGGTGAGCAAGCGCTGGACTATTTACTTTCTTTTTATGAGGACTGTAGTGAAGAGGAGGATCCCCTGTGTCTCCTACCCCCGCTGGTCCCATCCAGCCTAGAACTGTCCGTCTTCCCGCTGGTCCCGTCCAGCCTAGAACTGTCCGTCTCCCCGCTGGTTCCGTCCAGCCCTGCGTCTCCTTTGGTCCCTCCCAGCCTCCCTCTCCCGCCTCCTCTCCAGCCACCATCAAGTTCCTCTGCCCAGTCGCCGCTGCATCACGCTGGCACCTCAGTGTCTCCTCCACCAGCCCTCTGTGGTGTGGATCCACCTCGGGCCAGCCGTTCTACAGCGCCGTCTGGATCCCTGGGCCCCTTAGCTCCGCCTCCTGCCTCCGATCCAGTCTCTCCACCTCGGCCCGTCGTCCAGACTCCTCTGCCATGGCTCCTCCCCCCCTCGGCTCCGCCTGGGACCATCGGCCATTCGGCTACACCGGGCTCCCTCGAACCTCCGGCTACACCTTGGTCAGACGTCGCCACGCCTTTGCCACGGACTTACGAGTCGTCTGCTGCACGACGCCTCTCCACCCCTACAGCTCCATCTGGCTCCGCCCTCCCTCCGGTTCCACCTCGGTCCTCTGTTGCTCCGGTTCCACCTCAGACCTCTGGCACCCCGGCTCCTCCTCAAGGCATCGTTGCCACGCCTCCCTCGTGGTGTTGTGCCTGGTCGTCGGCCATCCATCTGCGCTCTGGGCTCCTTCTCCATCGGCTTCGTCTCCATCAGTCCTACCCACGGTTTTGTCGAGGAATATTACACCATGGCTCATCCGTCCTTCGACTCCACCGTGGATCATCATCCTGGGTGGACTCTGGAGTCTCCATCTACTCTGCCTGCTCCTGGTCCCCCCCTGGCTCCACCCTCTATGCCCCCTTGGACTATATTTTCTGTTCCATGGACTCTTTTCTTTTGTGTCTTTATTTTACTTCGCCCTCCTCCAGAACCCCCTCCCTCCCTCCCTCCTCTGTTGGACTCTTACGGCGCGAGGACGCACCTATCCAGGAGGGGGCGAACTGTTACAGATCCTCATGTTTCCGTTTTCCCCTGTGACCTAGTTTCCCCATTCTGTTCATTAGTTCATTTGATTCACCTGTGTCTCATTATCTCATCACCTTGTTAAGTTCCCTTTGTTTGCTTCCTGTATTTAATCCCTGTGTTCACCCTCATTCCTTGTCCGTTCTCGTCTGTGTAAGGTTGTGTTTATTCTACGTGTTATTATTAAAGCCTGTATTCTTCAACTCTCCTTCGTTTTGCCTGGTGTTAGCTACCAACTGTGCGACGTAACTTAATTTAGACCCTGGTTCCTGCGGTCGAAACACACCAAGTACCACCCCAAAGTCCCTAGTTCCTAGGGAAAGTTCTTGTGGTGGAAACAGGGCTATAATATCCTCATCTCAAACCTTGAACATTTGGTAAGATTAAAATTGGCACTCTTTTAAGATTAGAAAATTTAGGTTGAAAGTATATGTAATATATTTAGATTATAATGCTGTGTGATCTTTTTCATGCAAAAATTTTGTTGATGTACATGTGTCTTTTGTATGTTGTGATCAGATCTGTGCCATCCACTTCATCCCACTCTCAGATCCATATCAGGCAGGACAAAACTGAAGCAGTCCTGCAGTCACACACACTGGAGACTGAAGACTTGCAGAGAGTCAAAGACCAGCACAAAACCAGCATGAAGAACAAGTATGAGAGATTATTTGAGGGAACCAAACTCCAAGAGAATGAAACCCTCCTGAGCAGGATCTACACACAGCTCTACATCATAGAGGGAGAGAGAGAAGGAGTGAATGAAGAACATGAGGTTTTACAGATGGAGAAAACAGCCAGAACACCACACTCACAAGATACTCCAGTCGACTGCAATGACATCTTTAAAGCCTCATCTGAACCAGGATGTGAGGAGAAAGACCAAATCAAGACTGTTCTTACTAAAGGCATCGCTGGAATTGGAAAAACTGTCTCTGTGCAGAAGTTCATTCTGGACTGGGCCGAGGGAAAAGCCAATCAGGATGTAGATTTCATGTTTGTGCTTCCATTTCGAGAGCTGAACTTGATCAGAGATCATCAGTACAGTCTTCACAGACTTCTGCTGGACTTTCATCCTGAACTTCAAGATCTGGACTCAAAGATTTATGAGGAGTGTAAAGTTGTGTTCATCTTTGATGGTCTGGATGAAAGCAGAATACCATTGATGTTTTCAGATACTCAGAAAGTTTCTGATGTGACTGAGAGTTCGTCAGTGGGTGTGTTGATGTCAAACCTCATGAAAGGAGAGTTGATTCCCTCTGCTCTCATCTGGATCACCTCCAGACCAGCAGCAGTCAATCAGATCTCCAAATACATGAACCGTCTGACAGAAATTCAGGGATTCAATGAGCCTCAGAAGGAGGAATATTTCAGGAAGAGAATCAGTGATGAGCATCAAGCCAGCAGAATCATCTCACACATCAGAAGAGCAAGAAGCCTCCACATCATGTGCCACATACCCGTCTTCTGCTGGATCTCATCCACTGTGCTTCAGAAGCTCCTGAAAGAAGATCTGAGTGCAGAAATCCCTCAAACTCTGACTGAAATGTACATCCACTTCCTGCTGATTCAGATCAACATGAGGAATCAGAAGTATGAAGAAAGAGATTCAGAGAAACTCCTGCAGTCCAACAGAGAAGTGATTGTGAAACTTGCTGAAGTGGCTTTCAAACAGCTGATGAAGGGCAATGTGATGTTCTATGAGGATGACCTGAGAGAGAGTGGCATAGATGTCACTGATGCCTCAGTGCATTCTGGGATTTGCACTGAGATCTTTAAGGAGGAATCTGTGATTAATCAGAGGAAAATATACAGTTTCATTCATTTGAGCGTTCAGGAGTTTTTCGCTGCTTTCTATGTGTTTTACTATTATGTTATAAAAAATTTTGACATATTACAGTTTTGTGATGTGATGTATAATCTGCATAGGGATGCAACAGATAAAGCTCTTGAAAGTGAAAATGGACACCTGGATCTGTTTCTGCGGTTCCTGCTGGGCATCTCACTGGAGTCCAATCAGAGACTCTTGCAGGATCTACTGTCACGCACAGAGAACAGCTCAGAGAGCATCAGGAGAACCACACAGTACATTAAAGAGAAGATCAAAGATGGACATGGAGTCTCCACTGAAAGATCCATCAATCTGTTCCTCTGTCTGCTGGAAGTGAAAGATCAGACTCTGTCCAGAGACATTCAAGAGTTTGTGAAATCAGACAAACTCTCAGAGAAGAAACTCTCTCCTGCTCACTGCTCGACAATCACCTATGTGCTTCAGATGTCAGAGGAGGTGCTGGATGAGCTGGATCTCAAGAAATACAACACATCAGATGAGGGTAGAAGAAGACTGATACCAGCTGTGATCAACTGCACAAAAGCCCTGTGAGTGTTAAATCATGTCTTAATGGCTTAAATTATGACTTGGGCATTTAATTTGAATGTCGTTTTCAAAAAAAAAAAAAAAGATATGGCAATACAGGTATGGCAATTTACTGTGTTTTACTCTCTTTCAGTCTTGCTGGCTGTAATCTCACTGGTCAGTCATGTGAAATTGTGTCATTAGCTGTTCAATCCCCACACTCTGTCCTGAAAGAGCTGGATCTGAGTAACAATGACCTGCAGGATTCAGGAGTGAAGTTGATTTCTGATGGTCTGAAGAGTGCAAAATGTCAGCTGGAGATACTGAGGTATTTAAGAATATATAAGGCATAATGTACGGTTAGCCAGCCATAGTGTTGATGTGTGTCTGTAGATTATCTGACTGTGTGTTTCTGTAGGTTGTCTGGCTGTATGGTGACAGAGGAAGGCTGTGGTTATCTGTTTTCAGCTCTGAGTTCAAACCCCTCACACCTGAGAGAGCTGGATCTGAGCTACAATCACCCAGGACGATCAGGAGTCCAGCTGCTCAATCACAAACGAAATCCAAACTGCTCACTGCAGATACTCAAGTATGTTTAGCAGTAATGACTAAAATATCTGTATGTGATTAAGGTCACCTAAGAGGGATCTTTTGTTAAGAAATTGCTAGTGAATTTTTTGTTTTTATGGTATCATTACTTTTTTAACCGGCTTTATCCGTAAATGTCTCATAAGAAAAAACTTTGAACAGTCAAATTTTGAGGGGGTAAAACTAAAGGACTAATACAAATTAAATTGTAGAAAAAAAACAAATTACTACAACCCATATATTTTTAAAGTCCTACTAGGATTCAAGAGAGTTTAGTTTGTATAGTGGAAAGTCAGTGTATGTATTGAGGCAATTTATTGTTTTTTGAGACTAAATGCTGTCTTTTGCCTGAATGATTGGCCAGTGTTGTAATAATATGTATAGTCTCCAAACGATTGCATTTGTAGGTCGATTTTTTTTTTTTTTTTTTGTATCAGTTTGTCAATAGGTTTTATGCTAAAACTCTTAGCTCTTTTTAAGGGACGTGATGCACTCTTTGTATGTGCATTGACCAGTGTTTATAAAACTAAATTTTATTAAAAGCCTAAATTAAATTTGTTTGTCATAATGTGGATTAAAACAGATTAAAACAGATCCGATTAAAAGCCACAAAACTCACAATTTTATTTGCAATTATAACAATCTTCCCACATATCATATAATGTGTGTGTGTGTGTGTGTGTGTGTGTATAGTTTGGACCATGGAGGAGATATCAGGATCAGACCAGGATTGCAAAAATGTAAGTCCTGTCTTTCTCTCTTTCTTTCGTTCTCTCTCTCTCTCTCTAAACACACACACACATACTGGTATACCTATCATTATGAGAACATTCCAAATGGATAATGATTTCTACCAACTGTATATTCTACCAATCATTGAAAGAAAAATACATACATACATACATATATACATACATAGGTGTGATTTATAAGCTGTTTTCCTCATAGGGGCCAAAAATGTCCCAACAAAAATTACAGTTATTACTAGTTATTAGGGTTTACCAGGTATACACACACACACACACACACACACACACACACACACACACCTGTGCATATTTAACAATGTCAGTGATGTTCTCCTCTCTCTTCTTGATTCAGATGCCTGTGATCTCACACTGGATCCAAACACAGCACACACTCAACTCATCCTGTCTGAAGAGAACAGAAAAACGACATTTGTGAAGGAGCATCAGCCGTATCCTGAGCATCCAGAGAGATTCGAGAGCCAGGAGCAGGTTTTGTGTCGAGAGAGTCTGTCTGGACGCTGTTACTGGGAGGTTAAATGGAGTGGATCGGGTCATGTCGCAGTGGCATATAAAGGAATCAGCAGGAAAAGTGGGATTGACTGTTGGTTTGGACTCAATGAACAGTCCTGGAGTATGTACTGTTCTGATATGAATTACACTGTCTGGTACAATAATAAGAGCACTGATGTATCTGGCCCTTCAGCCCGTTCTAGTAGAATAGGCATCTTTCTGGACGTGTCGGCCGGCACTCTGTCCTTCTACAGCGTCTCTGACACACACACACTCACACACATTTACACATTCAACACCACATTCACTGAACCCCTCTATGCTGGATTTGGGGTTTATCCTGATTCTTCAGTGTCTCTGTGTCAGATTTAACATTCTCCTGTGAGGAAATACATTTCCACCTCAGAGAAAAACAAAACATAAATGTTATTGAGATTTCAAATCTTTCCACTGCAACTGTTTCACAATTGTGACATCAATTAATAGTCACAAGTGCAAATAATAAAGTTTCAGTTATGAGCTATAGTCACATTGTAATGTATGAGATCGCTTTTTGAAAATAAGTCACATTGTAATATAAATTTGCAGTGTAAAAAGTAGTTGCAGATTTGAGATTTAAAGTCACATTGTATGATATAAAGTCACAATTACCAGAAATAAATTCCCAAATTATGAAATACAAAGTCACAGTTGCAAAAAAACAAATGAATCAAATTCTGCATTTCACAGGGATATTGATCATTGGCAATTAAAAATAGAGCACTAGACTCTGGCTGTGTTTCACTCTATTGAAGACAGTGGTGTTCAGCACATCAACAAGGTTCCCCTTCAATGAGCTATAGAGGGCAACTTCCACAGGTGCAAATAAGAGATGTGATTGGTCAGATGTTCTGTCATATTGCTAATGTAACTGATATAGAAATTATATTGTTAAATATATTGAGTAGAATTAATACAAAGTCATGTTCATGTCTGCTACCTGGTATAGCTGTCTATGTGTGAATGTTTCCCTTTAACCCCTCATGGGTATTTTCAGAGTTTATTTTCTGAGTTACACAAATAAAATGACTTTTAACTCCAAAACCATAGCAAGAAGAGTCAAAATTTTGGTTTCGTTTTAAATTATTAAATAAAATAAATAAATAAATAAATAATAAAATATATATAATAAATTTGGACATTCTCATGCAAAACTGCAAAAAAGGGAAAATTTCATCATCACACGCATGTGTCGTGCTGCTAACGTGCAGCGGCGGCCGATAATGAGCCGACCTCCAGAGGTAATCCTGAAAGTGGTTCATTTTTCTGTCTATGGATGAGGCATATACCTCTCGGATTTCATCAAAAATATCTTAATTTGTGTTCTGAAGATGAACGAAGGTCTTTTTTGGGTGAACTAACCCTTTAACTCATGTTTATAATGTGATTTTTATTAACTGTTATTAGTTTTTGTAATTTTACTATTTGAGTTATATTTTTTATCTTTTATCTAAATGTGGGTGATCATATTGTATGTTTGTTTTTGCGTTGGGGACCCTTTTGCACCATGATTGCATGGGATAGACAGGACATTTAAGGCACTCACAAAATCCTGTTGCCCTGTGTTTAAGTGACCAATGCCACTCAATATCTACACAATGCAACGAAGTTGTAGTTTCTTCTAACTGGTTTCGTGAACTCCAGCTACATCCGTCAAACTTGCCATGATCCACTGGTTACACTAAATGAATGAATTACTGAACCCTTCACAATATAATGTGAAGGCTCACACAGTCATGATGAACTATCACAAAATAATGCTTCTTACTCTCTCTGTTAGACAGGAGAGATTATGTTGATCCATTTGAAGTAATTGAGCTTTTATATTTTATTTATTAAATATAAATTATAATTTATTTATTTATCAAAGGGGGAAATAATGTTTATGGAAATAAGGTTAATGTTTCATTACTTCTTCATTAGTTGTTTTGCTATCCTGATTTTTGTCACTCCTTCTCTGAATGGTTTGAATGCAGGTCACAGGTATCAGGTATCAAATGTTGTTATTGTGTGTTTCAGTGGAGACTTCAGTTCATCAAAGGTGATGGTCTGTAGAAACACTCTGGCTCTTCATGTGATCTTATAAAAGCTACTGTAGATGTCCTCACTGTTTCAGAGGATCCACAGACTCACTTTCATCCTGCTGGATTGTCAGCAATTGTTAAGTCAATGTGTTTCTCCCTGATCATTTACATTTAATCATTTAACATGATCAATGGATTGGTTTTGTCAAAACATTTGGTCAGTCAATATAAAAATGTGCTTCATGTGGGAAGAGCTAAATGAACCTCCAGGTTTTATTCTACTAAACAACTGATAACATGACTGAATCAAGCTGACTTTAGTAGATTGCAGTAGTGGAAGTAACAGGTGAAAATGTCTCTTTACTGTAACATCTGCACAGTGTAACACTGGGTTACTGGTTTTCTTCAATAAATCTTTGCACATTGTGAATCACAATGACTGTGTGTCACGTTACATCTGTGAAGTTCAGCTTGAGACTGAGAGATTCAGACACTAAACACTGAGATTATGCAGTGATTAGTGTGTGTTTAAAGCATGTATCTGTGTACAGGCGTCACACTCTCACACTGTCTGCTCTCCTCCATTTCATGTCTTTCTGATTTCTCAGTCTGTTTTCTTTCTTCATCTTCATTGGTTCCTCTCTCATGTCCTGAATGGATGTGTTGTTGGAGTCTCTGCTGCTGGACGGGGGTCTCTGTGAGTCTGTGTGTCAACTCAAACTAATTTAATTCTTTTTTTGCCATGTTTTACCCCAGACAAATGGGGAGGGGGAAAAACACATTTTGAATGATGATAACTGATCCATTTCTGAAAGCTCTGATGATATTAAATGGATTCTCTGTATGTGTCATGATGATACTGTGCAGTAATTGAGGACATCAGAACACATGCTGATCAAGAAAAGGGATGTGGGGAAAAATATCTTAGGCCAAATTTTAATGTTGGCTTGATAAAAATAATGATTTTTAATCAAGGTCATGCTTTAGCTATTATTTAACTTATTAAACCACATGATTTTTTTCCTTGTGTTTTGTTCCTTTTGTTTTATTTTCATTCATACTGTCTGTGTGTGTTCAGTCAGCACAACTGCTATGGTAATTTGATGCTCTGCGCCACTAGAGGGAGCGCGATTTTATTTATTTATTTTTTTTACACTCTGACGTGGACAAATCACACTGCAAAAAATGCAAAATAATCTTAATCCAAACTGAAAACAAGATTATATATCTTATTTTTGGTTTAAAATAATATTATTTTGCTAACCCCACTGGCAGATTATTTTGCTTGTTTTAAGGAAAAACTCACTTAATTTTTACTTATTTTTCCTAAAAACAAGAAAATAATTTTTACTTGTCAAGAAAATGCTTCTTGATCTAAGAATTTTTAGATATTTGGACTAGGAACAAGACAAAGAACAGCATTTTTTGAGAGATAACGCTCTCAAAAACACCCCTCTGTTTATGGCCTCGCCCACTGATCTGGAAACTCATATCTCTGTGCTGCAGAGACATGTACATGGGATTTAAAACGAAAGTGAAAGAAGAAAATAAGATACTACGCCATACGGAAGCCATTTTGTTTAAACGGTTGCATGTTTTGTGGTAAGTTCATTTATTCTTCATGTAAACTATCAGTCATATAAAGCGAGCTGCTATTTAGGTTTGTGTTTCTTATGTTTCGACAGTTTAACTGTCCACACGAACACGGGTATTTCCAACACTGCAGTTTTCATGTGGGTTTGCCATTCGCAGTATCCGGAAACCAAACTCCTGCCAGGGTGAAGATTTTCAGAAACAATTTTAACGAGGTTAAAATTGTTTTATTTTTCAAGATTTTCCTGTTAATATGCATTCAGTACTTTTCTACAATTGTTTAAACCAGTGATTCTAAAAATACATTAAAAAGGGTCTGTAAGGAGGTGATAGAGGAGGTCACTCATTTTCAACACAACGCGGTTACACATGCATATCTCCTTTGTTTACGTGAGGCGAGTCTGCAATGAAGGACGGAGCCAAAATGAAGGAGGGACAACTGCTAGTTGATTCATCATTTGTGACTCGCCCTTACAAAAATAACTAGGCTAATAGTGGTACTTTCGACACAGTACAAACTAAAGCCTCGTTTGGCAGTGCTGAATTCTTCACTTCACATCGTACACATTATAGGCTACCATAATAGTGCTAAAATACTAAAACGGCTGTAAATTGTTGCAAACTACATATATTTTAGTGTGTATATTGTATTGTTTCTAGCTCCTGTAACAAATATTAAACGCTGAATAAAGAGTGATGAATAGCTACATAAACATAATAAAATTATATCTGAACGTTAGGAACTGTTTTAAAATTATGAAATTTATGTTTGAAAGTAAAGATTACCGACAAATATTGGAGAAGTCACATTATAGAGTGTAAATGAGATCATCACACAATCAGACCAGAAACATAGAAAAGCTGCAGTTCTGCTGTTCACTTTGAAAAATGCCAGTTACTAAGACAACAGTTTCATTTGCTTAGCAATTACAATCTAGTTCTGTTTTCAGTGCAGTTGTGCTGTATTGAATTTAACTGTATTGAACCAGCTAGTTGTATTGCACTGAACTTTTAAGCTGTAATATCCTAATTGAACAACAATGACATATTGTAGTTATATTATAGAAGGTAATTAGATTGCAAAGCCTTGCAGTTACAGTGGATTAAGAGTATTTTAATGTACTGCAGTAAACACAAACAGTAGGGTAAAGCATCTTATTTGCTGTACCGATTATGTTGAACAGAATAAAATTTACTGTATCCTTTTTTTATATCTGTATTTCCACATAAAAGGTCTGAAATCAATCTCTCAACACTCTTTGATAAATTAAAGTAGAAGGACAGGCCCTCTAAAATGAGTTCTCCATCTGCTGGATCAAGCGGCAATGCATCCGGTGATGAAACCGAGACGTCTCATTCCAGGTGACACATCAGCCATTTTTGCATTTGGCATGTTTTTAATCCACAGTGACTTTACATTGCATTACAATATTCTGCAGTTGGTGAGTGTTGCTTTGATACATTCACAGAGAGGCACAGAATGACTTCCCTGAACCTTAACTTTCACTGTTCCTCATTGTTGACTGAATCCTGTTATTAAAACTATACATTAAAGGCCTGTTCACAATACAGATGATAACTGTATTGATAAAAAATGTTCTACTTTGATGAGAATAGTGAAGTCCACACCACAAATATAACAATAACAACACAGAGGAAAGATGTCACTGGAATCACTTTCAGAAAAAGATTTTTGTCCAGCTGATGAACAATAAAATTAGGCTTAATCCAAGGCTTGTGAAGAGATAAATTTTATATGATGAACAGATTTAGTTTTGTCTTTAGGAAGACCCTTAATGAATCTTTAAAGTTTTGGTGGCATGGACTTCGAATGGGGGCATATCAATTACTTAGGTTTCGTTAAAAATATCTTATTTTTGGTTTCAAAGGTGAATAAAAGTCTTACATGTTTGGAATGACAGACTATTTATTTTTGGGTGAACAAACCAGTTTAAGTACTGTCTAAAATGCTGTTTTGTTTTTTTGTCAGAATCAGCAGGAGGAAGAGACAGAAATCAGAGTCTCCAGAACCCAGCGCTGTGTCTCACAGATCCATGGAACAACCCGTTAGATTCAGTGATGAACCAGTGTCTTCTGATCCTCTGTTAGTATAAACATTTACTTTCTAATTCACTGTAGTGCATCTCAGATGAATCATGATTTAAAGGGATATTTCACCTTAAAAATGAAAATATTCCCATGATTTACTCACCCTCAAATCATCCTAGGTTTATATGACTTCTATTATCTTCTTTCAGACGAACAATATCTGATATACATTTAAAAATATCCTTAGTCCTCCAAGGTTTATAATGGTTGTGAATGGCTGCCCAAAATTTGAAGACAAAAAAACTGCATGCAAAATGTTGGCAGCCATTCACAACCATTGTGAATATCTGATCTGTTGAAAGAAAGTATTGTTGGTGAATATAATCTATTTGTAACAAATCTTTAGGAAGACCCTTTTAGATCTTCAAAGTTTTGGTGGTGTGGAATTTGAATGGAGACACACAAAATACTCAGGTTTCATTAAAACTATCTTGATTTGTTTTTCAAAGATGAATGAAAGTCCTATATGTTTGGAATGACAGAATAATCATTTTTGAACTAACCAGTTTAAGTACTGTCTATAATACTGTTTTGTTTTTTTTGTCAGAATCAGCAAGAGGAAGAGACAGAGATCAGAGTCTCCAGAACCCAGTGCTGTGTCTTACAGATCCATGGAACAACCCGTTAGATTCAGTGATGAACCAGTGTCTTCTGATCCTCTGTTAGTATAAACATTTACTTTCTAATTCACTGTTGTTCATCTCAGATGAATCATGATTTAAAGGGATAGCTCACTCAAAAATGAAAATTATCCCATGATTTACTCACCCTCAATGACTATCTTCTTTCAGACGAACACAATCTGAGATATATTTAAATATGTTTATTTTATTTTGAGATATATTTAGACAAAAAAAATGCATCCATCCATAAAAAAATTAATCCATATGACTCCAAGGCCTTGAGAAGGCCTTTAATAAAGGACTTCTGAAGTGAATTGATGCATTTGTGTAAGGCAAATATCCTTATTTAAAACTTTATAAAGTAATATAATGAGCATCTGGCGCGACAGCTATAAGCATTCGACGTACATCCAAAAAGCATTAACTTCCGTGACGTAGTACACAATGCCATGACCTACTACACTAGACCATGACGTACTACGCTCTGTCCTACTCTATAACGCGTTGTACTTCATGTCATTGTGCCTTTATTAACCCCCTGGAGTCATATGGATTAATTTTTTTTTTTTTTATGGATGGATGCAGTTTTTTTGTCTTCAAATTTTGGGCAGCCATTCACAACCATTATAAACCTTGGAGGACTAAGGATATTTTTAAATATATCTCAGATTGTGTTCGTCTGAAAGAAGATAGTCATACACACCTAGGATGGCTTGAGGGTGAGTAAATCATGGGATAATTTTCAATTTTGAGTGAGCTATCCCTTTAACAAACTAAATGAAATCCTAGATAGCAAGCAACAATTGAAACAATGTTAAATTGACGTTAACGTATCAACGTTAGTTGCATTGAATCAATATCATGTTTGCACCCACAATTAATGTTGAAAATTTGAAATTTCGACAAAAGATCAATGGTAATGGCACTGAATCAATGTTACAATGTGATGTTGATTCAACATAATACTTGCACTCTCAGAAAATGAAACGCAACTACTACTGACTTAAAGCTACACAGCCTGAAATCAACTGAAGATAAAAGAAGACAATCAATCTCTCAAGATCTCAGCAGAGGATGATTAAACAACTCCACAAACAGCATTACCAGCTTCACTTATTACTAACCAGACTGACTTTATTTCTGTCACAAGTCTACAGAAGCTCTTATTGAGAATTAACAGAGGTTTAGATGTTGATGTTTTATTGAAGATTTATAGAAAATGTCAAATGTTTAGTTGGGCAGTTTGACAAGTTTGTGGTCTTTGTTTACTGTTTACCAAAACACAAAATGTGTTGCAAAGAAAGCCAGAAACAAAGATCATCAGGTGATATAGTTTTCATCATCATAACGTAGAATAATTTACTAAATGTTTCCCTAACCAAAAGTGGTTATTTGTTATTAATAGATTATATTCACCATCAATACTTTCTTTCAACAAATCAGACATTCTGAATTTTGAATTTTAAAATAGATCATGGGGAAAAAATATATTTAGGCACACACACATGCACACACACATCAAGAATCAGCATATAAATCTCAACAATGGTGACATGATTCATGCCGCAATGCATGCTGGGAGTCATGAGTTTTGTACTTTGTTGGCTCCCAGCGTGCATTACGGCACGGAGCATGTCGCCATAGTTGAGATTCATATGCTCATTCTTGATGTCTGTGTGTCTAAATATCTTTTTTATTAGGGATGCACCGATACTGATACTAGTATGGGTATCGGGCCGATACCAAGCTCATGTACTTGTACTCGTAAAAGTCCCCAATATCAAAGACCAATGCCTCACGTGACATAACTGACAGAATTTTCAGTGCACAGAGACACTGACAGCAGCAAAAACAATGTCAGCATCAGAGGTATGGAAATACTTATTTCTTGTGTTTTTGAGAAATACACAGACCAGAAGCCTCTCTCTCTCGCACGCACTCTCTCTTTCTTGCGCGCGATCCCAGTTCTCTCAGACATCGTGCGAACAGTTCTCCTCGTGCCTGAATGGTCAAATGCACACAAAGTTGTCAAAATGTCCATCGTGTGGATTATCTCACGTAAATACAGTCGATTATAGCTTAAGTGGATGCAAACATTTGAGTGAAAACAGGATATGTGTCAGTATTCATGGATTCGGTCTTAAAGGAACCGTAGACTATATTTGTCATTAATGTTAATAAAACAACAAAAGATGTTAAATAAATGAATACATGGTAAATAAACATACTGTTTCTGAAAAAACAAGATTATTTCATTTGTATCTCTATAGTATTTGTTGTGTTGTTTGTAATTTGTTGGTAAATTTCTTTTTATATAATAACAATTATATATAGGCTATTGGTAATTATGCCCTTTGAAGGTTATTGGACATAATAATAACTTTTTTTTATTAGAGTAATAATAAAGAAGCTGTTCTACATTCATTAATCTCACTGTGTTGTGCTTGGAAAACTGCAGCATCACCAAAAAGAGAGAGAGAAAGAGAGAGAAAAAGAAATTAATAAATGTATAGGCATCGGTATCGGCGAGTACTAGAAAAAAGTATTGGTACTCGTACTCGGTCCTTAAAAAATGGTATCGGTGCATTTTTTACCATAATGTATTTTAAAATTCAAAATTCTGAATATTTGATCTGTTGAAAGAAAGTATTGTTGGTGAATATAATCTACACAAAATACTCAGGTTTCATTAAAACTATCTTGATTTGTGTTTCAAAGATGAATGCCAGTCATATATGTTTGGAATGACAGAATGAATCATTTTTGAACTAATCAGTTTAAGTACTGTCTAAAATGCTGTTTTGTCTTTTGTCAGAATCAGCAGGAGGAAGAGACAGATATCAGAGTCTCCAGAACCCAGCGCTGTGTCTCACAGATCCATGGAACAACCCGTTAGATTCAGTAATGAACCAGTGTCTTCTGATCCTCTGTTAGTATAAACATTTACTTGCTAGTTTACTGTAGTGCATCTCAGATTAATAATTATTTAATAAAGTAAATGAAATGGCACTTGAACTTGAAGAAGGGTGCCAAACTTATTTCTAATAACCAGTATATTTCTGATGGTCGTCAGATGTCCTTGTATCACTGTCGTTGTCATCTTTTCATTTTCAGCAGGAGGGAGACACATGAGCTGAGATCTGTGCCATCCTCTACACCCCACTATCAGACTCACATCAGGCAAAACAAAACTGAGGCAGTCCTGCAGACACACACACTGGAAACTGGAGACCTGCAGAGAGTCAAAGACCAGCACAAAACCAGCATGAAGAACAAGTATGAGAGATTATTTGAGGGAAACAAACTCCAAGAGAATGAAACCCTCCTGAACAGGATCTACACACAGCTCTACATCATAGAGGGAGAGAGAAAAGGAGTGAATGAAGAACATGAGATTTTACAGATGGAGAAAACAGCCAGAACACCACACTCACAAGACACTCCTATTGACTGCAATGACATCTTTAAAGCATCACCTGAACTAGGATGTGAGGAGAAAGACCAAATCAAGACTGTTCTTACTAAAGGCATCGCTGGAATTGGAAAAAGCGTCTCTGTGCAGAAGTTCATTTTAGACTGGGCTGAGGGAAAAGCCAATCAGGATGTAGATTTCATGTTTGTGCTTCCATTTCGAGAGATGAACTTGATCCAAGATCAACAGTACAGTCTTCACAGACTTCTGCTGGACTTTCATCCTGAACTTCAAGATCTGGATTTAAAGATTTATGAGGAATGTAAAGTTGTGTTCATCTTGGATGGTCTGGATGAAAGCAGAATCAAACCGATGTTTTCAGAAGCTCCGAAAGTTTCTGATGTGACTGAGACTTCATCAGTGGGTGTGTTGATGTCAAACCTCATGAAAGGAGAGCTACTTCCCTCTGCTCTCATCTGGATCACCTCCAGACCAGCAGCAGCCAATCAGATCCCATCTGAATACATCAACCGTCTGACAGAAATTCAGGGGTTCAATGAGCCTCAGAAGGAGGAATATTTCAGGAAGAGAATCAGTGATAAGCATCAAGCCAGCAGAATCATCTCACACATCAGAAGAGCAAGAAGCCTCCGCATCATGTGCCACATACCCGTCTTCTGCTGGATCTCATCCACTGTGCTTCAGAAGCTCCTGAAAGAAGATCTGAGTGCAGAAATCCCTCAAACTCTGACTGAAATGTACATCCACTTCCTGCTGATTCAGATCAACATGAGGAATCAGAAGTATGAAGAGAGAGATCCAGAGAAACTCCTGCAGTCCAACAGAGAAGTGATTGTGAAACTTGCTGAAGTGGCTTTCAAACAGCTGATGAAGGGCAATGTGATGTTCTATGAGGAGGACCTGAGAGAGAGCGGCATAGACATCACTGATGCCTCAGTGTATTCTGGGATTTGCACTGAGATCTTTAAAGAGGAATCTGTGATTCATCAGAGGAAAATCTACAGCTTCATTCATCTGAGCATTCAGGAGTTTCTTGCTGCTCTCTATGTGTTTCACTTTCATGTAAATACAACTATGGAGGAACTGAAAAATTTTGCTTCTGTACAAAATCTGCTTAAAGGAGCAGTAGATAAAGCTCTTGAGAGTGAGAATGGACACCTGGATCTGTTCCTGCGGTTCCTGATGGGCATCTCACTGGAGTCCAATCAGAGACTCTTACAGGATCTACTGACACACACAGAGAACAGCTCAGAGAGCATCAGGAGAACCACACAGTACATTAAAGAAAAGATCAAAGATGGACATGGAGTCTCCACTGAAAGATCCATCAATCTTTTCCTCTGTCTGCTGGAAGTGAAAGATCAGACTCTGTCCAGAGAGATTCAGGAGTTTGTGAAATCAGACAAACGCTCAGAGAAGAAACTCTCTCCTGCTCACTGCTCAGCAATCACCTACATGCTTCAGATGTCAGAGGAGGTGCTGGATGAGCTGGACCTCAAGAAATACAACACATCAGATGAGGGTAGAAGAAGACTGATACCAGCCGTGATCAACTGCAGGAAAGCCCTGTGAGTTTTTAATCATGTCGTACAGTGAATATTATTTTCTGAAGGGAATTACAGTTCCTGTTGGTGTACTAACTGATACATCTTAAGTATTCTTTTTTTTATTAGATTTTCATTATAGTAAAAGACAGTGATATTATTGAAATACATATTGAAGAATGAAGTTAAGAATTTAATTCTCATATGTTTTACTCTCTTTCAGTCTTGCTGACTGTAATCTCAGTGATCGACATTGTGAAATTGTGTCATCAGCTCTACAATCCTCAAACTCTGTCCTGAGAGAGCTGGACCTGAGTAACAATGACCTGCAGGATTCAGGAGTGAAGCTGCTCTCTGATGGACTGAAGAATCTAAACTGTCAGCTGGAGATACTGAGGTAAGACTGTGAGATCACTCAATGCATCTAACATGACGAAAATCTGTTTTTGCTTATTTGTTTTATCCATCTTTAGGTTATCAGGCTGTATGGTGACAGAGGAAGGCTGTGGTTATGTGTCTTCAGCTCTGAGTTCAAACCCCTCACACCTAAGAGAGCTGGATCTGAGCTACAATCACCCAGGACGATCAGGAGTCCAGCTGCTCAATGACAAATTGAAGCATCCAAACTGCTCACTGCATATACTCAAGTATGTGGGGCAGTAGCATGGTTTTACTCAAGATCACTAACACTGCTAATCAGAGGTGTACAGTAATGAAGTACAAATATTTTGAAACTGTTTTCAAAATATTAAGAATATTTTTCAAAAATTGCTTTTTCAATATCTACTTTACTCGAATACAAATGTTTTGTTAACTTTTACTTCTCTATATTTTAAAGAGAAAATTTATACTTTTACTCTGATACATTTCTCCAGACTCTGTTGTAAATTTGCCACTGCAAAGTGCAAAAAATAACAGCAAGAAAAGGTTTGCTTATCAGTCATAACGATATCCAGTTTATGAATGAATCTTTTAACGCGTTTTTTTGTTTTTTGTTTTGATTTTTGTATGTTCGAGTTTATGCTCAAGGTAAAAACAGGACATTAGAAACATGACCACAGACTGAAATTGATTTTGATATTTAATTTGTCTGATTTAATATGACCAGAAAGTTTTTAGCCTTAGTGCTGACTGACGGACTAAATGGTTTCTACACCAGCTTTAAGTTGTCAATACACCCTTCATACATAAATGTAGTTGGGTCTTTTGTGTCACATTTTGTGAATTGCTGGAATACATGGAGCCAGTAGGAATGCTGGATCATGGACTGTTAGGTTCTGATTAGGTAATGGACAAGTAAAACCCCCTGATTACTGGTCAGAGCACAAATAATGAGGAGACAGGTAATCAGCTTGATCATTTAGAACCCAGTGCATTGATCTGCATCTTAAAGGGTAATTCACCCAAAAATGAAAATTATGTCATTAACTACTCACCCTCATGTTGTTCCAAACCCATATGACTTTCGTTCATCTTCGGAACACAAATGAAGATCTTTTTGTTGAAATCTGAGAGCTTTCTGTCCCTCCATTGAAAGCTACATGACTGAAACTTTTAAACTTCAATAAGTTCATAAAGACATTATAAGACTAATCCATATGAAATGAGTGGTTTAGTCCACATTTTTCTGAAGAAAAACGATCACTTTCTATGATCAACAGATTGAATTTCAAAGTTTCAGTTGTGTAGCTGTCTATGCTACACAACATTTTCTTGGTGTGGTTTTCATCACGCATGCACAAATTTGCTCTCCATTCTGCTCTCATTGTTTGCGCGTCTAAAACCTTTGCTTGCGAGTTGAAAAGTGACCAAACTTCTTGTGCCTAGATATTATGTCGCCCAGTGGAATAAAGCTCTACTTTAATTCAAAACTTTTCAACACGCAACCAAACAATGTCAGGAGAACGGAGAGCAAATTTGCATGATGAACTAAGAAAAACAAAGATTTACTCACACTGCAAAGAAAAAAAATTCATTTATTTTTGTAATTCAAACAGTTCTAAGAAGACTTTTTATTTGCAATATTTTATTTTTTAATTACAATAGTTTTTGCTCTCGAGCACCATTTGTTTGATTGAGTAAAACACACACACACACACACACACACACACACACACACACACACACACACATACATACTGGGTATATCCGTGACTCAGGATGTTTCAGAAAGTGGTCCCAGTCATTTGCAAATTATGCACATAGTCATATAACAGTCTATTTTAATCACTAATCTATATAAATTATATTTATATAGATCAGTGATTTCAATAGGAAAAAAAAAATCTTAAAAATATTGCAGATGAATGGGCCTACAGCCACAGTTTTAGGAAGGAGGGGAATTGTATGATTATTTTGCATGAAATATTGACGTTTATAAATAAGCGTTTTGGCACACCTGGGGTGCATTTCCCATACAACGACATCACTACAGTGATTTCAGAATGGCTTCTTGATCCTGTTACACAGAATTACCTCTAACAAACTGCATTTTCAGGACAAAAGTCCCCTGGTTATTTCATAACTTAACAAAAAAAAAAAAAACAAACAAACAAGACATAGTCATTTTAATATAACACAGCCAATATTTATTTGAAAATGCCAAGAAAACAAATATAGTTTTTAACTTGGTATTTTATATGTTTATTTAAAGATGTAATAGTAAAATCAAAGTCCGGACCATTATCATGAATGACAAGCTTACATTTTGGAACATTATTTTACCCGTATTTTGACATTTTCAGTATTTATTCATTAAATAACATAAAATAATTCAAATCAATGTTTAGTGACCACTTTTTGATTTTAAAACGGCACCATTTCTCCTGTGGTTTTTAAAGTCATTTTTAACGGTTGATCCAGCATCTTGAAATGTTGCCACAGTTCTTATGTTTTTTTTTGTTTTGTTTTTTCTCTTCATGAAATAGTTGTATTGAGTCACTTGATCTTCAATTAATCCTCACTGTGTTATGAGTGCTGTTGGTTTTTTGAGCTGGTCTGCCTTTGGAGCTCTGTAGATAAGTTGTATAGTATGACACTGTTTCTTACCAGAATCCTGAATTTGCTATTTGAATGCTAACTTGAATGCTTGTTGAGAAATCTGTATTCATTGATTTTAAAATGCTTATTGATATTTTAGCTGCTTCTAGCACACTTTTAATAATCAAACATTATTCATTTGTGGTTTGTATTTGTCTCTTTTTAGTTTGGATCATGCAGACCCTTCTCGAATCACACCAGGACTGAGAAAATGTAGGTCTCTCTCTCTCTCTCTCTCTCTCTCTCTCTCTCTCAGAGTTCAATTCAATTTAATTTAATTCAAGTGTGCTTTATTGGCATGACAAAAACTATACATTAGTATTGCCAAAGCAATTGCAGCTGGGCTACTTACAAATAGTGCATATATGTATTAACAAAAAAAAAAGAATAATAGTAATAATAATATATAAACATATTAAGCATGTAGTGCAAAATGAATTACTAATGTATGTAAGTATATAAACTAGAAAAGAGAGAAAAAAAAGATGAGGGATTAGACTTATTTACAGAAGCAAAATGTACATCTAAGTAATATAAAAGAGTAATATGGTTTAATATAATCTACATGTGCTGGAAACATCAGATCAGGGCAGATTGAGCTGATGAGTTTGAGTTTTAAATGTTGGATGGATCTGTATTTGGAGCATTCTATTAGGAAGTGTATTTCTGTTTCCATCTGATTCAGATCACAGTGTGAACACAATCTCTGCTCCGGGGGCAGCCATGTTTTTCTGTGTCTGCCCGTCTTTATGTTATGACCGTCATGTTATCAGCTTGTGTCTGCTGAGTCTCTATCTGGTCAACGTGCTTCTGAGTTTCTTATCTGACACTGTGTACAGATACTCTGCCATACTGTACTCTCTTTTTAGGGTTGAATAGCATTGAATTTTACTCTGTTGTTGTGTTTGGGTTTGCCAATGAGTGATGTAATTCTGTTTGATTTGTGCAGTAATCTGATTCTGATGTTGTGATTCAGAGCACCAGTAGATGTTCGTGAAACATCAGGACTGAAGCTCTTTATCAGCTGTTGTTTTTTCCCCCCCTCTCTCTCTCTCTCTCTCTCACGGTTTTAAAACTGCCCATGATACATTTCTCCTCTCTCTTCTTGTGTTCAGATGCCTGTGATCTCACACTGGATCCAAACACAGCACACACTCAACTCATCCTGTCAGATGCAAACAGAAGGGCATTGCACATCAAAGAGCATCAGTCTTATCCTGGTCATCCAGAGAGATTTGAGCACCATGAGCAGGTTCTGTGTCGAGAGAGACTGACTGGACGCTGTTACTGGGAGGTTAAATGGAGTGGATGGGCTTATATAGCAGTGACATATAAAGGAATCAACAGGAAAGGAGGCAGTGACTCTTGGTTTGGATACAATGACAAATCCTGGAGTCTGTACTGCACTGAAAACAGATATTCTGCCTGGCACAATAATAAGAAAACTGACATACCAGCCCCTTCACCACAATCTAATAGAGTAGGAGTGTATGTGGACGTCTCAGCCGGCTCTCTGTCGTACTACAGTGTCTCTGACACACACACACTCACACACATACACACATTCAACACCACATTCACTGAAGAACCCCTCTATGCTGGATTCAGGGTGTTTAAATCCTCATTGTCTCTGTGTCAGATTTAACAATCTGCTTTGAGCAGCGGTGTAAGTACAGATGGTGCAGGCAGTGCAGGCGCACTGGACCTGGGCAGCGGGGACGCCCGCAGCACACGCAAGCAGGTCCCTGGCGACGAAGTGACTCTGCAAGTTAATGGTGATATTCACATTTCAAATGAAATGCGCTAGTTTGAGATTCTAAATCACGCTCTACCGCTTACTGGTGACCATATATATCAGATCATGTGAGCGAAGGCTCAATATTCTGCTCTATGCCAGCACTTCTACTTCAACATCTAAGCTTCTGTTAATTCTCAATAAGATCTTCTGTAGATGTGTGACATAATTATATAATTACTTTATTTGATTTTATGTATGTGCGAATTACAATAAGGATATAATTACAAGTAAGACCATTGATGGCGTGTCATTACCATGCTTAGAGTGTTAACTTTTTTCTTATCTAAAGCATTTGTTATGAAAAATGGCAACCTACACATTTAGAAACTATAGCTTCTAACATGCCACAGCTGTGATACGAATCTATAGTGAAAAATATATTCCCTTAACAGATTATGTATTATAAATTCTACAAGTTAGTCAAAATTTACCACAATAAATACAATAGAGTTTCATAAATTCTAGTAAAGGTGGTCATGTAATTTATGCGTATTTGGCATGCTGTCTGGGGGAGGTATACAAACCTAAAAACCCTGTAAGACCAAATGGTCAAGAGACACCTTTATGACCTTAATGCAGAAATCCACGGTCCTATCAGGAAACAGAAACTTTCCCATTGCCTGAAATCAACAATAGACCTTAACTAGTAACATTTCATTTTCCACCAACATCTCCCCTTCCCAGAGACAGATTCCATTTTCCCTTCAAGGGTCAGTTCACCCCAAAATTAACATTCTGTTAAAAAAGACACACTTTGTAATTTTTCATCACCAGAGGTCGCATTTTCAAAACAATAACAAAGGCGAAGCTTGATAATGCTGTGGAGGAGAGTGAAACAATGTCATTTTCACCACTCAGAGAAGTATGGAATTCATGAATCATGTTCACGGGTGAGATAATAAATGAGTTTTTGTATAATCTGTACATTTGATCACACTATTTTATGTCATCATAATGAATCTGCTGCAAGGAACGTGAAATGTAATGCTGTATTAGCCTGTTACTGTGTGATTATTTGTCAAATGATTTGGTGGGTTAATGATGCAAGAGTTTTGTGTGTTTAAAACAATCGTACTAAATGCAGCATGTTTGAGCTTTTGAGCATGATATTCTCGTACGTGTGGTTTCAGTTATTCCTACAATTTTTTTTTCTGTATTGAGAATACATTTTTGTACAGAAGTTAAGTTTTGTTCATGGAAATTTTTCAGAGAATTCAGTCACAAATTCATGAAATTATGAATTAAAGACTGATTTGTTAAAAAAAATATATATATTTTTATTTTTGGCTTACTCTTTGTTTAGCTTTTTATTATTATTATTATTATTATTATTATTATTATTATTATTTAATTATTTAACTCCAACTGGTCCTCAGGACGATAGCTGCACAAGTGCAGCAGAACCTAATATCACCAAGTGCAACATGTTTCTGGATCAGCAGCTTTGCCAATCACATTTGAGGGACAAGTTTGCAGTTTTCAGTGCACACACTGATGAAGTCTCAGTCAGATCAGAAACTTTATGTGCATCTGCAGTGGTGTGCGCGGGGGGGCTTGAGTCTCTGCCCTTTTGATTGCGAAACTGAAAGTGCCCTTTGCGGTCGCATCGTGGTGCCCCCGCGTTCCCATTTCAATTTAAATAACATAATCATTCATCATCCTTTTCTGTTATTCACTGGTGTTTAGTTTCAACAATCAACACCACATTTTGAGAATAATTATAATCAATAAAAACAACAACAACAAAGTGTAACTGCTCAAGCAATAATTCATCACCTATTATATACATTATACCCAGCCAGCAAAAATCTGCATTTTATCCATCTGTAAAGCATAACATCAGGCATCACATTAGGCTTCCTTGACTTTATGGCTCTATTAGAAGTGATTGTACTTTCTCCTTGTTGAATTTTAATTTAACTGCATAAATGAGGCCTGGTTTTATTTTCATTATTTGCAGAAGATAAAAAAGAAAAAAAAAACATAAAACTATTTTGGGAGATTGTTGATTAAACTGTTTATATGTTTAGAGCTGAAGATGGAGTCACATGCCTTTGAGCACCTTACAGTGGTCCAAAGAAGGATGAAGGAGAGAGAAAAGAGATGTGTTTTATATGAGACTAGCAAATACAGCCTTCAAAAAAATTTTAATTCCAGAACAACATAATTTTTCATTATAGAAAGCATAACCTTGAAAACAATGATCTGACTTGCCAAACGATCTCAAGGGGAAATAACTATTTTATAAGGTGGCGATTTCGTATGAATGCATACAATGTGAATTGTACAAAAACGTACAATCAATAGAAAAAGTAAGCTTGAAGATCACCCTAAACATGTCAAACACTGGAGCGTAAGCAGATCAACGTAAATTATTATTATTATTATTATTTGTCTGCTTGGAAACAGCATGAGAACTGCACAAGGAACACTGGTGTTGGGGAACACTGCCACCTAAACCTGCTTCATGGTATAGGCCCCTGAACCACACACACACACACACACACACACACACTCATCATACTACGAGTAGGGGGAGGCTGCAGACCTGGAGCCGGTAGATATACGACCCAAGCAGTTTTACGCCCCTGTTGTTCCTCATGCGTCCAGTAGGGGGAGGCTGTATATCAGTATATGAACTTATGATATGAACCTAGTCATATATCAGAACAGCAGACCATATCTATATGTATGATAGCAGCAGACCTTCTTGAAGCGATACGAATTGAGGTATGTTAAATAATCTGCTTAAGTTATTGTTGTTGATTGTATTGTAATGATGCAACATTTATTATTTATAAACGATTGATGCGATATCAATTCAAAAGATGGGTCAATAATTTATTTCGAGAGGCAAAAGTACTTGATTGAGTCAGATGTTCTGTCTGACTCAAACTTAGCTAACCACGTGTAGGTTAAGCTGCCCCTAGTCTTCTCTTTACCCGCTCTGTCTCACTCACTTTTAAAATTAATTACATTTTTATTTTTATCTTGTTGTCTGTCTTTAGCTTCCGTGACATGGCTTCTTCTGGTAAGACCCTGTTTACTCCTTGCATTTAAACATACTCCACATGGTTTCTGGAGCAACATTAGAGTGGATAATCACAAATTTGTGATTTTTTTTTTTTTTTTTTGACAGTCTATGATGTGAACACACAAAATACACATTTATAATAGGCATGTATGTACTGTATGTATGTATGCAAATCTCTAAGTCTCTAAGTAAAAAGAGTTGAACTGCACACTCACTCAAGTATTTTGTCAAATAATACAAACATAGGTCATGCATGATAAAACCCACATTAAAAACTTTGGTCCCTTATGGTTTGAATGTAGATTTTGGTTCGAGTTGTTTCTTATAAATGAGATGATCTAATTCTCTAATGTATATCTTAATTTACAGTTTTCTTAAAATAGCTTACTGATCTGGACAAATGTATGTGCACTTAATGTGTGTTTTATCATATATTGTATCTCATAAAGGTGTGTGTTTGCTTTAGCTATTTAAGAAAATTAAAATCTCTCTTTCTAAACTTGTATAAACTAAAAACACCCATCTCTTTCTCTCTTCAGGGGAAGAAATATCTATACAGAGAGGTTGCAAGTTGCAACTTACCTGCGCTTAACAGATGCACCTCCTGCTGTTCCCTATTTCACTGTCCTTTCTCTACTTCTGATTTTTTTCAAGCCCTCAAAGAAAAATAAAGTACAAACTCATCTTCAACTTCACTTTTCTGGGGCAGTCGTCCATGAAGGTAGCATCATTTATGATTGATTTTTTTTTTTTTTCTAAAAATGTTGTAATGAATGTTAATGTTAAATGGATGCATGATTGATGTTTTAGTTTACTCAAATAAAGCAATGACAACATTGTCAGGGCACGTTGCATAAAAGTTTAACAAATAAATTGTGCTGTGTCTTTCTCTGAAACATTAAGCTGATCACATGAAGTAGGAATGCAAGAAAAGGAGTGATTTTTGTTTTGTTTTTCTTTTTTCTTTCAGATTATACAATCCACCGGTGTGGTCTAGGTTGTGTGTCACAATTACACTACCATTGTGTATATTGTTCCTACAAATGTTTTTAATGTAATTTTCAATTTTCTCTGCACAGTCCATCATCTATGGACAAAAAAAAAAGCAAAGTGGCTTGACACTTTTTCCAAGTGTTCCATCAAGAAAGTGCCTGTGCCGTTGTTCATTGAAGATCAGGAGCAAATTGATGTTATCTACACTCACCTGACTTCAATTCTGGACAGCACACCCACACACACCCACAGTGACCAGATCAGATTCATTATGGATGTCCTTTTTTCCAGAGGTAGGTCTTGTGTGTTAGTTGTGCTCTGCATGGTGTCATATTCACATTGTTTTTAATGTCAAATAGTTTATCCATAATGTTAGACCATTGCTCTAAAAATAATAGTTTTGTGCTTAAAGGTGCTACAGTGGATCTTTTTGTCGACTGAGAGACCAAAGACTGTTAGTGAGTTTTTGAAATGAGTGCATGCATTAGAACAACCCCCCTCCTTCACAGCTCATTTCGAGGGAACGCCTCCCAAAACGCGTAAACACTCGTATTGGAACACGAGTGTTTACCACCGGCATTCGCTGTGTCGTGTTAGTGGATTCATTATGTCGGACTCACCGCAGGTAACTCATAATCTGCAGTTATTATTCCTGTCTCCTGACAAAAAACATTGCTGCGCCGTTGATGTCTCTCACAAGGAACGTCATGCAGTGATTGACAAGCCAGAGGGCCAATCGTTTATGCGATGTTCGTGTAAACGATTGGCTGATGTTTTTAAGATGATGTATATTAATATTATTCCTTTCTGTGCACCTAATAAATAGCCCTTTATCAGTTAGTAAAGACAGTTTTAAGTAATATTGCAAAAATGTATAAAACAAAACATCCTCTTTAGCACCTTTTAATATAGAAAAGGCACTTTTGATTTTGTTGTAAAAAAAAAACTAAACATGCAAAATGATGCTTGGCTTATTTGAGCTGTGATAAATCTCAATTCTTTCTCTGGTAGTCCATCATCTGTGCTCTTGCTGTTGTGAAACTTGTGTCCATCTTGGAGGCTGAGGGGAAATTCCTGCGAGGACCTGTCATTGACGCAAGGTACTGTAAGGAACCTATAAAGGAAAAAATGTTGAAACATGACATCCTGCCATTATTTATAAATAACCATTGTTTCTACCACTATGCAACTTTTGCTTTTTTATTTATTTTTATCAGTGAGCGGGAGCACTTTGACAGCAGGATAAAAAAAACAATTAAAGAAGAGTGGCAAGCCATAGGAGAGTCATCTACAGGAGTCATGCTGTTAAGAAATAACCAAGTCATGGTGTTAATAAATATTTTTTTTTTGTGAACAACAATATTGTCTCTTTCTTTTAAATGACCCTTGGAATTTTAGAAAAGGGTTAAATTGTGTTTGTCTTCATAAAATGCTATGTAGGACATGTTTTGTAGCTGTATGACGACCAATTGTGAATTGTACAGCAGATATTTCATTTAGGATCCATATGATTACACAGTACTGTATGTCTAATGGCCTAAATATGGTTAATATCTAAATGTAACAATATAAATTCACAACATCATATATCAGTCAGTCTCCTGTATATAAAAAGTTTATAAATAAATATAAATAATACATTTTACAGTAGGTCATAGGTTTGCAGCCTCCCCATAGTGTTATTCGCCGTATTTCCTTCTCCTCCTACTGGACGCATGAGGAACAACAGGGGCGTAAAACTGCTTGGGGCCTATATCTACCGGCTCCAAGTCTGCACCCTCCCCATATAGGGGGATACTACATTGTCTATCTACATACAACATGTGATGACGCTCTGCGCCACTAGAGGGAGTAAGTGAGATTAGTTAATTTACCAGGAAATAAAACACACCTAACCAGGTAGAAACGAAAGTAAAAGAAGAGGAAGAAGAGACGCCATTCCGAGGCTTTAAACATGTTAACTCTGGGTGTTTAAACGGTAGAATATTTAGTGGTAAGTTCAGAACTCATTCTTCATGTAACCATTTAGTGATATTAAAATGAGCTGCTATTTAGTTTTGCCCTTCTTTACATGGCATTTAAAACACAAATCATGATATTTCGACAGCACAAACTAACCAAAATGGTGGAAACATTAAACATTTGCCTAACATATGATTTCCTGTTATCTTCATTTTAGCCTAGTTTTAGTTTTATATAATAATAGTTACAATAATAATAGTTTGTATATTATATAATCATTAAAAACAACGACAACATTTAATTACGAACATTTATAGATCATGTGACATAAAATAAACACTGAAGAAATTTCTCTAACACTTTTTACACAGAGGCATAACTGTACGAATAATAATCTCATTAGAAGCAATATTAATGAACCAGTGTTCGTTGATTCTGCTGCAGAAACACAAGTAGATTGAGACACGCACCTTTACAAAAAACAACTGCCTTTTAACTGTACAACTGAACTACGTAGTTCAGCACAGCACAACAGCAGTGCTGAATACTGCATCCAGATTATCACACTTGTGTTAAACTATACAAAATACTAAAGAATAATGTAAATTCATTTTCAAAATGTTGGTCCTTTTACATTTATTTCAAACTGTGTCCAGCTTTCCATTTCCTGCACTCACACACTGCTGCTAAAATTAATAAGCAGTTAGAAAATGTTAAATGAAATAACTGAGCTGCAGTTTTGTTGTATTGAGTTTAACTTAGTTTTAAATGAGTATTGCTTTGAATGAAGAAAAATAGCTCTTAATAATAGCAGATTAGGGTTCAGAATGTAACAATAAAGAACCATATTTCTGTATTAAATATTTGTGGTGCTATAAAAAAACATTTAAAGTTATTTAGTTTATTTTTTAATAATAATAATTATGTTTAGAACAATTATTGTGAGTAAATCACTTTGTCTTTTTTCTGTTTGATGAGACAGAGAGCAGATTATGATGTTGTCCCTTTAAGACCGATCACTATCTGACCATTCAAGCACAATAAGACACCAAAGAGTACTGAATTTGCTTCAGGTGTATGTCAGTCAGCGCAAGGACCAACAGCACAGAGTTCATTTTAACAGCTTATTGTGTTTAATAACTTCATTAAACATCATACACATTCCAAATTCGTGATTGGATGCTGTCTGAGAGGGGCGGCTTTCTGTGTGCGTGCTTCATCTGTGCGTCAGTCACATTGAGTTCTCTTATTGCGCTTAACATCAAACACATCCCTCTCTTTATTTTCTCATTCATGCATGTTTTTTCATCACTCTTACATGTATATAACTTAACTAGTACTGTTCTATGATAAATTTACATACCGTGAAATAAACAATATAATAAAATCTCAAATGACAGACACTTTATATCGTGGTAACGATACCGTCATACCACCAGCGATATAGGGAAGGTAGTTAGATTGCAGAGTCATCCACTAACATTGCTTTATAATTTGTTGTATATTGTATAATTGTACTACATAATTTAACTCTGTGTTTCACATAAAAGGTCTGAAATCAGTTTCTCCACGTTCTTTTGGCAAACGAGAGTAGGAGAACACTGTAATGAGTCTCCATAATGAGAGAGAAGTTGAGGTCACTGCCTCTGAAATGAGTTCTTCATCTCCTGGATCAGACTGTGAGTCTGTGGATAGTGATCAATCCAAGACGACAGACTTTCCTGAATTCAGAGAATCACCAGAGGCCTCTGACCCCAGGTAAGACACTGGTCATTTTAGCACTGACAGATGCTTTTATTCAAAGTGATTTACAGTTCATTCCAGAAGCCTGCAGTGAGTGAGTTGTGATATACCATCACAGAGAAGCACAAAATCACTTTCCTGATCTTTCACTATCATTGTTCCTCACTGGTGGAATGATCTGCCCATCTTTCACAAACAGATGAGTTGCTTGCAGATTTCAAGAAGTGTCTAAAGAAAGTGAGCACTTGACTAAATCCTGTTTAACGACAATAAATATCTGTCTTTATAGTAATGTATATATACAGTCAGATCCATAAATATTGGGACCTCGACACATTTCTAATCTTTTTGGCTCTATACACCACCACAATGAATTTGAAATGAAATGAACAAGATGTGCTTTAACTGCAGACTTTCAGCTGTAATGTGAGGGTATTTACATCCAAATCAGGTGAACGGTGTAGGAATTACAACAGTTTGTATATGTGCCTCCCACTTTTTAAGGGACCAAAAGTAATGGGACAGATTAACTATCATAAAAAATCTTTCACTTTTTAATACTTGGTTCCAAATCCTTTGCAGTCAATTACAGCCTGAAGTCTGGAACACATAGACATCACCAGACGCTGGGTTTCATCCCTGGTGATGCTCTGCCAGGCCTCTACTGCAACTATCTTCAGTTCCTGCTTGTTCTTGGGGCATTTTCCCTTCAGTTTTGTCTTCAGCAAGTGAAATGCATGCTCAATCGGATTCAGGTCAGGTGATTGACTTGGCCATTGCATAACATTCCACTTCTTTCCCTTAAAAAACTCTTTGGTTGCTTTTGCAGTATGCTTCGGGTCATTGTCCATCTGCACTGTGAAGCGCCGTCCAGTGAGTTCTGAAACATTTGGCTGAATATGAGCAGATAATATTGCCCGAAACACTTCAGAATTCATCCTGCTGCTTTTGTCAGCAGTCACATCATTAATAAATACAAGAGAACCAGTTCCATTGGTAGCCATACATGCCCACGCCATGACACTACCACCATCATGCTTCACTGATGAGGTGGTATGCTGTGGATCATGAGCAGTTCCTTTCCTTCTCCATACTCTTCTCTTCCCATCACTCTGGTACAAGTTGATCTTGGTCTCATCTGTCCATAGGATGTTGTTCCAGAACTGTGAAGGCTTTTTTAGATGTAGTTTGGCAAACTCTAATCTGGCCTTCCTGTTTTTGAGGCTCACCAATGGTTTACATTTTGTGGTGAACCCTCTGTATTCACTCTGGTGAAGTCTTCTCTTGATTGTTGACTTTGACACACATACACCTACCTAGATAGTGTTCTTGATCTGGCCAACTGTTGTGAAGGGTGTTTTCTTCACCAGGGAAAGAATTCTTCGGTCATCCACCACAGTTGTCTTCCGTGGTCTTCCGGGTCTTTTGGTGTTGCTGAGCTCACCGGTGCGTTCTTTCTTTTTAAGGATGTTCCAAACAGTTGATTTGGCACATATACAAACTGTTGCAATTCCTACACCGTTCACCTGGTTTGGATGTAAATACCCTCAAATTAAAGCTGAAAGTCTGCAGTTAAAGCACATCTTGGTCATGTCGTTTCAAATCCATTGTGGTGGTGTAAAAGATTAGAATTGTGTCGATGTCCCAATATTTATGGACCTGAATGTATTTTAAGTTTTTTTTTTTTTCTTTTCTTTCACCTTTTTTTTTTTACCTTCACCCAGGTGAAAAAGTACACTTCTATAATGTACTTAAAGTGCTCTATTTTCACGCACAAATTTAGTACTTAATGTACTAAATTTTTTTCTTTGTACTTCTTAAGATAATCTTGAGAAAATCTAAGTGTACTCAACTGTGCTATTTTGAGACACTTTGAAAAATGATAGATAGTATATTAAAAGCACATTTTAGTTGCATGTCAATTTTTATACAATTTTGGAACTTTCTATTGCAACAATTCTCATGTTACTGTTTCCACTGGATGAAATAAAGTATTTTTCAGAATACTTCATTAATGAGAATGAATAACAGGCTTTTATTACCAATCAAATGAATCATTGTAAACAAAATTCATCTTAGCACTGCACAGAAGCACAGAAGCTGCATGAAGTGACATTACGATGTAGCATTTATGCATTTGCACTTCAATTACAATTGCATAAATAATGTTATGAGATTAATGTTTCAAATATAAAAATCTGAATATAGAAATAAATATGTTGGGGGGAAAAAATTATAAAATAGGCCCACTTTTAGATGGGAGACTAAAGTCGCCAATAGGTGGCAGCAAGTGTTAATGATTAAGTCAATAAATCATTCAACCGATTCATTCAAAACAGCTGATTCATTGAGAAAATGAAGCAAATGGCTGTTTTTTAGGAATGGCTAAGTGAGTCAGTGACTCGCTCAATTTGTTCAAAAACAGATTCATTTAGAAACAAAACAAAAACAGCACTCTTGCTCATGTCACAAACTTTCAGGAGCATTTTTGCCAGCATTTCTTGAAATTTCCAACCTTGACTGGAGAGCAGTATGTATATTAAAACATATAATAGATTTATAATGTTAAAATCACAATTGATATGATTGATAAGAACCGAGTGCAAAGCCGCTATAGCCTATTAATGAATGGAATTGCATTTGTCTGAATCATCTTCGCAAAGATGTTTCTAGAAACAAATTATTACACATTTTCCAGAAGTGGTCAAATGAGCAACGGAAAAATTATGAGAATTCATTCTTATATAAAGATATGATGTTAATTAAGTGAATTTCAGACCCTTTCTCCAGATAAAATGCAGTGCAAACAACAATGCGCAAGTGCGACTTTATCTCATTGGAAAATTAACTGAAGCATTGGGAAACAATAAGGCGCTAATTCTACAGAGCATTTACTACACAGGGCACAGCAGACACTTGTAATGTTTTTGCAGGCACGCATGTTCAATTAAAGTGTACCTGCCGCACATACAACATTCCTTACGGTACTGACAATATACCGTTTAAAAAATACAATGGCATCGCCAGTATTTTGAAGTTTTAGTATAACGATACTACTGGTACACCGTGCAACCCTAATAGCTAGTGGTCTAAAATTCTTCTTTTTTTTTTTTTTTGTCAGTTTCAGCAGGAGGAAGAGACAGAGATCAGAGTCTGCAGAACCCAGCGGTGTGTCTCTGAAGAGTAACAGATCCATGACACAGCCTGTTTCATTCAGCGATAGACCAGAAGCCTCTGAACCTCCGTTAGTATTAACAATTTTTACTGATGATCTGATGACATGCATTTCAAATATAGCGTATCTCAAATACATATATAGGCTATATATCAAAACCCTGAAATAACACTAACAATAATGAGATAAAGAGTATTTTTATAGCCTATTTATTGTCATCTGTCTGTGTCAGAAATTAACTGTAATCGATTTAATTGATTAATTGATTTTCAGGGGATTTTAGGATTTTTTCCTAATCTTATTAAATATGTATGCTTTCTTTAATGTTAAATTCTTAAATTTAGTAAATTAATAATACGACACTATAGGTTGTTACCAATTAAAACAGTATCAACCAGAGGCTTGCAGATGTGGCAAAGAAGCAGCACCTGAAGTTGCTTTGAGATTTATGAGTTGTTAGATTGTTCAGAGAGGGCAGTATATGTGTAGAAATTACAATTGCATAATGTAATGATATTAATGTTTTACACATCATTTTGAATTCAGAAAATTTTAAATGACAAAATGAAACGATAATTGGATTATGAAATTAATGTCGCCAGTAGGTGTCAGCAAGTCATTGTGTTAATGATTGAGTCAATTATTTAAGCGATTCGTTCAAAATGCTGATTCATTCAAGAATATATCAAGTGGATCTCTATAATCTTTTGGGCCACTGAATCACTCAGTCAGCTGATTTGTTCAAAGACTCTGATTCATTCAGGAATGAAACACGGCTCTGTGCGCTACGAGTCAGTCACACAACATTTCTGATCTGCATTGGAAGTTTAGTCGGCAGAGAAAATAAAACACTGTTCTGTGTGACATTCATTAATACTCAATATTAATTAAATAAACTCAGAATATTGCCTTAAAAGTTATAACTTTAAGAAAAGGAAAAAAATAGCATGTTGCCTATTATATACATATATTATGAAACAGAAGGATAACTGAATATTTGACATTTGACATGTCCTACACTTCTCTATGAAAAAAAAAAAAAAAAACCTCAAAATAGAACAGGCCTAATAGATATGCTGTGACTGTAAAATACACAAATATATATATTTTCATAGCCTATCTATCATTTCAAATCCATCCCATGTTGTCTAAAACAAAAGACATTTTTACACTCAATGTATCAAAGTTGTACGCTGGGGGTAGTTGTGTGCATAATGTACGGTTAGCCAGTCATAGTGTTGATGTGTGTCTGTAGATGATCTGACTGTGTGTTTCTGTAGGTTGTCTGGCTGTATGGTGACAGAGGAAGGCTGTGGTTATCTGTTTTCAGCTCTGAGTTCAAACCCCTCACACCTGAGAGAGCTGGATCTGAGCTACAATCACCCAGGACGATCAGGAGTCCAGCTGCTCAATCACAAACGAAATCCAAACTGCTCACTGCAGATACTCAAGTATGTTTAGCAGTAATGACTCAAATATCTGTATGTGATTAAGGTCACCTAAGAGGGATCTTTTGTTAAGAAAATGGCTAGTGAATTTTTTGTTTTTATGGTATCATTACTTTTTTAACCGGCTTTATCCGTAAATGTCTCATAAGAAAAAACTTTGAACAGTCAAATTTTGAGGGGGTAAAACTAAAGGACTAATACAAATTAAATTGTAGAAAAAAAACAAATTACTACAACCCATATATTTTTAAAGTCCTACTAGGATTCAAGAGAGTTTAGTTTGTATAGTGGAAAGTCAGTGTATGTATTGAGGCAATTTATTGTTTTTTGAGACTAAATGCTGTCTTTTGCCTAAATGATTGGCCAGTGTTGTGATAATATGTATAGCCTCCAAACGATCGCATTTGTAGGTCGATTTTTTTTTGTATCAGTTTGTCAATAGGTTTTATGCTAAAACTCTTAGCTCTTTATAAGGGACGTGATGCACTCTTTGTATGTGCATTGACCAGTGTTTATAAAACTAAATTTTATTAAAAGCCTAAATTAAATTTGTTTGTCATAATGTGGATTAAAACAGATAAGAACTTTTGTTGATGTATGACAGAAATCAAATCAAACTGGTTAATAATAAGTGTAATAATGTTTAATGGCTGGAAGTCAGTTGTAGTTGTTGTGTCTCTCTCTTTTTCTCTTGTTGTTTCTTCAGTGATTCTGCTTATTAACTCACGCATATACTTCAATGAGTGTCAGACATCACTTCCGTTGTCAGAGCGCGATCAGACATCACTAACCGATGCTGAACGGAGTTGGAAATAGTGGTGTATTAGAGGTAAAAAATTATATAAAGCCACAAAACTCACATTTTTATTTGCAATTATAACAATCTTCCCACATATCATATACTCTGTGTGTGTGTGTGTGTGTGTGTGTGTGTGTGTGTGTGTGTGTGTGTGTGTGTGTGTATAGTTTGGACCATGGAGGAGATATCAGGATCAGACCAGGATTGCAAAAATGTAAGTCCTGTCTTTCTCTCTTTCTTTCTCTCCCTCTCTCTCTCTCTCTCTCTCTCTCTCTAAACACACACACACATACTGGTATACTTATGAGAACATTATGAGAACATTCCAAATAGATAATGATTTCTACCAACTGTATATACAAAAATGTCCCAACAAAAATTACAGTTATTACTAGTTATTACAGTTATTACTCTTTAAGGGGATATAATGTAGGGTTTACCAGGTATACACACACACAAACACACACACACACACACACACACCTGTGCATATTTAACAATGTCATTGTTGTTCTCCTCTCTCTTCTTGTGTTCAGATGCCTGTGATCTCACACTGGATCCAAACACAGCTCACACTCAACTCATCCTGTCTGAAGAGAACAGAAAAACAACATTTGTGAAGGAGCATCAGCCGTATCCTGAGCATCCAGAGAGATTCGAGAGCCAGGAGCAGGTTTTGTGTCGAGAGAGTCTGTCTGGACGCTGTTACTGGGAGGTTAAATGGAGTGGATCAGGTCATGTTGCAGTGACATATAAAGGAATCAGCAGGAAAAGTGGGATTGACTGTTGGTTTGGACTCAATGAACAGTCCTGGAGTATGTACTGTTCTGATATGAATTACACTGTCTGGTACAATAATCAGAGCACTGATGTATCTGGCCCTTCAGCCCGCTCTAGTAGAATAGGCATCTTTCTGGACGTGTCAGCCGGCACTCTGTCCTTCTACAGCGTCTCTGACACACACACACACACACACACACACACACACTTACACACATTCAACACCACATTCACTGAACCCCTCTATGCTGGATTTGGGGTTTATCCTGATTCTTCAGTGTCTATGTGTCAGATTTAACATCCTCCTGTGAGGAAACACATTTCCACCTCAGAGAAAACAAAACATAAATGTTATTGAGATTTAAAATCTTTCCATTGCAACTGTTTCACAATTGTGACATCAATTAATAGTCACAAGTGCAAATACACTCTCAAAAAGGATGTGTTAATTAATAACACATTTTTTCGTGTTATCACTATTTTAACAAATTTTTTGTGTCACTTTAAGTTGATCATGTGCAGAGAGAGAGAGAGAGAGAGAGAGAAACAACACTGTGTCCAACACAACATGTGTTAAACTATCATCCAATCACATTGCTGCTGCGTCACTCCACAAGCCGTTAAGCAAGTTTGTGCCTCTTTCTTCATCGGTGGATGACTTGTGTTCATTTTGACACATTCATTGTGTTATGATTTTAACACATTAAATGTGTCAGGAAGGTGATCTGCTGTTAACAAGCAGAATCAAAGGAAAAATTCACAATTTTTAAGTTACCATCATGGAGATGAGTGTTTGATTTAGTTGGGCTCTTGACCCTTGACTTTTTAATATTAGATTTTGTTTGGGCTGTTGTAACAGCTAGTCAAGCAAAGAGAAAAGATGATCAGGTGGTGTTTGTTATGTTTTCACATAATCATTATTTGTCTTGAGCTCATTTAGAGCCGAATCTCTGAGCTAGATTTACATTATTGATTATAGCAGAAGATCAGCTTTTTCTACGTAATTCAAAGGTATTTCTTAAAAAGTTGTTCTGATCAAAAAAAAAAAAATCCTTGCTTTTAGGCACACACAGACATCAAGAATCAGCCTGTGAATCTCAACAGTGGTGACAGGCAACATATTCTGATTTTAGAAACATTAGAAAAGAAGCTCCTAAAAAGTCACATAAAACAAAGAAAAAAAAGTAGTGAGGAAAGGAAATTAAATTAAGACAATTAAGCTCATTATTTATTCATGCAGCAATGCATGATGGGAGCCATAGATGAATTTTAATTGGTGGCTCCCAGAATGCACTGCAACATGCTTTATTATTCTCACCACTGTTGAGATTCACAGGCTGATTCTTGATGTCTGTGTCTCTAAATGAAAGAGCTTTTTTTTTTTTTTTTAATCAGAACAACGTTTGAGAAATCCTTCAGATTATATTGATAAAGCTGATCTTCTGCTGTAGAATCACAGTGCTGCTGTAATCAATAATGTAAATCTAACTCAGAGATTGGGCTCTAGATGAGTTCAGTGATTCAGGTCAAATAATGATTATGTGAAAACATAACCAACACCACCTGATCATCTTTTCTGTTTGCTTGACTAGCTGTTACAACAGCCCAAACAAAATCTAATATTAGAAAGTCAAGGTTCAAGAGCCCAACTAAAGCAAACACTCATCTCCACGATGGTGGCTTAAAAATTGTGATTTTCTCCTTTGATTCTGCTTGTTAACAGCAGTTCACCTTCCTGACACATTTACTGTGTTAAAATCATTGACTCAGTGAATGTGTCAGAATTAACACAACAAGCGTCGTCCCTAAACTCACACACTGATGTGTAAGAATTTAACACATTTTGAGTCAGTTTTAACACATCCTTTCTAAGAGTGTGTATTGCATTCATTTTAACTGGTCAAAAATAACACATCTATGACACAAATTATGTGATTTATGACACATTAGTGTGTTAAATATTTTACCACATTGCCTGTGTTAAGAAGAATAACACACTGGTTGAGTTAAAAAAAGTAACACAAAATGTGTTGTCCTTAACTAGACACAAGGATGTGTTAAGATATAACACAGGTTGTGTTGTTTTTAACAGTGTAAGTCATCCGCCAGTGAAGAAAGAGGCACAGACTTGCTTAACGGCTTGTGGAGTGACATAGCAGCAATGTGATTGGATGATAGTTAACACATGTTGTGTTGGACACAGTGTCGTTTCTCTCTCTCTCTCACACACATTAGTGTGTTAAATATTTTATGCCTGTATTAAGAAAAAATAACACACTGGTTGAGTTAAAATTAACACAAAATGTGTTGTCATTAACTAGACACACGGGTATGTTAAAATATAACACAGGTTGTGTTGTTTTTAACACATCTGTTTTAAGAGTGTAATAAAGTTTCAGTTATGAGCTATAGTCACATTGTAATGTATGAGATCACTTTTTGAAAATAAGTCACATTGTAATATAAATTTGCAGTGTAAAAAGTAGTTGCAGATTTGAGATTTAAAGTCACATTGTATGATATAAAGTCACAATTACCAGAAATAAATTCCCAAATTATGAAATACAAAGTCACAGTTGCAAGAAACGAATGAATCAAATTCTGCATTTCACAGGGATATTAATTATTGCCAATTAAATAAAGAGCACTAGACTTTGGCTGTGTTTCACTCTATTGAAGACAGTGGTGTTCAGCGCATCAACAAGGTTCCCCTTCAATGAGCTATAGGGAGCAACTTTCACAGGTGCAAATAAGAGATGTGATTGGTCAGGTGTTCTGTCATATTGCTAATGTAACTGATATAGAAATTATATTGTTAAATATATTGAGTAGAATTAATACAAATTCATGTTCATGTCTGCTACCTGGTATAGCTGTCTATGTGTGAGTGTTTCCCTTTAACCCCTCATGGGTATTTTCAGAGTTTATTTTCTTACACAAATAAAATGACTCTTAACTCCAAAACTATAGCAAGAAGAGTCAAGAGTCAAAAATTGTGGTTTTGTTTTAAATTATTAAATAAATAAATAAATAAATAAATGTAATAAATTTGGACATTCTCATGCAAAACTGCAAAAAAGGGAAAATTTCATCATCACATGCATGTGTCGTGCTGCTAAAATGTGCAGCGGTGGCGATAATGAGCCGACCTCCAGAGGTAATCCTGAAAGTGGTTCATTTTTCTGTCTATGGATGAGGCATATACCTTTCGGATTTCATCAAAAATATCTTAATTTGTGTTCTGAAGATGAACGAAGGTCTTTTTTGGGTGAACTAACCCTTTAACTCATGTTTATAATGTGATTTTTATTAACTATTATTAGTTTTTGTAATTTTACTATTTGAGTTATATTTTTTATCTTTTATCTAAATGTGGGTGATCATATTGTATGTTTGTTTTTGCGTTGGGGACTGTTACGTCCCTATGGACGTAGGGATTCATTTTGTTTTGTGAGTTGTGACGTGTATCTTTTTGTTTTTTTTTCCATGTGTTCTGTTTTTTTGTTTTTCTCTATGCTGCTCTTGCTCCTCCTACTGTTTGCTTGACAGGCTCATGAGTGCCACCTGAATCCTGTTGTAGCTCGTTAAGTGGAGTATAAATGAAGCTGAAGACTTCCAGTCCAGGAGAGAGACTTTCCTCTGAGAGATACTATCATCTTCCGGTCCCAGTGTTGTTGGTTTTCTTTTATTTATATTGTTTTGCCTGTGGTGTTCAGGTAAAGAGCTGTATGTGAAGTGTTTCAGCTAATGGGTGTATACTTAAAACTTTACAACAATTAAGTGGGCTTCAGTTGACTGGTTTACCTGAGCTGTCTAGTGTTTCAGCTAATTTTCCCAATCCTGAGACTTTTGTAAGCTGAGCAGCATTGAGCTTTTCGGTTGATGTAAGAGTTATCTGTGAACATCAGTTATCTTATTTTGTTATCTTAATTCTTTTGATATTCTAAGTCTTTTCTTTTAGTTTTGTAGGGAGGTGGATGTCTTTATTTTTATTTAATATTTTCTCCTGTTTATGTAGAAAAGGGAGTTAGGGAATTGTGTTTGTATTCTTATTTTCTTTTCTTTTGGTAGGTAAGTTATCCCTTAACTTTAAGAATCCTTTTGTTTGTTATTTTTGGCCTCTCCCCTCTGGAAGTTTGTTAATTCTCACCATTGGTTTAATAAATTGTTATCTTTGAATCTTGTGTTACTGAGCATTATTGTACCTGCCCTGGGACCTGGAGACGGCAGTTCTCTCATTCTCTCCACGTTTTCTTTTGTTACATGCCTCTTCTTACCCCTAGACTAGAGGGGCTCGTAACAAGTGGGGGCTCGTCCGGGATTTGTTTTTTTTATATAGGCAACTATTTTGTGCGGTGAGTACAATTTCTCTTTTCTCTCTAGACGTCTGTTTTTTGCTGTCTTTGCTGCTTGTGTGGGGAGGAGAGTCTCTGTGGTGATAAGAAATGGAGTTTGATTTGTTGGCATTTACCCTTTCTCCCACCACAGAGGTCTTTCATAAATGTAGGAAGAAGGATCTAATTTTGATTGCAGAGTTCTATAATATAGAGGTACCAAAAGACAGAAAGCATGTGATTAAGGATGTTCTGTTTGAACAGCTTGTGCACAATGGTATTTTACCAGATGTTGAAGGTGAAAAACAACCTGTAGTTGTGGCGAAAGCCGTGGCTGAGGAAGTTGTTCCTGGTATAAATGCTAGTGAGCATGTTAATTTTGATCCTGTACAGGCCATTCGTTTAAAAGAGTTAGAGCTCAAAGTTAAACAACAGGAAAATGAGAATTTACGCTTAAAACTTAAAGTTGTGGAGGTAGAAGCGGACCGTGATATTAAACTGCGTCGTTTAGATTTACAAGCTAAAGAAATAAAGCCTATTCCTGTTCCGCGCTCCAGAGCTTCCTCAATTTCTTCCTCTGCATCCACTCCTGTTACACCCGTAACCTCGAATTTAGAGCAAAACATTCAGGAATTTGACGTTTGTAAATACATCAAGCTTGTGCCTCCTTTTCGTGAGTCAGAGGTGGATGCGTACTTTGTTGCGTTTGAGCGTATTGCAGGTAAGCTTAGGTGGCCAAACGATATGTGGGCCTTGCTCCTACAGTGTAGTTTGACCGGTAAGGCCCAAGAGATTTGCGCGTCGTTACCGATTGAACAATCTCTTGACTATGAGGTCGTTAAAACCGCTGTTCTCAGGGCATATGAATTGGTCCCCGAGGCATACCGCCAAAAGTTTCGTGCGCATGCGAAAACAGCAAGGCAGACGCATGTAGAGTTTGCAAGAGAGAAAAGAGTATTGTTCGAGAAATGGTGTCTCTCCAGTAAGATCACTAGCTTTGAGCAGTTGCAGGAGTTGCTCCTGCTGGAAGATTTTAAAAGTTGCCTTCCCGAAAGTGTTGTCGTTCATTTGAATGAACAAAAGGTAACTACCCTATCTGATGCTGCTGTGTTGGCAGATGAGTTTGTCTTGACACATCGAAACATTTTTTCATCCGTCCGACCGTCAAAAACATTGTTTGCCAATAAAAATGTTGTAGTGCGCAATTTGTCACGTGAACCTCCGCATGCATCTAAAAGTAATGGCAATGGAGAAGGCAAAGCTACCTCTCCAGGTCGGAGAGACAGACGTGCCTGTTTTTACTGTCTCGACCCAGATCACCTGATTGCAGAGTGTCCAGCTTGGGAAAAGAAAAGTGTTGATGGTAACACTAAGAATGTTGCTCTTGTACAAAGAGTGTCTGAGACTAAGAGTAAGACCGTGCAACCTTTCATCTATGCTGGTACTGTTTCTTTGGTTGACACAGAGCCACAACCTGTTGTGATCTTGCGAGATACTGGTTCAGAACAGTCATTAATCTTAAAAGAGTTGCTTCCCTTCTCACAGAGTTCCTACACTGGTTCTGACGTACTACTACGTGGCATCGAGATGGGGTGTGAGCGTGTTCCCCTCCATCATGTACATTTGAAGTCAGACCTTGTGACTGGTATAGTCCACCTTGCGGTATGTTCCCAGTTACCATTTGAAGGAGTAGGTCTTATATTGGGGAATGATATAGCAAGTGACCAGATTCTTCCTAGACCTATTGTAGTGAACAATGGTAATTTTGGTGATGCTTCCTTTGCATCTCTGGAGTGTGAAGTGGTGCAACTGCCAGTGAAACAGTTCAGAAAAGTTGACCTTGCTGACTCACCTTGGCAAACTCCCTATGAACCTCCTAGAGGTGAGCAGATGTTTAAGCCTGCAATTTGTGAAGAAACTGATGTGAATAACTCACTCAAACTTTACATTGGTAAAGCTACTTTAAGTGGAGTGCAGAGAACAGACTCCTCAACTCCTCCATGTTCTAATGCGGTGGAAAGCTATGAGCAAGTACGTGATGGAGAAAATGTTAACTTGAGCAATAATGGTGTGACAACAGAGAAATGTAAGCCCACTCGTGATTTGTCTAATTGTTACATTCATCTCATGGTCTTACCTACTGTGCATCATTTAAGTGCAGAAATGTGTACTTGCAAAAATACCTATTGGTCCTCTGCAAGTCAAGTCATTTCAGCATGTAATGTAGTCCTGCTCTTGGCCAATTTAAAAATTCTCCTTGGCATAGTTGAGGGATTTTCTTGTCCTTATAGGTCTTCTGTGGCATTTCATTCGAATTGTGGAGCTAATGTGGTTATACCTACGTTCACAAAGCCCCCTTTACTTCACTCGCTTGGCGATTTTGAAAACGCGGTTGCTCCTGCACTAAGGCAATTGTGATATGTTGTGTATATGTGGGGTGGCTTGTTTTTCTTTGCATTTTGTGAAACGCCAAGAAAAATCCTTAACGGTGGGGGTGTTACGTCCCTATGGACGTAGGGATTCATTTTGTTTTGTGAGTTGTGACTTGTGTATCTTTTTGTTTTTTTTTCCATGTGTTCTGTTTTTTTGTTTTTCTCTATGCTGCTCTTGCTCCTCCTACTGTTTGCTTGACAGGCTCATGAGTGCCACCTGAATCCTGTTGTAGCTCGTTAAGTGGAGTATAAATGAAGCTGAAGACTTCCAGTCCAGGAGAGAGACTTTCCTCTGAGAGATACTATCATCTTCCGGTCCCAGTGTTGTTGGTTTTCTTTTATTTATATTGTTTTGCCTGTGGTGTTCAGGTAAAGAGCTGTATGTGAAGTGTTTCAGCTAATGGGTGTATACTTAAAACTTTACAACAATTAAGTGGGCTTCAGTTGACTGGTTTACCTGAGCTGTCTAGTGTTTCAGCTAATTTTCCCAATCCTGAGACTTTTGTAAGCTGAGCAGCATTGAGCTTTTCGGTTGATTTAAGAGTTATCTGTGAACATCAGTTATCTTATTTTGTTATCTTAATTCTTTTGATATTCTAAGTCTTTTCTTTTAGTTTTGTAGGGAGGTGGATGTCTTTATTTTTATTTAATATTTTCTCCTGTTTATGTAGAAAAGGGAGTTAGGGAATTGTGTTTGTATTCTTATTTTCTTTTCTTTTGGTAGGTAAGTTATCCCTTAACTTTAAGAATCCTTTTGTTTGTTATTTTTGGCCTCTCCCCTCCGGAAGTTTGTTAATTCTCACCATTGGTTTAATAAATTGTTATCTTTGAATCTTGTGTTACTGAGCATTATTGTACCTGCCCTGGGACCTGGAGACGGCAGTTCTCTCATTCTCTCCACGTTTTCTTTTGTTACATGCCTCTTCTTACCCCTAGACTAGAGGGGCTCGTAACAGGGACCCTTTTGCACCATGATTGCATGGGATAGACAGGACATTTAAGGCACTCACAAAATCCTGTTGCCCCGTGATTAAGTGACCAATGCCACTCAATATCTACACAATGCAACGAAGTTGTAGTTTCTTCTAACTGGTTTCGTGAACTCCAGCTACACCCGTCAAACTTGCCATGATCCACCGGTTACACTAAATGAATGAATTACTGAACCCTTCACAATATAATGTGAAGGCTCACACAGTCATGATGAACTATCACAGAATAATGCTTCTTACTCTCTTTGATCCATTTGAAGTAATTGAGCTTTTATATTTTATTTATTAAATATAAATTATAATTTATTTATTTATCAAAAGGGGGAATAATGTTTATGGAAATAAGGTTAATGTTTCATTACTTCTTCATTAGTTGTTTTGCTATCCTGATTTTTGTCGCTCTTCTCTGAATGGTTTGAATGCAGGTCACAGGTATCGGGTATCAAATGTTGTTATTGTGTGTTTCAGTGGAGACTTCAGTGAGTCAAAGGTGATGGTCTGTAGAAACACTCTGGCTCTTCATGTGATCTTATGAAAGCTACTGTAGATGTCCTCACTGTTTCAGAGGATCCACAGACTCACTTTCATCCTGCTGGATTGTCAGCAATTGTTAAGTCAATGTGTTTCTCCCTGATCATTTACATTTAATCATTTAACATGATCAATGGATTGGTTTTGTCTAAACATTTGGTCAGTCAATATAAAAATGTGCTTCATGTGGGAAGAGCTAAATGAACCTCCAGGTTTTATTCTACTAAACAGCTGATAACATGACTGAATCAATCTAACTTCAGTAGATTGCAGTAATGGAAGTAACAGGTGAAAATGTCTCTTTACTGTAACATCTGCACAGTGTAACACTGGGTTACTGGTTTTCTTCAATGAATCTTCACTCATGGTGAATCACTTTGACTCTCACATTACATCTGTGAAGTTCAGATTGAGACTGAGAGATTCAGACACTAAACACTGAGATGATGCAGTGTTTCAGTGTGTGTTTAAAGCATGTGTCTGTGGACAGACGTCACACTCTCACACTGTCTGCTCTTCTCCATTTCATGTGTCTTTCTGATTTCTCAGTCTGTTTTCATTCTTCATCTTCATTGGTTCCTCTCTCATGTCCTGAATGGATGTGTTGTTGGAGTCTCTGCTGCTGGACGGGGGTCTCTGTGAGTCTGTGTGTCAACTCAAACTAATTTAATTCTTCTTTTGCCATGTTTTACCCCAGACAAATGGGGAGGGGGAAAAAAACATTTTGAATGATGATAACTGATCCATTTCTGAAAGCTCTGATGATATTAAATGGATTCTCTGTATGTGATACTGTGCAGTAATTGAGGACATCAGAACACATGCTGATCAAGAAAAGGGATGTGGGGAAAAAATATCTTAAGCCAAATTTTAATGTTGGCTTGATAAAAATAATGATTTTTAATCAAGACCATGCTTTAGCTATTATTTAACTTATTAAACCACATGATTTTTTTTTCCTTGTGTTTTGTTCCTTTTGTTTTATTTTCATTCATACTGTCTGTGTGTGTTCAGTCAGCACAACTGCTATGGTAATTTGATGCTCTTTTTTACACTCTGATGTGGACAAATCAGATAAGTCCAGTGGCGCAAAAATGGGGTATGCAGTATATGCAGTGCATAAGGGCGCCACACGTATTCAATATCTTGAATTTTATGGACATTCCAACTGCATTCTATAAGCTCCATCGCATAGTGAGTTGTTGCCCTGCATTATATTCCTCATCATGGTTGGTATGGGGGGGTGCCAACCATTATCTAGCAAACCCCTGAGCAAATGTGCAGTTGCGCCCATGCCGATAACGCTCTCAAAAACACCCCTCTGTTTATGGCCTCGCCCTCTGATCTGGAAACTCTTATCTCTGTCCTGCAGAGCCATGTAGGCTACTTGGGATTAGAGTTGGGGTTGGTGGAGTTAAAATGAAAGTAAAAAAAAAAAAGAAACTACGCCATTCGGAAGCCATTTACTTTAAACATCGTTTTATTTAAACGGCTGCATATTTTGTGGTAAGTTCATAATTTATTAATCATGTAAACTATCAGTCATATAAAGCTGCTATTTATGTTTGTGTTCCTTATACTCTCAGAAAATAAAGTACATAATTTTACCTTTAGGGGTACAATGGTACAAAGGTACTAATTTGTACCCTTGTGATTTGTACCTTAAGAGACCAGTTTTGTACCTTTGGTGACAATTTTGTACCTTTATTTAACAGTACAAAAATTGACCCTTCAAAAAGGGGACAAAATTGGCTTTGATAGCGTACAATCGTTGACTATAATGAGATATATATATATATATATTACACACACACACACTGAATTAAAATCAGAATTTATTAAATCCTTTTCATTTTCACATTTTACAACATTTCATTTTAAACGCATTTTTAAACATTCCATATGAGTCCATATTGCCGGGTGTTAAAGTTAATGAGATAATTGATTGATGATTGAGTGGTGATTGACAATTAGTGGAGACACCTGATGTTAATAAGCAGAATCATTGAAGGAAAGAGAGAAAAAAGGTGTTAATTAATGTTTTATGAATGTTTCATTTCAAGTCACCATGAAAGAGGTCAGCGTTTGCTTTAGTTGGACTCTTGACTCTTTACCTTTTATTTTTAATTGATCTCTGGCTGCTCCAGCTTTGTGTTTGTAAAGCACATTTGTGACCAGTCACGGAAAGTAGGGACACAAGTCGGTTCTGGGGCATTTTGAGTTATTCACAGATTCTGAAAGTGTAGTCTCCAAGCTTTCCAACGATGTGTGATACATGGAAATCTGATAATATTTGTAGAAGTTGTGGCCATTTGAAGGTAGGCACTCAAGAAAGCTCTATAGGGAGAAAAACGCCTCTAAAGTTGCAGTTCTCGCTTGTTCTCACCTGCTGGGAGTGACAATAGGGCTTATTTACATATCGTTTAGATAAGCCATACCCCCTGTAAAGCTGCATGGACCACATACTATTAATAATAAAGGTTAATGTGGATTGTAAATGTCAGTAATTTATCTTTTTTGACTTTTATAAAAGTGATTTAGAGGCTGAAATATGTGACTTTTTTTGTCAAAACTCTATTTGAACTTGTGCATTGTAGATAACATGTTGCAAGACACTCCTTTAAAATCTGCCCATCATTTTAATGTTATTATTTTAATGTTTATGTAAAGAAAAAGTACATATTGATGCTAATTTTATTTGTTATTTGCTGGTTTTCCACATAAAACTTGGTGAATTGACTTTTTGAACAGGATTCTGTGATAACCGTGATCATTTTGGTCACTATAATCATGAAATGAAATTTTCTCACCTGAGAAGCCTGTTAAAGAAGAATAGGCAATCCAGGAACTAACTGGACTAACAGAGGCCAGAGATCGCTACCTATGGCTATTCAAAACACTTTTCAAGACAATAAATACACGATTGAGGCGATGTCTGCATGTATTGACTGAATTTGCGTCTGAATAGCGCTCCCTCCATGGGTGTGGCCGCATTAGCGGATAATGAGCTGAATCACAGACTTCTGACATGGCTCTCTTTTCATACAGATTACATAAACACAGAAGGTTTGTTTTCGATTTGACTTACACGTTTTAAAACTTGACATTTCAATGTTTTTTCATACATAAGTATAATTTTTTTATGATTAGTATTCACTAAGTTACAGTTCATTTTCTGAGAACTATCAGATTGGCCTTCGTTCAGAAGGAGATGAGAGATCACACATCATGTTAGTTTTCTTTATTTTTCAAAAAGCACAACATTTTGTTTTTACTCTGAGTGTACACAAATAAAAGAAGACATTCTATAGTTTCAATTGATATATTACTTATGTCTCTATGACAAAAAATGACGGAGTATTTTAAGTCTGTTTTGCTGCAATGTGAAAAAAATCCTGAAAAATGCGCCAACGCGTTACCCGACTCCAGAGAGGTAATGTGTTATTATCCCGCTTTTATCGTTGCTCAGATCGTCTTCAGAATCAGTGAGCGCTTGTTCATAAGCATCCGGCTTGTCGAAGAAGTACTTCAAAACATTTTCGGTGTAACGGCCACGGTTCTTCATTGAATTTTGATATCAGCTAGAGCCGGCCAGAGCGCTGCATAATAAGTAGCCACGCTTCCCAGTATGGAAATACACACAGACATGACATGCCCCTACTGCGTGCTAGAATCTCTGAAAAATAAGCCGATTTCAACCTCAAAATGTACGCTTTTAAATATACCAATACTGCTATCTCAAACACGGAAAGGCTTCTTCATGATCTCAACTAACAGATTCTGCAAAAAAACGAAAATCACCAATTTTGAAAAAAAATGCTTCTTTCTCATTTTGCTCGAGAGTTGTGCTGCCGACTTGTGTCCCTGGTTTCCGTGACGGGTCACATTTGTTATGGTCAGAGAAAATAGGATCTGGTCACGATATAATTTGAAGATGATATAATCATCATCTGATGGCCTGATGTCGTTTAGAGTCTAAATCTCTGACTGTGTGCTTAATGTGTAGCTTTAGTATTAATGATTGTAGTCCTGTGATTTTACAGCTTGAGATCCAACAATAGCATGACTTTTTTTTCTTTTAAGAATAATACATTATGCACTGAAGCTTCAGTGTTTAAACCAGGGCTGGGCAAACTCGGTCCTGGAGGGCCGCCATCCCTGCAGAGTTTTGCTCCAAACCTAATCAAACACACCTGAACCAGCTAATCAAGGTCTTCAGGATTACACACAGGTGTGTTTTTATCAAGGTTGCAGCTAAACTCTGCAGGACAGTGGCCCTCCAGGACCGAGTTTGCCCAGACCTGGTTTAAACACACACAGACATCAAGAATCAGCATCTGATTCTCAAGAACGGTGACGATAAATAAATACAAAATACTGACAAACAGATCGACTCTGAACATCGCAAAACAAGCTACTGTCACAACAAAACAACAGAAAAATAAAAGCAAACATGAACAATCTACGAAAATTACAGGACAATTCAGCTGCATAATTTATTCATGCAGCAATGCATGATCGGAGCCATGGATGCGGTTTGATTGGTGGCTCCCATCATGCACTGCAACATGAAGCACTTTGTTTGATTGTCACCATTGTTGAGGGTCAATTTTTGTACTGTTAAATGAAGGTACAAAATTGTCACCAAAGGTACAAAACTGGTCTCTTAAGGTACAAATCACAAGGGTACAAATTTGTACCATTGTACCCCTAAAGGTACAATTATGTACTTTATTTTCTGAGAGTGTACAGTGGATTAAGGGTATTTTAATATATCTGTACTGCAGTAAACACAAACAGTAAGTTAAAGCATTTTATTTGCTGTACCGATTATGTTGCACAGAATAATTGAACAACACATATTTACTGTATCTTTTTTTATATCTGTATTTTCACACAAAGGTTTGAAATCAATCTCTCAACACTCTTTGATAAATGAGAGTAGAAGGACAGGCCCTCTAAAATGAGTTCTCCATCTGCTGGATCAAGCGGCAATGCATCCGGTGATGAAACCGAGACGTCTGATCCCAGGTGACACATCAGCCATTTTTGCATTTGGCATGTTTTTAATCCACAGTGACTTTACAGTGCATTACAATACTCTGCAGTTGAGACAGCAGTTGCAGTTCAAATTCACTGATTTTAAATAGCTTGTGCATTTAAAGTGACAGGTGACGAATACACAAGAATTTATAATCTGTTGATTCTAATGTTATAGTTATTGTTTTTATTGTGAAGAGTTATTAAATTTATAGTTCACCCAAGAATTAAAATTGTCATTGTGTTTTTTATCCCTCATGCCGTTCCAAAATTCATTCATTTTCGAATCATAAATTAAGATATTTTTAATGAAACCTGAAAGATTTCCGTCCTTCTGCTGAAAGTTCTTGGCATCAAAATTTTGAAGATCCAAATGGGTCATAAATACATTGAAAAAACTAATCAATATGAATCAAGTGGTTTAATCCCAGGCTTGTGAAGAAATACAATCATTTTATATGATGAACAGATTTAATTTAGTCTTTAGAAAGACCCTTAATGGATCTTTAAAGTTCTGGTGGCATGGACTTTGAATGGAGGCATATCAATTACTCAGGTTTCATTAAAAATATCTTAATTTGTTTTTCAAAGATGAATAAAAGTCATATATGTTTGGAATGACAGAATATTCATTTTTGAACTAACCAGTTTAAGTACTGTCTAAAATGCTGTTTTGTTTTTTTGTCAGAATCAGCAGGAGGGAGAGACAGAGATCAGAGCCTCCAGAACCCAGCGGTGTGTCTCTAAAGAGTTGCAGATCCATGCAAATGCCCATTAAATTCAATGATGAACCAGGGTCTTCTGATCCTCTGTTAGTATAAACATTTACTTACTAATTTACTGTAGTGCATCTCAGATGAATAATGATTTAAAGGGATAGTTCACCCTAAAAATGAAAATTATCCCATGATTTACTCACCCTCAAGCCATCCTAGGTTTATATGACTATCTTCTTTCAGACAAACACAATCTGAGATATATTTAAAAATATCCTTAGTCCTCCAAGGTTTATAATGGTTGTGAATGGCTGCCTGAAATTTGAAGACAAAAAACTGCATCCATCCATAAAAAAATTAATCCATACGACTCCAAGGGGTTAATAAAGGCCTTCTGAAGTGAATCGATGCATTTGTGTAAGGCAAATATCCTTATTTAAAACTTTATAAAGTAATATAATGAGCTTCTGGTGTGACAGCCATATGGCAGCCATTCACAACAATTATAAACCTTGGAGGACTAAGGATATTTTTAAATATATCTCAGATTGTGTTCGTCTGAAAGAAGATAGTCATACACACATATGGCTTGAGGGTGAGTAAACCATGGGATAATTTTCATTTTTGAGTGAGCTATCCCTTTAACAATCTAAATTAAATCCTAGATAGCAAGCAACCATCGAAACAATGTTAAATTGATGTTAACGTGTCAACATTATCTGCATTGAATCAACATCACGTTTGCACCAACAATTAATGTTGAAAATTTGAAATTTCAACAAAAGATCAATGGTAATGGCACTGAATCAATGTTACAATGTGATGTTGATTCAACATAATGCTTGCACTCTCAGAAAATGAAACACAATAACTACAGCTGACTGAAGCCACACAGCCTGAAATCAACTGAGGATAAAAGAAGACAATAAATATCTCAAGATCTCAGCAGAGGATGATTAAACAACTCCACATCTAAACAGCATTACCAGCTTCACTTATTACTAACCAGTTTGACTTTATTTCTGTCACACGCCTACAGAAGTTCTTATTAAGAATTAACAGAGGTTTAGATGTTGATGTTTTATTGAAAATTTTTTGAAAATGTCAAATGTTTATTTGGACAGTTTGACAAGTTTGTGGTCTTTCTAACAGTGTTTACTAGGGGTGTAATGATATATCGTAGTACGATATTTCGCGATGCAAAATGTTACGATATGTATTGTAGAGTGGTGGTGATACTTTTATGATATATGACGGCAGTCTAATCCTATTGGTTGAGCTGCCGACGTGACCTACTCTGCAACAGCGTCGCGTTGAACTGAACTGAAATCTCTTGAAATTATGTTTTATTAATGCTGCGTTCCAGGCAGATTTTTGAGCCCGTAAGTCACAACTTCAAATCACGACTCACGACTTTGTAGCGTTCCAGGAAAATCACGCCAAACTGCGTAAAAGTGTAAACAAACCAACATGGCGGACCGTACGGTGCTTATGGTCATTAACAATTATTTCTATCGCTAAAGGTGCACTCCTTGCTTATTTGAGGGAAACAGAGGTGGAAAACGGCGCATAAGGCAAGAGAAGCTGTTATACCTTTTATTTTACCGTGCACTTGCATAAACACCGCATCCGTAGGGGCTGCCATTGTTGTTTCGCGGGCTGTGTGACGTCAGAACCCGTAACTGGGAGTACTTCGATCTACTACGAGTTCACGGGTGGGAAGTCACGGCTTTAACTGCTGTTCCAGTGCACTTTCACGGGTAGAAGGTTGGAAAAACACGGGTTACGGGTTACCTGGAACGTGGCATAACAAAATTCGGGAGGAGCAACGCTCAAATAATCTGACTAATCATCACGTCATTTCAGCCAGCTGTTAGCAATCAGTAATCAACATATCGACCCAATCAGCATGAGTGAAAGCATATAGACACAGTCGACTCACCCACCCACACCCGTCTCCTCACACTTAAATACAGACAAAATGACAGACAAAACACAAATATAGCTTTGACACTTGTCAAAGCTATATTACAGTCACGGCGCATGTTATTAACATGGAGTGGGAAATGGAAAGTTTCATGCTTCAGACTTGCCTGCTTTTTTAATCACACACTGGAACTAACATAGCCAAAGTTTTAAAAGCGGTTATACAAGAGTAGGAGCTTGAAAGGGCTCCTCATAGTACTGCTGTTGTTATTGACAACACACGCAACATGGAGGTGACAGTGAGAGAAGCGCCGGGTTGTCACCGCATAATAAGGGTGTGTCTCAATCAGCTCCCTATAGTAAGTGCTTCGCACACACATCAAATCTTGCAAGCAGGTTTAAACGTTTCTCGCGCCAGTCTCTTGCTTGGTCGCGTGAGAAAAGTTGTGGCTTTCTTTCACTGCAGTGCCACAGCAACAGCTGTGCTCATGGAAAAGCAAAAGATGCTTGCGATTCTTTGCTTTAAGAAGTTCTGTCTTAGGCTTCTTAATTCTGGGTACATGTTAAACTTAAAATTTTTTTTTTTTTTAGTGACAGACAGACCTATTCAGCTGTTAATTTAAATACAGAAGGTTTTTATTAAACCTTGAAATGTGATCTTGTATGTACAACAAAGTTATTGAAATTCGTTAATTTTTTTTTTTTTTTAAATAAATCTGTTATTTGAATTTCAGTTTCATTTTAAAAAAATTGTTCAAAATATCATGATACGTATCATATGGTGAGCCCAGTATCGAGATACGTATCGTATCTTTACATCCCTAGCGTTTACCAGAACAAAAAATGTGTTGCAAAGAAAGCCGACTTGATATATTTATATAGATCATATAGTTTTCATCATCATTATGTAGAATATTTTACTAAACTTTTCCCTAACCAGAAGTGTTTTTTTGTTGTTAATAGATTATATTCCCGAACGATACATTCTTTTAACACATCAGACATTCTGAATTTTGAATTTTAAAAATACATTATGCAGAAAAAAATATGTTTAGACACACAAACATCAAGAATCAGCATATAAATCTCAACAATGGTGACATGCTTCATGCCGCAATGCATGCTGGGAGTCATGATTTTTGTACTTTGTTGGCTCCCAGCGTGCATCACGGCATGAAGCATGTCACCATTGTTGAGATTCATATGCTCATTCTTGATATCTGTGTGTCTAAATAACTTTTTATTATTATGTATTTTAAAACTCAAGATTCAGAATGTCTGATCTGTTGAAAGAAAGTATTGCTGGTGAATATAATTTATTAATAACAAATCTTTAGGGAGATCCTTTTGGATCTTCAAAATTTTGGTGGTGTGGTCTTTGAATGAAGACACGCAAAATACTCAGGTTTCATTAAAACTATCTTGATTTGTGTTTCAAAGATAAATGAAAGTCATATATGTTTGGAATGACAGAATATTCATTTTTGAAATAACCGGTTTAAGTACTGTCTAAAATGCTGTTTTGTTTTTTTGGCAGAATCAGCAGGAGGGAGAGACAGAGATCAGAGTCTCCAGAACCCAGCGGTGTGTCTCTAAAGAGTAACAGATCCATGGAAATGCCCGTTAAATTCAGTGATGAACCAGTGTCTTCTGATCCTCTGTTAGTATAAACATTTACTTACTAATTTACTGTAGTGCATCTCAGATGAATAATTATTTAATAAAGTAAATGAAATGGCACAAAATGCACTCCAAAATATGCAACATATGCACTGTACAGGGGTGCAACTTGAAGAGGGGTGCCAAACTTATTTCTAATAACCAGTATGTTTCTGATGGTCGTCAGATGTCCTTGTATCACCGTTGTTGTCATTTTTGATGCTCTTTTCTTTTCAGTTTCAGCAGGAGGGAGATACATGAGCTGAGATCTGTGCCGTCCTCTACATCCCGCTATCAGACTCACATCAGGGAAAACAAAACTGAAGCAGTCCCGCAGACACACACACTGGAAACTGGAGACCTGCAGAGAGTCAAAGACCAGCACAAAACCAGCATGAAGAAAAAGTATGAGAGATTATTTGAGGGAACCAAACTCCAAGAGAATGAAACCCTCCTGAACAGGATCTACACACAGCTCTACATCATAGAGGGAGAGAGAGAAGGAGTGAATGAAGAACATGAGGTTTTACAGATGGAGAAAACAGCCACAACACAACACTCACAAGACACCCCAATCTACTGCAATGACATCTTTAAAGCCTCACCTGAAACAGGATGTGAGGAGAAAGACCAAATCAAGACTGTTCTTACTAAAGGCATCGCTGGAATCGGAAAAACCGTCTCTGTGCAGAAGTTCATTCTGGACTGGGCTGAGGGAAAAGTCAATCAGGATGTAGATTTCATGTTTGTGCTTCCATTTCGAGAGCTGAACTTAATTCAAGATCATCAGTACAGCCTTCACAGACTTCTGCTGGACTTTCATCCTGAACTTCAAGATCTGGATTTAAATATTTATGAGGAATGTAAAGTTGTGTTCATATTTGATGGTCTGGATGAAAGCAGAATGACACTGACGTTTTCAGATGCTCAGAAAGTTTCTGATGTGACTGAGACTTCATCAGTGGGTGTGTTGATGTCAAACCTCATGAAAGGAGAGCTGCTTCCCTCTGCTCTCATCTGGATCACCTCCAGACCAGCAGCAGCCAATCAGATCCCCTCCAAATACATCAACCGTCTGACAGAAATTCAGGGATTCAATGAGCCTCAGAAGGAGGAATATTTCAGGAAGAGAATCAGTGACGAGCATCAAGCCAGCAGAATCATCTCACACATCAGAAGAGCAAGAAGCCTCCACATCATGTGCCACATACCCGTCTTCTGCTGGATCTCATCCACTGTGCTTCAGAAGCTCCTGAAAGAAGATGAGAGTGCAGAAATCCCTCAAACTCTGAGTGAAATGTACATCCACTTCCTGCTGAATCAGATCAACATGATGAATCAGAAGTATGAAGAGGGAGATCCAGAGAAACTCCTGCAGTCCAACAGGGAAGTGATTGTGAAACTTGCTGAAGTGGCTTTCAAACAGCTGATGAAGGGCAATGTGATGTTCTATGAGGAGGACCTGAGAGAGAGCGGCATAGATGTCAGTGACGCCTCAGTGTATTCTGGGATTTGCACTGAGATCTTTAAGGAGGAATCTGTGATTCATCAGAGGAAAGTCTACAGCTTCATTCATCTGAGCATCCAGGAGTTTCTCACTGCTTTCTATGCATTTTTTCATTATGTAATCAAAAATGTTGTCACATTGCAGTTTTGTGATGTGATACATAATCTGCATAGGGATGCAACAGATAAAGCCCTTGAAAGTAAGAATGGACACCTGGATCTGTTCCTGCGGTTCCTGCTGGGCGTCTCACTGGAGTCCAATCAGAGACTCTTACAGGATCTTCTGACACACTCAGAGAACAGCGCAGAGAGCATCAGGAGAACCACACAGTTCATTAAAGAAAAGATCAAAGATGGAGATCTCTCCACTGAAAGATCCATCAATCTGTTCCTCTGTCTGCTGGAAGTCAAAGATCAGACTCTGTCCAGAGAAATTCACGAGTTTGTGAAATCAGACAAACACTCAGAGAAGAAACTCTCTCCTGCTCACTGCTCAACAATTGCCTACATGCTTCAGATGTCAGAGGAACCGCTGGATGAGCTGAACCTCAAGAAATACAACACTTCAGATGAGGGGAGAAGAAGACTGATATCAGCCGTTATCAACTGCAGGAAAGCCCTGTGAGTATTTAATCATGTCGTACAGTGAATATTATTTTCTGAAGGGAATTACAGTTTCTGTTGGTGTACTAACTGATTCATCTTAAGTATTCTTTTTTTTATTAGATTTTCATTATAGTAAAAGACAGTGATATTATTGAAATACATATTGAAGAATGAAGTTAAGAATTTAATTCTCATATGTTTTACTCTCTTTCAGTTTTGCTGACTGTAATCTCACTGGTCAGTCATGTGAAATTGTGTCATCAGCTCTACAATCCTCAAACTCTGTCCTGAGAGAGCTGGACCTGAGTAACAATGACCTGCAGGATTCAGGAGTGAAGCTACTTTCTGATGGACTGAAGAATCTAAACTGTCAGCTGGAGATACTGAGGTAAGACTATGTGTTACGTCCTGGTAGTTTGTGCCTCTGTGTTTTTTTTTTTTTTCCTTCCCTCCTCCTTTCTCCTAGGCACGCCTACACGGGACGGTTATTGGTTCGGGAGGCTGCCAATCGTCATCAGTTCACATGACGACATGCTACCCGCTGCCAATCCTGTACGGGCGCCAGGTTTTAAAAGAGCGCGGCTGGATGGACGCGATATAGCTTGGCTCTCCTGTTTTTGTGCTTGTGTAATCTGCCCTTTTTGGTTAAGTTATTTTGGTATAATGACACTCTTATGTTGTACAGTTTGGAGCTGTCATTTTTGTTTTGTTCTTTAATTTGTTTTTTTATTTGTTATTTCGACCGTGATTCTCATTGCCTATGGGAAATGGACAGGTAGTATGTCACGTAACGTACATGTTGCAACACTCAGTGATTTCAATGTATAGACACATCAGTTAGAAGTGAGCGCCACTTATGTATGTTTTGTTTGGGTAGAAAGAGTAGGTAAGTTATGGCGTTTGATACGCTGAAGACTTGCTTTCTCATTTTTCTTTTCATAAGTTAGGTTAGTTTTGAACTTGAGTTAGCTTGGGTTTTGTTTTTGTTCTTTTCTTTTCTTTGGCGCCGCTTTTTGTCCTTTTTCCCCGGTTTATTACTTTTGTTTCTTCTCTTTTTATGTATATATTGTCTTTGTTTTTTTGTTGTTGTTGTTTTTGTTACTTTGTTAGTATTCCATTATTGTATTATTATCCTTATTTTCTCACGCCTATTTTCTCTTTCTTTGATTGTAAAATAAATTCCATTTTGTTGGCAGTTCTTGTAGCGTTTCGTCTCTTGCTACCACCACCCTCACACGCAATGGTCACAATCTCAATGTTACCCCTTCTAACCCTAGACCAAAATTAGGAAGTTGTAACACTATGAGATCACTCAATGCGTTTAACATGACGCAAATCTGTTTTTGCTTATTTGTTTTATCCATCTTTAGGTTATCAGGCTGTATGGTATCAGAGGAAGGCTGTGGTTGTGTATCTTCGGCTCTGAGTTCAAACCCCTCACACCTGAGAGAGCTGGATCTGAGCTACAATCACCCAGGACAATCAGGAGTCCAGCTGCTCAATGACAAATTGAAGGATCCAAACTGCTCACTGCAGATACTCAAGTATGTGGGGCAGTAGCATGGTTTTACTCAAGATCACTAACACTGCTAATCAGAGGTGTACAGTAATGAAGTACAAATATTTTGAAACTGTTTTCAAAATATTTAGAAATATTTTCAAAAATAGCTTTTTCAATATTTACTTTACTCGAATACAAATGTTTTAACATTTACTTCTCTATATTTTAAAGAGAAAATGTATACTTTTACTCTGATACATTTCTCCAGACTCTGTTGTAAATTTGCCACTGCAAAGTGCAAAAAATAACAGCAAGAAAAGGTTTGCTTATCAGTCATAACGATATCCAGTTTATGAATGAATCTTTTAATCTTTTAATAGTTTAAGTTTATGATCAATGTAAAAACAGGACATTAGAAACATGACCACAGACTGAAAATGATTTTGATATTTGCAGCTGCACACAACTTCCCCCAGCCTACAACTTCGATACATTGAGTGTAAAAATGTCTTTTGTTTTAGACAACATGGGATGGATTTGAAATGATAGATAGGCTATGAAAAAAAAAAAAATATATATATATATATATATATATATATATATATATATATATATATATTTGTGTATTTTACAGTCACGGCATATCTATTAGGCCTATTCTGTTTTTTTTTTTCATAGAGAAGTGTAGGACGTCAAATGTCAAATATTCAGTTATCCTTCTGTATCATATATGTATATAATAGGCAGCATGCTATTTTTTTCCTTTTCTTAAAGTTATAACTTTTGTTTAAGGCAATATTCTGAGTTTATTTCATTAATATTGAGTATTAATGAATTTCACACAAACCGGTGTTTTAATTTCTCTGCCGACTAAACTTCCAATGCATATCAGAACCGTTGTGTGACTGACTCCTAGCACACAGAGCAATGTTTCATTCCTGAATGAATCAGAGTCTTTGAACAAATCAGTTGACTGAGAGATTCAATGGCCCAAAAGATTATAGAGATCCAATTGATATATTCTTGAATGAATCAGCGTTTTGAACGAATCGCTTAAATAAATGACTCAATCATTAATACAATGACTTGCTGACACCTGCTGGCAACATTAATTTCATAATCCAATTATCGTTTCATTTTGTCTTTTAAAATTTTCTGTATTCAAAATGATGTTTAAAACATTAATGGCATTACATTATGCAATTGTAATTCGTACACATAAACTGCCCTCTCTGAGCAATCTAACAACTCATAAATCTAAAAGCAACTTCAGGTGGTGCTCTGCAAGCCTCTGGTTGATACTGATTTAATTGGTAACAACCTATAGCATCATATTATTCTAATTTAATTGACTAAATTTAAGAACTTAATATTAAAGAAAGCATACATATTTTATAAGATTAGGAAAAAATCCTAAAATCCCCTGAAAATCAATTAATCAATTAAATCAATTACAGTTAATTTCTGACACAGACAGATGGCAATAAATAGGCTATAAAAATATTCTTTATCTCATTATTGTTAGTGTTATTTCAGGGTTTTGATATATATCCTAATATTGTATAATTGATATCTTCTTAAGAGAGCACTATAATGGTTATTTTTTAAAAGTGTTATTTTTAACACTTTTTAACATTTTTCCCTTTATTTATTTATTTTACTTTTTTTAAATGTCTGATAGCCTATTTCAAATTGGCATAAACGAGTTCTCCATCATCAAATCATCAAATTCACATTTTAAGTCAATATCTCTATAGCACCGCTTTGATGAACTAATAACATGTAATATATTTTCATATCTGTCATATTTCAAATTCATTCCATGTCCAAAACTCAGGGTGCTGTCTAAAACAAAAGTTATGACTGCTGCAGATATTTACATCAATAGGCTACTGATTTGCACTTTTTAATTCACTGCCCAGGGCAGCGTTTCCTAAAAGCATCGTAAGCCTAAGTTGATCGTATAGCTCCATTGGTTTCAATGGAGCTACGATCAACTTAAGCTTACGATGCTTTTGGGAAACACTGCCCAGTGCGTTGAGCAGCTTCGCTGGATTTTTATAGTTGGTCACTTCAATAAAACAGGCATTGTGCCAACGTTGTAGAATGGGGGTAATTGTGTGCAGCTGCAAAGTAAATTAATATTTGATGAGAAAGAGATAAAATGTAGAATAAAAGTGTTAAGAATCCATACAGCTGTAGAGCGAGGGACTTTTATTCTGTTGAGCGGAACCGATAAACAACTGATGACGACATGGTTTGACGTCTCGTTGACCAATCAGCGGAAAGATGCGTTTCATTCCCGCCCACATGTAGAGAACGAATATACAAACTGCTTATTTGTTTCCAACCCCAGAACGAAAAAAGAAAAATCAAGCCAATTTTTTGTTTTTTTCGTTTTCATTTTAAAAATGAAAAATGAAAAACGAAAAAAAGGTGTGTTTTTCTCATTTTTCTGATTTCAATATCAAATCAAAACATGAATGAACGGAAGATATCCTGATTGTACATGGACCTGAAAGCTACATGACTGAAACTTTTAAACTTCAATGAGTTCATAAAGATATTGTAAGACTAATTCATATGAAATGAGTGGTTTAAAATGTTTCTAAAGAAAAACGATCACTTTCTATGATCAACAGATTGAATTTCAAAGTTTCAGTTGCTCTCGAGCACCATTTGTTTGATTGAGTAATAAACACACACACACACACACACACACACACACACACACACACACATAAGGGTACTGGGTATATCCATGACTCAGGATGTTTCAGAAAGGGGGACATGTCCCAGTCATTTGCAAATTATGCACATAGTCATATAACAGTCTATTTCAATCACTAATCTATATAATTGACATTTATATAGATCAGTGATTTCAATAGAAAAACTACAGATAGCCAATTTTCAACCAAAAGAAAGGTAAAAAGTTAATCAAAAGAAAGGTAAAAAGTTAATCAGAGCAGCATATCATCCATGACCCTTAAAAAAAAATCGTAAAAATATTGCAGACGAATGGGCCTACAGCCACAGTTTTAGGAAGGAGGGGAATTGTATAATTATTTTGTATGAAATATTGACGTTTATAAATAAGCATTTTGGCACACCTGGGGTGCGTTTCCCATACAACGACATAACTCGCTGCTTCACTACAGTGATTTCAGAATGGCTTCTTGATCCTGTTACACTGAATTACCTCTAACAAACTCCAACAAACATTTTCGGGAAAAAAGTCCCCTGGTTATTTCATAACTTCACAAAAAAAAAAAAAAAAAAAAAAACCATAGTCATTTAAATATAACACAGCCAATATTTATTTGAAAATGCCAAGAAAACAAATATAGTTTTTAACTTGGTATTTTATATGTTTATTTAAAGATGTAATAGTAAAATCAAAGTCCGGACCATTATCATGAATGACAAGCTTACATTTTGGAACATTATTTTACCTGTATTTTGACATTTTCAGTATTTATTCATTAAATAACATAAAATAATTCAAATCAATGTTTAGTGACCATTTTTTGATTTTAAAAAGGCACCATTTCTCCTATGGTTTTTAAACTCGTTTTTAAAGGTTGTTCCAGCATCTTGAAATGTTGCCACAGTTCTTATGGTTTTAATCTTTTTTTTTTTTCTCTCTCTCTTCATGAAATAGTTGTATTGAGTCAGTTGATCTTCAATTTATCCTCACTGTGTTATGAATGCTGTTGGGTTTTTCTTACCAGAATCCTGAATTTGCTATTTGAATGCTAATTTGAATGCTTGTTGAGAAATCTGTATTCATTGATTTTAAATGCTTACTGATATTTTAGCTGCTTCTAGCACACTTTTTAAACATTATTCATTTGTGGTTTGTATTTGTCTCTTTTCAGTTTGGATCATGCAGAACCTTTTCGAATCACACCAGGACTGAGAAAATGTAGGTCTTCTCTCTCTCTCTCTCTCTCTCTCTCTCTCTCTCTCTCTTAATTCAATTCAATTCAATTCAATTCAAGTGTGCTTTATTGGTATGACAGAAACTATACATTTGTATTGCCAAAGCCATTGCAGCTGAGCTGCTTACAAATAGTGCATATATGTATTAACAGAAGAAAAAAAAAAGAATAATAGTAATAATAATATATAAACGTATTAAGCATGTAGTGCAAAATGAATTACTAATGTATGTAAGTATATATAATAGAAAAGAGAAAAAAAGATGAGGGATTAGACAGATTTACAGAAGCAAAATGTACATCTAAGTAATATAACAGAGTAATACGGTTTAATATAATCTACATGTGCTGGAAACAACAGATCAGGGCAGATTGAGTGTTTTCTCTTCTATGGTGACAGGCAGACACATATTGAGCAGCAAATAAACACACAGCAGTTCTTGCGTTCTCCTAACAGATATGGCAGTTTCTCCTGGTTTGAAAGAGTTTTAAATGTCGGATGGATCTGCTGTATTTTATTATAAAACACTGTCCGTATGTTCGTGTTTTTGGAGCATTCTGTTAGGAAGTGCAGTTCTGTTTCCATCTGATTCAGATCACAGTGTGAACACAATCTCTGCTCCGGGGGCAGCCATGTTTTTCTGTGTCTGCCCGTCTTTATCATCAGCTTGTGTCCGCTGAGTCTGTATCTGGTCAACGTGCTTCTGAGTTTCTTATCTGACACTGTGCACAGATACTCTGCCATACTGTACTCTCTTTTTAGGGTCGAATAGCATTGCATTTTGCTCTGTTGTTGTGTTTGGGTTCAGGGCTGTAGCTAGAGGATTGGGGGCCCCCTGAAAAAATATTGATGTGGGCCCCCATCACCCTCCGCCTACATGATATATTGTACAATATATGAGCATGAAGGCCTATATGCAATCTAATATGGGTTTCTTACAAAATAACAATCAGAAAACAAATAAATGTAAATAAAGGTTTTTACTGAACATCAAAAGCAAAATATTAACATGTATAAAAACAAACAGAGAGCAAACACTAAAACAAATTTCAGTCAGAAATGAACTTTGAAATAACTATGAAAATTATACAAATGATTATATGTATATCGGTTTGATTGATCTTTAACCTTTCATGACCTTACGTCACTTCACCTAGGATGAACCAAAATCCCATTGTCTGACCTTTTTGTTGGCAAAGTCACTTATGATGTCTTTGAAGTCTAGCTGTCTGCTTAGCTGGCTTTCAATTGAAAGTCGGGCAAGGCTATTAAACCTCTCTTGAGTTTGTGTAGACCTGAGATAGTTTTTGACAAGCTTCAACTTGCTGAAAGCTCTTTCTGCACCAGAAACAGAGACTGGTAGAGTGCAGAAGATGCGCACTGCAACGCACACCTCCCCAAAAATGCTCTGGAGCTGCATCCTGTAGATTGAATTCAGCAGATCGAGAGGAGACTGACAGTGTACAAATGTGGCATTATACACAGATTTGAGATGCCTCACTTCATTCTCAAACCCTGCTGTAAGATCCTGTGTATATTTGCTCACTAATGAGTGGCAAGCTGGGTGAATCTGATCTTCTGTCAAGTCTTTTAACTGTAAGATTGCAAAAAACTCTTCACATATCTTTGCAGTGGTTTGGAAACGGATATCCAACGCAGAGATTATATTATCCAATGCCACAAAAAACACATTGTTTCGAAACCGAATTTCTTCCGTCACTAGTTGGTTGGCATCCTCTGAACTCTGACTCTCATCTGCAAACTGCTTTCTTCTTCTTTTGTGGCTGATTGGAAACCCCTTGGGTACATCCATAGCTTCTGCAATGTGGGAAGCTTCTGCAAAAAGATTATCCCATGAGTTACGCAAAACTTCCATCTCCTCTTTCAGTGCCTTTATGTTGTCTATTTCAACTTCGATTGAAATTTTCCCTGATTGCAGAATTAGGTTTCTGTCTTCAATGGACTGCAGGATTTTCTTCCATACAGTGAGAAGAACTATGGCTTTGAAGGACATGAAGTACTGTTTTAGACCACTGGCCTCTGACCTAGCTTCATTGGTTAAACTGCACTTAGCTAGGATGGTGTCCAGAGATTCTATAATTGATGGCAAGTGGTTTGCAACAGGTTTAACAGCAGCTATGCGTGCACTCCACCTGGTCTCTGATAAGCGATGAAGGGAGCAGCCAGTGTGACTTTTAAGGATTGCCCACCGCTCGGGACTTGCACTAAAGAGATTGTATAAGCGGTTCAAACAGCCAAAAAATGTGGAAACCTCAGGACATGACTCTGCTGCTTGTACACCAACAAGATTCAGAGAGTGTGAGGCACAGGGTGAATATGTGGCAAGAGGGTTTATTTTCTTTATTTCAGCCTGAACCCCTTTTACTTTGCCGGACATGTTTGCCCCATTGTCAAACCCTTGTCCCCTGCAATCTGAAATATCAATGGAATGTTCCTCCAAAGTCTTCAATATCATTTCTGATATTTCCCGGCCAGTCTTACCATTGAAAGCTTTGAACTGTAAAAAACGCTCAATTATCTCCCACTGATCGTTCTCCTTGTTTGCAACATATCTTAACAGAATCACATTTTGTTCCATATGAGAAATATCAGGAGTTGCATCACAAATCACAGAATAATAAATTGCGTGCTCCCTTTCCTTCAATATTTCTTTCAAGACCTTATCTCCACAGAGCTCGATAAATTCATTTTGTGATTCTGGGTTAAGGTAATGTGTCATTGTTGCACCTGACTTCTTCTCTGACACTTTTTGCAAATGGTCACTGAGTAGAGGATCATAATGAGCCAACAGCTCTAATGTGCCAAGGAAGTTACCATTGCGAACATCACCTAAATTGTCTGTGGTCCCTCTGAATGGTAAGTTTCTTGATGCCAAAAAAAGTGACATCTAATATTCTTTCAAGAATTGCTTTGTTTCTTTCAACTTCAATCTGTATTTGTTTTTGCAAGCTGCTATCTATTCCTTTTGCTTCTATCAAAGAATACTTCAGATTTTTCCACTTAAGGTAGCATGCTTTGTGTGCTTTACTTGCTTCATGGTCAGGGAATTTGTTGTACATTCTCCGCCATTTTAGATCTGCTGATTTGTACCCTTCTTTAGAGTTTAGTGCACTAGTTGATGTCTTTCTGAGGTCATCCTGTGAAAAGAGCATGCATGGCATACAATATAATGCATCCATGCTTGGACTGTATGTCAACCAGTCTCTCTTCTGTTTCTCTTGCCCATTTGCTGACTTACTAAACTGGAGATACTCTGGAAATTTCTTTCCTTCTGAATCCTTGGGCATAATAGTTTTCAGGTCTGTCTCACTGGCAGTGGCTAGCTTTCTAACGATCACCTCAAGTTCACGATCTGTAATCCTCTCTGGCCATAATCCTGGATCAGTTGTCAAAAAATCTCCTTCACTCTTGCCTTCATTTCTCCCTGTGCTAGCCAAGATTGGGCTGTCTGTGACTGTGTCCTGACTGGTGCTACTTTCAGCTTCTTCACTTGGACTTTTACTAACTGATGCTGGACTACTTTCATGCATTTGCTGGATTGAGGAACCTGGCTCTGTAGATAACAAATACCATGACTCAAATAGTTTTTTTTTTTTTTTTTTTTTTTTTAAATCTGGATCTAATCTGGTTCTGTTAAAATAGATGTAACTAGTAAATACTAAATATAAACAATAAAAAGATTCATAAGTCAATATCCACAATGAGTATCTTACACACTGACCCTCCAAGTCATCTTTGGAATGAGGTTGCGAATCAGACGATGCTACATCTGCAGAACATTATAGTAAGTTTAGTCTTAATATCATATCACATTGCCAGTCTATTTACATGCAACAGAATATGGTAATGTAGTTATAAATCCTTTATTTTAAAAGTTAAATGTTTATATAAATATTACATAAAAATGCAATTAAGCAATAACTTATTAAACACTGTTTAAAATCCTCATGCAATTATTCATGACAAACTAATAAAAAACTAACAAATGTCAAGAAATTATTAAATTAAAACCAATAAAACCAAGTCCAGCAATTTAATAGTTTCTCCCATCAGTCTGATATAATTCATAAATCAAAAAGTAAACATTCAGAAATTGACAAGAATGCAGTCAAATGTTTTTGTTTTTTTTTAAATAAAAATAAAATAATTAAAACCCTTAAAATTACTCATTGTCTTAATTTTTAATAAAGATAATTTGGCACTGCATAATATATTTTAAAGCAAATAAATATATATTTTAAAGCAAATAAATGTAGCCATCCAAGAGGAGTGTTGTATGCGTGTTTTCTCTAATGTGATTAAATACGTCATCAGCAGACAGGTGGGTAGCATAATGTCACTTTTATATGTATAAGCGTCAGGGCCGCGTTATCCTAATGGGCAACATGGGCTGCAGCCCAGGGCCCCGAACACTGGGGGGCCCCCGAGACAATCCTCTTTTGCGCTTTAAAACGCATCGTCGTCACACCCGAATCAAGATTTACAGACGCAGCGGACACGCACGCAGGAATACAACCAGGACAGTGGCTTAGCGTCTGGGTATGCACGTTGGTTACCCGCTATTACGGGCTTACACCAAGGTATACTTCGGACGTTCGCATCGCGCAATTTTCGTCATCAGGAGGGTTCGCGGATGTCCGCGTGCAGCCCAATTTTTGTGATGGCACGGACCGTATGTGTACTGTACAACAGCCCATGCGAAAGTGAATTGAGTGCTTGAAAACAAAAGTCCACTAGATAGTGCACAGTGCACACGCCGAACGCATCTTTCCGCAGCCAAATACTTTTAAATGGTCGCACGCGCGTCTGTGCGCGAGACAGAAGCTGTGTACATATGTTCATAAAAAGTATAATAGAAATAATGTTGTCAATAACTTGCTAAAGCCTATGTTAAATGTTACTACTAAAATCATTAAGAAGCTGAATAAATGGACAAAGAAAGGGTCCATGCCATGTCTTAACGATAATCTATTGCATTTGACCGTCATTTTTAAAGTGGGTTTCTGAAACTTATGCATGCAGTAATGTCAGTAGTACAGAATTTTAAATGAGTCATATTGGTTTTCTGAAAAAAAGGCTACGTCTGCACATTTTGAGATACTGCACGAGATGTGAATAAATGTAACTCGTACACTCGTTGGGGTGGATACTTTTTATTCAACGAAATAATGCACATAAAACGTGATGGAAATTGCGTGATGGATTCCAAAGCCAGAGTCGAATCGGTCGAATTTAAACTGGGACTTGTTAAAAAGCCTTTTTTTTTATTTGTTTTATTTATTTTTTTTTTTTTACATTTTATAGCAATGCAAAGTCATAATGATGGAGGAGCGCATATGAGCCTGCTGTAGTAGGCTACTGTTGTTGTCAATCCTAGAAATGTTTTTACTATATTTGTCTGCATGTTTTAAATTGATAATATCTTATTCATATTAAAATCTCGGGACTCATTCGCATAAGACGCGCGATTATGGATGCCCAGGGGGAGGGGGGCATTTGCGTTCGTTAGCCCAGGGCCCCGCGAAGGCTTAACGCGGCACTGATAAGCGTACAATATGCTTGTGCTTGTGATATGCGTCGTGACCTGTGTCCAGTTTTGAGCGCCGCTAATGAAACAAATGACAGCACCCACCCGGCAGCGGTAGACACTTTTCCCACGAAAGTAAATCGGGCAGCGAAATGACAATAGGCTACACTAACCTGTCGTAAAGAATGTCATGATCGACTGGGATACAGCAGCTCTTCTGGCCTCCCTCTCTTTCTTTTCATGGCGTTTCTGGTACCCTGATTTATGTTTTCGTTTCATTTTGAATCTGTCTCCTACTCTTCCACCAACTTCTTCTCTAACTTTAGCTGCCGCGTCAACACTGATTGGCCCTATTCACGAGATAGGGTGGGACTTACTATTTTATTGGGTCCCTCTGTCACTGACTGAATAATTAATAAATACTCCGTCTTGGACTAAACCATTTTTTCTGGAGGGGTGAAGAGCAGGTATTTGGAAAACTAATTTCATCAAAGTGAAAAATTTACGCCACTGCAAACAGCATCCCCAGCTTCACTTATTACTTATTACTAACCAGACTGACTTTATGTTAGACATCAACAAAGGTTGTTATTGAGAATTAACAGAGGTTTAACTCTAATGTGTTTCATTTGAAGTCACCATAATGGTGAATAGTTGTTCCATTAGTTAACTTAACTCTTATTATACTTTAATTTTTTTCTGGCTGCTGTGACAGTGTGTTTGTTAAACACGTTTGCAGTAGTAAAGAAAGCTAAAGCAAAATGACATCAGATGATGATGGATGTCTGTTGATTATTTTGTGTGCATTATGAAATGGACTGACGTCATTTGAATCTAACAACTGTGTTGTGCTATTGATACATTACGTTATAAACCCTGTGTTACTTCAGCATGAGTTCTTTACAATAAAAAAATCCTGTAAAAAGACGGTCATTTTCTGGCAGCAGGGGCGCCAGAAAAATACCGTAAAATAATGGAAAATAAATGTCTTATTAAATGTCTTAAAATAACAGTTATTTTCCGTTATTTTGGTATTTTTCTGGCGCCCATGCTGCCAGAAAATTACCCTATTTTCACGTGATTTTTTTTACAGTTTATCTATGTTTTGTTTTTTTGTTTTTTTTCTGACAGTATTTTTCTGTTTTTAAACGGACATTTTCTGGCGCCCCTGCTGCCAGAAATGTACCATTTTTTTAACGGGATTTTTTTTTTTTTACAGTGTACTGAAACATTTTTGTTGATTGTCACCATTGTGGAGATTCATATAATGATGCTTGACGTCTCTGTGAATCTAAATGCTGCTGTAGTTCATTTTTTGTAAATGATGAGTTGCTCAGCACTGCTTCATCCTTTACTCTAGTATCATTGAGTTGGTAATTTAAAACTAAATTGTATTTAAAAAAAAATAAATAAATAAATAAAAAACTTTTCTGATAATGGATTAGACACTGGAAAAGTTCAGTGAACTAAGTATTACACAATGATCGTGTCATAATCAACATCACATTAACACATTTTCTCCTAGCTTCATCATGCCAAAACAGGCATGTTTAAAAAAATAAAAAAACACACATTTACAGCATTTACAAACAATAAAACAACATATGACACTCTGTTAATTCTCAATAAGAATTTCTTTAGACATCTGACAGAAATAAAGTCATTAAACACTGGGGATTTTGTTGTGGGGTTTAAAGGGTTAAATGTGTACGATAAAAAAAAAAAAAAAAAAACACTCATTTTGAAACACTTTTCTACAGTAATAAACTGTAAATTAATTTTAATTTGCTAGTTATCTGCAAGAGTTATCAAGATGACTTGATGTTTCTAGTTTTAATGATTTTATTTAATGTGGTTATTTTTGCTTTAGTAATATTCTTTTTTTTTGTGGACTCAAAGTCAAGTGAATAAGTTCAAGTGAATAATATGCTCATATAGTTTTAAATATTAGTTTATGAATTTAATTGTCAGTCAGTCAATTTAAGGCAGTCATGCAAATAAAATTCATCTCAAGTTTTAATTGAGTGCATGGTATTTTTACAGAAACATACTGCAATGTAGATTATGGTTAAGAACTGTAAAATTAACAGTAAATTACTGAAAGCTTTTTTGCCAGTATTTTACTGTACATTCACAGGACATTTTTTTTTACAGTGTAATGAGACTGACCAAATGTTATGACCAGTTTATATATATAAAAAAGGTACTAACTTCTAAGACAAGCCCCAACAGATTGTGCAACTGCCCCTTAGAATTAAGAAACACTGATCTATTTGTCTTTTTATATTTTCCTTACTAGTCATTGATACTGCTGGTGACTGCCACTGCACTCCCATCTTCTGCGATGATGGACAGATGAGATGTCCCATGGTCCTTATCCATGTAATGATCATACTTGTAGTTGTATGTGTTTTGTTTGATGTCATCATTAATCTTATTCCTGATGTAATTTGCAAAGCTGTCTGAGGTTATATTTTTGACAAGCTGTGACAAAACAATAACAGAGAATAAACATGTTTCTATGGTATAGTAAGTTAAATTATTTTTAGCTTTTTATGCCTTTACTGAAAAGTTTATAGTGTATACTGTTAAACCTTGAAAAAGACCAAATTCTGACAGTAACAAACCATTTTTTCCTTAAAACAGTAATATACTGAAGAAAACAATGCATTCTGGGTAATATTTGTCATCTTCGAGAAAGTAGCCTACAGGAATATACTGTGAGTTAACATCGCTCAAAGTCGACACTCAGAGGCTGTGTTCTAAATCACACCCTATACCCTCATTCACTATTCCCTACATTAGTTCACTAATATAGTCCACTTGACAGAGTGAATGAAAAGAAGAGAGTGAATTCAGACACTGATGAACACCTGATAACAGAATCACTGAAGGACAGAGAAACAAGAACAGAAAAAAGAGAAGAGACGAGCAGAAACACAAGAACTACAACTGACTTCAGCCACACTGAGTGTCAAACCAGTTCACAAACCAGTTTGACATTATTTATTTCACACATGTACAGAAGTTCTTGTTGAGAATTAACAGATTTGGATGTTGATGTTTTATTGAAAATAATAAAGTTTGTAGTCTCCATCATAGTGACCAGTGTTTGCTTTAGTTGGGCTCTTGACTCTTTTACATTAGTTTCTCTGGCTGCTGAAACTGAGTGATTATAAAACATGTTTGATATGGCAAGAAAAAGCCAACATGAAGTTGATCAGGTGTTTTTGGCTGTTGTGCTGATAATCATCTTGGACTTGTCTAATTCACTGTTGTCTTTCTGTGTCTTTGATTTCATGAGTATTTTATATTTATATTACAACTGTTGCTTACAAGAACAGTAAAAACATCAGAAGGCAAAAAAAAAAGCTAATGTTAAGAACTCAAGGGTCAGAAGCTCAAACACTGATCTCTTCAATGGTGACATCAAACCAAACATTTTCAATAAAACATCTAAACGTCTGTTAATTCTCAATAAGATCTTCTGTAGAAATAAAGTTAATCTGGTCAGTAATAAGTGTAATAATGTGTAATGGCTGGAAGACAGTTGTAGTTGTTGTGTTTCTGCTCTTTTTTTCATTCTTGTTCCTCTTCTCAGTGATTCTAAAAAAAGATACACCCACAAAATGTATTTTAACAGTAACAAACTAAGTTAAAAACAGTTGTATAATATAACTATAAAATTGTAAACGTAACTGTAAATTGAGTTTTGAGGGTAATCATTGTGCTTAAGAGTAAAGCATGTGCTTCAGTTCAGGAGAAGGTTAAGAAGCATTGCTGTTATGTTGCATGTTGCTTTATTTAACAGATGGTGACTGTGAAGTAGTTTAAAATATTTTTTAGTGGACTAATGAAATAAGTTTACAATAATAAAATGCTCACATTTTTAACATTATAAATTTAAATGACAGTCGGACAATTTGAGGCATTTGGTTTCTGCAAAAGAAATGAGTTAAGTTTAATTTAGTGCATGGTAAATTCACAGTAGCATACTATAGATTACAGTAAATAACTGTACAATCAAGAGTGAAAAAGCCTGGTACGGTCTAACAGTGTAGATGAGACAGTAAACAATGGGACTGAGAGAATGAAACAAAATCAGCAAAGGACCTTGATGTATGTCAGAACACTGCCCACACAGCTATAGCTTTCATAAATATGTGAAAAATGGCCCCAAAAAAATTGCAAGTAGAGTTAAACTCACCTCTTTGATATTTTCATAACGTGGGTCTCCCAGTTTTTGTTTTTGGACATCGGCGAAGCGAAATGTCTCTATCATGCGATGATAGGTCAAAATCTTCTTGTCTATTGTGGACACACTGCTGCTTGACAAGTTGTAACCTGATATTAAATGATAAATTATTGGAAATAAGCCTTAATGATAATTTTCCATCATCATTTTCACTTTCTTTGAACACTCAATTTTAAAAAAAAGTGTTACAATGTACAAACACAAGCAAATTACCACTGCTGTCTGACAGTGCGTATCGCATAAACCTCACCAGCAAATATTCAACTTTCTGCACACAAAACATTAATATTTTTAAACGTGCATGTACTGATTTGAAAAGCAACAACAATGCAATTTGTCTCCTAACAGTAGACAGCCATGAGCACCTTGATTTATGAATGTATGTTAAGGGCTGCATACTTGCTTTCATGCATAACACTACTTGCCCAGTGTGTGTTATTTGAGAGTTTACTAAAGCCATGGTGCAGGCTGTATGAGTCTTTTGAGCTTTTACAATATTGTCTTTACTGTATTGTCAGTTCATGTGTCTGGAGAAACACAGGACTGTTTTACAGAAACAACTCCAGGTAATCTGAATTGAACTATATTAACCTCTTAACTTTTATGGTCCCCCCTCCCAGCCAGCACACCCATGTAAGCCCCACATGGGTAAGCCCAGATCTCTGTTGGATTCAACAACTCCACAAACAGCATCACCAGCTTCACTTATTACTAACCAGACTGACTTTATTTCTGACATACGTCTACAAAAGTTGTTATTGAGAATTAACAGAGGTTTAGATGTTGATGATTTGTTAAATAATAGTTTTGTTTGATGTCACCGTGATCGAGGTCAGTGTTTGCTTTAGTTGTGCAGTTTGACTCTTGACATTTTAAGTGATAGTTTGGAAACACTTTCTATGAAGACCATGCTTATAATAATTTATAGGCATTGATACTTATTTATAAGTATTACTATTCTATAAATATATTTATAAAGACTCATTAAGACCTATACAGCATTCTAAGAACAGTTATAGATACATTTATATTATTTTTGTAGTTATTTATAAGCTATGCATTTGCTATTTCAATGTTCATGCTCATAATCCTTTATACACTGATTTATAAATGATCATATATAAAATGGTTCCAAAAACATTTGTTTGCTGTACCAATGAGTTATTATGTCTTTAATGGCTAATGTTTGCATTAGAGGTCATGAATGGTAATTTTGATTTATTAAAATCTATATCTCATCAGCCATATGTATGTTTATAGCAGTTTGGAATTATACTTTAAATATATTGTTGTAGTGTTTTGCTCATAACATTAAAAAAGATAATTTTTTTTCTTTAACTGTTTATATAAATGATTTATTATTATTAATATTATTTATTATTATTTGTGATATTTCAGAAGGGTATTGATCCATCTGCAGTTTATGAGACAGCGGTAGTACAAGGCAGTGCAGAAAACAGCAGTGAGCAAATCCAGGAATAGGGCAGAGAGTCAAGGCAGGCAGCAAGCAAAACACAACGATAAACAAGCTAAGGGTCGGGCAGGCAGCAGAAATCAGAATCCAGATAAACAGTCCAAGACAATACACAAGCAGGCAGAAAGGTAGTAAACCCTCAGAAATGACAACCAGGGCTAATCAAGACTTCGCACAAAAGTGCAAGTGACAGTGTCTTTTATGTGAGAGTGAGTGGATGTGTAATTGACAGCAGGTGCAAAGTAATCAGTCCCAGGTATGAAGGATGATGGGAAACTGAGTCCAAATGAGGTTAATACTCTGGTGAAGGCTCCCTCTGGTGGCGTGAGAGATCTGGTGCGGGAGTCTCATTTGTAACATTATTATTACAGAAATTGTTTTTCATAAGTTACATTTACAAGTAAGCAACTTAAAATGTATAGTGAGCACATATTCATGATAACATTTGATTTAGGAAAATTGCTTCCTATGTATTCACTTTACTTAAAGCCATCAATGATGCATTTATAGAGGTTAGTAACTGTATTATTACTCAAATAAGTATTTATAAGAACACAACACAGCTATTAACAATATATTCAGTTATATGGCAGAAATAAATCTGAATAAAAAGTCATTGTAACTATAAAATAATAACATTATAGCAATGCAGGTTGCATCTTTATAAATACATTCATGGAACCATACGACTGACTACAAATTAGTGTATAATGGATTATGATCATGTGCATTGAAAAGGAAAATGCATGACTTCTAAGAGATTATAAAAATAATATAAATTTAATTATAACTGTTCCTATAATGTGGTATAGGTCTTTATGAGTCTTTATAAATATGTTTATAAAATACTAATACTTGCTTATAAATCAGTATAAATGGAGCTATAATTCATTATAAGCATGGTCTTCATAGAAAGTGTTACCAAATTCTGCTTAGGGCACCTGCTGCCAGGAGCAGCCCAGTAGACACTGACCTTTGAGTGTGTTGAGCATCAGAGCGAGCACAGGTCCACCAAATGGAGCACCAGGAGCATGAAATATGTATTTCCCCACAGTAAAGTTTAATGCATACTCCTTCACCTCCACCTTATAATTCTTCAGGTCATCACGTGTTATAATCCCTCCTGTGTTACAAGATACAAACCCCTAAGATTTGCATACTTTGATCAAATTAAGTCAGCAGACCATCATATATGAATAGGGTCAAATGTTAGCATTAAAAAACCTGCAGCCTTGATATCATCCACTATAGTCTGAGTCAATAACCCATTGTAAAAGACATCTGCCTTATTGTCTGCTTCTGCTATCTTCTTATAGGTCAGACTTAGATTGGGAAATGTTATGTTATCATTTTCCTTCAAGATGGCCTTGTTTGAGCTGCAAAACACTTTACTAGAAAAAGAGAGACAAAAGCAGAAATTAGATGATATGTAAATGAAAAGACTGAAGCTTTAGGGACTCTTGTGTAAATAGTGACATATTATTATAATAGTATAAGGATCTGCCTTGTAGGATATTTGTTATGTTCATCTGTGGCTGAAACAGCTGGCACAGGGTAAGTGTGTTTTTTCACTATGATTTATTCTAAATTATTTATTCTTACCACAATGCTGCATTATTCAGAATTGTGTTCTCATTCTGTTTAATGGCTCTGGCCAAGGCTTTGCCAATCGGAATACCCTCCTTTGACAGGTTTATACTGGGCTCAAATAACTCCTTCCAATGCAGCCTCCCGTGTCTGTTGTGTGCCTCCTGATAACCACGAAGTTCTCCTGGTACACCTATGAACAACCCTGTCATTCATACAAAACACAGAGGAGTGGACAAGTCATTCAAGAGCCAAACTGGCAAGAAACCTTCAGATAAATTTACTTTGTTGTTTAAATGATAACACACAGCAAAATCCCCAGTGTTAAATAGAGACCCAAAGTGTACATATGAGTCCATCTTGCCGGGTGTTAAAAAGTAACACTGAGGCTACGTTTACACGTGGGCGGCTATTTTCATAAACTGACATTTCAACCTCTCCGGTTTCAAAAATAACATCGTGCACACATGTCAGTTTTCAGAAAAGTGTTCATTTATACGTACCCGTGTATATATGACGTCAAGAGTGTAACGAGCAGCTCAAGCCCACGTAAGCCAATCAGAATCCCGAAAAAGAATCCCGAATTCCTCTTGAAGTGATTCGAAGTTGTTGCAAAATTGCTGATCTCCGAGCACTCATTCGTCTCTGCTCCTCGACATAATGCAGCAGCTGTATTTGCAAATGCAAACACACGAGAAGAGTTTGCACCAACATAAATGCGACTGCTACTCTGAACGCTTCCATGATCACAGGTAAACATAGGTCGCACTTTTGACATAGGTGCGAGCTCTGGCGCATACTGTGACGTTGGCTGCCTAAACACCCGTTTGTCTCAGTTTACATGCAAACGTGCAAACGAAGATTTTCAAAATCTCCACTCTGGCAGGAGTTTTTAGAAAGACTTGTTTTCAGAGGCGAATTCTCCGTTTGCGTGTAAACAAAGGGAAATGTCTCCGTTTTTCAAAATAACCATGTACGTGTAAACGGGGCCAAAAGCAGTGTTAAAGTTAATGAGATAATTGATTGATGATTGAGTGATGATTGACAATTAGTGGAGACACCTGATGTTAATAAGCAGAAGGAAAGGAAAGAGAGAAAAAAGGTGTTAATTAATGTTTTATGAATGTTTCATTTCAAGTCACCATGAAAGAGGTCAGCGTTTGCTTTAGTTGGGCTCTTGACTCTTTACCTTTATTTTTAATCGTTCTCTGGCTGCTCCAACTTTGTGTTTGTGAAGCACATTTGTTATAGTCAGAGAAAATATGATCTGGTCACAATATAATTTGATGATGATATAATCATCATGTGATGGCCTGATGTTTTTTAGAGTCTGAATCTCTGACTGTGTGCTTGATGTGTAGCTTTAGTATTAATGATTGTAGTCCTGTGATTTTACAGCTTGAGATCAGCAGAATAAACTTTTTTTTTTTTACTTTTTAAGAATAATACATTATACACTGAAGCTTCAGTGTTTAAACACACACAGACATCAAGAATCAGCATCTGATTCTCAAGAACGGTGACGATAAATAAATACAAAATACTGACAAACAGATCAACTCTGAACATCACAAAACAAGCTACTGTCACAACAAAACAACAGAAATATAAAAGCAAACATGAACAATCTACGAAAATTACAGGACAATTCAGCTGCATAATTTATTCATGCAGCAATGCATGATGGGAGCCATGGATGAGTTTTGATTGGTGGCTCCCATCATGCACTGCAACATGAAGCACTTTGTTTGATTGTCACCATTGTTGAGGGTCATATGCTGATTCTTGATGTCTCTGTGTGTGTTTAAAAAAAAAAAAACCCGTCAGATTATAAAAGCTCTGCTGGATCTCAAGTGCTAACAGAGATTTACTATAAAGTAATAATATTACATCTATATCACCAGTTAATACTGGATGTCATCAATGAATCTCTTTACCTTTTATTGTTAATTATTCTCTGGCTGCTCCAACTTTGTGTTTGTAGAGCACATTTGTTATGGCCAGAGAAACTATGATCTGAGCTGTGTTTCCCAAAAGTGCTGTGAGCCAAAGTTGATCAATTTAGGTTTACAATGCTTTGGGAAGCACAGTCATAATGGTTGTGTTTTCTCATTGTGAAATGGCCAGATTCATTGGTGACATCCAGTATTAACTGGTGATAGAGATGTTATATTATTTCTTTATAGTAAATCTCTGTTACCGCTTGAGATCCAGCAGAGCTTTTATAATCTGAAGGGGTTTTTTTTGAAACACACACAGACATCAAGAATCAGCATATGACCCTCAACAATGGTGACAATCAAACAAAGTGCTTCATGTTGCAGTGCATGATGGGAGCCACCAATCAAAACTCATCCATGGCTCCCATCATGCATTGCTGCATGAATAAATTATGCAGATGAATTGTCCTGTAATTTGTGTAGATTGTTCATGTTTGCTTTTATTTTTCTGTTGTTTTGTTGTGACAGTAGCTTGTTTTGTGATGTTCAGAGTTGATCTGTTTGTCAGTATTTTGTATTTATTTAACGTCACCGTTCTTGAGAATCATATGCTGATTCTTGATGTCTGTGTGTGTTTAAACACTGAAGCTTCAGTGCATAATGTATTAGTCTTAAAAAAAAAAAATAATACTGCTGTTGGATCTCAAGCTGTAAAATCACAGGACTACAATCATTAATACTAAAGCTACACATCAAGCACACAGTCAGAGAATTAGACTCTAAATGACATCAGGCCATCACATGATGATTATATCACCATCAAATTATATTGTGACCAGATCATATTTTCTCTGACTATAACAAATGTGCTTTACAAACACAAAGTTGGAGCAGCCAGAGCATAATTAACAACAAAAGGTAAAGAGTCAAGAGCCCAACTAAAGCAAACGCTGACCTCTTTCATGGTGACTTGAAATGAAACATTCATAAAACATTAATTAAAACCTTTTTTTCTCTCTTTCCTTCAGTGATTCTGCTTATTATCATCATGTGTCTCCACTAATTGTCAAGCATCACTCAATCATCAATCAATTATCTCATTAACTTTAACACTGCTTCAGTGTTACTTTTTAACACCCGGTAAGATGGAGTCAAATGTACACTTTGGGTGTTTATTTAAAACTGGGGATTTTGCTGTCCATGTTTATTGAATCTGTCTAGTGTTGTAAAATCATCATGGTCACTAGAGTTTGTCTAGAGTTCATCAGTGGTGGTTTACCTTTTTTTGCTTTCTCAGTGCCATTGCCAAACATGTTCTCTGATGCATTCTCTGGAGCAGTTTCTCTGGCATTAATGATCTCCATCTTTCCTGAAGGTGAAAACATGAAGTTTTAATTTTCATTTAACAGTGAAGTGTTGGAGGCGTAATGATCATGACAGTCACTGCGATTCCAAAACTCCTGTCAAAGTAACATAATGACATTCAGAAGTTTTCTGTTTCAATGCATGCTGAGTGCCAGCACAGTACAACACTCCCAGCATGCACTGCAGCATGAATAAATTATGCAGCTGAATTGTCCTTTAATTGCCACCATTGTTGAAATTCATGTGCTGATGTTTGATATCTGTGTGTTCCTATGCAATGCTGTAACGTATTTGTTCTTGTTTTGCATTATGTGTTTAAAAAACATTCAATAATGATTAAGCCTATGCAACCAACACCACCTGATCATTTTTTTTTTTTTAATTTACTTGTTTGGCTGTTACAACTCAGCTACAACAACCCAAACAAAATCTAATATTTAACAAGTAAATGGTCAAGAGCCCAACTAAAGCAAAAGCCGATCTCCACGATGGTGGCTTAAAAATTGTGATTTTCTCCTTTGGTGATTCTGCTTGTTATCATCAGGTATCTTCAATAACGGTCAATCATCACTCTATTAATCACTTAATTATCTCATTAACAAACTGAGGTGGCCATCCGCTGTGCCATCTTGATGATGAAAAACATTTTCTTTAGTTGTGTTCAGAGGTGTATAGTCCAGGGGTCAGAAAGTAAAAGTCCTGCCATATTTTTCATTTCACTCACTGAAGCAGTGTTAAAGTTAATGAGATAATTAAGTGATTAATTGAGTGATGATTGACCATTATTGAAGACACCTGATGATAACAAGCAGAAAATCACAATTTTTAAGCCACCATCGTGGAGATGAGTGTTTGCTTTAGTTGGGCTCTTGACCCTTGACTCTTAATATTAGATTTGTTTGCGCTGTTAGCTGAGTTGTAATAGCCAGACAAACAAAGAAAAAAGATGGTTAGGTGTTAAGTTTTCACATAATTGTACTTTTATCTGAACTCATTTAGAGCCCAAGTTAAATTTACATTGATTACAGCAGCACTGTGATTCTACAGCAGAGAATCAGCTTTATCAATATAATCTGAGGAATTTTGCAAAAGGTGTTCTGATAAATAAAAAATAAGCCCTTTCATTTAGAGACACAGACATCAAGAATCATCCTGTGAATCTCAACAGTGGTGAGAATAATAAAGCATGTTGCAGTGCATTCTGGGAGCCACCAATCAAAATTCATCAATGGCTCCCATCATGCATTGCTGCATCAATAAATTATGATCTGAATTGTCTTAGTAAATTCCTTTATTCTCACTATTTTATTTTTTTCTGTTTTTATATGACTTTTTAGTAGCTTGTTTTCTAATGTTCAGAGTTGATCTGTTTATCAGAATATGTTGCTTGTCACCGTTGTTGAGATTCACAGGCTGATTCTTGATCTCTGTGTGCCTAAAAGAAATATTTTTTTTGCTTTATTCAGAACAACTTTTGTGAAATCCTTCAGATTATATTGATAAGCTGATCTTGTGCTGTAGAATCACAGTGCTGCTGTAATCAATAATGTAAATCTAACTCAGAGATTGGGCTCTAAATGAGCTCAGGTCACATTACAATTATGTGAAAACATAACCAACACCTGATCATCTTTTCTCTTTGCTTGACTGGGTGTTACAACTCAATTAACAGCTTAACAAGACCTAATATTAAAGAGTCAAGAGCCCAACTAAAGCAAACGCCGATCTCCACGATGGTGGCTTAAAAATTGTAATTTTCTCCTTTGGTGATTCTGCTTGTTATCATCAGGTATCTTCAATAATGGCCAATCACCACTCAATTTACACTTAATTATCTCATTATCTCTGACACTGCTTCAATGGGTGGAATGAAAAATATGGCAGGACTTCTACTTTCTGACCCCTGGACTATACACCTCTGGTTGTGTTTTTAAAGCACATTGTTATGGCCAGAGAAACTATGATCTGGGGCCCGTTTCAGAAAGGAGGTTAAGTGAAAACTCTGAGTATGTTAACCCTGAAATGAGGGAAACTGTGGGTTTTCCGTTTCAGAATGGGAGGTAAGTCAAACCCGAGAAAGCAGGTTAAGTCAAGCCTGTTTCTAAAAGAGAGGTAACTCTTACTCAGAGTCAATTACCATGGTAACTTACTCTGTGAACCTAACCTGGTCGGGAGCAGGTTGTCTTTGATAAACCCAGAGTTTCCTTCGGTCTCCTCCCTCTTTTTAAAGTGCAAGTGATGTTTAAATAGTTCAAACTCATCCATTCACACTGCAAAAATTAGTATTTTTCATCTTATTTCAACTACAAATATCTAAAAATTCTTAAATCAAGATGGATTTTCTATATAAGAAAATGATATAAGATATTTAGTCTTGTTTCCTGGGGGATCTAAATTAAGTGCATTTTACTTAAGTAAAATTGTCAATATCTGCCAGTGTGGTAATAAAAATAATCTTGATGCAAACGGAAAGTGTCGGAGTGTCTACCCAGGTGGAAAAAACTGCAGTAAAATACATTTTATTTTAGTACACTTAGTACACTTCCATAATGGACTTAAAGTGCTCTATTTATGTGCACTTATTTTGTACTTAATATACTAAAAGCTCTTCTTTAGTACTTATTAAGATCATCTTAAGATCATCAAAGTGTACTCAACTGTACTATTTTGAGACACCATGAATTTGAACTAAAATGTGCTTTTAATATACTATCTCTGTATTTAAAAATTTTTTTTATTTAATTACCACTTGTAGTACACTTGAACCCATCTTTCAAACACTTTTAAAATAGACTTATGATGTATTTCAAATATAAGATTAATATATAATGAATATATACAAAATGTATTTATAATTTATTGCCTACAACATTACAAATACATTGTGTATATATTTATCATATAATATTCTTATCTTATATAAGTGTATTTCCTATGTCTGATGAGTACATTTAAAGGTGTGTGAAAGATGGTCAGTCGACTGAACTAACTCAATTCAGCTGTTCTAAAACAGAAAACTCAGAGTTTCCAATTTCAGAGTCAACTTAGAGTTCAAGTTTTAACTCAGAGTTGGTTGAACCTCCTTATTGAAACGGGCCCCTGGGCTGTATTTCCTAGCGTTGTGAGCCAAAGTTGATCAATTTAAGCTTACAATGCTTTGGGAAGCACAGTCATAATGGTTGTGTTTTGATGATGACATTCTCATCGTGAAATGGCCTGATTCATTGGAGCCATCCAGTATTGTTAACCAGTCATATAGATGTTATATTAATTATTTTTTTCTTTATAGTAAATATCTATAACTGCTTGAGATCCAACAGTGCTTTTATAATCTGAAGTTTAAAAAAAAAAAAAAAAAAAAAAAAGCTTCTGTACACAATGCTTTTTTCTTTTTTAATTGTTCATATTGCTGATCAAAATCTGTTTTTCTTTCATTGATTCTGCTTATTAACATCAGGTGTCACCACTAATTGTCAATCATCACTCAATCATCAATCAATTATCTCATTAACTTTAACACTGTTTCAGTGTTACTTTTTAATACCTTTCAGGGGGCCCCCGGCCCTGCTATAGGAACTTTAAAGGGAAATGGGTGCATGGGAGCCAACTTTTAGAAGGCCCTCTTAGCCCCTCCTATTATGGTCCTGGCTTCTGGCTACCAGGGGGCCATAGGGAGGATGGGGGCTTTGGGGGCTTTTAGAGGGCCCTCTGATTATGAGGGCCCTACTAGGAGGCCCTAGGCTAGGGAGGAGGGTGTAGTGTACCTTTAGAGGGCCATCTGATTACAAGGGCCCCTACCATGGGGCCCCTGGCTTCTGGGGGGAGGGGAGGGAGGCGTGTTAACAGCCTTACAGAAGGCCCTCTGACTAGGGAGTTGGTGTCCTTGAATTTATTTGTTCCTGGCCCTGCGCATGATATGACTGCCCCCTAGCTACGAGGATGTAATTGTCTTCTTTGGGAAAGCTGCAAAGCAACAATTGCAGATTATAACAGGTACATGGCATTTTGGTTCACTTTTATAGACATTTCCATTTCTATTTCGAACGTTTTGCCCAGGGGCCCACACAACCCATAATCCGGCCCTGGGTTGACTCTGAGTTAAGTGTGTGCATCAGGACTATGAAAAGCCATTATCAGTGGAGCTCCGATATTACGATTCACCATGGCAACAGCACGTGACAAAATGACGTCTACATACTTCTGAGTCAATGCAAGTTTAATTCTTATCACTGTTATAATATCAAAGGTGAAAACTGGCAGAACGGTATAGTTATTGAACTAATATTCATTTTCATGGTATCCCACATGCAAAAAAAGAAAAAGAAAAAAATAATAATTTAAGTGCATTTTTTTTATTTTGCAAATTATGTTCTATTTATCATGTAGGCTAAAAGTAGCAGTTCTTTGCAATAAGTGTAAATAGTAATTAGATGCTATTTATATTTTATACTGGCTGATACATACTATTTGCACCTTAGTATTGTTGTACATCAACAGGATGCAATAATAATATGTAAATGTGTAAATTATTTTATGATTATTAAACACTTGTAAGGCCATTTACTTCCACTTTTAGAACATTAGCTTCATTTTTAATGAAAATAAATGCCTTTCTGATGTGATATGTGATTGCAAAAGGTAGAAGAGCGAGCTTGGCGAAAGGCAGATTCGAACACTATCAATTGCGCCACAAGTTAGTACTGCACACCCAACACATTACTGCCTACACCACTGAAACCATTAACCAGATGCGTTGTTTTTAACATGCGTTGTGTGATATTGGTGGGCAGGGCTACTGTAGTAGACACTCTGAATAATCTTGTTTTCCATTTGCATTAAGATTATTTTTATTACCACACTGGCAGATATTGATAATTTTACTTAAGTAAAATGCACTTAATTTAGATACCCCCAGGAAACAAGACTAAATATCTTATATCATTTTTTTTTTAATAGAAAATCCATTAAGAATTTTTTGTTATTTGTACTTGAAATAGGACAAAAAATACTTGGTAAGAAAAGCATTTTTGCACCGTGAATGAATAAATGAACTATTTAAACATCACTTGCACTTTACAAAAGGGGAGGAGATCAAAGGAAACTCTGGGTTTACCGAAGAAAACCTGCTCCCGACCAGGTTAGGTTCACAGAGTAAGTTACCATGGTAACTGACTCTGAGTAAAAGTTACCTCTCTTTCAGAAACAGGCTTGACTTACCCTGCTTTCTCGGGTTTGACATACCTCGCATTCTGAAACGGAAAACCCGGAGTTTCCCTCATTTCAGGGTTAACATACTCAGAGTTTTCACTTAACCTCCTTTCTGAAACGGGCCCCTGGTAAGATGGACACATATGGGGCTTTGGGGTATTAATTTAACACTGGCGATTTTGCTTTGTATGGAAATTATTGTTTTCGTTCCGTAAAGATGTGGGAGATTATTGTGGGACTCTAAATTAACCCCTTAACTGTCACAGTCCCACTGGCCGGATGCCTCCCAACCAGCACATCCATGTTTAGCACATGGTTTAGCACAGATGAAATGAACACTACTCAGTGTGAACACTACTCAGGCTGTTAACCCCTTAACTGTCACTGTCCCCTTGGCGGGACACATCCCAGCCAGTATGTGGGCCCCACATGGGTTAGCCCAGATCTCTGTCTCTATCTCTTAGGTCCACACTCTTCAGTGTGAACACTACATGCTGTTAAATGTAACACTGAATTGGTGTTGGAGTTAATGAGATAATTACGTGATAACGAGCAGAATCACCGAAGGACAGAGGAACAACAAGAACTACGACTTCAGCCGCAGCCTTAGAGGAAATCAACTGAAGATAAAAGACATTCAATCTATGAAGATCTGATTAAACAACTCCACAAACAGCATTACCAGCTTCACTTATTACTGACCAGACTGACTTTATTTCTGCCACACATCTACATAAGCTCTTATTGAGAATTAACAGAGGTTTAGATGTTGATGATTTGTTGAAAATAATAGTTTTGTTTGATGTCACCATGATCGAGTTCAGTCTTTGCTTTAGTTAGGCAGTTTGACTCTTGATTTTTTTAGTGTTAGTTTTTCTGAGGCTCTTGTAGTTGTTTGTTATGGCACTAAAGGCAAGAGAAAATGTGATAAGATACTGTCAGCTGCTGTCACAGACACGTCAGGCTCCAACCTCCACCAATCACAACGCACTCAATCACCGGAATACTGATCACCGCCACCTGCACGTCATTAATCACCTCATCAACACCACTACAAAGAGCACTCACACACTCCAGCACATTGTCCAGTCTCGTTTGCACATACTTGCCTGTATGCTTACCTTAAGGACTCCCCGCTATCTACTTACCTGTCTCCAGTGTGTCCAGTCTCTCTCGTGTGATCCTTTGTCAATGTGTGAGTGCTGCTTTGTCTCCAGCGATCTCCAACTCCAGCGTTCTCCAACTCCAGTGATTCCAAAGACTCATTCACCTGCTATCAGAAAGGACAGTAACTATCATCATCCATTACAAACATCACTCTTCAAGCACAATTCACCTGTCTGCACTTCTATAACTCATACTGGTTTCAATAAAGTCAACTTACCTGTGATTCTCTGTGTCCGACCCCTCTGTAATGTAACAGAAGACCGGACCAACACCGCTGAGCCAGTATGAGTCATCCAGACCCCTTCCAAGATCTTGTGGATGCACTACGCCGCACTCTCACCGTCAGTTCACCTCCACCGGCACCAGCGATCACACCGTCAACACAGTCACTTCTCCTTCACCTCCTGTTTATGCCAGTCCCATGGCCAAACCAGCGCCCTACTCAGGATCGGCGGAGTCAAGTCAAGTCAAGTCAAATTTATTTATATAGCGCTTTTTACAATTGGTAATTGTTTCAAAGCAGCTTTACATATTAGAAGCACAGAAAAAAGAGAAGTGGTTAAAAATAAGCTGTACAAGCAAGCGTGGTAATATGTAACATATACAAGATGGTGCTACATTAAGCCAATGTCGGCTGACTCCCAGGGGTGGAAAAAAAACCCCTAGGAGAAAACCCAGCGTGCTAACACTGGGAGAAAAGTCCTAGGAGGGAAAAAAACCCTTGGAAGATATATATAATATATGTAAATGGATATGGAGATCAAAATCTGAATTATACATTTTTATTATAGAGATTAAAAATAGATTATATATAAATATATGTAAGCGGATACGGAGATTAAAAATCTAAATTATAGATGCAGCCAGAACTGGATCTGTAGGCCCATTGTCTCCTGGGCTACGTTGTAGTCAGGTCCAGACACAGGTTCTCCATCTGATCTGGATACGGCCTGGATCCAGCACCCGGCAAACCTCAGGATAAGCAGAGAGACAGATATTAGCGTAGATGCCATTCTTATTCTGATGTACAGGTATATCTAGTGTTATAGGAAATGTTCTCGGTTCCGGCCGACCTAATTATTGCAGCGTAACAATCCTTTAACAGATTTGAAAAATGTTAATGTATTGATAATGTGTTATGTGTATGCAAGAGCAAAGAGATGTGTTTTTAGTCTAGATTTAAACTGACAGAGTGTGTCTGCTTCCCGAACAATGCTAGGAAGATTGTTCCAGAGTTTAGGTGCTAAATAGGAAAAGGATCTGCCACCTTCAGTTGATTTTGATATTCTGGGTATTATCAACTGGCCTGAATTCTGAGATCGCAATAGACGTGAAGGACTATAATGCACCAAGAGCTCGCTTAGATATTGGGGAGCTAAACCATTTAGAGCTTTATAAGTAAGTAGCAAGATTTTAAAATCTATACGATGTTTAATAGGGAGCCAATGTAATGTTGACAGAACTGGGCTAATATGGTCATACTTTCTGGTTCTAGTAAGAACTCTAGCTGCCGCATTTTGGACCAACTGTAGTCTGTTTAAAAGCCGAGCAGAACAACCACCCAGTAGAGCGTTACAATAATCTAGTCTTGAGGTCATGAATGCATGAACCAACTGTTCCGCATTTGTCATTGAGAGCATATGTCGTAATTTAGATATATTTTTTAGATGGAAGAAGGCGGTTTTACAGATACTAGAAACATGACTTTCAAATGAAAGATTGGTATCGAAGAGTACACCCAGGTTCCTAACTGAGGACGAAGATTTAATGGAGCACCCGTCAAGTGTTAGAGAGTATTCAAGGTTTTTTCGTGAGGAAGTTTTTGGTCCAAAGATTAGGATATCAGTTTTTTCTGAATTTAATAATAAGAAATTTCTTGTCATCCAGTTTTTTATGTCAGCTATGCATTCTGTTAGTTTTGTGAATTTGTAGGTTTCGTCAGGGCGCGAGGAAATATAGAGCTGAGTATCGTCAGCGTAGCAGTGAAAACTAACACCATGCTTCCTAATTATCTCTCCTAAGGGCAGCATGTACAGAGTGAAAAGCAACGGTCCTAGTACTGAGCCTTGTGGTACTCCATATTGAACCTGTGATCGATACGACATCTCTTCATTAACTACTACAGACTGATAACGGTCAGATAAGTAAGATTTGAACCATGCCAAAGCAATTCCACTAATGCCAATATAGTTTTCAAGTCTTTTTAAAAGAATGTTGTGATCGATAGTGTCAAAAGCAGCACTGAGATCTAATAACACTAATAGAGAAATACAGCCACGATCGGATGATAGGAGTAGATCGTTTGTAACTCTAACAAGAGCAGTCTCAGTACTATGGTATGGTCTAAATCCTGACTGGAAATCCTCACAGATTCCATTTCTTTCTAAAAAGGAGCACAGTTGTGTTGAAACTGCCTTTTCTAGTATCTTTGACAGAAAAGGCAGATTCGAGATTGGCCTGTAATTTACTAAATCTCTCGGATCTAGCTGAGGTTTTTTAATAAGAGGTTTAATAATAGCCTGCTTAAAAGTTTTTGGCACGTATCCTATTGTTAAAGATGAATTAATTATATCAAGAAGTGGACCTACGACCTCTGGAAGCATTTCTTTCAGTAGTTTAGTCGGCATTGGGTCTAACATACATGTCGTTGATTTTGATGATTTGATAAGTTTAGATAATTCTTCCTCTCCTATAGCGGCGAATGATTCTAGTTTTACCTCAGGGACACTACAGTGCACTGTCTGAAGCGAAACTGTAGACAGTTGCATGTTTTTAATTTTCTCTCAAATATTATCAATCTTGCAAGTAAAGAAGTTCATAAAGTCATTACTGCTGTGCTCTATGGAAACGTCAGCAGTTGAATCTCTGTTTCTAGTTAATTTAGCCACTGTGTCAAATAAATACCTAGGATTATGTTTGTTTTCTATCAAGAGATTTGAAAAATAAGTAGATCTAGCATTTCTTATAGCCGTTCTGTACTCAATCATTTTTTCTTTCCACGAAAGGCGAAAAACTTCTAGTTTTGTTTTCTTCCAACTACGTTCAGCTTTTCTCACAGCTCGTTTTAGAGCCCGAGTGTGCTCATCATACCACGGCGTTGGATTAGTTTCCTTAATCTTCTTTAGACGTAAAGGAGCGACTGCATCTAATGTGCTGGAAAAGAGAGAGCCAATAGTTTCTGTTGCAGCATCGAGTTCTTCTAAGTTGTCAGGTATACTAAGGCGATGAAACTGCTCGGGGAGATTATTTATAAAGCAATCTTTAGTGGTAGACGTGATGGTTCTACAATATTTATGGCTGGGTGGTGGTTTTGTAGCCTTGGCTAATTGTATTATACACGAGACTAAATAATGATCTGATATATCATCGCTCTGCTGTAGAATTTCAACAGCATCAATATCAATTCCATGCGACAGTATTAGATCTAGGGTATGATTACGACAATGAGTGGGTCCTGACACGTGTTGTCTAACTCCAATAGAGTTTAAAATGTCTGCAAATGCCAATCCAAATGCGTCTTTATTATTATCTACATGGATATTAAAATCACCAACAACAAGGACTTTATCCGCAGCCAGTACTAACTCTGATAGAAAATCAGCAATTTCTTTGATAAAGTCAGTATGGTGCCCTGGTGGCCTGTATACAGTAGCCAGCACAAATGTCAACTTACATAATGTTACATAAAGCACCATCACTTCAAAGGAATTATATTTGAAATTCTTTTGAATGATTCTGAATATATTACTATAAATTACAGCAACACCTCCCCCTTTGCCTTTCTGTCGAGGATTGTGTCGATAATCATAACCTTGAGGACTAGATTCATTTAAAGTAATGTAATCGTCTGGTTTTAGCCAGGTTTCTGTCAAACACAGCAAGTCTAGTTTATTGTCTGTGATAATTTCATTTACAATAAGTGCTTTTGAAGAAATAGATCTAATATTCAGTAACCCAAGCTTTATCATTTGTTTATCTGATTTATCTGTGATTTTCATTTTTTGAACATCAATTAAATTTTTACCCTTAAAAGGTTTCGAAAGTTTTTTGTATTTACTAGTTCGAGGTACAGACACAGTCTCATAGTGATAATATCTAGGTGAAAGAGTTTCTATGTGCTGTGAATTATTTGAGTTCTGTGACGTGAGGCGGCTAGCAGACGGTCGGTTTAGCCAGTTTGTCTGCGTCCTGATCTGGGGAGGACTGCAGCGGTTTCCTCCTGCAGTGCGAACTGGTCCTGGAGATGCAGCCGCACCTATACCCGAATGACACCTCCAAAATAGCATTCGTCATCTCACAACTTAGCGGCAAAGGGGCAGATTCCATCTGGTCTCAAAATGGTCCTGTTACACGATCATACTCAACCTTCATTTCCCATTTCCGTGAGGTTTTCGGCACCCCAGTTGCTAACTCTTCTGCTGGTGAGAAGCTGTATAACCTTAAATAAGGCTCAATGTCTATTCATGATTATTCTTTGCAATTTAGAACGCTAGCTGTAATCAGTGGATGGAACGAACAAGCCCTGATTACCACCTACCATCAAGGATTGGAGACTCGGGTGCGGTTGCATCTCGCTGTATACGAGGATTCCATCAGCCTAGAGAGTTCATTCAGCTTTCCATCCGCTGCGCCACTCGTATGCATGCGTGTTACCAGGAACACCAGGACCAGTCATCTTCCAATTCCCTCCTCTGCCAATCCGAACCCGTCAGCTCCCCAGAACCAGCTCATGAACCTATGGAAATGGAATATTCCAGACTTACTCCCTCTGAGCGTCATAAACGGCTGACCCTGAATCTCTGCCTTTACTGTGGTGCTCCCAGGCATGTTATCTCTTCATGCCCCACTCGTCCGCCTCTATTAAGAAAATGAAACCACTCACCACTATTGTCAACCTTACTGCTGCTGATGTCTCCATTCCAGTGGTGGCGCTCCTCGACTCAGGGTCAGCCGGCAACTTCATCTCCGGCGCCCTCTGCCGGCAACTCCAACTCAAGACCTCTCCTTCGCCTACGGTCTACCAGATCAACTCCATAACTGGCAAACCCCTCAGCCATAAGCAGGTTCACCGTGTAGTGGGACCCATCAAGCTACAAGTTGGAATTCTACATCTTGAGAAGATACATCTGCTGGTTCTGGAGGAATCCACCGCTGACATGGTTCTAGGGCGTCCTTGGCTGGAGCAGCATAACCCGACCATCTCCTGGAAGACCGGCGAAATCCTGAAGTGGGGCGAAACCTGTTTCTCACACTGTCTCTCTGAACTACCCATTCCTCAAGTACCAGCTAAAGATCTCTCCATCTGCACCACGTCCATTGAGAGTCCAGTGGAGAAATGTTCCATCGACATTCAAGAATGTTACGCCCCCTTCAGCAATGTCTTCTGCCCTCAGAGGGCTTCCAAGCTGCCTCCACACCGGCCATGGGACTGTGCCATCGATCTGCTTCCGGGTGAACCAGTGCCAAAGGGAAAGATCTATCCACTTTCCATCCCGGAGGAGAAGGCCATGGAGGAATATCCTTGCTCAAGGATACATCCGCCCGTCTACTTCCCCTGCTGCTTCGAGTTTCTTCTTTGTGGCGAAAAAGGACGGAGGCTTGAGGCCCTGCATTGATTACCGCTCTCTCAATAAAATCACAGTTAAATTCCGTTATCCCCTTCCTCTCGTCCCAGCGGCCCTGGAACATCTCCGTGGTGCCACTGTGTTCACGAAGTTGGACCTCCGCAGCGCGTATAACCTCATCCAGATACGTGAGGGGGACGAGTGGAAGACCGCCTTCATCACACCTACCGGCCACTATGAATACTTGGTAATGCCGTATGGCCTGGTCAGCGCCCCCTCCGTGTTCCAGGATTTCATCCATGAGGTGCTCCGGGAGTTCCTTCATAAGTTTGTGCTGGTTTACATCGACAACATTCTCATCTACTCCCAGAGCCTGGCCGAACATCGCCAACACGTTGCAGAGGTCCTCACAAGGCTTCGTCAGTTCCGTCTGTTCCTAAAAGCCGAAAAATGCTCCTTCCAACAGTCATCAGTACACTTCCTGGGCTACATTATCGATCACAGTGGCATCCGGATGGACGAGGGGAAGGTGGAAGCCATCAGGACCTGGCCAGAACCATCTACCATTAAAGAACTGCAACGCTTCCTTGGATTTGCCAACTTCTACCATTGATTCATCAAGAACTACAGATCCATCACTCATCCACTCACCAGCCTGCTCCGTAACAAGCCCAAGTCTCTGTCCTGGACTCCAGTTGCCACCAACGCCTTCGACACCCTGAAAGAAGCCTTCACCACTGCTCCCCTCCTCGTCCACCCTGACCCAGAGCTGCCCTTCATCGTTGAGGTGGACGCCTCTACCACCGGAATGGGAGCGGTGCTATCTCAGCAGCAGGGGACACCAAGTAGGCTTCATCCATGCACCTTCTTCTCCCGAAAGCTCAACCCGGCGGAGGTCAACTACGACATCGGTAACCGAGAGCTCCTAGCCGTGAATTTGGCTTTGGAAGAGTGGAGGCATTGGCTGGAGGGAGCCAAACATCCCTTTCTGGTTCTTACATACCATAAGAACTTAGAATATCTACGTGCTGCCAAGAGAGTGAATCCAAGACAGGCATGCTGGGCCATGTTCTTCTCTCGATTCAATTATACCATCTCCTATCGTCCAGGTTCAAAGAATGTGAAAGCTGATGCCCTCTCTCGTCTCTATGCTCCAGAAGAAAAACCTAAAGAACCTAAGTCGATCATCCCAAGCTCCCTTATCGTCAGTCCTATAACCTGGTCAGAGGAGACTATTCCCTCCTCCAATGCCTCCACGAATCCTCCGCCGGGTTGTCCACCTGGCTTGCTTTACATCACGAGGACACAACGCACTCCAACCATCCACTCAGCTCACACGTCACTTGACACTGGTCACCCGGGGGTCATGGAACCCTCTCGTTGCTTAAAGAACGTTTCTGGTGGCCAAACATGGCAGCTGATGTCAGAAGGTATGTGCAGGGCTGCAGGGAGTGCGCCATCTCGAAGATCCCACGCCATCTACCATCCGGCAAGCTCCATCCTCTGCCCGTTCCAAATCGACCCTGGTCACACCTAGCAGATTTCATCACTGACTTGCCAGCCTCAGATGGATTTACCTGCATCCTAGTGATCGTCGATCGATTCTCCAAGTCATGTCGTCTCATCCCACTGAGAGGTTTAACCACTGCCATGGAGACTGCTGAACTAATGTTCAACCATGTATTCAGATACTTTGGGATTCCTGAGGATATTGTGTCTGACAGAGGACCTCAGTTCATCCGAGTGTGGAAAGCCTTCCACACGCTCCTAGGTGTGACCGTCAGTCTGACTTCTGGATACCATCCCCAGTCGAACGGGCAGACGGAGAGAAAGATCCAGGAGATCGGCCGCTTCCTCCGTCCCTTCTGTCATGACCACCAGGACTCTTGGAACCAGTACTTGGGTTGGGCCGAGTACGCACAGAACTCCCTTCCAAGAGAGCGAGAGGGTCTGGGACTCAGCACACCATCAACTGCAGCAAGCCCTGCGCAGACGCAGGATGACAGCTGACCTTTGTCGCTCCAACGTCCCAGCATATCAGCCCGGACAGAAGGTTTGGCTATCAACGAGGGACATCAGACTACGTCTGCCCTGCAAGAAGCTGAGTCCCAGGTTCATTGGCCCTTTCACAATCGTCAAGCAGATCAACCCGGTCACCTACCAACTGCAACTCCCTCCACAGTATCGTATTCATCCCTCTTTCCACGTATCACTGCTTAAACCTCACCACCCTTCTGTTTCTGTCTCCACAGGGCCTGACGTGGCAGCTGCCGAACCCCCCCTTCCACTCATCCTGGAGGACGGCGCAGCTTATGAGGTTCACAAGATTTTGGACTCCCAGCGCCGTGGTGGCCATCTGGAGTACCTCGTGGACTGGGAAGGCTATGGCCCTGAAGAACGCTCCTGGGTCCCAAGAAACGACATCCTTGATCCAAGTCTGCTTCAAACCTTTCACGACAGCCACCCTAACAGACCTACCCCGTGTGGAAGAGGACGGCCACCACGACGTCGGGGTCCTCCGCCCTCAGGAGCGGGCCGTGGAGGGGGGGGTACTGTCACAGACACGTCAGGCTCCAACCTCCACCAATCACAACGCACTCAATCACCGGAATACTGATCACCGCCACCTGCACGTCATTAATCACCTCATCAACACCACCACAAAGAGCACTCACACACTCCAGCACATTGTCCGGTCTCATTTGCACATACTTGCCTGTATGCTTACCTTAAGGACTCCCCGCTGTCTACTTTCCTGTCTCCAGTGCGTCCAGTCTCCCTCGTGTGATCCCTCGTCAATGTATGAGTGCTGCTTTGTCTCCAGCGATCTCCAACTCCAGCGTTCTCCAACTCCAGCGATTCCAAAGACTCATTCACCTGCTATCAGAAAGGACAGTAACTATCATCATCCATTACAAACATCACTCTTTAAGCACAATTCACCTGTCTGCACTTCTATAACTCATACTGGTTTCAATAAAGTCAACTTACCTGTGATTCTCTGTGTCCGACCCATCTGTATCGTAACAGCTGCTTTATGATAAGAATGTACTTATTGTGTAGTGACAACTCACTAATGATTAGAGTTTAATGTGAGTTAAATCTTAAGTTTGTGTAGGATCTCTTCTCGAAATACAACAACGAAACAGTTTTAATCAGATAAGCTTAATGAGTTTTAGAACATGTTGTACACTAAACACTTTTAAACAACTGTAAAATATACTCGCACACACTCGTCTCATAACCCGCAGACCCCGTTGGGGTGGGTTAAGTAATTGTCACTTTATTTGCGGGGTGGGTCATTAAAAAAAATCTATGTATGTTGCGAGCAATTCCCTATAGCATATATTAAATATTTGGGAATATCTATTTTCATATTTTATTAGGTTTTTTTGATAAGGTTACAATGCGAAGGCCGTAACGTAACTTGCATGATGTCCCCAAACCTTTGCCGTCACGAAAGCGGCGCGCCAAGCATCTCCCGCCACCAGCCACGACAACAAAAACGGAGAAATAAAACAAAATAAAACGCTACATTGAGTGCCAGTTCTTCTGGGATGGAGAGGACATTCTAAGCTTCCTGCAGTCACAATCAATCGCCTTTCCTGTGCTTGCCAATGTGTCAAAAGTTATTCTCTGTATTCCGGCCACAAGCGCATCAAGCGAGCGCACATTCAGCTCTGTCTAGGCGAAATAAACCCGGTACAGTGGATGCCATTCATTTTTTGCACAGTGAACATAAAAATGGTAAATGAACATTTCCGTGTGTTAAATAAAACAAAACTTCAGTGGTTATGTAGCGTAGGCTGCAAACGGTTGTCCTAAATCTGAAAGGGATATATAAAAGGCTTAATGTGAAAATTTACTACCAAACTTAGTAAATACCATACAAATAAAGCATACTATATAGAATAATTGTTTTGTGCAGAATTTGATCTTTGATCTCTGACTTAGGCTACATGAAACGACGTTAAAGCTTTTTATTTATAGCGGTTTAATATAGGAGGAAAACACAATGTGAAATTGAACGAATTGTGTTCATATTCTGGGCTCAACTGCTTTTCTTTAGTATACTTTATTAGTATGATGTTTAGTAGTATGAAGTTTAGTCTGTTTATATAACTTGGCACATTAAGCCACGTTAAGGATTTCAGAATGTCCCAACTGACATACAAAAATTGTTTAGCTTATTAGATGAATACAAAAGCTGCTTTGCAAATGTTGAAAATGTTTATCATTATCTTGTTATTAGCCTACTGATTTGTGGTTCATATTCATAATCGTATGTTGTTACCAGTTTACAGGGCGATGTTTCCAAGCACTTTCAGGCTGAAAGAAGGCTGTTTACATTTATATTACAATGCCTAGTATGTCTATTAAATGGTCGCGGGTGCGGGGCGGGTTGTAAAAATAGATACAGTGGTGTTCATCAAGAATTAGCATATGAATCTCAGCAACGGTGACATGCTTCATGCCACAATGCATTCTGGGCGCATCATGCAAAACTCACCGTTGCTGACGTATTCTTGACGTAGGTTTGTGAGTAAACCTCACTTTAGATTAAAGTGCTTAGAATACTATTTGTTCCAGCATCAATTACAGCAGCCAGAAAAACTCTAAAATAAAAAAGTCAAGTCAAACTACCCAACTAAAGAAAACACTGATCACCATGATGGTGACATAAGAAACAAACAAAGTTCAATAAAAAATCAACAACAAAAACTCTGTTTCTTAATTCTCAATAAGAGCTTCTGTAGATGTATAACAAACATAAAGTCAGTGTGGTTAATATTGAGTGGTAATGTTGTATATGGAGTTGTTTAATCTGCTGAGATCTGAGTTGTAGTTCTTGTTTCGATTTTTCTGTTCTTGTTGTTTCTCTTTCCTTCGTTGATTCCTTGTTAAAAGCAGCTACACTGACTCAGTGTTACATTTAAAAGACTGTAGTGTGCACACTGAGCAATGTTCATTTCATCTGGGCTAAACCATGTGGAGAACGACATGGGTGTGCTGGCTGGGACGCGTCCCACCAGTGTGATCGTGACAGTTCAGAGGTTAAGTCTCTCAGAGCTCTCGTACCTGTTGATGCATTGTAAATTGTGAAAACCACTCCTCCTCCGATTCCCATGCTATGGGGATTAAACAGACTCACACACAGAAGAGCAGCAATAGCAGCATCAACTACTGAACCATTACGCTTCAATATGTCCCTGCAAGACAAAAAGTTCAAGTGAAGAACAATTACCATTATAGAAGTCAAGGAGTCAAGGAATACCACACACTTAGGGCCCTATTTTAACGATCTAAATGCAAAGTGTAAAGCGCACGGCGCAGGTGCACTCAGGGCGGGTCCAAATCCATTTTTGCTATTTTAACGACGGAAAAACGGTCCGTGCACCGGGGCGCATTTTTTAAATGGGTTGTCCCTATTCTCTTAATGAGTAATGGGCGTAACGTTCAATAAACCAATCAGAGTGTCATCTCCCATTCCCTTTAAGAGCGAGATGCGCTCGCGCCATGGCGGATTGCTATTTACATGGCGTACACGCGATGAGTCAGTTAATATATATGTGTGTGTATTGGCACGATTGTTCAATTAATTAGCCAATTTCGTTCATCATTATAAGTAGTAATAGGCTGAATTGAAAATAGGTAGCCTAATTCTAATACACACAATGACTATTCATCATTACATTTTTATATTTATGTAGCCTACACAATAATATTCTTTTACACTGTAATCCTTTTGTTTTTAATATTTGGCATGTTTGTGTGATGCGCATCCCTGTGTGTAATAAGCAAAGTCAACGCGCGCTGTGGACGCGCCCAGAGGCGCAGTTTCTACCAACGCGCTCTAACAAAAAAATATTGCGCCATTGACTTTAGACTTTAGATCAGGTTTGAATTGGTCTATGGTGCAGTCTATTTTCAGCTCCTTAAAATAGCAATGCGCCGGCAATGCGCCTGAACACACCTCTTTTTTAGACCAGCACGCCCATGGGTGCACTAACTGGCGCAAATGCATTTCCTAATTTAAGGAAGTGGCGCTGAACGGGAAAACGCGAACGCCGCCGGACGCAAACCAGCAAAGACACTTGCGCTGCGCCTTGCGTCGCATTGCGCCGGTGTATTATAGGGCCCTAAGAAAGAAAATGTTAAAAATGACTCAAAATGTTTTTCTTACACATCAGTGTGTGAGTTTAGGGACAACACTTGTTGTGTTATTTCTGACACATTCATTGAGTCAATGATTTTAACACAGTGAATGTGTCAGGAAGGATAACCAGAGGTGTAGTCAAGACCAGACCCTCCAAGACCGAGACCAAGACCATTCAAGAGGGAAGTTAATGAGATAATTAAGTCATTAATCAAGCAGTAGTGATGAACACCTGCTGTATTTTGCAATGGTCTCTTTGTCAAGTCCAAGTCTTACACATCAGTGCTTGTGTTTTGGGACAACACTTGTGTTCATTTTGACACATTCACTGAGTCAAACACAGACATTCAGAATGTGTCAAAAAGCATTTGTTAAAAAACGACTTAAATTGGCTAAATTCTTACATATCAGTGTGTGAGTTTAGGGACAACACTCATTGTGTTAATTTTGATACATTCATTGTGTGAATGGTGTAAAGTCCAGGGGTCAGAAAGTAAAAGTCAAAAGAAAGTAATTTTTTTTTATTCCACCCACTGAAGCAGTGTTAAAGTTAATGAGATAATTAAGTGATTAATTGAGTGATGATTGACCATTATTGAAGATACCTGATGATAACAAGCAGAATCACCAAAGGAGAAAAGCACAATTTTTAAGCCACCATCATGGAGATCGGCGTTTGCTTTAGTTGGGCTCTTGACCCTTGACCCTTGACTTTTTATATTAGATTTTGTTTGGGCTGTTGTAACTGAAGCATAACAGCCAGACAAGCAAAGAGAAAAGATGATCAGGTGGTGTTGATTATGTTTTCACAATTGTTATTTGACTTGAATCACTGAACTCATTTAGAGCCCAATCTCTGAGTTAGATTTACATTATTGATTACAGCAGCACTGTGATTCTACAGCAGAAGATCAGCTTTATCAAAATAATCTGAAGGACTCTGAATAAAACAATTTTAAAAAAAAACTTTCTTTTAGGCACACACAGACATCAAGAATCAGCCTGTGAATCTCAACAACAGTGACAAGCAATATATTCTGATCAACAGATCAACTCTAAACATTAGAAAACAAGCTACTAAAAAGTCACATAAAAACAGAAAAAAATAAATAAAATAAAAATAGTGAGAATAAAGGAAATTACTAAGACAATTAAGCTCATAATTTATTCATACAGCAATGCATGATGGGAGGCATAGATGAATTTGGATTGGTGGCTCCCAGAATGCACTGCAACATGATTTATGATGGTCACCACTGTTGAGATTCACAGGCTGATTCTTGATGTCTGTGTCTTGAAGTTAATGACCTTTTTTTTATTATTGATTAAAACAGCTTTTGTGAAAGCTTTCTTATTATATTGATAAAGCTGATCTTCTGCTGTAGAATCACAGTGCTGTTGTAATCAATAATGTAAATCTAACTCAGAGATTGGGCTCTAAATGAGTTCAGTGATTCAGATCAAATAATGATTATGTGAAAACATAACCAACATCACCTGATCGTCTTTTCTCTTTGTTTGTCTGACTGTTATAACTCAGTTACAACAGCCCAAACACAATCTAATATTAAAAAGTCAAGAGCCCAACTAAAGAAAACCCTGATCTCCATGATGGTGACTTAAAATTGTGATGTTTAACAGCAGGTGCTCATTATTAATATTCAATAGACACACAATTAATTAATTATCTTGATTGAATGGTCTTGTTTTGGTCTTGGAAGGTCTGGTCTCGTCCACACCTCTGGGCCCGTATCCCTAAAGAATTTTTGTGCAAAAAGTGGCTCCTGGCGGCCAAATTCTAAGAAAATTCTCAGAGTCATGACGTTTTCTTAGAATTTCCCCTAAAAGTGACACGAAAATCCCAGTTAATATAAAAGCTATTCCTCAAGATTCCTAGCGCTTAAAAGGGCTCCTAAGGCGAGATCTGCTAAGAGCAGGGAAGAGGACTTTTAGTGGCTTAGGAGTTCCCCTAAGCAGCTGCACAAAATGGCCAACAGAGGAGGCAGGAGAGATGTCCTGCAAACACTGGATGACAGGGAATTATTGAGACGCTACAGATTGGATCGTGCTGGAATCATGTTTGTGGTGGATCTCCTTAGAGATGCAATTACTTCACCAACTCGACGCCACAACGCTATTACACCGGAGAAGAAAGTAATCACAGACATTGATAAAAGCTGAGCCGTGTTACCCTCGTTAAGACCACACTGAGTTGTAACGTTGTAATTTCTACTTCATTAAGGACAGTCCCTTGAGATAGGCCATCTTGTTTTCAATGGGGTCCATATGGGAGTGAAAGTACAAAATATGCCAGCTAGGATATTAATCTGAGCAAATAAGACAGGAATCATTATTTGAACAGGGTGTAATGAGCTTAAGTTTTCACATATTTTCAGAGGTGTCAAGTAACGAAGTACAAATACTTCGTTACCTTACTTAAGTAGAAATTTCGGGTATCTATACTTTACTGGAGTAATTATTTTTCAGACGACTTTTTACTTCTACTCCTTACATTTTTACTCAATTATCTGTACTTTCTACTCCTTACATTTTAAAAATAGCCTCGTTACTCCTATTTCATTTCGGCTTGTTTTCATTCCGGCTTGAAAAAAAAACCTATCCAGATAAATCGCGCCATCCGGATAGAGTGAATTTGATTGTGGTTGGATGAGAAGTATAAACATTTACCATTCTGACACCCTATTGGTTTGTACGCGATCCATCACACCTGCACATGTCACAGATCACGTCACACTCCAGCAAGGTGGACAGTGTTGGGAGTCGTTACTCAAAAAAGATTATTTCTTAAAAGTTATTATTTATCCACTACTGGCTCATTTAGGCTATCAAACGGGTGCTTTCTCTTCTCCTCTGCAAATTAAGCTAGGTAGTTCGGTAGAGAGACGTTTGAATAAATTAGCGTATAGCCTAAACCGGTTTTATTTTTTTTTTTAGCGCGACCCTTTTTATTTATGTGACCCATAGTCACATACAACCATGTAGCTAAACAAGCCAAAACGAGTTTATTTAAAATGAAACAAGGTAAGCCTGCGTTGCTCTCATGGTGTTATACCTCTCTCTTTCGGTGAAGTGGAGCAGTGCTCTTGCTGAATGGCACGGATTGCACTACGGACTATTATACCTTTTATATATATATATATATATTTATTTATTTATTTATTTATTTATTTTATTTTTTATAACGAACAAGCTGCGATGTCACGTTTCCAGTGCTTTGTTGTGTGTGCGTGAGGCGCGGGCGCGATCAAACAGCTGTCTTTGCCTCATCGTCATGGCAACGGTTCGTGGCCAGGTCAGATTACGTCAGGCCCTGCGTTCCATTCGGAAGGGCTCATCCCTATGCCCTATAGCCTAATACCTATAAAAGTGTTTACCCTCCGGAGTGAGAGCTTCGAAGGGATGAAGGGTGTAGGGGTCAAATTACTCCTTTTTTGGAACGCACTTCTGCGTCATCTTAACAAGGCAATCAAGGAGGATAGATTGCGCAAACTGCGCCCTTTATTTAACGTTAGTTTATTTATTTATTTTTGGTTTATCGCACCATAATGTATATTGTGTCTATGTATTTGAAACATTTGAATGGACTGATAAAGGGAGCTGTAAAGTATTTTTGTTGAAGCACAATGTCGTTTTGACCATAATAATGTACTAAATCTAACTCGTAGAAATATTACAGTAGTATAGAAAAATACTATACATACGTTTATAGATAAAATCGAACTCCGAGCCTCCTGTACCCATTCTGTGACGTCAAACAACTTCCCTGTGCAAAGGATCATGGGGGCCCAAAGTGTCCATCAGTTGTATCCTTCGAAATCCTTCATTCCGAAGGGCCCTTTAAAGTGGCCAGTTTTGAGCACTTCGGTTTGGAACAACCCTTCAATATTGGCGGCCATGATTGTTTTCACTCCGAAGTGCTCTTCAGAGGGCGATATATGCCGTTTGGAACGCACCGAGAGTTTGTTGCCGTTTGTTGGATGCTCAGACGACCAAACAAACGCCGATTAAACATGTTCAGTCTGGTAAAAATAGACTCCGACCAATGCCAACAGGGTTATCACACCTATCCAACAAACTCCAACAGACGAGTGCGGTGTGAACTGAAACAGCTGAAAACTACCCGCATTTGGCAGGTTGGCGGGTGTTAATGTCAAGCCCTGATTGTTACTAAGCCTGCCCTGGGTACACCAAAACTACCCACATTTTTCTTGTCCGCTGCCCTCACAGATTCCTGCAGTTAAGTTTGGATGTACAGTACAGTCCAAAAGTTTGGAACCACTAAGATTTTTAATGTTTTTAAAAGAAGTTTCATCTGCTCACCAAGACTACATTTATTTAATTAAAAATACAGTAAAAAACAGTAATATTGTGAAATATTATTACAATTTAAAATAACTGTGTACTATTTAAATATATTTGACAAAGTAATTTATTCCTGTGATGCAAAGCTGAATTTTCAGCATCATTACTCCAGTCTTCAGTGTCACATGATCCTTCAGAAATCATTCTAATATGCTGATTTGCTGCTCAATAAACATTTATGATTATTTTCAATGTTGAAAACAGTTGTGTACTTTTTTTCTTTCAGGATTCCTTGATGAATAGAAAGTTCAAAAGAACAGCATTTATCTGAAATACAAAGCTTCTGTAACATTATACACTACCGTTCAAAAGTTTGGGGTCAGTAAGAATTTTTATTTTTATTTTTTGAAAAGAAATTAAAGAAATGAATACTTTTATTCAGCAAGGATGCATTAAATCAATCAAAAGTGGCAGTAAAGACATTTATAATGTTACAAAAGATTAGATTTCAGATAAACACTGTTCTTTTGAACTTTCTATTCATCAAATAATCCTGAAAAAAAATATTGTACACAAATATTTTGTACAATTGTACACATTAAATGTTTCTTGAGCAGCAAATCATCATATTAGAATGATTTCTGAAGGATCATGTGACACTGAAGACTGGAGTAATGATGCTGAAAATTCAGCTTTGCATCACAGGAATAAATTACTTTGTGAAATATATTCAAATAGAAAACAGTTATTTTAAATTGTAATAATATTTCACAATATTACTGTTTTTTACTGTATTTTTAATTAAATAAATGTAGCCTTGGTGAGCAGACGAAACTTCTTTTAAAAACATTAAAAATCTTAGTGGTTCCAAACTTTTGGACTGTACTGTACATTTACATTCCAATAAAGGTTATTGATGACATTTTGAGGAGGTGGAGTGCACAATAGACCCCTGTGGCGCGGCCTAAGCTTTTGTCCTTAATGGCATTTTTTTTCCTTACATTACTTTTACTTTTATACTTTAAGTAGTTTTGAAACCAGTACTTTTACACTTTTACTTGAGTAAAAAGCTTGAGTTGATACTTCAACTTCTACAGAAGTATTTTTAAACCCTAGTATCTATACTTCTACTTGAGTATTGAATGTGAATACTTTTGACACCACTGCATATTTTAGATTCTAATGTTAGGCTATAACCCCTACAGCTTACTATTCATTTTCCAGATATTTTCTTGAATGTGAAATATTATTTACAATTACAGTCTGCATAAGATTAGAGTGTATAATTATGTTTATTGATTTGAGGGTACATCCTTTGCTCATTATCACCAAAAGTTCATTTTCATCAAACTTGTAGGATCAACCAATCACGGCTTTTGAAATGATGACTCATACCTAGCAACGGGGTCAACCACACCTCCTCACTAAGATAGGATTTTCCATCCATTCCTTGCTCAGAGTTCACTGAAAATGTTCTGGAATCACTTCTAAGCTAAAACTCCTGGCAAGGAATTTTTAGGTTAAGTTAGGAGCTCTCTGAGAGGATTCTCAGAATCTTTAGGGATACGGGCCCTGGTCTTGAATGGTCTTGGTTCTGTAGGTCTGGGGTTGTATTCACAAAACATCTTAAGGCTAAAAGTAGCTCCTAACTTGCCGATTTAGGAGAAACTCTTAAAAATAATGGGCGTGTCAATCCTAATTTTAGGAGTCCTACATTTTTGCTCTAAGAGTATTTCACAAAGCATTTTAGCGTTAAAACTAGCTCCTAAACCTGTGAAATGTTAGGAGTAGTCAAGAGGACTCCTAAGTCACTAAGACCAAATCACAAACAGTCCTAATCCACCCAAAGACACTGTACACCATTGAGGCAATAGCCTTGGGTGCTGAACCTTTTCTTCATAAATGCAATACATTTTGATTTATAGATTTGAATCCATGATGAGATGCCAAAAAAAAAAAAAAAAAACCTTTAACCAATAAATAAATATTGTCTGATTATCTGTGGCAGTGGTTTTCATGATGAGTTCACACTTACAAATGATTGAATAGAGTAAAAAAAAAATATATATAATAATATAATATAATTTGTCGCTTGAATTCTGCATTCCTTTGAGATGAAGACATCCAAGAGGTGGACAATTAACTGTATATACTAGTTTAATTAGTGACACTTAGCCTACATTTTAAAACCTTTATGGCAACAATATGGCAACATTTTATTTTGACTATGGCAACATTTTTATTAAACAATATTTATTTGAATAATGCAACATTTGTATTTTAAAACCTTTATTTTAATTTGGAAACATCCCAGCCAGCAGAGCCATGTGGGGCCCAAATGGGTTTGACCTGGGCTATCTAACTGGGACCCAGCCAGTTTTGCACCCAGTTTCCATGGAGGCCCCACATGGGTTAGCCCAGATGAACTGAACACTGCTCAGTGTGCACACTACAGGCTGTTAAATGAAACACAGAAACATGCTGGCGTTAATGAGATAATTAGGTGATAACGAGCAGAATCACTGAAGGACAGAGAAACAACAAGAACTACGACTTCAGCCACAGCCTTCGATGAAATCAACTGAAGATAAAAGACATTAAATCTCTGAAGATCTGATTAAACATCTCCACAAACAGCTTTACCAGCTTCACTTATTACTAACCAGACTGACTTTATTTCTGACATTCATCTACAAAAGTTGTTATTGAGAATTACCAGAGGTTTAGATGTTGATGATTTGTTGAAAATAAGTTTGGTTTGATGTCACCGTGATCGAGGTCAGCGCTTACTTCAGTTAGGCAGTTTGACTCTTATAACTTTTAATTTTTTCTCTGGCTGTTTGTTATGGCAAGAAAAACAAGAGACAATGTGGTCAGCTGTTAAATGATAAGAATATAGTCATCATTTAGAGGCTTAATTCATTGATCTAATGACTGAACTTTATATGAGCAAAATGTGATTAAATTTGTGCTGGATCTTTCCTTGAATTACAACAATAAAATTGTTTTAATCAGAAAATTTGAAAAACACATTGTTCACTAAACACTTCAAACCTCCTGCGAGATTCACTTACACAGACATCAAGAATCAGCGTATGAATCTCAACAATGGTGACATGCTTCATGCTGCAATGCATTCTGGGAGCCATGGATGAGTTTTGTATGAGGCACCCAGAATGCATTGCACCATTGAAGCATGTCACCATTGTTGAGAATCATACGCTGATTCTTGATGTCTGTGTGCGAGTAAAACTCACAGGAGCCCAAAATATGTAAATGGTGTGTTATAAATCGTTTGATGTTCTGATTAAATTCTATTATTCTCTTGCTGTAAAATCATAACAATAAAACAGAATTAATAACATACTACCCGTATAAACCTCCCACATAATATCAATGAGTTAAGCCAATATATGATGATTATATTCTTATCATCAATCAGCTTACAGCACCTGATTATATTTTCTCTTGCTGTTCTCGTCATAACAAACAGACACAGCTGTCAAAAGAAAAACTAATGTTAAAAAGTCAAGAGCCTGACTAAAGCACACACTGATCGCCACAATGGTAACATCAAATCAAACTATTACTTTCAAATAAGTAATCAACATCTAAGCCTCTTCTTAATTCTTAATACGAACTTCTGTAGATGTCTGACAGAAATAAAGTCAGTCTGGTTAGTAATAAGTGAAGCTAATGTTGTTTGTGGAGTTGTTTAATCAGATCTTGAGAGATGTAATGTATTTTATCTTCAGTTGATTTCATCCAAGGCTGTGGCTGGAAGTAGTTCTTGTGTTTCTCTTTCCTTCAGTGATTATGCTTGTTAACAGCAGGTGTTCTTCACTAATACAAAATCATTATTCAATCACTTAATTATCTCATTACCTCCAACACTGATTAAGTGTTACATTAAACAGCCTGTAGTGTGCACACTAAGCAGTGTTCATTTCATCTGGGCAAATCCATGTGGGGCCTACATGGAAACTGGGTGCAAAACTGGCTGGGTCCCAGTTAGATAGCCCAGGTCAAACCCATTTGGGCCCCACATGGCTCTGCTGGCTGGGATGACACCTCATTCTAAAATATTTCTATGATTAAATCATTGACTCCTCCCCCATCAGCCAATCACTGTGTGTTTACTCCATAGCGAACGAGGTCAACCCCGCCCTTACTCTTAGCTTAAGACTTCTGTCTAATCCTTAGTAAAAGTTTGTCTCAGCAGCTTTGTGAATAGGTTTTAAGAGAAAACTCTTAGCTAAGAACTTTTACTGCTATTTAGGAGAACTCTTAGTGGTAAGATAAAATGTTTTGTGAATACGGCCCCTGGTCTTCACCTCTGTAATTAACACAAAGTTGTGTAAATGTGTAATATTAACGCTACACATAATATGTGTAAAACAACTGAATTCTTCTAACACATTTTTATGCAATACTGACACAAAATGTGTAAACTAGACTGTTACATGTGACATTTTTCTACACATTTCTTCTTAGAGCGCAAAATCCTAAATGTGGTCTTATTGGAATCTTACCTCCCAATCTCAGAGCAAGTCATAGCATCTGCTGCCACTGCTGCTTTAGTATAGCATTTATCAGAGGATGTTACAGAGAGTGGCAGATTGAGTGGCAGAATGAGTACCAGAATGAGTGCCACAATGAGTGCCACTATCATAAAAACTGAAATCCCCAAGAAAATCTTCAGCCATCTGAAAGCAGACAACCAGAGTACAGTTTGATATATATTCATTAAACAAACAAAATTCAAATATTATTTTATCATTTTTTTTTATTTTGTAGGCTGAGATGTGCTCATCTCTTCCTATTATAAACATGACAAACTTGACTAAACATAGATCCTGTTAACATGGGAAATGTATCCTGAACCTTTACATATCTGAGAACTGATGAATTTTACTATACTCTGTGTGTTTGCATGTGTGTGGGAGGGGTTATAGGGACCAATACCATTAAGAATCAGCATATGATTCTCAAGAATGGTGACAATAAAATACAAAACACTGACAAATAGATGAACCCAAAGCATCAGATTTGTTCTTCAACTCATGCCTACAGCGCTTTCAGGAAATGCAGCCCAGATCAAAGTTTATCTGGCCATAACTAATGTGCTTTATAAACACAAAGTCAAAGTTGGGACAGCCATTTTAAAATTTAATATTTAAAATGTAAAGTGTCAAGAGTCCAACAAAAGACAATGCTTTGAAAATGCTTTTCACCATCATGGTGACTTCAAACTAAACTTTCATTAAAACATTAACATCTAAACATCTCTTAATTCTCAATAAGAACTTTTGTTGATGTATGACAGAAATCAAATCAAACTGGTTAATAATAAGTGTAATAATGTTTAATGGCTGGAAGTCAGTTGTAGTTGTTGCGTCTCTCTCTCTTTTTGTCTTCTTGTTGTTTCTCTTTCCTTCAGCGATTCTGCTTATTATCATCAGGTGTCACTACTAATTGTCAGTCCTCACTTAATTAAAGGATTAGTCCACTTTTAAATAAAATTTTCCTGATAATTTACTCACCCCCATGTCATCCAAGATGTTCATGTCTCTCTCTTCAGTCGAAAAGAAATTAAGGTTTTTGATGAAATCATTCCAGGATTTTTCTCCATATAGTGGACTTCAATGGCCTCCAAATGGTTGAAGGTCAAAATTATTTTCATTGCAGCTTCAAAGTGTTCTACACAATCCCAGATGAGGAATAAGGGTCTTATCTAGAGAAATCATCACTAATTTTCCAAAAAAAAAAAAAAAAAAATATATATATATATATATATATATATATATATATATATTTTTTTTTACCATAAATGCTCATCTTGAACCAGCTCTCTTCTTCTTCTTCTTCTTCTTCTCTATTTGAATTCCGGTGAACTGTATTACTGCCCTCCACAGGTCAAAGTTTGAACTAAATTGTCATATACAATATGCTAGTGCAAGTATATAACAATTAGTTCAAACTTTGACCTGTGGAGGGCAGTAATACTAAGTGTCTACACTGCTGGAATTCAAATAGAGAAGAAGAAAAAGCAGAAGAAGAGGAAGAGGAAGAAGAAGAAGAAGAAGAGAGCTAGTTCAAGATGAGCATTTATGGTTAAAATGCATATAATAATTATATTTTTTTTAGAAAATGAACGATGGTTTCTCTAGATAAGACTCTTATTCCTCATCTGGGATCATGTAGAGCTCTTTGAAAATTCATTGTTGGATTTACTTAAAAAAGAAGTGTCAAGTGGTTCCATGCAACTATATTGAGTAATTTGTACAAAAAAACTATTTAGTTGAATGAACAAAAGAAATTCAAGTAAATTTTACAAAATTTCTTTGAGTAAATACAAATCATTTGAATGTCACTGTTACATAATATTTAGATGTGCAATTTATTTAGTAATGTTATGTTGAGGACGTAAGGTGATATTTTTTTTTTTAAATAATAATCATCTCAATTAAAAGGATATAACATATCAGAATGCAGCCCCTCACCCCAAAAAACACTCCAAAAAAAAAAAAAAAAAACTAATTAAACAAACTAAATTGAATTGAGAGCATAAACATGTCCTATAAACATGTGCATATGAGTGTGCACAGCCTAAACACAGGCAACACTCTTCTGCATGATGGTAACCACAAAATTCAAAAACATTACAGAAACTACTCTAACTGTCCAACATAACTGAACATTAAACACTAACATAAACTAACAACATCTTTCCCTTTACTGAAAAACATATAAAATAACACTTTAATCCCTAAATTTACTCTCCTAATGCATTCCCTTGCAAAGCATGCTGGGAACTACGGATCCACTGCACAGTTAGTTATGTCAACAATAATGTGAGCGTTTCACAAAGCAATGTTAAGTTGACTGAACAAACACTTACTAAGTAAAGCTGACAATACTCAATTTTAGTGGAAACAACACAGTTAAATTACGTTCATGTAGTTACATGAGTTTTCTAAGTAATGTGAACAAGGGTGGTTTGAGTGAAACTAACAACAGTGAAAGTTCATATTTTTGATTGTGCAATGAAACTGTAATTTTGACCTTCAACCGTTTGGAGGCCATTGAAGTCCACTATATGGAGAATAATCCTGGAATGTTTTCATCAAAAACCTTAATTTCTGTTCGTCTGAAGAAAGACATGGATATCTTGGATGACATGGGGTTGCCAGTAATTTACTATTGATTGTACAGTTATTTACTGTAATCTACAGTATGTTACTGTGAATTAAATTAAACTTGTTTTACCTCATTTCATTTGCAGAAACCAACTGCCTCAAATTGTCAGACTGCCATTTAAATTTACAAACTAATATTTATTACATGCTAATAATATGAGCAAATTATTACTATGAATTTATTTCTTTATTTCTATGAATTTAAAACATTAAAAAAAAAAAAATCACTGCATCAACAACTACACAATCACCATCTATTAAATAAAACAACATGCAACAAATAATCAAAGTATCTTGATCTTCTTCTGAACTTAACCCTCTGGGGTCTGATGATTTTTGGGGCCCTGGAGAAGTTTTGACATTCCCTGACATTTGTGCTTTTTTCAGTTGTTCATAAACATATAAATGACAAAAGTGTCATTACACTGTATTCAGCACAAACTAGGCTACAATAATATGTGAGGAACATGTATGTACATATTTGTGTTTTTGAAGGAATAACGTTTATGCATGGTTATTGAAAAAACAAAAAACTTAAGTCACTGAAATAAAGCCAAAAAATATATATTAAATCTGTGTTCACAAGACTTCTGGGTATTTGAGGTTGTAGTTTTTGCTTCAAAATTATGTAAAAATTATGCTGACTACTCCTTCATATAAAACAATAGAGAGATTTAAATTTTGTAAGACACTTTTTGTCAAGAAACACAGTATGCGTGGAGGCGTGAATCTTCATGAATAATGGGTGATTCTCACCTGAGAAGACAAAAGAATCACATAATAATGACCTGAAAAGACTTGCATAATAATGAGGCCTTTCAGTCAGGTAGGCTGTGAAAAAACCTGTGAGACACTGATCATGTCTTAAGCTCATGGTGTATATCAAACATACAGAAAAAATAGCAATACTGTGAAATATTATTATAATTTAAAATAATGGTATTCTATTATATACTTTAAAATATAATGTATTTCTGTGACGCAAAGTGTCTGAACAATTATGTTACCTCTATGGCATTTCATATAGCCTTTTAGCTTAAAAGCATGCACATTTTGAGAAATATTGATGAATTATCATATGTTTATGTCAATTTTCTATACACAGGAGTAATATTCAATATTTATTGTCATCACTATGAGTGCTGGATACTGTTTTCAATTCATACTTGCAGCCGGAGGGTGCTCTGTACACCTTTAGTCCATAAATTCATCTAAAGAAGAACAACCATGTGACTCTCCAGGAACTAACAGAGGCCAGAGATAGCTATATCATCCAGATAAACACTTTTCAAGACAATAAATACACGATTGAGACGATGAATGCATGTATTGACTGAATTTGCCTCTGAATAGCGCTGGCTCCGTGGGCGTGGCTGCATTAGCGGATAATGAGCTGAATCACGGACTTAAGACATGGCTCTCTTTTCATACAGATTACATAAACACAGAAGGTTCGTTTTCGATTTGACTTACATGATTTAAAACCTGACATCTCAACATTTCTTTAGACATGAGTCTAATTTTTTTGTGATTAGTATTCACTAAGTTACAGTTCATTTTCTGAGAACTATCAGATTGGACTTCGTTCAGAGGGAGACGAGAGATCACGCATCATGTTAGTTTTCTTTATTTTACAAAAAGCACAACATTGTGTTTTTAGTGTACACAAATAAAAGAAGATATTCCACAGATTAAAATGGTGTATAGCTCTTAGTTGTATGTGCAACATTGACGGAGTATTTTGAGTCTCTTTCACACTGGTTAGAAAAAAACTGCCGGACTGCCGACCCGAGGGACTTAAGCACAGGCTCTACTCTTCAGCACAATGGTGACCCACAAAACTCAATTTTACAGTAAACTACTTGCAACAGTGTTGCCTGTATATAACTGTTTTTAACTTACAGTTTCTTACTGTTAAAATACATTTTGTTGGTGTGTCTTTTTATCTTACACCTTTAACCCTTTCAACCCCACAGGAACATCCTCTAGTGTCCGCACCACAGAGAAAAAGTAACATTGACACTGTTGCAGTGAGATAATTAAGTTAATATTTAAGTGATGATTGAGCATTAATGATAAACACCTGCTGTTAACAAGCAGAACCACTGAAAAGAGGAACAAGAATGGAAAAAATAGTAGCAGAAACTACGAGCAGAACTGTCCTCCAGCCATTACACATTATTACACTTATTACTGACCAGTTTAACTTTATTTCTACAGAAGATCTTATTGAGAATTAACAGAACTTTAGATGTTTATATTTTGTTGAAAATGTTTGGCTTGATGTTACCATTGAGGAGATCGGCGTTTGCTTTAGATGAGCTCTTGACCCATGACATTTTATACATCAGTTTTTGTTTTGTTTTTTCTCCAGCTCTTTAGGTTATTTTTGAAAGTCACATTTGTTATGATGTCAATTCTAGTATCAATCTCATAATAAGATGGGCGTCATTTGCTTCATATCAAAAGTAACAAAGCACAAAGTTTATTGTGATTTATTGGATGGGAGGCACTACATATTCTGCTCATCAACTGAAAACAAACTAGACTAATCGATTCTTGGGATTTATGAATCAATATCGGTTCGTAAAAATGAGAATCAGTTAAAATCAAGAAATCAATATTTTTTTACCCAGCCCTATAAAATACCCATTAAATCAAAGACTAAACACAGAAAGAGATCAGTGAACCAAGATGATTACAGCATCATTATAACAGCCAAAAAAACTAATCAGCTGTGTTGCTTTTTTGTTTTTTTTCCTGCTATATCAAATGTGTTTTATAAACATTCAGTTTCAACAGCCAGAGAAATCTAATGTCAAAGAGACAAGAACCCAACTAAAGCAGACACTGGTCACTACGAACTCCAATACATTTTTATTTTCAATAAAACATCAACATCCAAATCTGTTAATTCTCAACTAGAACTTCTGTACATGTGTGAAAGAAATAATGTCAAACTGGTTTGTGAACTGGTTTGACACTTAGTGTGGCTGAAGTCAGTTGTAGTTCTTGTGTTTCTGCTCGTCTCTTCTCTTTTTCCTGGTCTTGTTTCTCTGTCCTTCAGTGATTCTGTTTATCAGGTGTTCATCAGTGTCTGAATTCACTCACTTCTTTTCATTCACTCTGTCAAGTGGACTATATTAGTGAACTAATGTAGGGAATTGTGAATGAGGGTATAGGGTGTGATTTAGAACACAGTCTCTGAGTGTCGACTTTGAGCGATGTTAACTCACAGTATATTCCTGAAGGCTATTTTCTCAAAAATGACAAATATTACCCAGAATGCATTGTTTTCTACAGTATATTACTGTTTTAATAGAAAGTGGTTTGTGACTGTCAGAATTGGGCCCATTTTTCTACAGCAAGGTTTAACAGTGTGTTCTGATATTTCAAAAAAAATTTAATTCATTGTTTAGACAGGATCATGTAGACTCGCACAGACATCAAGATTCAGCATATGAACCTCAACAATGGTGACAAAATAAAGGTTTTTTTTTCTGTACAAAAAAGTGAATTACTGTAATTTGTCATTAATGTCATAATACTTAAAATAACAGTCAAGTTGTTAGAGATAATTTTACAGAATTTTGACTACAATTTAAAATAAAAAAAAATCTATTTTTAGTTTTTTTTTTTTGTTGTTGTTGTTTTTTTTAACAGTGTACAGTGTATTTCAAGAAGATAACATGGGTTTTGCCCCCAAAGTCCCAAAAACTATAAGGAAACATGGCAGGGTGCCCACATGAGACTCTTGACAAAGACTTGCCATTTGACAAAGGTGCTGTATAGGTCCTTTAAGTGCTATATAACACCTATCTTTAAAGTGGTTCCTCTATGATTGCAAGCCAATGAACCACTTTTAGTGCTATTTTGCCCCATTTTTTGCTTCAGCCCAGGAGAAGAAGAAGCATTAATGTTATGCTGCATGTTTCTTTAGTTAAAGGCAGTAGTTCTGTGGTTGTTGATGCAGTGATAGTTATATTAGATGTTACATGTGATGTTGTTTGTTAATGGTTAACTACAAGAGTTTTACACAGAATGTTTCACAATACTAATCCAGAAAATACTTGGTTACTTTTTTTGTTGTTTTGTTTTTTAATTACAATATGAATTATTTACCATTATTATGAATTCTTTACAATATTAATTATTTATTAATTATTTAATTACAATATGAATTATGAATTATTTACAATATGAATTTTATTTTTGGTTTGCCAGACACTTCTGCCATTTATTGACTGTTTTTATTTATTTATTTATTTATTTTTTGTTTTTTTTACTATCTTTAACAGTTATTGGACTAATGGTAAATGTTTGGCACCCTGTTCTGTCATGCATTTAACTTTTAAAAGTGCATTTTAATGTCATTTTTAAACCTCTCCCCAACTAAACAGAGAAACTAAGAGACAGTTAGAGAACCTTGAAAGGAGGGTCTTAACCACCACAAAGATCCAGTACTGTCCTGATCCTTTTTTGTGTGTGTGTGTGTGTGTGTAACTACCACAACTTATTTGGGTTTACAGTGAAGGGGTTTTGCGAAAATAAAATGAATATACAACCAAATTGGGGAGAAAAAAAGATAACAAATGTCTACTTAAACTCCCTCATATTTCAACTTCACACAAAGCGCACAGCAAAATGCCCAGTGTTAAATTAACACCCAAAGTGTACATACGAGTCCATCATAGGCTACGTTTACACATGGGTGGCTATTTTCATAAACGGACATTTCAACCTCTCCGGTTTCAAAAATAACATTGTGCACACATGTCAGTTTTCAGAAAAGTGTTCATTTACACGTACCCGTGTATATATGACGTCAAGAGCATGCTAAACCTGTAGGTGGTGGTGTTACGAGAAGCTCAAGCCCATGTAAGCCAATCAGAATCCTGAAAATAGCAACGAATAATACACAAGAAGAGTTTGCACCAACATAAATGCGACTGCTACTCTGAACGCTTCATGATCACAGGTAAACATAGGTCGCACTTTTGACATAGGTGCGAGCTCTGGCGCATACTGTGACGTTGGCTGCCTAAACACCCGTTTGTCTCAGTTTACATACAAACGTCTAAACGAAGATTTTCAAAATCTCCACTCTGGCCGGAGTTTTTAGAAAGACTCGTTTTCAGAGGCAAATTCTCCGTTTGCGTGTAAACAAAGGGCGTAAACGAAGGGAAATGTCTCTGTTTTTCAAAATAACCATGTACGTGTAAACGGGGCCTGAAGCAGTGTTAAAGTTAATGAGATAATTGATTGATGATTGAGTGATGATTGATAATTAGTGGAGACACCTGATGTTAATAAGCAGAATCATTGAAGAAACAACAAGAGAAAAAGAGAGAGACACAACAACTACAACTGACTTTCCGCCATTAAACATTATTACACTTATTATTAACCAGTTTGATTTGATTTCTGTCATACATCAACAAAAGTTCTTATTGAGAATGAACAGATGTTTAGATGTTAACCCCTTAACTGTCACGGTCCCGCTGGCCGGACGCCTCCCAACCAGCACACCCTTGTTTACACATGGTTTAGCCCGGATGAAATGAACACTACTCAGTGTGAACACTACAGGCTATTAAATGTAACACTTAATCTGTGTTGGAGTTAATGAGATAATTAGGTGATAACGAGCAGAATCACTGAAGGACAGAGAAACAACAAGAACTACGACTTCAGCCACAGCCTTCGATGAAATCAACTGAAGATAAAAGACATTAAATCTCTGAAGATCTGATCAAACAACTCCACAAACAGCATTACCAGCTTCACTTATTACTAACCAGACTGACTTTATTTCTGACAAACATCTACAAAAGTTGTTATTGAGAATTACCAGAGGTTTAGATGTTGATGATTTGCTGAAAATAATAGTTTTGTTTGATGTCACCATGATCGAGGTCAGTCGTTGCTTTAGTTAGTCAGTTTTACTCTTGACTTTTTTAGTGTTAGTTTTTCTGTGGCTGTTTGTTATGGCAATAATGACAAGAAAAAATGTGATCAGCTGCTTTATGATAAGAATATAATTGTCATGTAATGGCTTAATTCACGAATCTAATATATGAATAAAATGTTATGTTTGTATTAGATCTCTTCTAGAAATACAATAATAAAACGGTTTTAATCAGAAAAGCTGAATGAGTTTTAAAACACATTGTACACTAAACACTTTAAAACTCCAGCAGAACTTCCTCACACACAGACATCAAGAATCAGCGTATGAATCTCAACAACGGTGACATGCTTCATGCCACAATGCTGCTTTTTTTTTTTTTTTTGCATGATGCACCCCGAAAGCATTGTGGCATGAAGCATGTCACCGTTGTTGAGATTCATACGCTGATTCTTGATGTCTGTGTGTGAGGAAGTTCTGCTGGAGTTTTAAAGTGTTTAGTGTACAATGTGTTTTAAAACTCATTCAGCTTTTCTGATTAAAACCGTTTTATCATTGTGTTTCTAGAAGAAAACTAATACAAACTTAACATTTTATTCATATATTAGATCTGTGAATTAAACCATTATATGACAATTATATTCTTATCATAAAGCAGCTGATCACATTTTGTCTTGTCATTATTGCCATAACAAACAGCCACAGAAAAACTAACACTAAAAAAGTAAAGAGTAAAACTGACTAACTAAAGCAAAGACTGACCTCGATCATGGTGACATCAAACAAAACTATTATTTTCAGCAAATCATCAACATCTAAACCTCTGGTAATTCTCAATAACAACTTTTGTAGATGTTTGTCAGAAATAAAGTCAGTCTGGTTAGTAATAAGTGAAGCTGGTAATGCTGTTTGTGGAGTTGTTTGATCAGATCTTCAGAGATTTAATGTCTTTTATCTTCAGTTGATTTCATCGAAGGCTGTGGCTGAAGTCGTAGTTCTTGTTGTTTCTCTGTCCTTCAGTGATTCTGCTCGTTATCACCTAATTATCTCATTAACTCCAACACTGATTCAGTGTTACATTTAATAGCCTGTAGTGTTCACACTGACTAGTGTTCATTTCATCTGGGCTAAACCATGTGCTAAACAAGGGTGTGCTGGTTGGGAGGCGTCCGACCAGTGGGACCGTGACAGTTAAGGGGTTAATCCTCTGCTGAGATCTGGAGAGATTTAATGTCTTCTTTTATCTAAGGCTGCGGCTGAAGTCAGTTGTAGCTCTAATGTTTTTGTTTTTCTGTTCTTGTGTTTCTCTTTCCTTCATTCATTCTGCTTGTTAACAGCAGCTATCTTCAATAATTCTCAATCATCACTTAATTAATTACATAATTATCTCATTAACTCCAACACTGATTCAGTGTTACATTTAACAGCCTGTAGTGTGCTCTCTGAACAATGTTCATTTCATCTGGGCTAAACCATGTGGGTCCTATAAGGGTGTGCTGGCTGGGAGGCGTCCCGCCAACGGGATCGTGACAGTTGAGAGGTTAATGTTTTAATGAAAGTTTAGTTTGAAGTCACCATGATGGTGAAAAGCATTTCCTTTAGTTGGGCTCTTGACTCAATTTATTAACATTAATTTATCTCTGGCTGCTCCAACTTTGTGTTTGTAGAGCACATTTGTTATGGTCAGAGAAACTATGATCTGAGCTGTGTTTCCCAAAAGTGCTGTGAGCCAAAGTTGATTTAGGTTTACAATGCTTTGGGAAGAACAGTCATAATGGTTGTGTTTTCTCATTGTGAAATGGGCAGATTCATTGGTGATATAGATGTTAAATTATTTCTTTATAGTAAATCTGTTACCGCTTGAGATCCAGCAGAGCTTTTATAATCTGAAGGGTTTGTTTTTAAACACACACAGACATCAAGAATCAGCATATGACCCTCAACAATGGTGACAATCAAACAAAGTGCTTCATGTTGCAGTGCATGATGGGAGCCACCAATCAAAACTCATCCATGGCTCCCATCATGCATTGCTGCATGAATAAATTATGCAGCTGAATTGTCCTGTAATTTTTATAGATTGTTCATGTTTGCTTTTATTTTTCTGTTGTTTTGTTGTGACAGTAGCTTGTTTTGTGATGTTCAGAGTTGATCTGTTTGTCAGTATTTTGTATTTATTTATCGTCACCGTTCTTGAGAATCAGATGCTGACTCTTGATGTCTGTGTGTGTTTAAACACAGAAGCTTTAGCTCACAATGTTTTTTTTTTTTTTTTAAATTTTTAAATTTATTTATTTTTTTTATTTAAAAAGTCATACTATTGTTGGATCTCAAGGTGTGAATTACAATCATTAATACAAAAAAAACAAGCACATAGTCAGAGATTTAGACTCAGCCATCTGTCTATATATAGACAGATATCTCACATACTCTTTTTGATCCATTGTTTTCCTTCTGCTATGATCTGTTGAATAATGACCTCTCTTCTTGTATAAATGGGTGTATCAAGACAGAGTTTACTGAAGCGATATAATCTGTGGAAAACAAAATTTGTAGAGGTTTAAATCAACTTGATCCCAAAATTGTATTAAATGGCCAGACAGACAGAAAGATCTTATTTGATAAGTGTAAGTGCATCTCGTTGTTTTGAGCTTTTATGAAGTCAAACAAATATAATCATAATACATTATTCTAAATTCCAACTGAAAATGTTACATTATAGTGTATTAATAGATTATAGAAGCATTGGTATCTTGTACATACCTTTTTAAAGAATTAAGTAACACTTTATTTTACAGTGTCTTTGATTCTCAATACATGTAGATACTGTAGTATTAACTATAAATTATGCACAGTTACATGCAATTAACCCTAAACCAAACCATCATCCTAACCCTATAAGTACATGTAGTTAATTATTATTACTCAGTATTTAAATGTATAATTACACTGTAATACTGACACCTTAAAATAAAGTGTAACCAAGAATTATTGCAACAATACATTTCAACAAGCTACATGAACAAAATGAATCCCTAAATCTACAGTAGTTTGTGTGGATTAGAAGACCATAAACATAAAAAAAAAATCAACCTAAGTCAGTGTATTATTCTCCCCACAGAAAATACATACACACCTTGTGAATACAGTGTCTTCTTCAAGTGTAGCAGCTGATAGATCTTACAGGTGTCTTTTACATCCACAGTAACATTATATTCAAATCTGTGCGACAATGCTCACTGAACAGAAAAAGAAAAAGAAAAAGAAAAAACAACTAAAACGACTTCCACATTTGTGTTGTGATCCTAAACTCCACAGGCTATGTATTTTTATGAATTAGACACACTCCCCAAACTGGTTTGATGGTCTGAACCACTAGACCTTGCCAGACTTTTTTTTTTTTTTTCAGCAAAATGCGGATGTTACATCCTTGTGCTCTGTGTGTATTTGTTTTTCCCTCTCACTGCTTTTCCCTGTCACTTTCACTTTCTTAGACGCCGTTCACTGGTTCAGCCAACTGCACTCTAAAAAGATATGTAAAAAAATAACACATATTATGTGTAATACTGTAGTTTACACATTTTGTGTCAATATTTCATAAAAATGTGTTGGAAGAATTCAATTGTTTTACACATATTATGTTTAGTTTTAAAATTAACACGACCTGTGTATTTATTCACAGCATCAACACAATCTGTGCAGCCAAGAACACCTGTAATGTGTTAATATTACATATTTACACAACTTTGTGTTCATTTCAGAGGTGAAGACCAGACCTCCAAAACCATCATGGAGATAAGGGTTTGCTTTAGTTGGGCTCTTGACCCTTGACTTTTTAATATTAGATTTTGTTGTAACTGAGTTATAACAGCCAGATAAACAAAGAGAAAAGATGATGTTGGTTATGTTTTCATATAATCATTATTATAATATACACTACCGCTCAAAAGTTTTGGGTCGGTAAGATTTTTAATGTTTTTAACAGAAGTTTTGTCTGCTCACCAAGGCTACATTTATTTAATTAAATATACAGTAAAAAACAGTAATATTGTGAAAAATTATTACAATTTAAAATAACTTTTTTCTATTTGAATATATTTTACAAAGTAATTTATTCCTGTGATGCAAAGCTGGATTTTCAGCATCGTTACTCCAGTCTTCAGTGTCACATGATCCTTCAGAAATCATTCTAATATGCTGATCTGCTGCTCAAGAAACATTTATGATTATTTTCAATGTTGAAAACAGTTGTGTACTTTTTTTTCAGGATTCCTTGATGAATAGAAAGTTCAAAAGAACAGCATTTATCTGAAACACAAAGCTTCTGTAGCATTATACACTACCGTTCAAAAGTTTGGGGTCAGTAAGAATTTTGATTTTGATTTTTTTGAAAAGAAATTAAAGAAATGAATACTTTTATTCAGCAAGGATGCATTAAATCAATCAAAAGTGGCAGTAAAGACATTTATAATGTTACAAAAGATTAGATTTCAGATAAACACTGTTCTTTTGAACTTTCTATTCATCAAAGAATCCTGAAAAAAATATTGTACACCAATATTTTGTAAAATTGTACACATTAAATGTTTCTTGAGCAGCAGATCAGCATATTATAATGATTTCTGAAGGATCATGTGACACTGAAGACTGGAGTAATGATGCTGAAAATTCAGCTTTGCCATCACAGGAATAAATTACATTTAAAAATATTTTAGAACAATAGAACAATAGCAATAACAATTAGTCTAGAACAATAACCATGTTCACACACAGCACACACAACACCTCTACACTTTATTTCTCTCAACATGGGGACAGCTGTATACTACTTATACACTCAAAAAAATGATTCTAGCTGCTTGTTCAGTTTATTTAAATAAAATAAGCTGAACCAACACAAATCTTTAGTTTTTTACTTAATTGGCATTTGCACTCAATTGTATTATGTTAAATGAAATTAAATTTGCAAAATGTTAGGTTAACCTAAACCATTTGTGTTGGGACGACATGAATCATTTATGTTGCATTGATTGAAACTGGGCAGTGGATTTCTAGTTCCCAGCATGCTTTGCGTAGGGAAAGATCAGGACAGTAAATGTTGAACTTAAGTGCTGTTTAATGTGTTTTTAGTAAAGGGAAATAACTTTTAAAGTTTGATGTTCAGTTATATTTGACATTTAAAAGAGTTTGTTATGTCGATTTTTTTTGAGGTTACCATTATGCTGAAGTGTAGACCTTGTGGTTAGGCTATGGGTGGCTGCATGAAATAAATCTATGTTGTTCTCAACAAGCTTTAACTGTGTTAAAACCAGTGATGAGAAGTTCTTTACCTGATCATTACTTGCATGCTATAAATGTTACTTAGCATATGAAAAAGTGATATTTTAGTTTTTATAGAAATATATATAAATTAGTTTGAGGGCCAGCACATAATTTACACAGTCTACATATGGTCATCAGCTTTATCCCTCTCAATGGTCATGAAACATGTATGTCTGTGTACAACAGCTATTCACAACCTAAGCACAAGCGCACATCTTCACCATGATGGTAACAAAAATTTTTTTATATATATACGCTACAAACTCTTTTAAATGTTCAAAATAACTAAACATTAAACACTTAAACACTAACAGGTCTTTCCATTTCCTTAAAAGTGCAGAAAACTTGAGCAACACTGCACAAGGGCACCAGTCTGAATTGCAATAGCACTGGTTGGATCAACAAGAATGAATTATGTTCAGGAAACATTCACAGAATATGTCAAATGAAACTGGTGTGATCTCATTCAATTAGCATGAATTTTACTCATCAGTACAATTAACCTATCTTAAGTTCAAATAAATCAGTTCAACTGTGTGGAAATAGGTGTCATAATTGAATTAAGTTAGACCAACAAGTTATTTTTTTGAGTGTAGTTACTTAGATATACTTATAACATTTTCATTTGGATGTCTCAGAGCTCTTATTCCATTCATTCTGTGCTCCCGTCAGCATGATGCACTTAATTATTTTGTGTTTTGAATATCCAAACCTGCATTCTCAAACTCATAAGCCATTTTAAGACATTAAGGTCCAGATTTACTAACAGCTTGTGCCAACCCAAACCCCTTTACTAAGATTTGCACTCGTCAATTTGCACCATTGTTTAACATAAAAAACTATGTCTTAACCCATTTTGTCTTAACCCATAGCTACAATTGTAGCTGTAACAATTTGTGGTAATTTGTGGAAATTTTATTTTTAGTTTTTGGTGTTTACACTGTGTACATGTATATTTTCACACCATCAGTCGTAGACTTTTGTAAATATCTTTGGTGCAGTCAATACACTCTAAAAAATGCTGGGTTAAATATGGACAAACCCAAGGATTAGGTTGTTTTCACCCAGCCATTTTTTTCAACCAATTTTGGATTTATTTTTTTAGGCAGCAATATAGTAATATAGTAAAAGGCATATTTTTGCTCACCCCCAAATATGGGCAAATTTGTGGGGTATTTTAAGCTGAAACTTGACCAGACCTGAGACTTATATTATAAAGAGGGCATAATAGGTGCCCTTTACCCCAACCTGCTGGGTTTGTCCATATTTAACCCAACTTGGATTGTTTTTAACCCAGCATTTTTTAGAGTGTAGCCTTCACACTGCATGACAGTTCTGTTTTAGGTAACATCATTTTTTCCTCAAAAAAAAAAAAAAAAAAAAAAAAAAAACCACTATCATACTAGCAAATCTCCGTCTTTATTCCAGGAGTCATTTAGTGACACCTAATTTGTTTTAGATATACATATTACTTACACACACACACACACACACACACACACATATATATATATATATATCCTCAGCAGAGGATGATTAAACAATTCCACAAACAGTATTACATTTCACTTATTTACCAGATTTATTTCTGTCATACATGTACAAAAGTTGTACACCCCATTTTCATGTGCTTTTCCCCTTAGAATATGTTGCAAATCATCTTCACCTAAAGACAGAAATGTGCATGTCATTGCAGAAAAAGTAAGGTCTACAAACAAGTTATATTCACTCAGTTTCATTAATATGGTCATCAGATGCTAGTGTCACTCCCTGGGCCAAAGTTTGGCAATTTCAGGTTTTGGAAATATAATCTAACTTTGTTCCAAAAGTCACTTGCAGAAAGCAAAACAAACTTGACATTAATGTTTAATTTATGAATTTAAATGAAAATGGATTTGGTAGTAATGGCTTCAACTTCTGTTCAACCTTTCAGTTAAAACATATTGCAAGCATTCTCAGCGTGCAGATGATGAACTTACAGAAAGCCCCATCCAGAATTCAGTCACAGCCTCAGAAAACAATCACACATGCAGTAATCTTACCATATAAATGTGCATGAGATTTTTTGTTCCCTTTGGCCTAGGAAGGCTTTAAAAATATCAAAAATGTAGAAAGTTGCCATGAGTGCATTCACTTCAGTGTACACACAAACGTGTGCATGAAGTCTGCATACTAATGTTTTCATAAACATGATTCATCAATTACGTTCATTCTAAAATTGATTATAAATTCATGAAAAAAAAAATGTAGGAACAACTGAAACCTTGGTGGCCTTATAAACATTTTAAAATTTATAAACCAATATATATCTTAAAAATATTTCAAATATATTTCTTATATAGCTCTACATAAAGACATAGACATTCGAATGTCCAGATAACTATAAGGGATTTGTAATTTCTGTAAAAGGAGTCTATTGTATCTGAACATGTTTTGAGGATGGCACTCTTGGAGGATCTTTTGCTCTCAGGCAAGAATGCACCTTTAGAAAGAAGAGTGTGTGCATAGTCCTTATATGAGCATGGCTTGGGTGTGTTTTATGTAAATAACTTACCTCTGGCACATGGTCTCTCATTTAAAATACTAAGAAATCATAAACATTAGAATTCACGTGTGAAAGCAAGTGTTGTGAATTAGGTGGAACGTTTTTGTGAGAAGTCTAAATAAGAATAGTGTACTCACTAAACTGACTGTTAAAATAAAACGAGTCTATTGTTTTGGATGTAAATATTATTAGAGGAGTTATGTTATCAATGTAAATAGAGGAGCTCTCAGTAACTGAATTTGTGTTTGTTAGATCAAGACAAGGATCAAGAAACATGATATATTTGCCTCCATCATTATCTTGTTATATCTTCTGCAGTGACTGACAGGTGAGATGTTCCATGGTTATCAGGTACATTATCAATGCCCTCCTGCTATGGAAGCTCCACCGAGTGTGCTTGACGCATGAGAAGCAATGAGATTTGTTCTTGCATGTGAAGAAAGAGTATAGTTGAGCTTTTGTTTCCCATATTTTATGTGCTTTTAGGTGAACAATGCCTTTAAGGAATACATGGAACTCTAGTTTGAATAAACAAAAATACATTTTAATTATAGACACTGTATAAGGAAGAATCATTCTAGTGCATATGCCAATCACCTGTGTTAGCAGTACTCCTGAAAAGAAGCATAATAAAGAAAATTAAAGAAGAGCACAGCAGTGATGGCTTCCTTGATGTCGTATTTACTCTGAATGAATAATGAAAGCATATGTACATTAACCTCAGTACATTACAGTATCAGCACGTCACTTTTTCACAGTAATGACTAAATAATGCCTTAAAACACTTCACAATAGAAAAACGAAGAAAATATGACCAACAGACTATTTAACAAACTGTCTATTCAGTTCACATGCTCTAGTCTCAAAAATACATGTGTGTGTCATCTACAACTGATACAGCGACACTCAAATCTTGTGTTCTTTGCAAAAAAAAAAAAAAATAATAATAGGATATTCAGAAATGTACAGATAAGCACTAAACATTTATCATTAATTTTTACTCTTAACAATAAAATAAATAAATTGACAATACAACAATACAGCTGGGATATTAGCCACATGCTCATTTTTAAACGCTGTTCAATTCCTTGTATCTGATGTATTTCCAGGGGCACAATTAAGAGTTTTAAGAGGGGTATGCAGGACATAATATTGGGCTCCCTTCTTCCAGATGAATGTTTTTTCTTTTTCTTTCTTCTTTTGGCATTTAATTAAAAATTTATTAGTCAACATTTACATTATTTTAAATAGGTCTAACATCCCCCTCCACCACCAAAACGCGATTGATTTTAAGCTCCTTATAAGCCTCTGCTAAGTAAAAATACCACAAATGTAAATGTGTGTTGATGCTTACCAGAACTGTTTTGTCGAAATGACCTCATACATTAATAATGTATTAAGCTTTCCTGTAGCTCAGTGGTTAGAGCATGGCACTAGCAATGCCAAGGTCATGGGTTCGATCCCAGGGATTGCACATACTCGGATACAAACATGTATAGTATAATGCAATGTAAGTCGCTTTGGATAAAAGCATCTACCAAATGCATAAATGAAAATGAAATGAAAATAATGTTATGGGTAGTTGGAAGCAAGTGAGGATGCAGGAACAAACAACAGCAGCAATAGGTTTATTCTTCTAACATAACATTTGAACAGAAGAACTACACCATTAAACAAACATTCTACACGAGAATAGGCAAACAACAAGAAAAGACAAAGGAGGGCAGGAAGTGAGAGTCCATATAAAGAGAGTGCTGAAGATCAGGTGCAGGTGCAGGGAATCCGTGATCAGAAGGGTGATGAGGAAGTGAGTGCAGGTGTGGACCAGGGAGGATCATGGGAGATGGAGTCTGGGAGTGACGGGAACTGTGACAAATATCTCTGTGGTAAATAATCCATTAGTCTGTTAATCGTTTTACTATGTCCCCACAGCGGGGGAATTCTGGATTAGCTGTGATGTATGAGGGAAACCCAAATACTGCATCACATAGATATAAAGCTAAGGAAACTAAAAATAAAAAAAAAACAAGACCAATTTATGGCTTCCTCGAATGTAATATTTGATCAATATCAGCATTGGGTGGGAAAAGCGTTATAATCTCGTTCGTGGTAGAGAAAGCAGTTTACATATTCTATTCTATAAGCCTACATGGAAAGTAATCATGAAGACATTGAATTAAACGTAAACACAGCTTGTGTGTCTTCATCAGCTTTTCCACATATTCTGGCCCTGATAGTCACACATACACTTACAACTTGCTCTATTTCTGTAAATCCATTTTTGTGAATGAATGATTCTCTAGCTGTTGTTTGGGTCTTCGTTAACAGCCGTTAGCGGCTCCTGCTGGTGAGGATCTCTAACAGCAGATGTAGATGATGCTGCTATTCCTGCAGTTCCCCGATGTCCAATGTTGAATTTTCTGTAGAATTTGAAACAAAAATAAATTGAAATAAAATGTACTGAAAATTGGAAAATTGCCTGTTGAATATTTAGGGTTGTATTTTTAAAAAGACTGAATAAACTGGAAGTGAAATCTGAAAGGTGAATATACATTTTTATTTAGAAATCTTTTTTTTTTTTTCAATTAGTGCAATTCAACAGGCTTTTTATAAAAATAAAAAAAAAAGAACATTTGGCATTAATACACTTCCATAGATATCACCCACTACTACAGGTACAAGACCCCTCCAAATCTGAACCCTCTGAATCACCTGAGAGTGCAGTGAAGTAGGTTTAAAATACACAAATGCTTACAATTAGTTTACTGTCTATTTTACAGTTCAAAACCGTATAATTTAAAGGTTTATATTGTACTAATTACGGTTCATAACTGTTTATTTTACACACTGTAAAAGTAAAAAAAAATTCTGATAAATTTACAATAAAAACGTATTTCATGAACTGATATAATGTTAGTTTACCAACCTATTGAAGTACTAACATCTGTTTTGTACCTTTGTAATACACTGATAACCACCAAACTATAACGACGAGGCTGAGGCGGCGTTAGAATCCATTTGCGGGTGTTTATTAGCAGCAGGTGTAAAAGACATAAATGTTAAGCCAGGCAATAGATCACAACCTATCAGTCCAATCGAGTGACAAACACAAGGGTAATCCAAAAGGCAGAGGTGAGTAAACAGGCAAAAGGTCCAAACACAATCATCAGTCCAAATCAGGCTATATGCAAGGGGATAATCCAACAAATGTAAATCAGGGAATCAGGTAGAATCATACATAGGGCAAACAGGCAGGAAAACACTTGGTAAGGATGAACTGGCAATACTTCGCAATGTGCAAACATACAGTGGCTGTGTCTGAAATCGCCCCCTATAAACATATAGATTTTAAAATCTTGTTAATTACTTACAAAGCACTAAATGGTTTAGCTCCCCAGTACCTGAGCGAGCTCTTAAATCATTATAATCCTTCACGTTTATTGCGATCTCAGAATTCAGGCCAGCTGATAATACCTAGAATATCAAAATCAACCGCAGGCGGTAGATCCTTCTCCTATTTGACACCTAAACTTTCCTTGCATTGTTCGGCACACTCTGTCAGTTTAAATCTAGACTAAAAACACATCTCTTTAACCTGGCATACACATAACACATTATCAATTTATATTTTCAAATCCATTAAAGGATTATTAGGCTGCATAAATTAGGTCAGCCGGAACCGGGAACACTTCCTATAACACCAGATGTACTCGTTACATCAGAAGAAGAATGGCATCTACGCTAATATTAGTCTTTCTGTTTATCCCGAGGTTTACCGTAGTTGTAATGGAGTTTACTTTTGACTGTATTGCACTGGTTTATGGTAGCTGCGTTCGCCCTGGTGTGTTGGTCAGAACACAGGAGGCATGAATTTGAATCACCAGTCTTTAATTAGTTCAGTAATGATCTGCACAATGAACAGCACAGCCAGACCACAGGGCATTGTTTGGCATTATCTTCACAATAATGATATGTGAGGTTACTGTACAGGAGTAGGCATAGGTGTGGTCTGAAACAATTAACAATAAACACAATTAGTAACATTAACAACTTCAATATATATAATAACTGGCATTATACTATTAGCTATTCACTGTAAACATGAAATTCTCTGCAGTAATACCACTTTTCACCGTTAGATGGCGCATGACGCTCATAACTGGAATTATTTACTGCGTCATCACACAATCCGATAGTTAAACTTCTAACTAAGAATAACAACAGAGCGAAATTATAAACATTCAAATCTACACACTGGAAATGTCAATCAGTAACGCTATTAATACACTGAATCCAAGTGTAGTAGTTATACAAATGAAATAAAGGGCTTAGGCAAGATGCTGGGTTTAGCGTCACTGATCTTCACGAACGAACTCACAATATCTTATGAATTACTACTCATACAACACATTCAGTAAAGGACAATCGTGAATGAACTTACATGTTGTCATTAACGCACAACTTGAACACATATCATCCTCAACCAAGCAAAGTTCAATTCAGTCCGCATTCTGACGAGACCTAGGTGGGTACTTTGTGCGATCAGTTCAACCGGAACTGAAAGTTATTGACGCACGCAGTAACCCGTGCTCTGATTGGCCGTTCCTTCCCAACAGTAGTCAACCGTATCCGGGCCGTATCCAGCTGAGACCAAGGACCAGTGCCCAAGGAAGTCGACCGGAAGTTGAAGTCGGCCGCGTGCCGCCATCTTGTAGCAGAACTTCACTTGCGTTAGCCATCCCATTGACTCCCATTCATTTTGGCGTCACTTTGACAGCAAATAACTTTACATCTGAGGCGTTTAAAGACTCAATTTGTCCATTATTTATTTCTAAAGATACACGACAATGTATAAAGGGCTCCATTACCTTCTATGTTACATTATAGCCCAGTAGAAACAGTTTTTGTAAAAATAGGCTAACGATTGCGTCATAACCACTCGACTCTCTGTCGCACAGTAGAGAAATTACCGTACAGACAGGAGGAGAAGCTCAAAGGCAATAGTATGCATTAACTTAATATGGCGTACTGGCGTTACATTTTAAAATACTATACAAAATAATTAATCAGAATAATTACTCCTGCTCACTCACGCCAAAGAACTCCCCGCTCAAGCTCGCCGTCTCTGCAAGATTAACGATGGCAGTTTGCACGCACAGCTACTAGAAGATTTACATCTGTCAGACAGGTTGCTGACGTCATCAAGCTTCGTTTGAGTCTGCGCGTCAGAAACGGAAGTGCTAAAAATCGCTAAAAATGGGCTTCACTTGTCTCAATTGAGTTCCAATGGGGTCGCTGTGTCCATTTCTTTTACTGTCTATGCCAAGGACCGGTGCCATAACACGACCACAACGCAGCCCTGAAGTATCAGCAGAGATCGAGTCGACTAGATCATCCACTGTGAAGACATCATCAACACGACAGCCAGTGCCACAGTTCCTCAACAAACCGACCATACCGGCGTGATTGGGGGCATAATCCAAACAATTTTCCTATGAAACTTCTAAACAGGGACTTTTTTGAGACAAAATGGACCCTAATGCTAAGAGGGTTAAATAATCACAATTTACAGTATACTTTTAATTATCATTATCTTTTTATGCCACAATGCAACCATTTTTATTGGACATCAGTTATCAGTACATTAAACATTATTTTTTTCTGTTTAGTTTTGACTATGAAGGACATTTCAGGATCATACCTGGACTATGAAAATGTAAGTCCTCTCACACACACACACACACACACACACACACAAAAAAAAAAAACAACATGTGAGAGAGAGCATCATCCATATCCTGATCATCCAGACAGATTTGAGCACTTTGAGCAGGTCTTGTGTCGAGAGAGTCTGACTGGACGCTGTTACTGGGAGGTAACACTGAGAGGCTGGGGTCATGTAGCTGTTTCCTATAAAGGAGTCAATAGGAAAAAAGGGAGTGACTGTCGGTTTGGACTCAATGAAGAGTCCTGGAATCTTTACTGTTGTGATACGATTTACTCTGTCTGGCACAATAATAAGACTAAGAGCATACATATTCCTCCCCCATCATCGCCATCTAATAGAGTAGGAGTGTATCTGGACTGGCCGGCCGGCACTCTGTCCTTCTGACACACACAATAACACACAAGTAAATTAATGATATATCAAAAATTAGGATTTTTACTAGTAAGAATTGTATTTCTGATATGTGAAATTGGAATTTCAATTAGTAAGAAATTTGAATGGCAGCCTATGGTGACATTTCACTAGTGAAAATACAATTACAGATATCAAGAACTGAATTGTTGATATCAAGAATTCATATCGCATGTGGCTTGCATGAACAAATTTTTGTACACTTTGAAATGTTGTCCTGTGAAAGCAAACTGAACAAAGAAGAAAATGCAACACTAACACATTTAGTCCCTGTTTTGGAACAAAACAAATGATCCATAGGAGGTTTCAAGCGAGCCATACTGATACTAAAATGTGACGTGTAAACAATGCAGATCACTGATTGGTCAGAGGGAATCGTCACTGGATTTGCGACATGGGACAGCAAAACCACCTGATTTAAATAGCATTCTTCATCTTCATTGGTTCCTCTCTCATGTCCTGAATGGATGTTGTTGGAGTCTCTGTGAGTCTGTGTGTCAAGGACAGTCATCTCTCTGTGGGACAAAATAAATAATCAAATTCTCTATCCTCCAAGCCTAAATCTACCTCTAAACCTACCCATCTCAGAAAACTTCTGGCACTAAAAAACAACAACAAAAAAACAGTATAGTACACTCTAAAAAATGCTGGGTTAAAAACAACCCAAGTTGGGTTGTAAATGGACAAACCCAGCAATTGGGTTGTTTTAACCCAGCAATTGGGTTGTTTTAACCCAGCGGTAGGGTTAAATGTTTGCCCAACCTGCTGGGTAGTTTTATTTAACTCAACTATTGTTTAAAAATTACTGTATTGCTTAATTAAAATTAACCCAAAGTATGTTGGAAATGAACATTTATTAATGTTCAATGAATAATTATTAAACAATAAACCTTTATTAAATTGCTTATTAATAAATTTATATTAATAAACTATTAAACTATTACATTTATATTAATAAAATATTAATGTTATGATGTTATGAAATTATGATGTTCCATGTTTTGTATACACATTTTTGTCATCAAAAACCACACACACACACACACACACACACACACACACACACACAGGTATTGTGGCTGCAGTCCTGTTGAACCTGTGATGACGCTTTGCTCCACTAGAGGGAGTAAGTTTGTTTAGTTACAAAACAAGACACACCTTAACCGGGTAGAAACGAAAGTAAATAAGAGGAAGAGGCTTCAAACATGGGAAGAGGCTTCATTCCGAGGCTTTAAACATGTTAACATTGGGTGATTAAACAGCCACATATTTAGAGGTGAGTTCTAAGCTTAAATTCTTCATGTAACGATTTAGACATATACAGAGCTGTTATTTAGGTTTATGCTCTTCTTTACATGGGGTTTGAAACATTTCGAATAACTAAAAAAAAAAAAAAAAATGGCGGAAACGTTGATGATTAACGTGTTTAAATAAATTAGGCCTAACGTTACTTTTGATTTCCAGAGATCTTCGTTTTATATAATTATCATTAAAAGCATGAAATGAAATACGTGTATTTACGAATATTTCTAGGTCATGAGAGTCATTTTGAGTTTGAAAACATTTCTCCAAGAGGACGCGTGTTAATGCAAGAACATTATTGTAGATCATATTAGAAGTAAAATTATCTTTGTATTTATGATCACATTAGAAACATTTTAAAGAGTCAGTGATTGTTAAATCTTGCACAAATGCAAGTAAGACTAGTTATAACCAGACTTGGGTAAGGTTGGTTTTATATTACATTCGGACATCCGTATTCAATAGCCTTGTTAATCACACTACATTGGACATTCAGGCCCCATCTCCCCATATATTTTTCTAATAGCTACACAATTTTTAAATTTACATATTAAAGAGAGTCCTGTGACGGGAATTTCTATTGCTGGTACGGAATTGATTATTAGCCAACTGGCAGATGATACAGCGTTGTTTCTAAGAGATATCTCTCAGATCCCCATTGTTTTAACCTCTCTTCAGTCTTTTTCTAATGCATCTGGCCTTTTGCTTAATATTAATAAATGTGAGTTACTCCCGATTAAAAAATGTGCTGCATCCTCTATCTGTAACATTCCCATCAAAAATAGTGTCACATATTTAGGAATCAAAATAATAAAAGATACTAAACTAAGATGTCAGATGAATTTTAGTCCAGTTGTGGAGAAAACGCAAAAAAAAATTAACGTTTGGTTGTTAAGAGATCTATCTTTGAAAGGCAGAACTCTGCTTACTAAAGCAGAAGGGATCTCCCGGTTATCCTACGCTGCTGTTTTTATTTGTGGATACATCTACTTGCAAGTTGATTGATGTAATGTTACTAAAATTTCTTTGGAAAAATAAAACTCATTATATTAGAAAATCAGTCATTTTGAACTCTTATAATAAAGGCGGCTTAAATTTCATTGATTTTGATTCTCTTAACAATACCTTAAAGATTAATTGGCTTAAACATTTCCTTCACAATCAGTCTTCTATTTGGAGTATAATCCCAAAATATGTCTTTTCTCAATTAGGAGGTATACATTTCCTTTTAATGTGCAATTATTCTGTTAGTAAACTTCCTATCAAACTTTCTAATTATCATCAGCAAATGCTTCTGGCTTGGAGACTTAATTACAAGCATAACTTCTCGCCACACAATTTTTTTATTTGGAACAACTGTAATATTCTACATAAGAGGAAATCTTTGTTTCTTGAAAATTGGTTCACTAATGGAGTGATGTTAGTAAACCAGTTGTTTGATAGTGATGGTAATTTATTTAGTTATTCTGATTTTATTTCAAGATATCAATTCCCAGTATCTTGTAAAGAATTTAATATAGTTTTCAAAGCCATCTCTATAGAAATCTGTATGCTGTTTAGAAACAATAATAGTGCCACAGTGATTTCTGTTTGTCCCCCGAGCCCTGAATCCACTGTGGTTGGTTCTATTTGTTTTTCAGGGCATAAATCTAATTACAAAATCAGGTCATTATTTTTGGACATCGTCACTTCTATTCCTTCCTCCATTTCTTATTGGAATAACCTTTTTGATGATATTAAGTGGTCATATGTTTGGTCACTCCCTCAGAAATTCTTTCTAACAAATAAAGTTAAAGAAATATCCTATAAAATTATTCAAAGATTTTATCCAGTTAAGTACTTTTTACAGAAATTTAGAAGTGACATTGATACATCCTGCTCTTTTTGTGAAGCCTCCACTGAAACTGTTGATCATTTGTTTTGGGAATGTCCCTTTACTTTGTCTTTCTGGAATAATATTGATGCTCTGATTGTCCAAAATGTTTTTTGTAACTTTTCTTTATCATATAGACACATTCTTTTTGGGTTTTATGTTAAAGACAAGAATCTACTTAATGCAAGTTTTTGTATAAACCTTCTTTTATTTATTGGAAAGTTTTATATCCATAAGTGTAAATACATGAAAAGTAAACCCCACTTTAACTTTTTCAAACAAGAATTGAAGATGTATTTAAATACAATTTCAACCTCTGTTAACAAGAAAGCAATGAAAACATCCAGAATTTGTGCCATGTTTAATATTCTTCCTTAATATATTTATCTATTTGCCCTCTTTTTTTTTTCTTCTTCTTCTTATCTTTTTCTCTTCTCTAATTTTTGAAATATTGTTTATTTTTTGTATGTACCAACTTGCTCTGTTTGTTAATATTGCATTAATGGCAGCTGAGAAGGCGACTCTTGCGTAATCAGAACAGGGTGTTCAACGCACCACCGTTTCCATTTAAAAAACGTTTTGTCAGGGCTGAACACATCCCAGGCCTTGCGAATCAGGCTGGAAGTGAAGGCGAACCATATAGTTTAGAGCGGGCCTTATTAAAGTCGCATCACATACAGTTGTTTTAGTGTAATTTCCTTTTGTATGTGGCTATTATGAGATAATATTCACTTCATGTTCATTTTGAAACAATAGCATGACCCAGAGTATGGATGTCAAATATACTTTTTACATTAGTTAACTTTAGTTAACTACATTAGTTAACTACATTACTTAAAGTCAAAGTTTTCAAAAGTATGTGAAGTTCGTGGTTCCATTGTTGCACAACATTCTTGAATGAATAATTTATTAGATGCATGCCGGTCTGTTATTGTAGGGACATCGACTTCAGATTTTCATGCCCCTAAACCAAAACGAACTGTGATTAGTTGGTTACATGTCAGTCAAACGTCATCTTGGGCGGTCCTTGTTCAATGAAAGCTGTGATAGTGTCCAGACCAGTATTAAGCCCAGGATACACCGCACGATTTTTGGCTGTCCCAGATGAAAGAGTGCTATTGTGAAACAATTGTGGCGATTTCTGGGATTGTGTCTCTTAATCGGTGGCCCTATGTCATACAGTGAGAGAGGTCAAAGTGGGCCGTTTTCCTGGTCTTGTGTGAAAATGATCGGGGCAGCCAGAAATCTGGCCCCGTGGCTCTCTATGTGAGCGTGCTGCAGTTCCATTTTTCACCACAGATTTACAGATGTACTCTTGTTTTTGTTTTGGTTGGTGTGAGCACAGTGTCATGTGTTTCTTTGTGCTCTCCTGTCTGTTGTCTGATCCCGCCCCTCTTGTTATCTGATTATTGGTTAATTTGTCCCACCTGTCCTCCCTCATTACCTGCTTTGTTTGTTCTCCCTATTTATTTTCCTTGTGTTTACAGTCTTGTGCAAAATAATCATCGTATGCTTACCTGTTCCCTGTTGTTTCCAGTCCTTGCCTTGCCACATCCAGTTGGTCATGTTTTCCCCACGGGGCAGTATTTTTTAAATAAAAAGCCCATCTCTGCATTCTTGCGTCCTCATCTCATCCCTTCACCCAGACCCTGACAGAAGAAGAACACTAAAATGAGTCTCCATAATAAGAGAGAAGATGAGGACACTGCCTCTGAAATGAGTTCTCCATCTCCTGGATCAAGCTGTGAGACTGTGGATAGTGATCAATCCAAGGCGACAGATCCCCCTGGATTCAGTGATGCATCGGTGACCTCTGACCCCAGGTAAGACACTGGCCATTTTAGCACTGACACATGCTTTTATCCAAAGTGATTTACAGTGTAGAAGAATGTAGAGTAGTGATACTATTATAGAGAAGCACAAAGTTACTTTCCTGATTCTTCACTGTTTCTCACCGGTGGAACAGTCTTCCTCGGTTTAAAGAATTGTCTTTTTGCACTTGACTAAATCCTGTTAAACCACTAACTCTCTCTTTCTCTCTTTCTAGTAATGTATGTCTTTGTGATTCAAGTAGTCAGGCATAATATTTTTTTATTTTTTTATTTCTTATGCACATGTTGTGATTATTTTATGATTATTTTAAATAATTTTCTATGTAAACCATGTTGAATGACCATTGTGTATGAGATGTGCTATATAAATAAACTTGCCTAGCCTTTTTAAAAATACAAGTTTTCACCATTTCTTACCTTCATCTCCAGCATGTACTCTGTTCAGTTCTGAACTTTTTATTGCAGCAATTCATGTTACGGGCGCTATTAGATTAACTGCTTGTTGTCTTCCTAATTTATGAGTGGCTTTGGATAAAAATCTTCTGCTAAATTAATAAATAAGTGTAAATATGGTGAAGTCGAGTTATACACTATAACTAGTGCTCTAAAATCAGTTGTTTTATTTGTTTTTGTCAGTATCATCAGGAGTCAGAGATCAGAGTCTCCAGATCCCAGCTGTGTGTCTCTGAAGAGTAACAGATCCATGATGCAACCCACTGAATTCAGTGATGAACCAGTGACCTCTGACCCTTCGTGAGTATAAACAGTTATTTGGTTGTTACACACACATTCACAGAATGAGTTACAATCAGTGGTTACAACAGACTTCTAGTTCCCAGCATGCTTTGCTGTTAAAGGAGAGTAAATGTTAAAATTAAGTGCTATTTCATGTGTTTTGCTCAATATTAATATAGGGAAAGACCTGTTAGTGTTTAATATTCTATTATTAGGTTTTCTGATATGTGTGAGTTTATGGGGTTATCATTGTGCTGAAGAGTAGAGTCTGTGGTTAGGCTGTGTTCTCTTCAGCACAGTGATACAGTAGTCTCTCTGATAAATACTTTGCAGTTGTACTTTTGTTAACTAACTTAAAAATTTTAAACATGTATAATATAAATAATTATAAAATATAAGAATTATATTTTATATTTTTATATACAGTATGTGTGTTTATACTGCATGAGTAAAGTATATCTGCAATAAATTACACATGCAGTACCATATTTGAGATATATATATATATATATATATTGTGAAGTGTATTACTGAATATAAAATTACATACAGTATGATATATTAGTAAATATACTGTCACATATTTTTCAATATATGAAAAGCGGTAATTCCTTATTTATTATTCTAAATATTGTATTAACACAATATACAGTATTGTTATATGTTAACACAATATATTATTCTGTATATTTAAATATAATGTAACATAATTTAATATATTGATCATTCATACTTCTTGATCAGGAAGGACAATACTGAAGCAACACACACACTGGAGACTGGAGACCTGCAGAGAGTCAAAGACCAGCACAAAACCAGCATGAAGAACAAGTATGAGAGATTATTTGAGGGAACCAAACTCCAAGAGAATGAAACCCTCCTGAACCAGATCTATACACAGCTCTACATCATAGAGGGAGAGAGTGAAGGAGTGAATGAAGAACATGAGGTTTTACAGATGGAGAAAACAGCCAGAACACAACACTCACAAGACACTCCAATCTACTGCAATGACATCTTTAAAGCCTCACCTGAAGCAGGATGTGAGGAGAAAGACCAGATCAAGACTGTTCTTACTAAAGGCATCGCTGGAATCGGAAAAACCGTCTCTATGCAGAAGTTCATTCTGGACTGGGCCGAGGGAAAAGCCAATCAGGATGTAGATTTCATGTTTGTGCTTCCATTTCGAGAGCTGAACTTGATCCGAGATCATCAGTACAGTCTTCACAGACTTCTGCTGGACTTTCATCCTGAACTTCAAGATCTGGACTCAAAGATTTATGAGGAGTGTAAAGTTGTGTTCATCTTTGATGGTCTGGATGAGAGCAGAATCACACTGATGTTTTCAGAAGCTCAGAAAGTCTCTGATGTGACTGAGACTTCATCAGTGGGTGTGTTGATGTCAAACCTCATGAAAGGAAAGCTGCTTCCCTCTGCTCTCATCTGGATCACCTCCAGACCAGCAGCAGCCAATCAGATCCCATCTGAATACATCAACCGTCTGACAGAAATTCAGGGATTCAATGAGCCTCAGAAGGAGGAATATTTCAGGAAGAGAATCAGTGATGAGCATCAAGCCAGCAGAATCATCTCACACATCAGAAGAGCAAGAAGCCTCCACATCATGTGCCACATACCCGTCTTCTGCTGGATCTCATCCACTGTGCTTCAAAAGCTCCTGAAAGAAGATCTGAGTGCAGAAATCCCTCAAACTCTGACTGAAATGTACATCCACTTCCTGCTGATTCAGATCAACATGAGGAATCAGAAGTATGAAGAGAGAGATCCAGAGAAACTCCTGCAGTCCAACAGAGATGTGATTGTGAAACTTGCTGAAGTGGCTTTCAAACAGCTGATGAAAGGCAATGTGATGTTCTATGAGGAGGACCTGAGAGAGAGCGGCATAGACGTCACTGACGCCTCAGTGTATTCTGGGATTTGCACTGAAATATTCAAAGAGGAATCTGTGATTCATCAGAGGAAAGTCTACAGCTTCATTCATCTGAGCTTCCAGGAGTTTCTTGCTGCTCTCTATGTGTTTCATCATTATGTTATCAAAAATATTGACACACTGCAGTTTTGTCATGTTATGCATAATCTGCATAGAAATGCAACAGATAAAGCTCTTGAGAGTGAAAATGGACACCTGGATCTGTTCCTGCGGTTCCTGCTGGGCGTCTCACTGGAGTCCAATCAGAGGCTCTTACAGGATCTACTGACACACACAGAGAACAGCTCCGAGAGCATCAGGAGAACCACACAGTACATTAAAGAGAAGATCAAAGATGGACATGGACTCTCCACTGAAAGATCCATCAATCTGTTCCTCTGTCTGCTGGAAGTCAAAGATCAGACTTTGTCCAGAGAGATGCAGGAGTTTGTGAAATCGGACAAACACTCAGAGAAGAAACTCTCTCCTGCTCACTGCTCAGCAATCGCCTACATGCTTCAGATGTCAGAGGAAGTGCTGGATGAGCTGGACCTCAAGAAATACAACACAACAGATGAGGGTAGAAGAAGACTGATACCAGCTGTGAGCAACTGCAGAAAAGCTCTGTTAGTTTTAAATCATGTATTAATGTCTTAAATTTTATCTTAAAGATTTCATTTAAATGTCTTTTACACAAAATTTAGATATTATGAGAATACAGTTGAAGAGTGAGGTTATAAATTTTGTTTTAATTTGTTTTACTCTATTTTAGTCTTGCTGGCTGTAATCTCACTGCCCTGGATTGTGAAATTGTGTCATCAGCTCTACAATCCTCAGACTGTGTCCTGAGAGAGCTGGACCTGAGTAACAATGACCTGCAGGATTCAGGAGTGAAAATTATTTCTGATGGACTGAAGAGTCCAAACTGTCAGCTGGAGATACTGAGGTATTTAAGAATATATAAGGGATCATTTACAGTCAGCCACTCATAATGTTGATGTGTGTCTGTAGATGATCTGACTGTGTGTGTGTCTGTAGGTTGTCAGGCTGTATGGTGACAGAGGAAGGCTGTGGTTATGTGTCTTCAGCTCTGAGTTCAAACCCCTCACACCTGAGAGAGCTGGATCTGAGCTACAATCACCCAGGAGATTCAGGAGTCCAGCTGCTTAGTGACAAACAGAAGGACTGCTCCCTGCAGATTCTCAAGTATGTTTAGCAGTTAGGTCACTTAAGAGTGATCTTTTGTTAAGAAATTGTTAGTGAAATATTTTCATGGTATGATTACTGGCTTTATCTGATCTAAAGTAGCAGAATCCACTAATCTCTCATAAGAAAAAAACATTAAACAGTCACATTTTGAGGGTGTAAAACTAGAGGACTGTTACTTTAATACAATTAGCTTGAAGAAAAAACAAATCCGTACAAATTAAAGGGTTAATTGGTTTCACAATTTGCAGTACTTGTTTAACACTTTTTGTGGTCTTTTGTTTGCAATATTTGATTGCAAACACAATGTTTTGTGGTCCATGTGACAGATGCAAAACCATGAGCCATATTCACCAAAAAAAAAAAAAGGTTTTAGGGACACGTTGCTCCTAATTTTAGGACTAGTATGTTTTTCATCGAAGAGTAAATTGCCAAGCATCTAATGATAAAATTAGGTATTATAAAGGCATTGTAAAAGTAATCTATATGCATTGTACCATTGAGGTTTGTTCTAGTGCATAATGCAAAGAATGATGATGCACTCTGTGTGTGCATTGATCAATGTTTAGAAAATTAAATTTGAATAAAAGTTTCCTAAAATAAATTTGTTCATCATAAAGTGGTTGTGTCTTTTCAGAAGACTTTGATTAAATTGCTTTTTGGATCTTTAAATATTTGGTTGCATGGACTGTCAATGGAGAGAAAGAAATCTGTCAGGCTTCATGAAAAATTCTACATTTGTTTTGAAGATTAATCTGATTGGTCTGATGTGTTTAGAATGACTTGAGAGATGTTGTCAGAATTTACATTTTTGAACTCATTAAAAGCCACAAAACTCAAAACTCTTTTTTTTTTTTTTTCCTGTTTTCTTTTTTTTGTCTGTATAGTTTGGACCATGGAGGAGATTTCAGGATCAGACCAGGACTGCGAAAATGTAAGTACACACACACACACACACGCTCTCTTTTGCTCTCTCTCTTACTCACATACACACACAAGATGTCTTGTCTATCAAGATAATCTTTACAAGTTAACACATTATTTATGCTTCAAAATGTATAAATGAAGTCGTCAGATATAAAAAGCTAACAGTAGGCTATAAATGGACTACAGCACACCATGGTCGTGGATCAACGTCACCACCACCAAGCTTCCTCAAACTTTATTTAAAAAAACAACTTTATTTAAAAAATGTTCGCTGATTATGATCTGCAATGTGTATGAATACTTATCCACTTTTTCATGAGAAATTCTGCCCATTTGTTTTGTCCAAAAATGTTCGAAAATGATTTAATTTATGCGTGCGTCTCTGAGATATTTTTATGTTTTGTTAATATTGTTTTATTTGTTTGTTTATTATTTTGTTCGTTTATATAAACCTTAATATTATTTTCTTTGTGTTTAAAAATTCTGCTTGATCATTGTGCTCAAAATAAACTTTAAAGATTATCTTTCACTGTATTATGTTTGATTGTATACTGTGTTTGCATACCGTTTAACTACAATATGTTAAAAACTACAATTTGATAATACTAAATATACAGTATATTTATATTAACTGACAGGTAAAACTTCTAAGAACATGAGACTGAAACTTGGGCTAGTGAGTGTGATGTCCTGTTTGTCATGATGATGTCTAAAGTCCCACCAAAGGAAGTAGTCCCTTTTAGCAACTTGTTAGCAACTGCCGTTTTTAAGACACAGTAAAAGTTAAAAAAATCACAAGCGGATTATAACTGGTGTGTTTTATGTCATAGATCAAAACGTGAAAATATATTTAGAGGCTTTGTTAACCAAAGACATTATTTCAGGCGATTTAGCAAAAACCCATTAAAAAATAAAACATATACTTTAGGGCGATGGAACCGGATGTCCTAAAATGCTAACTTGCTTCCGGGTTTTGCATACAAAAAAAAGTAATCTTTGAGGTACTAAATTCTCTTAATGAGTCATGGCTATGTTTTGGGCAAAATGTGCAATAAACCAACCAGAGATTCATCTCCCATTAATTTTAAAAGCCAGTTGTGCTCGTGCCATGGCGTATTCGTTATTTATAAGGCAGAATTTGCAAGCGAAAAAACTGAACGTCTATATTGAGGAAATGGATCTGCTTGTACTTGAAGTAAAAGCACATGAGCAGACCATCTATAAGAAAAGCTGGATTCCACCAAAGCATTTTTATCTTTATGCACACAATAATATTTTACATTATAATACTTTTATTTTTAATATTTAAAGAGCACGTTAGTAATATGCACCTAAATGTGGGTGCACAACGCACATACATTCTGCTTATTACACAAACATCCCTGCAGAGCGTATGTGCGTTGTGCACCCGCATTAAGGTGCATATTACTAAAGTGCTCTTTAAATAACAAAATAAATATTGTGCCAAAAACTCGCCTGAACACACCTCGTTTTCGGACCAGTAAATGCATTGTCTATTTAAAAAAATGTGGCACTGGATGTGAAAATGATAACTGTGTCAGGCTGAAACTTGCAAAAAACACTTGTGTCGGCCTGGTGCTGCATTTCACTGGGTGTATGATAGGGCTCTCTGTATTTTTTCATTTTCAAAAAAATAAATTGATAATTTAATTAATTGGCATGATTTATTAAAAAAAAAAATGTCCCCAAACGGTCAAAAAATACAGGTATTACTATTCTTGAGGAAACATTTGGTCCTCATAATGTTACCAGGTACATACACCCACACACACACCTGTGCATATTTAACAATGTCATTGATGTTCTCCTCTCTTTGTGTTCAGATGCCTGTGATCTCACACTGGATCCAAACACAGCACACACTCAACTCATCCTGTCTGAAGAGAACAGAAAAATAACATGTGTGAGAGAGCATCAGCCGTATCCTGATCATCCAGAGAGATTTGCGATCCAGGAGATGATTCTGTGTAAAGATAGTCTGACTGGACATTGTTACTGGGAGGCTGAATGGAGTGGATCGGGTCATGTAGCAGTGGCATATAAAGGAATCAACAGGAAAAGTGGGATTGACTGTTGGTTTGGACTCAATGAAAAGTCCTGGAGTATGTACTGTTCTGATATGTACTACACTGTCTGGTACAATAATAACAGCACTGATGTATCTGGCCCTTCAGCCCACTCTAATAGAGTAGGAGTGTATGTGGACGTGTCGGCCGGCACTCTGTCCTTCTACAGCGTCTCTGACACACACACACTCACACACTTACACACATTCAACACCACATTCACCGAACCCCTCTATGCTGGATTTGGGGTTTATCCTGAATCTTCAGTGTCTCTGTGTCAGATTTAACATCCTCCTGTGAGGAACCAGAGATATATTTCCACCTCAGAGCACCATGATTGCATGGGAGAGACAGGACATTTAAGAGCGATTCACCCTTAGAGGCTTCAAAACATGAATAATTACAGGCCAATCTCAAATTTACCATTCTTAAGTAAAATTATTTTTTGTTTCTTTTCTTTTTTTTTTTTTTGTTAAGCTGTTTTATGTTTTATTTATTATATGCAAATGTTTCTATCAAAAGAGGGTAAATAATGTTTATGGAAATAATGTTAATGTATCATTACTTTTTTATCCATCCTGATGCTTGTCAGGCCTTCTCTGAATGAAGAATCTGACTGCAGGTCATGTATCAGGTATGGTCTGTTACTGTACGAGTCACTGGAGACTTCAGTTTATTAAATGTGATGGTCTGTAGAAAAACTCTGGCTCTTCATTTAGTGTTATCTTATAAAAGCTACTGTAGATGTCCTCACTCTTTCAGTGGATCAACAGACTCAGACATTGATGCAGCAGTGGAGGAACACCTAAAGCATGCTTCAGGAAGAGCTGGGGGTCCATAATCAACTTTCAGACTGTGTTAACCATAATCTAGTATTTTTGTTGTTTACTTGTTTGATTTATGGCTGTTTAACAGTAATGCAAGACTGTTAGGGGGGGTACTTCCACAGCTCTGACTTCCAATCATCTTTGGTGGAACACATAAATCACTCCTGGAAGAGCTGGTGCACTGCAAAAAAAATGCTTTTCTTAGATTATTTGTCTTGTTTCCAGTCCAAATATCTAAAGATTCTTAAATCAATAAGTACTTTCTAGACAAGTAAAAATTACTCGTTTTCAGAAAAAGTCAAAATTGAGTGTTTTTTTCCCCTACTGAAAACAAGACAATAATTTGTTCTTGTCTAGATTCAGCAGCAATTGCTGTTCTTGTTCTAAGTAAAACAAGAGAGCAGGAGATAGCTGATGAGGATGAAGATGGTGAGCCTTCTGAATCCTCAAAGCCACCCTGCCTCCGCGTATATACAGCTGTTTGAGATTATGGAACGCACCTCTGGCAGACTGCAGCTGCCACTGGAGCAGGTTAAAGGAACACTCCACTTTTTTTGAAAATAGGTTCATTTTCCAACTACCCTAGAGTTAAACAGTTGAGTTTTACCGTTTTCTAATCCGTTCAGCCAATCTCCGGCTGAATGGTCTGGCGGCACCACTTTTAGCATAGCTTAGCATAGTTCATTGAATCTGATTAGACCGTTAGCATCTCGCTCAAAAATGACCAAAGAGTTTCGATATTTTTCCTATTTAAAACTTGACACTTCTGTAGTTACATTGTGTACTAAGACTGACGGAAAATGAAAAGTTGTGATTTTCTAGGCTGATATGGCTAGGAACTATACTCTCATTCTCTAATAATCAAGGAACTTTGCTGGCGTACCATGGGTGCAGCAGGCGCAATGATATTACACAGCGTCTCTCACAAATGTCTCCATGGTTGCAAGGCACACTCCCTGTGCAAGCAGGGGGTCACAGGCTCTGCATAATATCATTGCTCTTGCTGCACCCATGGTACGGCAGCAAAGTTCCTTTATTATTACACCAGAATGAGAGTATGGTTCCTAGCCATATCGGCCTAGAAAATCACAAAATCACTTTTCATTTTTAGTACACAATGTAACTACAGAAGGGTTAAGTTTTAAATAGGAAAAATATTGAAACTCTTTGGTCATTTTTGAGCAAGATGTTAACAGTCTAATCAGATTCAATGAACTATGCTAAGCTATGCTAAAGAGATCGACTGAATGGATTTGAAAATGGTAAAACTCAATTGTTTAACTCTATGGGAGTTGGAGAATAAGCCTAGTGGAGTGAGAGAGGATTATAGGGTACCTTATGTCAGAATGATTGATTTATGGCCCCCCATAAAAATATTCCCCCCCACCCCTCCCTCCGGACTGGACACCTGTTTGGACACCTGTTTTTGTCCTCCCCCACTACCCCCACTACCCCTCCCTACTACCCCCACTAAGGAATTTATGACTGTGTTTTGGACTTTGTGTGTTTTTGAAGTGAAAATGTTTGAAAACGATCAAAAAGTATTCAAAAATGGTGCTTAAAACTTTAAAATGTAAAACAGTGTATTGGGGTGACAGACATGGGTTTTAAGGGATATTTTTATTAAAGAAAGTTTTTTTCACATATTTGAATGTTTTTAAAAAGACATTAACAAATTGTACAATTAAAACACAAAGACAATTTAAAATGTTGTTAGATTTTCTGAAACAAAAGTATCAAACAAACGCATTAACATTAAGTGTATTAAACAATAGTTGTTAAAAGACAAATGGGGTTTTCAAGCAAAACATTTCTAACATTTACTGTTAACGTTTTAGCAAAAAATAATTCTTACACTGATCCGTGAAACATGTCCTTTCTCATCACTGGCAAATTCAGAATAAAGTCAGAACGGTGTGTGAAAACGCTCCCGAGTCTCCGCCCCTAACACGCCTCCAAACATCGATGTCATCCGCCCCTAACAGGCCCACCTCAATCCCAAAAGATAGAATGTGTATATTTAAAAAAGGACGTTAATTAATTAAACACAAGGTTTTAACAAAAAAGTATCAAACAAATGCATTATCATTAAATATATTAAACAGTGTTGTTAAAAGACAAATGTTTTTTTAAAAAAAAGCAAAAAACATTTCTAACATTGCAATTTACTGTTAATGTTTTAGCAAAAAATAATTCTTACACTGCTTTGTGAAAGACGTCCTGTCTCTTCGTTGTCAAAAGCAGGATGAAGTCAGAACGGTGTGTGAAAACGCTCCCGAGTCTCCGCCCCTAACACGCCTCCAAACATCGATGTCATCCGCCCCTAACAGGCCCACCTCAATCCCAAAAGAGAGAATGTGTATATTTATAAAGCCCAGTTAAATAATTAAACACAAAATTTTAACAAAAAGTATCAAACAAACGCATTAGCATTAAGTATATTAAACAATAGGTGTTAAAAGACAAATGTTTTTTTAAAAAGCAAAAACATTTCTAACCCTGCAATTTACTGTTAACGTTTTAGCAATAAATAATTCTTACACTGCACCATGAAAGACATCCTATCTCTTCATTGTCAAATACAGAATGAAGTCAGAACGTCCTGTGAAAGTCTCCGCCCCTAACACACCTCCAAACATCGATGTCATCCGCCCCTAACACGCCCCCCAACACTGGAGGGATAGATGAGAGCAGGGATGCACATTTAAATGGTAATAAAATAAAATAACGCTTATAAATAATGATGTTTTAACATTCTTTAGTTCATTAACTGTTCATTAATTTGAGTTCATTAATTGATTTATTCACTCTTTGATAGCATCATCCACCTCTCCTACTGGGGGAAATTTATATATGGAGTAAAGTATATTGAAACTGTTTAAAACTATGTGCTTTAAAATTTAAAAACATGAAACGTGGGAGGTAAACAGTTTTTTTCACACACATGTAACACTTTCACATCATACAACTTTAAAGTGATGCGGTTTGTTAAAAACAAAACACGTAGGCTAGCATTCAGGCATAGTAAAATGTTATCAGAAAAGGTAAAATGTGTTTATATATATATATATATAGTAAAACATTATGCTTTAAAATTTTAAAATGTGAAGGAATGTATTGGGTGACAGTGACAGACATTAGGGAGTCAAGGGATGTTTTTATTAAAGAAAGTTTTGTTTCCATATACAGTTTTTATTTTGAAGACATAAAAATAAAGTGTACCGTTTAAAACACAAAGGCTTAAAAGATATTTTGAAGAGGTTACCAGAAAAAGTAAAAACAAGTTAGAGAAAGCATTTCAATTACATTAAAAACCAAAAAGTCAATGTTCAAACATTTAAAACATTTTCAGAAAAAAAGTAAAACAAGTCAGAAAAAGCCTTTTCATCACATGAAAAACATTAAAGTCAATGTCCAATCATTTAAAAATGTAAAACAAGTTTCCCAAACACAGTTTTAAAAACGGTAAAAACAAAAAAGTCAGACATTTTAAAAAGTTATCAGAAAAAGTGCTTTGAACTTTTAACAAAGGTAAAACAAGTTAGAGAACGTTTTTCACATACATTTGAAGAAGGCTTCTTTCACAATAACAAACATTTCACATAGGGTCTACAACTTTAATAACTTTTAAAATGATGTATACTGTTAAAACCCAAAGGCCTATCCAGACCTTTTAAACATTATCAGAAAAATGTAAAACAAGTTAGAGAATGTCTTTCACCAAGATAACAGAAAAATAACAGGGTAAAATATCAAACACGTGCATTAGCATTAAAACTATTAAGCAACAGTTGTTAAAAAGATGAATAGTTTCAAGCAAAACATTTTAACACTGCAATTTGCTGCTAAAGTTTTGTTTAATTTTTAGCAAAAATAACTCTTACACTGCTCCATGCAATACATCTTCACTCACCAGCGATAAAAGTAGAATGAGAATAGATAGGCATGTGAAGCCGCTCCCAAGTCTCCGCCCCCTAACACGCCCCCAACACCGGAGGATAGACATGTGCAGAGGTGTATATTTAAATGGTAGTAAAATAATTCAACAAAATAATGTTTGTGAATAAAGTTTTAACAATTTTTTTTATCCATTAACTTATTGATTTATTCTTTCTTTGATAGCATCCTCTCCCACTGGGGGGAATTTATATGTGTTTCACCGTTTGAGAATGTGTTTTTGGAGTAAAGTATATTGAAAACTATGTGCTTTAAACTTTAAAAACACAAAACACTTTTTCACACGTATGTAACACGTTCACATACAACTTTAAAGTGATGCGGATCGTTGAAAACTAAAACGTAGTATTCAGACACAGTAAAATGTTATCAGAAAAGGTTTCTGAAAACCATGTAAAACATTATGCTTTAAAATGTAAAAATATGAAACAAGGTTTTGAGGTTAAACAATGCAATCAAGGGTTGTTTTATTAAAACTCTTTTCATATATACATTTGAAGGATGTTTTCCCCCCACAAACAACATTACAAATGTTAAAAACAACAACAACAAAAGCCAAAACAAAAAGTTATTTCACATGATGTTAAACAATCTCAGAAGAGGTCAAAAGTGCTTCTAAAACAATGTCTCCAACATGCTGTAACGCAAAGTTAAAATGTTCTGTAGTCCAAAGAGTAAAACAGTGTTGTACCGGACGAAAAGATGCACAAGAGGGAGAGAGAGAGAGAGCTGTCATAATTTCCCCACACCCCAGGGTTTAATAGGCTAATATAGCTAAACTTAAACATCCGCATACATGAAGTGAGAAAAAATATACCAATAAACATTCAACTCAGGTCACAAATAAAAGAGGAAAATTAAACAAAGGGAATGCGGGTATGTCTTCTGCTGCTCACCTGAGCTATGTCCCTCTATGCACATGCGCAGTTGTCATTCCAACTCAAATTATGAATGAAAGTGACCGTTACAATGCGTAAAGCATTAAACATAACACGCAACAGTGGTTAAAATATGTCCAACAAGAAGTTTTCCCATTTTTAACATTTAACAGTGGCTTAATCTGTCCCGATTCAGACGTCATCACTCGCAAATGACAAACATTTGAAAGAGGATTTTGTGTAAAGTTGCATGTACATCCAAAGGAAAGACATAGCCTACACCCAACAAACAAAATACCCTAATGAAATATACAAAATAACATTTAAAAATATGATTTTTGTTCATTTTAGTTAATTTAGTTATATTTACTCTTAGATCTTTTCAGGCCTAATACTTTCAAGGCTCTCCCCCCTCCACAACACACACACACACAGTTGAACGTCTAAACTTTTTTACGACATCACGAGTGATTGTATCATGCTGTTAGATAACGAGAAAGGATGTCTGGTCGGGACGTAGAATCAGTAACGCGTGGATATTAGCTCTTCAAAGGCTGTAAAACATCTAAGGATGTTTCAGGGTGTTTTACAGCAGCTCTGGTGAATCTGGGAGAGTCTGACATTGTGAACTCTGGATGGCACATGAACACATACAGAGAACCCCAGTAACTTTGAATAATATGTACGTCATGTTTTAATTTTACTCAATATATTTTTAATTAGCTAAAGGTCTATAACGGAACTTTACCATGTTAATATTTGGTAAAAGTTTACTTAAAGCCTACACGAGATGAAATACATCCTATCTTCTTTCTAAATTCATATTATGGATCTTAATGTAAAGAATTCACCCATGCATATGCATATTTTTGTCCTTGTAATCTTTAATCATATTATGCTAACTGAATCTTTTGGTGTAATTAATAGACATCCCTGTTTCATCGTGGCCTGCCTTAATTCTATAAAGTTGTTTATGGCTTGATGACAACCCCCTATACACCACCATCCATTGAGGGAGGGTTTACCCCAATCAGATGTCCTGATAACCCACAAAGATACACAGAGCTCAGTTGCTCTCTTAAATGAGTTGACCTAACCATTCAATGCAATACCAGGTTGACGGAGTGGACTCCTGTGCTACTGCTACATATCGTTGATTAAAGGTTGAAGGAAATTTATCTGTTTGTTACATGGATTGTCTGAGACTGACGCAAACTGCGATTCTTCGATTCTACTTCAGGGGGGTCTGACCTATAAACCACAACTTCAAAGCATTAATGCACAACAAGGCCTGGACAACTGTTTAAGGACTCGCTCACAGGAGATTCCAGAAACTATTAAAATCATTCAGCATCAAATAGGAGACAAAGTTTATATCGTGCACAAAGTTGAGTTCTAAAAAGTCTGTCTTCAATGCGTCAGATTTCTGAAACGGCTATGCAAAAGCTGATGGAGTGTGATGGAGTTCTGATGAAGATCATCGATGCTGCATTTGAATTGAATAACGATTGTGTGGGGGATACCAAACGTGTAACAAATCTCAAAAATGAAATGGACATTGTGAAAAATTGGACATTCTGAAAAATTTATGGTCTGATACAATCAGTCATATAACAAGTTTGTGTATTATTGACAGCAAAGAGTTTGAAAAGAGTTGAAAAAGTTCTGGATGTGATGTCTGAATATAGCGATGAGTTCAAAGTTACTGGGGTTCTCTGTATGTGTTCATGTGTAATTGACGTATGTTTTCAACAAATGAGAAAGCTGACATTGATGAAATAGTTGAAACTCTAGTCAGCTAGAACAAAACATGATAGCCTGCAGAGATTTTCTTTTTTGGTTAGACAAACGGTAATGTCATTATTATTGTTTTACTGTTTTTATTTAATGCTATTTTTATCATTTTCTTTATTATTTTAATGTATGTATCTATTCATCAGTATATTGTTGAAATAAAAGGTTGAATCACTTAACTCATTCTTTTGTGGTCAAGAGTTCATAAAAACGGTATTACACAACTTGCAAACCTGATTCTTTAGGAGGTAAAAATAAAAGCAAAATAATAATAATAATCATGACAAAGAACTTAATGATATTAATAATAAAACAATGATTTTAAAGGTACCATTCGCTACGCAGATGTTTTACAAAATAAAATATTTCAAAGATCCTTTTGCTACATTCTGTATACACACACTGCCCCAAAAATCTATTTATGAACACCTTGAGCTCACTAACATTACAGCAAATAAACATAGTTGTTGTTTTTCCAGCCAAAAGCGTAAGGAAAACAGACACACAAAACCTTACAATCACACGCAATACGTTGAGAATGTTGATGTTAAAAGTTGGTAAACAATTTCTAAAACAGTAAGTTTCAGAAGAAATGCAAACAAAAATCAAAGAATCATAAAAACACAAATGTCTCCAAACTGTTACATGCTAATATTTGGGATGGTTTCAGATTCAGTATGCTACTAGAACTTTGTGACTTGTGGGAACTTTGATGAGGCAGAGAACACTAGCATTGTTAAACATGTGGGGGAATAACAACGTTCAATTAATGTAAACTAGAATTCAGAGCGAGTGAATATGACTGAGCATGTTTCACACATAAGTTATCTCAAAGCATGCTTTCATAAAAAGAAGAACAAATTATTAAGGCATAAAGCACTGCATAAAGCATCTGTTTTGTAGATCAGACCTAATAGACAGGCACCTAAAAGTCATGTATCATCCCACCTTTTACCTAAAATGACTACTTTTCAACTGTAATTAATTTACTTAACGGTTGTTTAGAGACATACACAAAAGAACAGTGAAATGCTCAGCTTTAAGTGTAATAGTTAGAAAAACCTGAAGTGTAATAGTTGTATTAGGTACCAGAAAAACAGCTAGACTCACTTTTTTTGTTGGGGCGTCGTGTCTTGTGATCCCACATCGTATACATAACAGAAAGATGACCTAAAAGAAATATCATCTGTTTAGTCTTAAGTAGTGTCATGTAGAAAGGTGGTCATTTAATTATCTTTATGCTGTATTTATGTTTTCATATTTCATATTTCTGTATTATTTATAGCTAATTGGCACTTTTCAAAGATTTTGGCACAACTATTGCAGACATATGAAGTAGGAGAATATCTAACTGTATATTGTGTCACTTTGAACATCCCATTACCTGTTTATTTGTGGCCAAATAAGATCCTTAGCTCATACACCTCTTTAATTTGTGCTGTCCTACATGCCTTATACACACTTTTGTGGTAAACTCATCTCTTGAATTTAGTTTTGTGCAAACACATTTTTTTTTTTTTAAATTTTAACTAATGGTTTTTACCAGAGTGTGGAATGCCTTTTAACAGCCTTAGCCTTTTAAGATTAACAGCCTTTTAAGATCCTTAGCTCATACATCTTGGGCTGGATGTTGAAGTGTTAGTTGAAAAGTATTAGCAAATAACAAACAAAAATCTTTAAAGCAACCATGAAACCATAATATTCGTATTGAAATTATTGTATAACGTTAAAGTACACTCACAGTTTAACTTACATAATATTTTCTCTTAGTATGAAGCTTTTGTCTAGAACACCTTTTGTGTTCTGGGTGAGAGCTCACAAAGATTACACCAAAATGAGCTTTCTTGAGCATTGCATGTTTGAACTATGCCTGTAGTGATCAACATTTTAGGTCTGAAAAATAAAAGGAATAACTATAGGCCTATGGCTAACTGGGAAAAATAACTGTTGGGGGTAAATGAAACATTCTTTTTGTCTTGTTTCAGTAAAATAACAGTACTTGATAAACTAAAAGTCGCAGTAATGTTACTGTTTTCATCAACTTCTTGTAGAGAAAACCTACGCAATATGAATTCGGGGTGACTGGGCCACATTTTGCCATTGAGATGACTTGGAAAAAGTGTCCTAATCGACCTGTATTAATCCTAGGTTTACAATGCCGTACAGAGTTCACAATGTCAGACTCTCCCAGATTCACCAGAGCTGCTGTAAAACACCCTGAAACATCCTTAGATGTTTTACAGCCTTTGAAGAGCTAATATCCACGCGTTACTGATTCTACGTCCCGACCAGACATCCTTTCTCGTTATCTAACAGCATGATACAATCACTCGTGATGTCGTAAAAAAGTTTAGACGTTCAACTGTGTGTGTGTGTGTTGTGGAGGGGGGAGAGCCTTGAAAGTATTAGGCCTGAAAAGATCTAAGAGTAAATATAACTAAATTAACTAAAATGAACAAAAATCATATTTTTAAATGTTATTTTGTATATTTCATTAGGGTATTTTGTTTGTTGGGTGTAGGCTATGTCTTTCCTTTGGATGTACATGCAACTTTACACAAAATCCTCTTTCAAATGTTTGTCATTTGCGAGTGATGACGTCTGAATCGGGACAGATTAAGCCACTGTTAAATGTTAAAAATGGGAAAACTTCTTGTTGGACATATTTTAACCACTGTTGCGTGTTATGTTTAATGCTTTACGCATTGTAACGGTCACTTTCATTCATAATTTGAGTTGGAATGACAACTGCGCATGTGCATAGAGGGACATAGCTCAGGTGAGCAGCAGAAGACATACCCGCATTCCCTTTGTTTAATTTTCCTCTTTTATTTGTGACCTGAGTTGAATGTTTATTGGTATATTTTTTCTCACTTCATGTATGCGGATGTTTAAGTTTAGCTATATTAGCCTATTAAACCCTGGGGTGTGGGGAAATTATGACAGCTCTCTCTCTCTCTCCCTCTTGTGCATCTTTTCGTCCGGTACAACACTGTTTTACTCTTTGGACTACAGAACATTTTAACTTTGCGTTACAGCATGTTGGAGACATTGTTTTAGAAGCACTTTTGACCTCTTCTGAGATTGTTTAACATCATGTGAAATAACTTTTTGTTTTGGCTTTTGTTGTTGTTGTTTTTAACATTTGTAATGTTGTTTGTGGGGGGAAAACATCCTTCAAATGTATATATGAAAAGAGTTTTAATAAAACAACCCTTGATTGCATTGTTTAACCTCAAAACCTTGTTTCATATTTTTACATTTTAAAGCATAATGTTTTACATGGTTTTCAGAAACCTTTTCTGATAACATTTTACTGTGTCTGAATACTACGTTTTAGTTTTCAACGATCCGCATCACTTTAAAGTTGTATGTGAACATGTTACATACGTGTGAAAAAGTGTTTTGTGCTTTTAAAGTTTAAAGCACATAGTTTTCAATATACTTTACTCCAAAAACACATTCTCAAACGGTGAAACACATATAAATTCCCCCCAGTGGAAGAGGATTCTATCAAAGAAAGAATAAATCAATAAGTTAATGGATAAAAAAAATTGTTAAAACTTTATTCACAAACATTATTTTGTTGAATTATTTTACTACCATTTAAATATACACCTCTGCACATGTCTATCCTCCGGTGTTGGGGGGCGTGTTAGGGGGCGGAGACTTGGGAGCGGCTTCACATGCCTATCTATTCTCATTCTACTTTTATCGCTGGTGAGTGAAGATGTATTGCATGGAGCAGTGTAAGAGTTATTTTTGCTAAAAATTAAACAAAACTTTAGCAGCAAATTGCAGTGTTAAAATGTTTTGCTTGAAACTATTCATCTTTTTAACAACTGTTGCTTAATAGTTTTAATGCTAATGCACGTGTTTGATATTTTACCCTGTTATTTTTCTGTTATCTTGGTGAAAGACATTCTCTAACTTGTTTTACATTTTTCTGATAATGTTTAAAAGGTCTGGATAGGCCTTTGGGTTTTAACAGTATACATCATTTTAAAAGTTATTAAAGTTGTAGACCCTATGTGAAATGTTTGTTATTGTGAAAGAAGCCTTCTTCAAATTACCGGTCGATTCAAGATGGCGTTTCTAAGACGCGGCGTGGCAGGAGCTGCTCTTAGAACTAAAATTAAGCGATTTAGTTTTTATACATTTAATGAGTTTAGTTTCCTGATCAACTTTACTGCGGCTTTCATGAATTTTTACAAATCGAAATTTATGCAGAGATTTTTGATCTTCGGATATATGTTTGCCCTCCTTTACGCTTCTGTTCAGTGTTGTTGGACTACTCGTACACGTAACAACGAGACCCAGTCGCTAGTTTGCCTAAGTAAACTGGGCCAGTTTGCTTCGTATTCCGTTGTTTTAAAACACGGAAACGCGTTAACACCAACTGCGTCGAGAAGTCCCGCACATGAGAGATCTATGCGGCCTCAGAGAAAGGTATTGCTTTACCTGGTAACGACGCTTCTCCTTGCTGGTGACATTCAACTCAACCCAGGCCCTGGCGACACTGGTGCTCAGCGCGGTGTCTTGGTTTCGGACGACGCATCTGGGGGTGTTTTGCTGTCGTCGTTGGACATCTGTGGTCGGGGCGGACCTGGTCACGGCCTAGTTGGCCTGCTGGAGCGGACTGGAGATTCGCCCGAGTTTCCCGCGGCGGGCGTCTCGCCGGTATGTGTTGGTGATCTACCTGGGCTTTTTGCTCATCATGCCGGGGTTGTACATGGCCTGGAGGCGCTGTCGGAATGTCGCCGTGAGTGAGCACAACAGCTGCACAAGAGCCTGTGACTGAGAGCGTGTATACGCGCGACGGCTTAGGTTCGCGGGAAACTGAACACTTCTGAGGTTAAAACTACATGAAGACGCTTCTGATTACACCTTTGTCGATGAGTGGAAGCAAGGGATGGCGGGTGAACGCAACTATACTGAGAATGGACCAGAATGGGGAGAGACTGAAATAGGAGAAAGTGATGACAATATGGATATAAATCAAGGAAGTGTAAGAACAAAGGAGAAGAGAGGAGACGAAGTAACAGGAGGTAGGCCAAAGAAACTAAGAACCAGTGTAAACGAGAAGGGAGTGCAGGAGGTTAATGAGAATGAATTTAAAATTATTTTGAGATTTGATGAGGAGAAGGGAATTTTGTCAATGAGTCCGGTAAAGTTAACAACCATTTTAAAAAATCAGGTTGGTGATATTATTATGGCAAAGGTTTTGAGAGATGGTAATTTGTTGATTATGTGTAAAAGTGAGGAACAAAGGCAACGGGCCGGTAAAATGAAAGAAATAGGTAAAAACAAAGTAGTGAGTACAAGTTACATTGGACAAGGAACAAAGTGGGCTAAAGGAGTAATCTGGGGTGTGCCATTAAGTGTCACAATGGATGAAATTAAAGCAAACTTAAAGGGAGGAAGTGTGAGGAATGTCCGGAGATTACAGGTAAATCGGGAGGGGGCAAGACGAGATAGTGAATCTATTCTACTGGAGTTTGTAAGCGAAGTACTTCCCAAAAAAGTAACTTTAGGCTTCATGAGCTATAATGTTAGGGAATATATACCAATACCAATGAGATGCTATAACTGCCAAAGGTTTGGACATACAGCAAAAACATGCAAAGGTAGGAGAAGGTGTGCTAGATGTGGAGAAGATCATAACTATGAGGACTGTAATCATAAAGAGCAACCCAGATGTTGCAGCTGTGGAGGAAATCATAGTGTGGCTTATGGAGGATGTGAAGTGCTTAGAAGGGAAAAAAAGGTACAACAAGTGAGGACTCAGGGTAAGATGTCATATGCAGAGGCAGTGAAGATAGTAAATCAGAGAGGAGAGAATGGGGACAGAGATAATACAGGGAAACCTCTCAATAAAGACATGGATCCAGTGCAGGCTAATGAAGAGAAGATGTTGATTGATATGAGAAAGCTAGTCACGTTCATAGCAGGAGTGCTTAATGCAACAATGGGGGTCAAGTCTAAAACTGAGAGAATACAGATTATTACAAAAGCAGCTGTTAATCATTTAGATTTTAGAGGATTGACTTGGGAGGAGGTCAGAAATGATCTGAGCATCCAAACGAGTCAAGATCACTCAATTGGATAATGGTTTTATTTCTGCAATGGAATGCAAGAAGCTTATTGGCCAATGGACAGGAGTTTAAAAAATTTGTAGATGAGTTGCCAATCAAGCCAGATGTGATATGTGTGCAGGAAACTTGGTTGAAATCAAAATTAGAATTTAGAATAGTTGGTTATTCATCTGTAAGAAGTGACAGGGAAGAGGGAGTTGGTGGGGGGTGTGCTACGTTTATTCAGGATGATATGGCATTTAGAGAGGTGAATAAGGGAAGTGAGTATGTAGTTGTGGAAATATGGACAGGTGAGGGGAAAGGTTGTAATTGTTAATTTTTATAATCCTTGTAAAAGGTTATCTTTAAACAGTTTAGTTGAAATTGACGGGATGGAAAATGATAGAGTGGTGATTTGTGGGGATTTTAATGCACATAGCACGTTATGGGGAGGAACTAAAACAGATGCAAATGGGGGGATTATAGAAGAATTACTAGAAGAAAAACAAATGGTTATGTTTAAATGATGGAAGAGGGACTAGAATAGATGTGTACACAGGAAACACCTCAGTATTAGACTTAACATTAGTTTCTAGAAATTTAGGGGGTAGATGTGAGTGGGATGTAGATGAAGACACCACAATCGGTAGTGATCATTTTCCAGTATTCTGTCAATTACAATTGGGGAAAAGTAAGAGAAATGGTGGAATGTTGGGGAGGTGGATTTTTAGTAGTGCAAGATGGGAATTATTTACTTATATTTGTGAAACAGAGATGAGCACCATAGATTTAAATGAAGACATTGAAGTTGTTGAGGGGAAAATTAGGGAAATTTTTATAGAAGCAGCAAATCAAGCTATTTCAAAAAGTAAAGGTAAGATGAAGAGAAAAGCAGTCCCTTGGTGGTCAGATGAGTGTGCAAAAGCAGTTAAAGATAGGAATAAAGCATTCAGAATATTAAGAAGAACTCATAGTTTGCAGAATTTAATTGTATATAAGAATGCACAAGCTAAGGTTAAGAAAATAATACGAAATGCAAAAAGAGTTAGCTGGCAATGGTTTTGTAATAAAATAGGCAGAGTAACGCCAGTTGGGGAGGTATGGGAAATGATTAAAAAAATGAGAGGTATAAGAAAGGAATACCAATATCCAGTTTTAAAGAAGGGAGAGGAAGCTGCAATTTCTGATGGAGAAAAGGCAGAAATGATTGCAAAAGAGCTGGTCAAAATTTATAGTTCTTATAATTTGACTGAAGATGCTAGAAGAGGAAGAATAAGGACAAGAGAGGCTTATCCTGGGGTGCTGGTGGAAAGACAGGTAGGAAATAGTGTGTTGGACGTTCCGTTTACTATAAGTGAGATGAGAAGAGCAATAGCAAGATCTGGAATAACAGCACCGGGAGATGATGGAATTTGTTATATAATGTTGAAACATCTAGGTCCATTAGCAATGATGAATCTTCTAGGCCTTTATAATAAAGTCTGGGATAAGGGAAAACTACCCACTGCATGGAAAGAAGCGGTAATTATTCCTATTAGAAAACCAGGGAAAGACCCTTCAAAGCCTGAGAATTATAGGCCGATAGCGTTAACGTCACATTTAGGCAAAATAATGGAAAGAATGGTTACTGAGAGATTAACGTTTTATTTCGAGTCAAGGGAACTCCTATCACCATATCAGAGTGGGTTTAGGAGAGGGAGAGGAACAATGGATCCAATTATATGTCTGGAAACAGAAATCAAGAAAGCACAGGTGAACAAAGAATCAGTGATGGCAGTTTTCTTTGATGTTGAGAAAGCTTACGATATGGTTTGGAAGGAGGGATTAATGATTAAATTACATAATATAGGAATTTCAGGAAGAGTTTTTAACTGGGTTAAAAGTTTTTTATTTGAAAGATCTATTCGGGTTAAAATTGGTGCAGTTGTATCCAGGAAGTATTTGGTGGATAATGGCACCCCCAGGGGAGTGTCATTAGTCCATTATTATTTTCTATTATGATAAATGATGTGTTCTCTCAAGTTCCATCAGATATTAATCGTTCATTATTTGCAGATGATGGAGCGTTATGGAAACGGGGAAGGAATGTTGATCATATAAGGAAAAGGATACAAGAGTCAGTTAATATGGTAGAAAAATGGTCATACTTGTGGGGTTTTAAATTCTCAGTGGAAAAAACTAAATCAATTATATTCACTAGAAAGAAAAAAGACAGTAATGGAATGGAGGTTAAATTGTATGGACAAATAATTGAGCAAGTTAAAGTGTTTAAATTTTTAGGGTTGTGGTTTGACTCTAAATTAAACTGGAATGAACATATCAATAAAATACTCAGTAAATGTAAGAAAGTGGTAAATGTTATGAGATGTCTGTCAGGATCTGAATGGGGAGCAAGTAGAGAGGCATTGAAAAATGTATATACAGCATTAATAAGGTCAGTATTGGATTATGGAAGCTTGGTGTATGGATCAGCGGCTAAAACATCCTTAAAGAAATTAGAAATAATGAATTCTCAAGCTCTGAGACTATGTTGTGGTGCGATTAAATCAACTTCCGTTGATGCTCTACATGTGGAAATGGGAGAAATGCCACTATGCCTTCGAAGGGTACAGCTTATGATGAACTACTGGGTAAACTTAAAAGGACAGTCAGAAGGGAAAAATCCAGCTAGTAAGGTACTTATCCCTTGCTGGGAAAGTGAGAGAGCGAAAAGTAAGTGTTTTGCCTGGATCTCAGGAACTATAGCAAGGGAAATGAGGTTAAATCAAGAAGTTTATATTCCTACAGTACCAATAACGGTAACGCCTCCGTGGATATTTCCTCAAGTGTTTGTCGACTTGTATTTACTGGAAAATTATCATTTATTCAAAGACATAGGAAATCTAGCAGCGGTGGTAGAGGACAGAATTCACACAGTATACCAGAATTATGTAGCAATATATACAGATGGATCTAAAGACCCTACGGGGAGAACATCATATGCATTTACTATACCATCCCTACAGATATCTAATAATAGGAGAACAACAGATCATCTGGCAGTTTATACAGTCGAGTTAGTAGCAATTGTGTCAGCCCTGAATTGGATAGAACTAGCCAATATAAGCAAAGTTATTGTGTGTTCAGACTCAAGTTCAGCATTGATGTCAATACAATCATTTTCATCCCAGAGTAGGCAAGATATAATTAATGAAATATATGAAACACTTTTTAGAATTCATAATTGGAACATAGAGATTATATTTTTGTGGGTACCAGCACATAGGGGGGTTAAAGGAAATGAGATAGCAGATTCACTAGCAAAGGAAGCAATTAAACAGGAAAATGTAATGGAGATTTTATTAAGCAGAACAGAAATAAAGGCAATGATTAAAAGCAAAATCACTAACAAATGGCAAGATAAATGGAATCAGGGAACTACAGGCAGACACCTTTACAACATCCAGAACGAGGTGGGAAAGATGAGGAGGACAGGACGAAGCACGAAGGAAGAGAATGTAATATCAAGATTGAGACTGGGTCACACAAGACTAAATAGTACGTTGCACCTTATGGGGAAACATCCAACAGCGCTGTGTGAATGTGGTCAGGGAATAGAAACAGTTGAGCATGTATTAATTCACTGTCAGAAATATGCCACAGAAAGGGAAATATTTAGAAGGACATCACAGCAGATAGAAATAAAACAAATTCTCAGTCAAACAGGAAATTATAATTCATTAATTGTATTCTTGAAGGAAACAGGGCTGATAAATAGGTTGTAAAGGTTTTTTTTTTTTTTTTTTTTTTTTTTTTTATATATATGTATATATGTGTATGTGTATATATGTATATTTGGTTTATTTATTTCATTTAACATTAATATGTGTTTAGCAGAGGGTAAGAATTCTGGTCCACACTCCAGTATAGTAGGTGGCGGTAATACACCAATAACGTTGGCTGTCACCCGCCATAAAACAAGAAGAAGAAGAAGAAGAAGGAATGTCGCCGTGTGTCAGATGGCACGAAGTATTGTAAGACGGAGTATTCCCGGTCGGTCGCCAGTCTTCAAGCTGGGCCCGGGGCTGGCTGTGGTCTAAGTGTAACCGCATCGTCTGGTCATTGTGATTTGGCCGGAGCTACATCGACTCGCCATCATAGAACGGCTGGCGAGAGGCATCGGACGCTGCACTACTTTCAAACTGTGAACCATTCTAAAGTAATCTGGGACCGCGGGTCTAAACCGAAAGGTATTTTTGGAGGACATTTAAATATCCGAAGTGTGTCTTCAAAACATGATCAAATTGAAAATCTGCTTTTGGACTCAAATTTAGACTTCTTGTGTTTGTCTGAAACGTGGTTAACTAAAACTTCTCCTAGTGCTGCTTTGGCAATGCCTGGGTATAAACATTACAGACAGGATAGGAAAATTGGTAGGGGAGGAGGGCTTCTTATTTATGTTAAAGATTATTTGATAAGCAAACAAGTTCATCTTGAGTGTTCTAATGAATTTGAATGTATTGCTGTTTTAATTACATTATCTCCGCAAATGTCTTTTATTATAGTTGCAGTGTATAGACCGCCCTCATCAGATATCTCATTCTATGATCATTTTAAAAGCCTCTTTAAAGAAGTGGATATACGTAAAGAGTGTATTGTCATGGGGGATTTTAATATTAATTGGTCTGATAAAAAGGCCAGAAAGAAATTGAAGGAGATAACTAAATTGTATGATTTTATACAAATGATAGAGACTCCCACACGTATTACAGCTACTTCGCGAACTTTAATAGATCTTGTCTTTACTAATAAACCAGATAGAATTACTAAGACTTTTAATTTTTTAACTGGATTATCAGATCATAATTTAACTCTCATATCTAGGAAGTTAAATAAAAATAGGTTTGTTTATCATGAAACCACACAGAATGAACAGAATTGTTCTTTTAGAATACCAAAAAAGGATATGAGTGCTTTCGAAGAAGAGCTTGGACAGATTGACTGGATATCTCTTTTATCTACCGAAGACTTGGAAACAGGGTATAAAATGTTTATAGAGGAGATAAAAAATAAATATACAAAACTAGTTACAAATAGGCATAGAAAGAATAACCTACCATGGATTTCGGAAGAGGTGTGGATGCTCATGAAAAAGCGTGATAATGTTCTAAAAAAATCTATAAAATCTGGTTTACGACAGGATCGACTTATGTTTAATTGCTTAAGAAATAAGGTGGTTAAGACATTACGGCAGGCTAAGGCACAATATTTTATTAATATTTTAAATGAGGCTAAAGGAAATGGTAAAAAAATGTGGCAAACTATTAATCAATTGATAAAGAAAGAATCTAAATCATGTATTAAATGTTCAGAATTAAATCATGAAGGAAGAATACTTAATAAACCTGACGAAATTGTAGATACTTTTAATAATTATTTTGTTGACTCAGTTCAAAGATTGACTGATAAATTTGGTACTAGATATAGAGAACTTAACTCTGTTAACTCAGCTGAACCTGCTCTTGATTTAACAACAGTATCAGAGAATAAGATTCAGAATGTTATAAAAACTTTAAAAAATTCATACGCTAAAGATATAGATGGTTTAAATTGTAATTTTTTAAAAAATAACTGTGAACATTTTTTAGTACCAATCACACACCTTGTGAATTTATCAATTAAGCAATCGGTTTTTCCAAATTGCTGGAAAACTGGGATAGTCACCCCAGTATTCAAAGCAGGCGATCCACTAATCGTAGCAAATTATAGCCCAATCTCAATCTTGTCAGCTGTATCAAAAATAACAGAAAGAGTAGTAACTGAGCAAATTGTAAATTTCTTAGACACACAAAATAACTTACTGTGCCCTATGCAATTCGGGTTCCGTAAACGGCACTCTACGGAGACTGCTGTATGTTACTTCATTGAGCAAGTGCGATTAAAATTAGATAAGGGTGGGGTTGTGGGTGCTGTGTTTCTCGATTTGCAAAAAGCTTTTGACACGTTAAATTATAATATTTTGTTATCTAAATTAACTCATTTTAATTTTTCTATGCAAACAATTAAATGGATTGAGTCTTATCTTATATCAAGGAAGCAGTGCACCCGGATCAAAACGCGTATATCTTCAACAAGACACTGTTTATCAGGGGTACCTCAGGGGTCCATACTAGGACCTCTACTTTTTAGTCTGTACTTGAATGATCTTCCAGATGTTTGTCCTGATGCATTTATTCAAATGTATGCAGACGATACTGTGATTTATGTGCATGCTAAAACAAATGAACAGGTATCACAAAAATTATCTGCTGCTATGACCAAAATCTCAGACTGGTTTAATCAGTGTTGTTTATCGTTAAACGTCCAGAAAACTGCTTGTATGTATTTTACGATTAGAAAGATGGGGGAGGTTGTACCAGATATATTGGTAAATGGTGAAAGATTACAGATTGTATCGGACTTTAAATACCTTGGAGTTATTTTAGACACTCACTTAACATTTGAAAAGCATGTTAAAAAAATAGTTTGTACAGTTACACCCCAACTTCGAAATTTTAAATTTATACGGAGTCAACTTTCGGCAGAAGCTGCAAGAATTTTTCTGCACTCTTTTATTTTTTCTTATTTCTCTTATTGCATTACTTCATGGACCCAAGCAGGAAAATCTACTCTTAGACCTTTACATAGTTTATACAAACGTGCTATAAAAGTGTTTGATAAGAAACCAGACAGATATCATCATTGTCTTATAATTCAAAAACATAATCTTTTTACTTTTAAAAACTTTGTAATATTTCACAATTGTAGTTTAATGTATAAAATCGTGAATGATCTTGCACCTCCACCTTTAAAGATGTTTGTTTCACTGCGCAATAAAAGTTTAAGACAGACAAGAGCCTCCTTAAGAGGTGATTGTGAAGCGCATTTTAGAAAGACAGATTTTGGACGATCAGCTTTTTCTGTAAAAGCTGTTACTAATTGGAATAGTTTACCAACTGATATTAGACAGTGTACTACCTTTGTCCAGTTTAAATTACATTTGAAAAGATTTTTAAAGGCATGTCAGGTTTGTGATCATTAATTATACAAGGTAATGATTTCTGAATATGTTTTTATACTTTTTGTATTCTATTGTGTTTAATTTCTATGTATTTTTATTGATAATTTGATGTATTCCTGCCCAGGGACAGCAGATGAAATTTAGCTCTGTAGCTAATTCTGGGGTAATATTTTATTGTCCATTGTCCCTGTCAAATAAAGAATAAATAAAATAAAATAAAATGTATGTGAAAAACGTTCTCTAACTTGTTTTACCTTTGTTAAAAGTTCAAAGCACTTTTTCTGATAACTTTTTAAAATGTCTGACTTTTTTGTTTTTACCGTTTTTAAAACTGTGTTTGGGAAACTTGTTTTACATTTTTAAATGATTGGACATTGACTTTAACGTTTTTAATGTGATGGAAATGCTTTCTCTAACTTGTTTTTACTTTTTCTGGTAACCTCTTCAAAATATCTTTTAAGCCTTTGTGTTTTAAACGGTACACTTTATTTTTATGTCTTCAAAATAAAAAACTGTACAAATGTATGTGGAAACAAAACTTTCTTTAATAAAAACATCCCTTGACTCCCTAATGTCTGTCACTGTCACCCAATACATTGTTTCACATTTTAAAATTTTAAAGCATACTGTTTTACTATATATATATATATATAAACACATTTTACCTTTTCTGATAACATTTTACTATGCCTGAATGCTAGCCTACGTTTTTTAGCCTACGTTTTTTGTTTTTTTCACTTTAAAGTTGTATGATGTGAAAGTGTTACATGTGTGTGAAAAAAACTGTTTACCTCCCACGTTTCATGTTTTTAAATTTTAAAGCACATAGTTTTAAACAGTTTCAATATACTTTACTCCATATATAAATTTCCCCCAGTAGGAGAGGTGGATGATGCTATCAAAGAGTGAATAAATCAATTAATGAACTCAAATTAATGAACAGTTAATGAACTAAAGAATGTTAAAACATCATTATTTATAAGCGTTATTTTATTTTATTACCATTTAAATGTGCATCCCTGCTCTCATCTATCCCTCCAGTGTTGGGGGGCGTGTTAGGGGCGGATGACATCGATGTTTGGAGGTGTGTTAGGGGCGGAGACTTTCACAGGACGTTCTGACTTCATTCTGTATTTGACAATGAAGAGATAGGATGTCTTTCATGGTGCAGTGTAAGAATTATTTATTGCTAAAACGTTAACAGTAAATTGCAGGGTTAGAAATGTTTTTGCTTTTTAAAAAAACATTTGTCTTTTAACACCTATTGTTTAATATACTTAATGCTAATGCGTTTGTTTGATACTTTTTGTTAAAATCTTGTGTTTAATTATTTAACTGGGCTTTTTAAATATACACATTCTCTCTTTTGGGATTGAGGTGGGCCTGTTAGGGGCGGATGACATCGATGTTTGGAGGCGTGTTAGGGGCGGAGACTCTGGAGCGTTTTCACACACCGTTCTGACTTCATCCTGCTTTTGACAACGAAGAGACAGGACGTCTTTCACAAAGCAGTGTAAGAATTATTTTTTGCTAAAACATTAACAGTAAATTGCAATGTTAGAAATGTTTTTTGCTTTTTTTTAAAAAAACATTTGTCTTTTAACAACACTGTTTAATATATTTAATGATAATGCATTTGTTTGATACTTTTTTGTTAAAACCTTGTGTTTAATTAATTAACGTCCTTTTTTAAATATACACATTCTATCTTTTGGGATTGAGGTGGGCCTGTTAGGGGCGGATGACATCGATGTTTGGAGGCGTGTTAGGGGCGGAGACTCGGGAGCGTTTTCACACACCGTTCTGACTTTATTCTGAATTTGCCAGTGATGAGAAAGGACGTGTTTCGCAGAGTAGCGTAAGAAATATTTATTGTTAAAAAACTTTAAAAGTAAATGTTAGAAATGTTTTGCTTGAGAATCCCATTTGTCTTTTAACAACTATTGTTTAATATACTTAATGTTAATGCACTTGTTTTATACCTTTGCCCCAGAAAATCTGATATCTGATAACATTTTAAATTGTCTTTGTGCTTTAATTGTACAATTCATTAATGTAGTTTAAAAACATTTAAATATGTGAAATAACTTTCTTTAATAAAAACATCCCTTAAAAGCACATGTCTGTCACCCCAATACACTGTTTTACATTTTAAAGTTTAAGCATCTTTTTTGAATACTTTTTGATCGTTTTCAAACATTTTCACTTCAAAAACACACAAAGACCAAAACACAGTCATAAATTCCTTAGTGGGGGTAGTAGGGAGGGGTAGTGGGGGTAGTGGGGGAGGACAAAAACAGGTGGCCAAACAGGTGTCCAGTCCGGAGGGGGGTGGGGGTATTTTTATGGGGGGGCCATAAATCAATCATTCTGACATAAAGTGCAGTATAATTCTCTCTTATTTGTGCTTTTCTTATTAATATCTCACAACTGCCACTTTTCTTATGTTGCTTACCAGAAGTTTCTTACCCATGATACTCTCCAAAAAGGTCACGATGCCTATCCACAGCTTGTTTATTTTATCAAGATTAAATGTAACCTTTATATATATATATATATATATATATATATATATATATATATATATATATATATATATATATATATATATTTTTTTTTTTTTTTTTTTTTTTTTTCATGTACAATTTACAATTTTTTTTTCATTTACAATGTACAATTTTTTTTCTAAATACCCTCTCACCCCTGTAAACCCCTCAAACACTTTCATGGACATTATTACAAGGCCTGTTAGTTCATACAGCATTAACTAATGATGAATTGCATAAACTTAGAACAAATACTTTTAAAGCTTTTTTTTTGCATTTGTCAATATATATTATTAATGTTAATATTAAATAATTGTTAATTAATAAAACATATTCATTGTGTTTTCAGGGATGAAAAGACCGAGGTTTTTCCGCAGAAAATGCCATGAAATGGGCTTAAGAGTTAACAGTTTTGTGTTTTAAGATGATTGTTGTTTGTATGTTTTGTTTTTATTATACATTTTAAACCTATTATTTTAGAAATATTAAAGTATCCTATTTGTTTTCATACAGATAAACACACCTTTCACTTGTTCAAGGCTTTGTATTAAATGGTTATTTTTATTTGACATGAAATATGTCACATGCTCTGTGTCTACTATTTGTAACCACATGAAAATGAAGGAAATAATACTGTCAAATACACAGTCAAATGGGAAACACTTTACAACATGATACACATTCATTTATATATTTTTAAAATAATAAAAAAGTATATTTGTAGTTGTACCGTTGAAGTAACAATAAACTACAGTGTTTGTATCAACATTAATTTTCATACTCTGTGTCATTAAGTATTATTTGTAACAACATGAACATGAAGGAAATAGCCTATCACATACAGTGAAATGGGAAACACTTTACAACATGTTGCATATTTATGCATTAAAAAAATAAAACATAAAGACGGGGTATAGTTGTTGCTTATAGGCCTATCCTTGAAGTATAAACTACTGTGTTTGTATCCATTTATTGACATTAGGCATGATCAATAGACTATCTTCGAAAATTGCTCATTGTAGGACTACATGATATTTTATGTATATTATTCAAAAGTATTGTTGTTAAATATTGTAGACATAAATCCGATCAAAATCCTTATGAAAACAGCTTGTATTTAACAAAAGAAAATTATGGGTATGGCTCACTCAACTATGACTGTTTAAGCCCCGCCCATCACTTCCGGTACTGTGGCTGCGGTTCTGAAACTGCTGGTGCTGCGGTTCTGCAGCTGGATATACCTGGATATGGATGTATAGCTTCATCATATACCTGGATATACAGTTTTGTTTATTAACCGTTATAGAGCGCCAAAAGTTACTGCAGCTTTAAATGAGATCTGCAGTAATGATGCATTCAAGTTTGCATGTTGTTGTAAAGAAATGCTAGCTTACTTCATGTTTTATTTAACACTATTTTCCGCAAAATCCTGTTTTGCTAAAACTTATTCTGAATCATATTCTTTAATTTTGTTCCTTAAAATTGTCCATACTGTTTATAATGTCTTCATTTGTGTTTTTAACCTGTGATGACGCTCTACGCCACTAGAGAGACAAGAAAACAAGACACTTACCAGGCAGAAACGAAAGTAAAAGAGGAGGAAAAGGACGCCATTCCGAGACTTTCTGTTAACTCTGGGTGTTTTAACAGCTGTATTTTGCGGTACGTCCAGAACTTATTCTTCAAGTAATCATGTACTGATATTAAAATGAACTGCTATTTAGTTTATCCTGCTATCTTTGTTTTATTTAATAGCTAGCATTAAAAACAAACTGAAAGACGTTGTTTTATAATATTTCTAGATCATGAGACATAAACAAAATAAGGAAAGTTCGAAAATATTTGGTACACAGTGAGTGTTATTGTATGATGATCACATTAAAAGTAATATTTTGGTATGTATGTATGAATACATTTGAAATGAACCAGTGTTTGCTGATTCGGTTGCACAAACTAGCAGATTTGAAACAATCGCTTGTCATGATGCGCCTTTACAACGTTAATTGTCGTTTTAAACTGTAGCTCAAGTGTGGTAAATTCAACACAGTGATAAATACTGCATCCAGATTACACTGTATTAATCTATCAAAAGTACTGATGTAATTTATATTCTTAAAATACATGTACATTTATTACAAACTGTAGGCTACGTTTATTCAAACTTTCCAGTTCCTGTATTTACACGTGGCTGGCTCTAGCAAACATTAAAAGTTGAAAACTTTTATCACTTCCTTAATGAGTAAAAAACAAAAACTGATAATTAAAACTGATGTTTGCAATAAAATATTAACTGAACTGCAGTTTTGTTGAATTGAGTTTAACTTGTATTGTGCTGACCTTTAGCTCTAATAGGCTAAATAATATAATATAATATAATATAATATAATATAATATAATATAGTATAATATAATATAATTTAACATATTTCTTAATAGTTCCAGATTAGAGTTCTTCAGCTTGTAACAATAACAGACACCTCCCACCCCCTTTTTTTCTTTTTTCTTTTTTTTTTCTTTTTAAGGTTTTAAAATGAACCATGTTTTTAACCCTCTACAGCACAGCGTTGCCCTCAGGCAACAGAAAGTTTTCTTAAGCCCTATGTTTAGTAAATTTTTCTTTAAATGATAACAACCAATTAGAAAGTTCTAGAAAGTACCAAAGAACAGTTCAGTAAGGTGTTGGATTCAATATCAAGCACCATTAAGAGGTGGGACGTCCTGTTCTGACACATGGTCACAGGAGCACATGGTGTGAGAAGAAGGCAATATTATTTGCTTTAGTAATCCTATTTAAAACGACATGAACTGTACATAAAAAATATGTGTGCATGTATGAAGGTGTAGAGAAGCCTTTTGTCAGGATTTATGATTTTTGTTTTTATTATTTTACATGCTCAGAAATTCAGTTTTTCTTTTAATTGCCTCAGGGCAACGTTGTGTGATAAAGGGTAATTTTCGAGGAGGTTTTAGACAATACCTCACATTGTCAAAAAATGTATTATAAGAAGGGAAGATGCAGGGTTCCTGTGTGTGCAGGAACACCCAAAGTGATGTGCAAAAATTGTAACATACACCACTTTTTGAAGTTTCGCACAGAGTGAAATCTTATCACATAAAGTACATTATATGGCATAGCACACTACATGATACAGACATATGCATGTATCAAATTCAATATTTCAATGTCTTTCAAGTGTTTTCCCTTTTTACTTAATGATTTCTTGAATTTTTTTTTTTTAAAATTTGATTTTGATGATAATTTTCTCTATGACTCTATACCATTATCGCACAACGTTGAATCAACAAAAAAATATTTTATGGTTGGGGGAATTTTTTTTTTTTTTTTTATCAATAAAATGTTCCCAAATGAACCAAAAAAATGATGTGGAATTTTTTTTTTTCATGTGCCATCAACATGTGTGCCGTAGAGGGTTAAATTTCTGTACAGAACCTTAATGAATACAATTTAATAATAAAATTTCAATAAATAAATATATATTTTTAATCCCTCTATCTACCTGTTCCTGTAATACCTTATAGCCTCTACATGAGGTTTTAAATTTAAAAAATAAATAAATAAATAAATAAATAAGACAGCAAGCTGGATACATAAATGAAAAATGAATATTGAAAATGAATATAAATACTAAAAGCAAAAAAATAAAAAGAAGCCCAGCATAAAATAGATGTAATGACGCAAGTTCCAATCTTTATGATGTCTTTCACGTGTCTTTTGGTGCGATTGAGTGACTGTTCCTCTCTGCAGATGATGATGTTCTCATGTGACAGTGTCTGACTGGGCAGAAATACAAGTTTTTTGAAGCACTTTTTTTTTTTTTTTTTTAAGTGAAAACAATTATAGTTATGATTGCCAGAATACTCTATTATGAATGGAAGGTGCCCTGCACAATGTATTAAAGAAAGTTGAAAATCCAATGAGGAATCTACCCTCTGGATCCAGTGCTGGAACAATGACCTCTGATCCCAGGTAAGACACTGGCCATTTTAGCTTTGACAAATGCTTTTTGATCTAGAGTGACATACAGTGCATTAATACGGTGGCCAAGAGCTCAATGCGCTGCAACTGTAGAAAACACATGCAAATAGAAAAAAAGCCAGGAAATAAAGAAAACATCTTCATCAGTTTGACAACCCTTATGAAAAAGAAGTTTATTCAAGTGTGCTATCAGTATACTTCAGTATACTTCTTAGCACGTTTCTACTATTACAGCTCTCAAGGTTAACTAATCACGAAAAGAGTTGCATTACATTTAGATCTATGGCATTATATTTAGATCGTGGCATGAAAGGTTGCAGAGATGAACGTTGTAGCCGATCACAGACATGTTGTTAAGCACATAAAAGTCATTGCAACTCAATTTCTGCACACTAACAAATGCTTTCATCTTCACTAACAGTGCAAACACGATATAACTAAGAGATTCGTTGAATAAAATGGGAGTTTTGCGCGTCAGTCGCTGATAAACTCGTGCTGTTTGATTGACAGCTTCAGTGCGTGCTGCTCCAACGATTGCAAAAGGAGCTTTCTTTGATCAGTTTCCTTATATAATTTAATCTCCATTCAATAACAGATTATTTTCATCCTACTAAGAGAAACAACGCAAGTTGATGTTTAGTCACTGGTTTGATTTACTGACACAGCCTGAATCATTACATATCATGTTTTTTGCTTGGTAGCTCAATCTGGTTTAGCACCACTATGTTACTTAGGCTACCTATTCTATTGCATGTCAAGTACGAATCCGTGGGCAGGGCTAAACAGGCAGTGATGAAGTAGGCGTTGATCTTCTGCAGAGACAGAGCTTGCTGCCCTTTGACATCATAGATCCCCACTTTGTAAATCCTGTCGTTTTCTGGGTCTGGTGTCAATAAAACCTTTTATTGGGCTAACAATGAAGTTTTCAGCTCTAAAACTTACAGGATATTCTTAAAGTATGATGACCTCTTATATGTCAAAATCTCAAGGAAAATTTGATTTCTCAGTTCATTATCCCTTTAAAATCTACTTCATTCTTTCCCCACCATTGACTGTATTTTCAGGCTACATGGTAGGGGGCGCTGTTACGCATCTTCTGAAAGAGTACAAAATCTCCAGATCATAATGCAGGAGAAGAAGCTGAAACAAGCAATAGAAAACTCACACAAATGTAAAATAAAGCGATCATCAAACATTAAACAGCATATAAATCCAAACTGCCTAACGTTACTGAATGAGGACTATGAAGCTTTAGGGGTGTTTATGGACTTGATCTACTCCACCTGTGTTTGATCATCATTCTGGGGTGCGTTTCCCGAAAGCATCGTTGGTAAACCATGGTCGTAACTCCCATTGAACTCTATTGGTAACGACCAAACTTGCGACCTTAGTCCGCTTCGGGAAACACGTCCCTGAATCGCATCCAGACATAGCCTTTGACAAAAATGCAACTTTCTCAGCTTTTTGTTTAAAATGTTTACTTTAAAAAAAAAAAAAAAAAAAAAAAAAAAAAAAAATGAAACTTACCCACTTTTAAATGTTGATAAAAAAGGGATTCATGAAGCTAGAATAAAATGTTTTTAAAATGGAAAGAGTTAAAATACAGTTAAAGATATTTCAAATATATAAAATAATATCTAAACAGGAACATAGTAGTATACTTAAAGTGCAAAAATAATATATAAAAAGAAAATTATAAGTGTAATGTCATGTTCACTTAAAGAAAACTTACAAGTATACTTGCACTAAACCTGTACTGAGAGTATATTTCAAAGTGTACTTTCATATACTAAAAATGTACTACTAGTATTAACTTATAAGTAACTAGTATACTTATAAGTTCACTTGTAGTTGTTATAGTCACGCCTGTCCCGGACTCCATTTCCCATGAGCCTCCCTGTTCCACACCTGAACTCACTTTCCTCATCATCTCTCCCGCTCTCCCTGGATTCCCTGCACCTGGTCTTCATCGTTTGCAGTCCCTTTATATTGGACTCACTCCTTGCACTCCTTGTCCGTTCTTGTTGTTGTTTTACTATCGTTTGATATATGTGTGCTGTTCTGATCCTTTGGCTAAATAAATACCCGAGTTAATAGTAGTCCGATTCTGCCTCATCCCTGCTGCAACACACTGCTGTAACAGTAGTAAAGATGCAGTACAAATAAGAAACGTAAATGTGAACTAGTTATGTACTTAAAGTTTATTACTGTTACACTTATAGTACACTTAAATGTATACTTCATTTGGGCCAATTTAGTCCCAAGCGATATTAAAATAGTACACATACAAGTTTACTACTAGTACATTGATACTAGTATACTTTCTACATAAAGTATACTTAAAAATATACTTGAACTTTACTTAAGTATACTTGATAAAATGAACTTAAAGTATACTTCTTTTTCGTAAGGGAATACATATGCTGTAAAAGTTCACAACACACCCAAATACAGAAACGCTGCTGCAAAAGTTCACAACCAAATACAAAAACATGCTGCAAACGTTCACACCACAACCAAATACAGAAACGCGCTGCAAATAGCACATACCAGGCCCAGCGATCTCAAGCCCCTCTCTTCGATGATCTGAATGATGATGATTATTGGGCTACTTTTAGAATTAAATTAATATTTCCGTTTGCCCCGCAATAATTTATAGAGCATCACTGCATAACCGATGCGCTGCAAAGATGTTAGATTAGTTAACTCCTCATTTAAAAAAACAACTTGTTTAACACGAAATAACTTATCTTTTCTCTTTTTTTTTTTTTTCCACTATGTATGGGCCACAAGAGAAATATTAAGAAAATAAATTAAGGTAAAATACCGTTAAGAATGTTGAAGTAGAGCTCTCATCTCTGAGTTTTTAGTTTCACTTTCTGCAGTGAATAACTGACTGGGATTTGAGACATAAAATCAAGAAGGCCTAAATTATTAAAAAAAATATTAATAATAATAATTTTTTAAGCAAGCCCCCCAAATCGTTTGTCCTGGCGCCGGGACTGGCACAGACCACAACGAAAATATTTTAAGGGGACACCAACAAGTGACGAACCTGGCTGTGACTGTTTATGTTCAATGTTTACTCTTCAGTGGTGTGCACCTGAAAGATGAGTTTTTTTGTTTATCTTAACATCCTGATTGTATGTGCATTGTAAGCAGGCCTATTTGCATCGTGTTTTTGTATTTGGTTGTATTGTGAACTTTAGCTGCTTGTTTCTGTGTTTGGTTATGTTGTGAACTTTTGCAGCGCATTTTCTGCTGGCATTTTTTTTTTCTATTTGCATGCATTTTCTTCAGTTGCAGCACTTTGAGCTCTCTTGGCCACAGTATATTGCAGAATCCGTGCAGCGAGTGAGCTTTGTCTCATGCAACCATCACAGAGAAGCAGATAATTACTTTTCTGAACTTTTACTCACTGGTGAAATGATTGTCCCAACCTTCCTACACAACCCTTGTACTTTTCAAGAAGTGTCTAAATACTTCTCTATGAGAACTTGAAATCATGTTAAACCATTATCTATCTCTCTCTTTCTCTCTCTCTGTAATGTATGTATATTTATAATAAATTGTTTTCTACTTTCACCATTTATTTTTTAGCATGTACTCTGTACAATTTTGTAACTGTGTATTGCAGGAATTTTCATGTTACTGTCTCCATTGGATTAACTGTATTTTCTGTTCCTTCTTCGCATATTGCTTTGGATCTATGAATCTGTGGTGCACTGAAGCTATACAATATAGCTAGAGCTCTAATTCTATTTTTTTTTTTTTTTTGTCAGTATCAGCTGGAGGAGAAAACATAGATCAGAGTCTCCAGAACCCAGTGGTGTGTCTCTGAAGAGTAACACATCCATGAAGCCACCCCCTGTATTCAGTGATAAACCAGTGATCTCTGACCCTCTGTTAGTAAAGTTATTTGCAATTTTACCATAATGCATCTAAAATGAATAATGACTTAAGACTAAATTAAATAACACAAAAAATAGTCCAAAACATGCAACTAATGCTCTGCAATTGTAAAACCCTATCTGGTAACTAATATATATTTCTGAAGGTATCCAACACTCATTGTTTTTTGTTTGTTTGTTTGTTTGTTTGTTTTAGTTTCAGCAAGGGAGGGGTACTTGAGCTGATCGGATCTGTGCCATCCTCTACACCCCACTATCAGACTAACATCAGACAGGACAACATTGAAGCAGTCCTGCAGACAAACACACTGGAGCCTGGAGATCTACAGAAAGTCAAAGATAAGCACAAAACCAGCATGAAGAACAAATATGGGAGATTATTTCAGGGAAACAAACTCCAAGAGAATCCAACCCTCCTGAACAGGGTCTACACACAGCTCTACATTATAGAGGGAGAGAAAAAAGGGGTGAATGAAGAACATGAGGTTTTACAGATGGAGAAAACAGCCAGAAAACCACACTTACAAGACACTCCAATTTACAGCAATGACATCTTTAAAGCCTCACCTGAACCAGGATGTGAAGAGAAAGACCAAATCAAGACTGTTCTTACTAAAGGCATTGCTGGAATTGGAAAAACCATCTCTGTGCAGAAGTTCGTTATGGACTGGGCTGAGGGAAAAGCCAATCGGGATGTAGATTTCATGTTTGTGCTTCCATTTCGAGAGCTAAACTTAATCCGAGATTATCAGTACAGTCTTCACAGACTTCTGCTGGACTTTCATCCTGAATTTCAAGATCTGGACTTCAAGATTTATGAGGTGTGTAAAGTTGTGTTCATCTTTGATGGACTGGATGAAAGCAAAATCAGACTGATGTTTTCAGATGCTCAGAAAGTTTCTGATATGACTGAGGTTTCATCAGTGGGTGTGTTGATGTCAAACCTCATGAAAGGAGAGCTGCTTCCCAATGCTCTCATCTGGATCACCTCCAGACCAGCAGCAGCCAATCAGATCCCCTCCAAATACATCAACCGTCTGACAGAGATTCAGGGATTCAATGAGCCTCAGAAGGAGGAATATTTCAGGAAGAGAATCAGTGATGAGCATCAAGCCAGCAGAATCATCTCACACATCAGAAGAGCAAGAAGCCTCCACATCATGTGCCACATACCCGTCTTCTGCTGGATCTCATCCACTGTGCTTCAAAAGCTCCTGAAAGAAGATCTGAGTGCAGAAATCCCTCAAACTCTTACTGAAATGTACATCCACTTCCTGCTGATTCAGATCAACATGAGGAATCAGAAGTATGAAGAGAGAAATCCAGAGAAACTCCTGCAGTCCAACAGGGAAGTGATTGTGAAACTTGCTGAAGTGGCTTTCAAACAGCTGATGAAGGGCAATGTGATGTTCTATGAGGAGGACCTGAGAGAGAGCGGCATAGACGTCACTGATGCCTCAGTGTATTCTGGGATTTGCACTGAGATATTCAAAGAGGATTCTGTGATTCATCAGAGGAAAGTCTACAGCTTCATTCATCTGAGTGTTCAGGAGTTTCTTGCTGCTTTCTATGTGTTTTACCATTATGTAATCAAAAATATTGACACATTGCAGTTTTGTGATGTGATGCATAATCTGCACAGGAATGCAGTAGATAAATCCCTCAACAGTGAGAATGGACAACTGGATTTGTTCCTGCGGTTCCTGCTGGGAGTCTCACTGGAGTCCAATCAGAGACTTTTACAGGATCTACTGCCTCACACAGTGAACAGCTCAGAGAGCATCAGAGAAACCACACAGTACATTAAAGAGAAGATCAAAGATGGGCATGGACTCACCACTGAAAGATCCATCAATCTGTTCCTATGTCTGCTGGAAGTCAAAGATCAGACTCTGTCCAGAGAGATTCAGGAGTTTGTGAAATCAGACAAACACTCAGAGAAGAAACTCTCTCCTGCTCAATGCTCAACAATCGCCTACATGCTTCAGATGTCAGAGGAGGAGCTGGATGAGCTGGACCTCAAGAAATACAACACATCAGATGAGGGTAGAAAAAGACTGATACCAGTTGTGATCAACTGCACAAAAGCCCTGTGAGTGTTTAATCATATTACACTGAGGGTTTTTTTTCTAAATGAAATTACAGTTTTTCTTGTGCTAAGTAATACATTTAGAGTATATATTGCTTATTCTCTTGTTCTGCTCTCTATCAGACTTGCTGGCTGTAATCTCACTGCTCAGGATTGTGAAATTGTGTCATCAGCTCTAAAATCCTCAAACTCTGTCCTGAGAGAGCTGGACCTGAGTAACAATGACCTACAGGATTCAGGAGTGAAGCTCCTCTCAGATGGACTGAAGAGTCCAAACTGTCGACTTGAGATACTGGGGTGTGTATGATTTTAATTTGATTTGATATCTTGGTTGATCAGTACTTTGTAATTTTAGTTTAGAATATTTAGTTCCGATAATGATTTTAGGGATCCAGCCGGAACACAGAAGGTGGGCAAAACAGATCTAGGTCAACATTTCAGGCAGCTGAGATTCGTACACGAATAAATAGTGGAAAACACAAAACTGGAATAATTAGCAGAGGTAATAAATGGTTATAAATGTCCTCCGAGGCAAAACAAGACTTTGCACAGAGTGTAGGAAACACTGTGATTACATAGGCCAGGGAATAGGGAACATAGATGGCTCTGTTTTGGAGTCACAAACTTAATAAAACATTCAGGAGTTATATTTGATTCAAGTTTGTCTTTTCACTCTTATGTGGAATACACTGTTAAGAACTTTTTTTTTTTCATATCAGAAGTATTGCTAGACTCCGCTCTATGTGATCCCTCTCTGTGACTGAAAGGCTTACTATTACCTTTGTTTTTTTCCCACATTGACTACTGCAATGCACTTCTTGCTGGAATTCCTAAAACTAAACTTAACAAATTGCAATGTGTGCAAAACGTACTAGGATCCTGACTCGAGTCAGAAGAAATAAGCATATTATACCAATTTTAAAGTCTTATATACACCCAAGCGTCATTTACGCTCCTCATAAGCTGGTCTATTGGCAGTTCCACAGACACAGTTGTGTTCTGTAGGGAACAGGGCTTCCTCATCCTATACTCTTAGGCTTTGGAATGCACTCCCTCCTCATATCAGAAATGCACAGAAGTATTTTTTAATCTTATTTAAAAACTATTTTTTTTAGGGTAGCTTTATCTTGACTGTCCTGATGTTTATATTCTAGTTTTTTTCTGTGTGTTGTATGTTCATTTGTTTGTTTTATTATGTAAAGTGCCTTGAGAAGCTGCTTTAAAGGCACTATATTAAATATAGTTATTATTATATTAGTATTATGGGTTATGGAGAAGAGTCTCAGGAGCAACATTAATGACAAGTAATAGTAACTACATGTAAAGTATTGAAAAATGAAGTATTACTGATACTTTCTCTTTAACATGGAAAGTTAAAATAACATTTTTAATATTGGGTAAACCCAGTATAGTTACCCTAACCTTCGCTATAATTACACTGTTGCCATAGCTGTTAACAACCTAAGTGAACAACTCTCTAAAGCATGGAAAATTATTAAACGTTGTAGTAGCTGAGAGAAATCAGATGTTCTTTGTATATTTTAAGGCACATTTATTGATTTATCAGACATTTCTTTATGTGTCTGCAGGTTGTCAGGCTGTATGGTGACAGAGGAAGGCTGTGGTTATGTGTCTTCAGCTCTGAGTTCAAACCCCTCACACCTGAGAGAGCTGGATCTGAGCTACAATCACCCAGGACAATCAGGAGTCCAGCTGCTCAACGACAAACTGAAGGATCCAAATTATAAACTGCACAAACTCAAGTATGTGGGACAGTAAGGGGGTTTTAGCCAAGATCATTAATAATCTCACAATATACACTGTGTAAAATCTAATTAGTTAAAACCATGCCTTAAAAAAGCGAAGAAAAGTGAAATCGGAACATTATGTTCTACTGACAAATGCTTAGTTTTGTTCGCTGTTGATACGGTTCACTTTATTGCGTCCTAAGACATTAAGGGAAAAGCTCCTTCTTCAGCGTGAAGATCTTCTCACTTGAGTTTGAGACAGGACAGAAGAAGCCTTCTCACCATTGAACGAGTCTCACAGTGGAGAAAGCTGATTCAGCGACACACTGCAAGCAAGCTGACGCTCTGCCAGCAAGCTGATTAAGTGACGCTCTGCAAGCAAGCTTATTAACACAGAACTCTGCAAGAAAGCTAATCCAGTGTCTCATCTGCGGCTATCCGGCAACTATTAATAAAGAGCAAAGTTCTGTGCAAATTTTTGTGACGTTGTTGCATATGTCGAGCAACAAGTGTGGCTTGTGCAGGGCACCCCTGCACGCTTCTGAAGAACACAGTAAGTGAGAAGCCGTGCTGGCGAGCTGTTCTTACTGAGAGAACATGAGTCTCGCCTCTTTCTACTTGTGGATCGCTTTCTTTTCAGAAATTGAAAATTGTGCACTCCCAGGAACCTCAGAGGAAGAAACAGCGGAGCCAGAGGAGTGAGAAGTCAGGTACTAGTGAAGTCACGCTGGCGCAGCTCCCACGTGCTTCATTCTCCTCCATTCCCCCATTTGGCCTGGTCTCGTTTGAGGGATCTGAAGAGGATCTCCCCGATGACAGCATGTCACTAGCGGCTTTCGACACAGAAGATTGGTCGTGCTCTTTGCATGATTCAGCCCCACAGTGGATAGATTCACAGAGTGCTTCACTGCAGCACAGAAGTCATCACATGTAATGCACCACTTCCTGCCTAAGTGCTCCAGCTCCGCAGCTGCTTCAAGTCACCAGAGAAGCATGACGACTTGGGAGTCCACTCAGCCCATGCCTTCGACCGCTCAGCCTGTCAGAGCCTGAGCCTCGACACTGCCAAGCACTACCCCTTTCCTAAGCGCCAGGGTCCCTGCCCTAAGATAATTTTGGATCCTGAGTCTCAAAATCCATCCTGATCCATCAGGAAGTAAGAGAGGGCTAAGTCTCACAACAGCCAGACCATCCTCCAAAATGGCTTGGGAAGCCATCCCTGAAGTGTCAAGTTAGGTTCTGAACACAATCAAACTAGATTACTTGCTTCAATTTGCTTGCAGACCCCCACGTTTCAAGGGCATACATTTTGGTATGGAGCAAAATGGTGCATGTCCTCCATTTCGTAGTGATAAATTTGCTAGTGAAAAGAGCTGTAGAGACAGTTCATCCAACTCACAGCGAGTCAAGCTTTTACAGTTGTTATTTTCTCTTTCCCAGTCTATGGGCAGAAACAAATTGCACATCTTGCCTTGAGTTTGGGCCAAACAACTGTAAATATTTTCACATATTTTCCTATTTTTTACTTAAAATAAGCACTACTCTGAATTGACATGTGATTCAAACTCGGGTTGGTCATGTCAAAAGCAAATGCTACCCGCCTTTGAATTTATCCTCACTGTGTTATGGATGGTGTTGTTTTTTTTTTAACCGATATATAGCAATTAGAGCTTAATAGACTGTTTCTTACTGAAATCCTGTATTTGGCTATTGTGTTTTCTCTTTATGAGTGCCTTTTTGAGAAATATTTATTAATTTATTTTAAACTGCTTCTTGCTCACTTTTAATAATCACATATTTATCATTTGTGGTTTATATGTGTCTCTTTATAGTTTGGAGAGTGGAGATCCTTTAAGAATCAAAACAGGACTGAGAAAATGTAGGTCTTTTCTCCCTTTTACACACTCTCTCTCACACACAAATACACACACACACACACACACACACACATGGCTCTACATCTGTCCTTCATGTACTTCTCATCTCTCTTCTTGTGTTCAGATGCCTGTAATCTCACACTGGATCCAAACACAGCACACACTCAACTCATTCTGTCTGATGAGAACAGAAAGATTACATATGTGAAAGAGCATCAGTCGTATCCTGATCATCCAGAGAGATTTGAGAACTATGAACAGGTTATGTGTCGAGAGACTCTGACCGGACGCTGTTACTGGGAGGTTGAACGGACTGGCTCTTGTCATGTAGCAGTGACATATAAAGGAATCAGCAGGAAAGGAGGGGGTGACTGTTGGTTTGGATACAAATCCTGGAATCTCTTCTGCACTGTTAATGGATTCACTGTCTGGCACAATAATGTAAGCAGTAATATACCAGCCCCTACACCCCTGTCTAATAGAGTTGGAGTGTATGTGGACGTGTCGGCCGGCACTCTGTCCTACTACAGCGTCTCTGACACACACACACTCAAACACTTACACACATTCAACACCACATTCACCGAACCCCTCCATGCTGGATTTAGGGTTTATGATTCTGAACTATCTCTGTGTCAGATCTAAAGTCCCTGTGAAATCAAAAGGTATGTTTTTTGGCTTTTAGTAGTGTAAATAAGCTTTCCATTGGGGCGAATAAAGTCTGGTTTCAGGTTAGTGTGGTCCAGATCTGGTCCAGAGACACAACAGCACAGAGCAGATCATATGCACAAGTCGACACAGACTGTTGTGTTTGTTCGAATAACACAAATAAAAGTCAGGACAACGATGGGCAGTTCTTCTTTTAGTTTTTACTGTGCAATCACTGAATCACGAACTCTGTTAACACAGGTGTCTCTTTGGACAATTCACTGGCCAACCAAATGTCTAACCCCGAGTGGCCAACAGTGCTTAGTCCTGGGTTTATGTATTTAACTCAATATACTACACTTCCTCCCCCCTTAGATAAGAAAATCTAAAAAAAAAAACATTTTCACCTGTAACAGAACATTCCACATACAAAAGAAATAAACTTATGCTACTTATGACTATAATGTCCCATTCAAAGTTTTTTCCTTTTTTTTTTTTTTCTCTCTGTCTCTTCTATAAATCAAGATGGGTTGGTGGCTTCCGTATACGGGTAGGGTAACGTTTCTCTTCACAGGTCGGAATTGGTGTTTGTGGTGCTTCACTGGAAGATACAGTGCCATCTTGAGGTGTTGTTGCATCACTTTCACTGGTAACAGTATCAGTAGAGCTGAATGGAACACTGACAGAACCACTATCCAGAGAAACATTTGATCTTCTCAACTGATCAATGTGCCGTCTCCAGATGGTATCTGGTGCAATCTCAACTGTATATGAGAGTGGTCCTGTTCGTTCCTTGACCTTTGCAGGTGTCCATTTGTGATCTCCTCTGTAGTTCCTAGCTAGCACACTCTCACCAACTTCTAACTCTCTTCTTTCTCCTCCCCCTTGTGATTGTTTTATCTGTCTGTCATGTACGGTTCTCCTCAAATTGGGTTTCAGCAAGTCTAGCCTTGAACGTAAGGGTCTACCAAGGAACAACATGGCAGGTGTTCGATTTGTGGTGACATGAGTTGCATTTCGATATGCAAACAAGAAATTGTGAAGCTTCTGGCTTAGTGTGAGCTTCTCATGTGTCATGGCTCGCAGTGAATTCTTCAAGCTTTGCACAAATCTCTCAGCTAAGCCATTAGTAGCTGGGTGGTAGGGCGCTGAGGTCACATGCTTGATACCATTGTTCCTTAGGAAGATCTGGAACTCCTCAGATATAAACTGAGGACCATTGTCACTCACCAGCTGTTCTGGTACACCAGTCCTTGCGAAAAGTTCTCTCAGAACCATCACAGTTTGGGTGGCAGTTGTGGAGGTCATGCTGAACACTTCTGGCCACTTTGAACATGCATCAACAACAACCAGAAATGTAGTGCCCATGAAAGGACCCGCAAAATCAACATGGATCCTTTGCCACGGTAATGCAGGCCATTCCCAAGGATGTAGCGGGGCAGGTCTTGGCATCTTTTGCACATATTGACATCCTGAGCAGTGCATGGCGAGCTGCTCGATCTGCTGATCTATACCTGGGCCACCATACAAAACTTCTTGCAAGTGACTTCATCTTTACCACTCCAAGATGTCCAACGTGGAGCTCCTCCAAGACTTGAGTTCGCAACTTAGGTGGTACAACAACCCTTAAACCCCACATGATGCAACCACCATCTAGAGTGAGTTCATCACGGCGCTGATAGAACTGTGTGAATCGAAGCTTCTGCTCTGCATTCCAGCCAGACAGTATAGCTGAATATACCTGGGACAATGCAGGATCTCTCCTGGTTTCTCTCCGAATCATTTCGTCTGTAACAGGAGAACTCTCAAGCTGAGCAATTGTAAAAACATCCAAAGGTGTGCTTACATTTTCTGTCTTTGAATCACACCCATCCAATGGTAGGCGTGATAGCCCGTCAGCGTTAGCATGTTTGTGCGTTCTTTTGAATTCAATCTGGTATCTATGTCCTCCCAGAAACAATGCCCACCTTTGCATCCGTGCTGCTGCTGTCAGTGGAACTCCTTTCTGAGGACTGAAGATGGAAACCAGCGGCTGATGGTCTGTAACCAAGGTGAACTTGTTTCCATACAGATACTGATTGAATCGTTTCACACCCCATACCAGGCTCAAAGCTTCCCTGTCGATCTGTGCGTAGTTCTTCTCTGCAGCAGTAAGGGAGCGTGACGCAAAAGCTATGGGGCGCTCCGTTCCATCAGCCATCACATGTGACAACACCGCTCCGATTCCGTATGGTGAGGCATCACAGGCTAACCTTAATGGTTTGTGAGGGTCAAAATGAGTCAGAACTGTATCTGACATCACCAGTTTCTTTGCTTCCTGAAAAGCTTGCATGCATTGCTTTGACCACATCCATTTCTTTCCTGCTTGCAACAAGGCATTTAAAGGATGGAGAACAGTGGCTAGATTTGGCAAAAATCTGTTGTAGTAATTGATAAATCCAAGAAATGACCTTAATTGCGAGACATCTTTCGGTTGTGGAGCTTCTGCAACAGCTTTTAGCTTGTCATGACACTTGTGCAGACCATTTGCATCGATTTTGTGCCCACAATATGTGATTGTTTCCTTGAAAAACTCACACTTATCACGTCTTGCACGCAGTCCATACTCTTCCAATCTCTTCAAGACTCGTGCTAAGTTCTCCAAGTGACTACTGTCACTATCACCTGTGACAATGATGTCATCGAGGTAGCATTGGGTACCAGGGCAACCCTGAAGTACCTGATCCATAGCCTTTTGCCATAAGGCCGGTGCTGAGGCGACACCGAAAACAAGCCTATTATAGCGGTACAAGCCCTTGTGAGTATTAATAGTCAAGAACACTTTTGAGTCCTCCTCCATTTCCATTTGTAAATATGCTTCCGCCAAGTCTATTTTGCTAAAAAGCTGACCTCCTGAGAGTGTAGCAAAAATATCCTCTATTCTCGGTAGTGGATATTGTTCTGCCTGCAATACAGGGTTGACTGAGACTTTAAAATCCCCGCACAATCTTACAGTTCCGTCTTTCTTCGCGACAGGAACAACAGGAGTGGCCCAGGGACTCCAGTCAACTTTTGAAAGTATTCCTTCAGCTTCCAACCGATCCAGTTCAGTTTCCAATTTCTGGCGAATAGCATAGGGAACAGGCCTTGCTTTGTAAAACTTTGGAACAGCGTTCTAGGTTATATTCCCCTTGATATTTTTCAGAGTTCCTATTCCCAATTGAAACACTGCTGAAGCCCCATCCAGCACTTTTTCCAGTTTCTTTTGCGTGCTAGGTGACGCAGGGACTGTGATTTGCAGACTTTTTATGGATTTCCAGTCCAACTGCAACTTTCTCAACCAGTCACGTCCCCAAAGTGCTGGTCCTTCTGTTCGTACTATGTACAGATCCAACTCTCTCTGTTGATTATTGTACTTTACAGTCACAGGCATCACTCCTAGGGGAATTATGGGCTCACCAGTATATGTTTTCAGTTTGACAGGCGATGGCTTTAACTTCCATCTTGAAATGTTTTTCAAACTCGCACCTGTGACATCACTGAAACGGCGGAACCTGTGTCCAATTCCATTCTAACTGGCTGTCCATTCAATTGAGGTGTAAGCCAGATTGCTTGTTTCAAGTCACTTTTCAGGCTGTAGATTTCTAAATTCGCCAACCCTTTATCACTTTCTTCATCTGAGTTTTCAGCGACAACATGCACATTCCTACTTTTCTTTTTCTGAGTCTTGTACCGTCTCTCCTTATCACTGTATTGTACATCAGATCAACATGCTCTTTGTATGTGACCCATTTTATTGCACTTTCTGCATATTTCAGTTTTGAACCTGCACTGATTTGCTTTGTGTCCACCCCGATCACAACGGTAGCACAGTTCAACTTTCTGCACTGTCTTAGGTTTACCTGCAGTGGCCAGCTTATTTACAGACACTTTTACTCCTGATCGCAGCTCGACTGCGTCTCTGGCAGCCGTTTCCATGGCGACAGCAATTTCAACCGCACGTTTGAATGTTAGATCTGCCTCAGAGAGCAATCTCTTCTGTATACTCTCTTGTGAAATGCCACAGACTAGACGATCTCTCAGCGCGTCATTCAGTCCATCCCCAAACTGACAGTGTTCTGACAACTTCTTTAATTCGGCGACATAAACCGCGATTGACTCTCCGTCGTTCTGATTCCGTTTATGAAATCTGAATCGTTCTGCAATGAGCAGCGGTTTTGGCGCTAGATGCTCTTGCATTACTTTCACAATGTTGTCAAAACTAAGATCGGCAGGCTTTGTGGGAGCAGTGAGGCTTCTTAGTAGTGCATAAGCTTTCCCTCCTATCGCACTCAACAACACTGACACCCTCTTGTCATTATCAATGTCATTAGCTTTGAAATACTGCTCGATTCGTTCACAGTACAAAGTCCAATCGTCCGTAGCATTGTCAAATGCATCAATCTTTCCAATATATCCTGCCATCTTTCTGCTTTCACTTACTATTTCGCGCTGAATCTACCCCTCAGTCTTCGTGAGTCTGGGTTCCTCTCTCTTTTTCGCTTTTCCCCCCGGAAAAAAAAACGCCCATCAGTAAAAAAAAACTAGGAGAAAACGCTTCCAAACGATCCGTAAAATCCTCGTCGCCAACTGTTGTGTTTGTTCGAATAACACAAATAAAAGTCAGGACAACGATGGGCAGTTCTTCTTTTAGTTTTTACTGTGCAATCACTGAATCACGAACTCTGTTAACACAGGTGTCTCTTTGGACAATTCACTGGCCAACCAAATGTCTAACCCCGAGTGGCCAACAGTGCTTAGTCCTGGGTTTATGTATTTAACTCAATATACTACACAGACCACAAAACATAACGGTCCCATTTGATTTCTGGACAGAATGCTGTATTTTAAAGCTATTTGGAGGAGATCAGGAGGAAACTGCTGCTTTATCGAGCTCAACTGCTCTGGCCGAGCAATGATATAAACTAAATACGTTTGGCTGTTTTTAAAAAGGGGAGGGCCTGCTCGATATGTCCCACTCTGTCTTCCTGTTTCAGTGGAAGTTATGTCAATACATTGAATAATGCTGCACATTTCAAGGCACTTCAGTGGGCCTTTAACAACTTGCCGAGAGGAACACCTGTGACATCAGACAAATTGTCTCATTTTCAAGCAGACACAAACTTGTTTTTCTTCTTTCTTACACAAAACTTGAAAAATTAAATGTTCAGGACCCCAAGAAATTAAAATGAAAGTTTTGTTGCTTTTAGTCTGTTAGCTTTAAAGTCATCTATATGCTAAGAGTTCTGTGTTCTCGTGCAGTGAACAAGTCTAACTCTGACTAAACACCAAGTTAAACCGTAGCCAGTTAAGACATAGTCGTAGTAAGGTTGATCATTTACTGTCACACTTCCTCATTAACATGTTGTGTTGAATACTGTAATAAAACAATACAAAAATATTCAGTGTCCATGTCTTGACTAACATCCCATTATAAATTACTGTTACATAAACATACACTGCTGTTCTCACTGTACTAGCAGCTACAATGGCTATTAACATCGCTGTTAGGTTGTACACAATAGTAAACAAACCATTTTTTAACAACTTATCAAACATCATCTTTTTAACAAAATCATGAATAATATATATATAATCATTGTTTCCATGCAGAACCAGGAAGGACTTACAGAAAGTGGCTAAACAGACAGTGACATCATCGCATGACACAAATAATATTAATTTTTACAAACGAGGATGATAAACAGAAAAGTAATTATGAACTTCACATATCAGTCTGTTATGCAGATTGTGCAGTGAACGCAGTACAGTGCTTCCAGTTTCTACGTCAGAATGCCGACTCTGTATTTGCTGGCTCCTGTGTCAGCATCACACGCATGCATGGTGCTATCATGAACAGCCTCGACCAATACTGAGCTGGCATTCGGACATAAACACAGCAGCTCTGCACTGCGTTCACTGTACAAACTGCATAACAGACTGACAGGGAAGAGGAAAATTTGTTGAATAAAGTAGTTATTTAGTTTTGTTTTTGCGCACAAAAAGTATTCTTGTTGCTTCATAACATTAAGGTGGAACCACTGTAGTATGGAAGCATATGGGTAGCAATTTTCAATTTGAAATGTAATATGCAAAATGGCAATGCATTTCTGTATTTAAGTTTACATTTTCCATACCCATATTTGGAGTAAAATAATCATTCATATTCAATAATATAATTTACATTTGCTCTTTCCAACACAAAAGTTTTAACATATAATTTAAACATATATTTTAATGATTTATAAATAGCAAAATTAAAATGTATTACAGAAATTATTATATATGTTTAACATGTTCAAGCAAAAATGTTATCAAAATGACCCTTTAAATGTTATTTTTCTTAATTGCATTTTTACTCACAGTTAAGACACTTGCGATTCAACCCTGTATCACATGAAATACGTTCTGAGGAAACTATTTTGCAAATCGCAATTACGTTACATGCCAACATATAAGCAGTGCTATTACGTTGGTCCTTAACCTAATATAAGCAGTGCTATTACGTTGGTCCTTAACCTAATAAAGCCAATTTATTGCAGTGCTATTACGTTTGTCCTGAGCATAATACATCCAAAGCAGGTTTCTTTTCACACGTAGCAGCTAATGCTGTTCATTTTGTTTTAATTATTTACTCCCTTTTTTCTGATCGGGCTACAAAATATTATTTATGCCAGGGGGAGTCAAATGGCGGCACCCAGATAATTTTTATCTGGCCCTCCAACTGGTTTTTGATGTTTAAAACCGCTCGCAATCTGATATCAAAGTCCCCGCAAAGGTTTAGCGTTTTCAGCGGTGAGTTTAACGTTGTTGCAAAGATTTTTCTGATCTCGCCAGAATAATGTTAAACTGCTACGTTTTGGTTGCTATGAACAATATTTTATTTTCTGCATCAAAATAAGGTTTGATTACATTTTAAGCAAAAAATATATATTATTTATTTTCATAATATTCATTCAGTGAATGTACATAATCACTCGCTTGCGCGTTGTTGCAAAGATTTATCTGATCTCGCCAGAATAATGTGAAACTGCTACGTTTTGGTTGCTATGAACAATATTTTGAGTTAGTTTCTGCATAAAAATAAGGTTTGATTACATTTTTAGCGAGAAATATATATTCTATTTTCATAATATTCACTCAGTGAATGTCAACCCGTTCTCACTCCTGACCGTTCTCACGCTGAAGAAGTCTCCTTCAGAACACATCGCGATATTTGGCATCAGTTCGCGTGTGCTGGATGTTGGTAAGTAGTCGTAAATGCGCTGTTCTAATGTTTGATATAATGTCTTTTCTGTTTGCAGATATTAATCAGATTAACGTTAGCTCCCTCATGTTCAGTCACTGCATTATATCTGTCACCTCCGCTAAGGTTTTGCTTTTCATTGTTTTCTATATTAAATACTAAACTAGGGTGATTAAACACTGTCACGTGACGTGCAATATATTGCACAATATATATAACATATTCATATCAGGTTCAAAGTAGTACAAGTGTAGTTTCAAAATGGTATTTGTTGTAGAAGCACGGTAAAAAACAACACTTACCATGCTTTTTACCACAGTATTGGTAGTTTTAATGTGATTTTTGTTGTAAATACAGAGTAACCACAACACTTATCATGCTTTTAATGCCTAATAATGTTAAATCCAAAAACTGTAAGGTCAGTAAGAACTTCTTTCCTATATATATTTATATATAAACCTATATATTATAAATAATGATATTTTCTTTTCTCTTGTTTTAGCTGAAAAGACAAAAAGGGCCTTTCGGAAATGGATGAAGGAGACAGAAAGCTGCAAAGGCAAATAATTGCAATGGTATGTATGTGTTGCTTTTAACCCTTTATCAAACATTTTATCAAGCATTTGTTAAATAGTCTCACAGTAAATTAAAATTAAAGTCAAATCCTGTACATATTTATCACCTTATTTGTAAATCAGTTGTGCCCCTTCTTGGACAGTTGGATGTCCCACACATAAAAGTTTATATTAATTCCATTGAATTCTTTAAAATGATTACAGATTGGGCCCAAAATGTTCCAATGATACATGATGTCTCTCCGCACCTCATAACTACCTCTGTTTGCAAGAGTGGAAATTATCATTTGACTTGTCACATGACATCAGATATTCAATTATTTTGTCATGATCATTTACACTGCTGATAATGTCCTGCTTGCATGTGAAACATGTTATTTATTTATTTTTATTTTTTATTTTTTAAAATATGAATATAGCTTGCTATACTTTTAATCATGGAAATGCCCACACATCAGTGAACTTATTACATAAATGCATTTAACATTTAATTGTGCAACACTCTTTACAGAAGGAAATCCTACGGTTATGTATGAACTCACAACATCATCATCAAGTGCTGTGCTGGGCACATTGGGTAACAAGTGTCCTCCAACGTATCCAATCTGTGACCACATTCTCCACATCTTCCCATGGGACACCGACATTCTTCAGGCCTTCGTTTCCATGTCTTCCCCTGCATTCTCCTGGTGGTGTCCACTTCATATCTGTCTTTGGGTGTTGTTGTTTGGTCATGCTTAGGGTGTGTCCGGGGAGGTGCACCCTTCACTCTGTCACAGTTTTTAAAAGTCTTCACGTGGACTCCTCCTTATGATCTCCTTGAAACGTGCAGAACCAATATTGAAAATAGTAATTTATCTTTTTCCATATTCTTGCCTTTATCAAAGAAGCACCAGTGCTCATCCGGAGTTTTGGTAAAAGTTCTAGTAATGCTGCGACTATAGTCAAATATGTATTTCTGCATGTGTGTATAGCAGGTGTTTGTCCGAACAATTGAAGTTAGTGAGAGTGTTCAGGAAAACCCTCTGAGAACAATCAATATTTATTTAATTCTGTTTGGTGCTGATATAGAGTATTACAGAAATGGCACATTGACATTCTGGACATTATTCTGTGAGTTTGTTACCTCTTCATTTAGATGGACTTGAAAATGTCTTGCATTTTGTGTCATTAAACCTTTTATTACTGTGTCACTATAGTAAATGTCCACCTTAACTACATCTATGGTATCATTATATCAGTACCTGGATAATGTAAATGTAACATACCCATGAATGTATTTTATAGAAGCATTTTATTGCTGAAAATATTTAACATTTATAAAATGCATTAACTATTTGAATTTGCCTTTCATTTAGTTACAGTAAAAGTGAACAATAAACACAATATTGTATTGTATTAAAGTTGAGAATGTAAAATGTTATTTTTTTCCCCCTATTCTTTAAAGAAACATATTTTCACATGGAATTTTATCTCATCTCTTGGTTTGTAAAAATAATACTTCATCATATCGATTTGTGTAGTTATATTTCACTATAATAGATTGCCTCTGTAACTGGATATATTTTTTTCTCACAATTAACTGATTTTTATACTGTTGTGCAGTAGTTTGGGGACTACATTTGTCTTTGACACTAAATATTGGAATATGATTACAAAATCGAGTACATTCATTATGCTTTTATTTATATTTATTTTAATTCCAAGAGTTCAAATGGTGAAGAATGGTGTAAATAAGTGATTAAATGTATACCTTTAATATACTACATATCTACTGTAAATGTTAGAAGCACTTTAGTAGATGCAATTATATCTCTTTCAAATATATTTATGCATCAGTTTAAAACACAAAGGAGTCTTTCGTTGTAAAATGTGATTTTTATTATATTTAATTAGATTAATTATATATTTAAGGAATCTTTCTCGTCAGCCGGAACCGAAGGAGATCTGTCGTCATTTACCATAAATGGACAAGTAAGCGTGACGCATCTGTTCAGCTGTGTTGTGATTGGCTGTGACTCTATCGCAGAACTCGCTGTGATTGGACTACCTTTCAACCCATATAAAACAGCGCTTTATCTTACAAAGTTTGTTTTAGTGTGAATATTACGTTACTCATACATTAAGTTAACTATAAAGTGTTTACATGTTGTGAGAAATTACTCCTTTACCGAGATCCCAACCCTAACCCTAGCTTCTCAATGAACTACAGCGCCATGTTTCCCGTTCATTGATAGAATGACAGAGACATATGGGTAATGTAGTTTAAAACGTTTAGTAAAGAAATGATAAATGTTAAAATAATAAGATCTTTAATGGACAACTCGATATCTAAATATGTTTATTGTGCAAACATTTATTACATATATGAGGGACAGGCTGAAATTTAATATTTTACTGTAATCACTATTAAAAAACCTTTATGCCAGCTTTCCATGTATGTCTGAAAACTGTGCCCAACATTATTTAGTAATCATAGCATAAGCAGTTGTCCTGTTGATTTTCTCTTTGATACGCTAACCGGACTTTGAGTTACAGCCATTTGAAATGTGCATTTTTTTTGCTCTTCCAGGGGCCGGTACTGGCCCCTTGGGGGTGGAAGGGCATTAAAATCTACACAGGTGTGTACTCCTCATCATGGATAACAAACTTTGTTGAATCACATTTAAATATTGCAGTATTTTATCATTTCCTCATTTTCCATTCTAACATCATGCTTGTATAGGTTTTTGATGGGTATTGTGAGACCATCTGATGAAATATGGAAATATTATAACAAAATGTTGTAATACAATAATAATAATAATAATAATTGATTAATTGAATAGTAGTTGATTATTTCTTTGCTTTTTTTTTGTATGAACACCAATAAATATAATGGATGAACCCACAACAACTTGCCATTATCCAGCTGCCAGTGTTGGCAGTAAACTAAAAACTATTTATATTTACACTTCACTATTACTGTTACACAAGGATAATGCACTATTCAGTAAAATAAGAAACTGTGCCAAAATGTCATTATCACCCCCTCTTCTTGCTCCTCACATGCCTGACATCAGTAATGTCCAGCTGTCATTTTGAATGCAGTAGTAGATGTACCAGAATGATCAACATCGATCTTCTTCAGCTCTGCTTGAAGTGTTTGTATCAGTATAACCCACTGCAGCCTCTCTTTATTCACTTCCCTTTATTTATCTGGAAACTGCCATCCTTGTCACAACATGAAAGTATATGCAACTTTTGGTGCATTGTTGTCCCAAATATCATGAATTAGATCGAAAATATTTATGTAATATATATTTATGTATTAATAAGTAAAACAATCATGGAAATTATATGTCATTTTTTTAAATTATGAAATAAACTCAGCTTAGTTAAATTGTATTTACTCTACCAAACACCACGTTCACCATAATTTATTACACAACACTTTATTGGAGGATACAGCATAAGGTTGAAATTTGCATAAAGACAAATGAGATTCAAGATAAATAAAAACGTGTCTTCAAAAATATGTTAACGTCATAATAATCCATTCACAGACTTTACTCCTATTGCACAAATGAGCGCCACAGAATCCCATCCAGTCAACTGTGATCCAGAAAACAGATTTGATATTGAGTTTAAAATAAAGATTCATTATCACAGCTGAACTGGGTTCTTCGCTCTTCCCTGTACACGTCTCTATCATGTTCATGTTCTTCTTCTAAACAGTTTGTTCAGTTGTACTCTACAGTACAACTGATGACCAGAAGATGTGATCACTGATGTGCTGTAGCTTTTTCTCAACCAGAGGAAGAAGTCTTAACATCCCATTGTCAGGCGTTCTTCAGTCCTGGTCTAAAAGTAAAACAAAAAAACACAGACAATTCAAGTTAAGTAGTTTAATGGACAGCCAGGTCAGCTTATGTTCTGCATGATTTAAACAGTGGTGGGCTACTCTGGCCCTCAGCGTCCACGGTCCTGCAGATTTAGCTCCAACCTCAAACCCAACTGCCTATAACTGTCTATAAGTACACCTGAAGACTTTGGTTAAAATTTTCAGGTGTGCTCAATTATGGTTGGAGGTAAACTCTCCACCTCAAAAAGGAGACAGCAAAAGGGCTAGAGTTGCCTGTTCCTGATTTAACTTTACAAAACAGCAGTACATAATATATATATTATAATAAAAATGCAGCACAGACTGTAAGCTAAGTTCTGAACAAAAACTGTTTTACCCATATTAACAGCAACCTGTTTTAAAAGATCTTTTAGAAAGGCATGCTCTCTTTTGAGCCTTGATTTCTTTCAGGACAACATACTCTTCTGTTTCTTGTTTCAAGAGCATAATTTGGTCAAAAACCAAGTGATAACCTGTACAATGTAAAATTGTTAAAATACTGCAATAAAAACTTTAAGGCAAGAATTAAGAATAGGCACAGGACTTACCGTACTCATGAAGAAGCCATGGCCATGCATATTTCTGCCTCTTGTGTTCCTCCGTAGCTGCACATCAGTCGTTTTTCCTCTAGGATCTTCTGTTAGTGACTTCACTTGCTATCTGTTTTAAAACACAAATACAATGTTTTAGGTCTGTGCAGTATAAGGCCTTATTTCAAGCCAAAAAAAAACTAGGTATTACACATAATTTAAAGAACATTTACTATTTAATTCCTATTATACTATATTATATTATATTAACTCATTATCTTCCAAAGCTTCCCTGTCTGCTTTTATCTAAAAAAACAAACAAACAAACAAACAAACAAACAAACAAAAAAACAGAAGGAACGGTTTTTAAGAACTTTTTAAGAACTTAATAGTCCTTTGAGAGAACAACATTAAATTCTGTACTACATATTACAGCATTGCCTCAACACAAGACATACCAATGGACTTCTGTCTTCTTTGGGCATGAGATGGTCATGTTCCTTCCTCACCCTAAACAAAGGACTTCGATGAGCTTGTTTTGATATAAGGACTGGTCTTCCTTCTCTGCACAGAAAAACAAGAAAGTCTCTACTTACTCTGTGTGCAATTACTCTTGTTCTTAAAACATACAAATTGAGACAGTTATAAATCAGTTAATTTACCATACCATCCAGGAGAGCATTTGATGAGTAAATACTGATTTAAATATCTAGAAACTTTACCTGGAAAGGGCTGATCACGGCAGGTTTGCAGCGACTCACTAGTAGCTCTTGTGAGGGTCGGCTCTTAAAAGAGCTGTTGAGTTTGATGTTGTAGAGATCCTAAAAAGAAGGACTAAGTAATCTGCAAGTAATCCTGCAAGACAGAAAGGAAGGTCAATTTATTACATCACATTCAAGTTGTCAATTTACACATAACTGTAGGATTTCCTTCTGTAAAGAGTGTTGCATAATTAAATGTTAAATGCATTTATGTAATAAGTTCACTGATATGTGGGCATTTCCATGATTAAACATATCTTTAATAGCAAGCTATATTTATATTTAAAAGAATAAATAAAAAAATAACATGTTTCACATGCAAGCAGGACATTATCAGCAGTGTAACTGATTAGATATTGAATAGACATCAGATATTCAATTATTTTGATTATGACAAAATAATTGAATATCTGATGTCATGTGACAAGTCAAATGATAATTTCCACTCTTGCAAACAGAGGTAGTTATGAGGTGCGGAGAGACATCATGTATCATTGGAACATTTTGGGCCCAATCTGTAATCATTTTAAAGAATTCAATGGAATTAATATAAACTTTTATGTGTGGGACGTCCAACTGTCCAAGAAGGGGCACAACTGATTTACAAATAAGGTGATAAATATGTACAGGATTTGACTTTAATTTTAATTTACTGTGAGACTATTTAACAAATGCTTGATAAAATGTTTGATAAAGGGTTAAAAGCAACACATACATACCATTGCAATTATTTGCCTTTGCAGCTTTCTGTCTCCTTCATCCATTTCCGAAAGGCCCTTTTTGTCTTTTCAGCTAAAACAAGAGAAAAGAAAATATCATTATTTATAATATATAGGTTTATATATAAATATATATAGGAAAGAAGTTCTTATTGACCTTACAGTTTTTGGATTTAACATTATTAGGCATTAAAAGCATGATAAGTGTTGTGGTTACTCTGTATTTACAACAAAAATCACATTAAAACTACCAATACTGTGGTAAAAAGCATGGTAAGTGTTGTTTTTTACCGTGCTTCTACAACAAATACCATTTTGAAACTACACTTGTACTACTTTGAACCTGATATGAATATGTTATATATATTGTGCAATATATTGCACGTCACGTGACAGTGTTTAATCACCCTAGTTTAGTATTTAATATAGAAAACAATGAAAAGCAAAACCTTAGCGGAGGTGACAGATATAATGCAGTGACTGAACATGAGGGAGCTAACGTTAATCTGATTAATATCTGCAAACAGAAAAGACATTATATCAAACATTAGAACAGCGCATTTACGACTACTTACCAACATCCAGCACACGCGAACTGATGCCAAATATCGCGATGTGTTCTGAAGGAGACTTCTTCAGCGTGAGAACGGTCAGGAGTGAGAACGGGTTGACATTCACTGAGTGAATATTATGAAAATAGAATATATATTTCTCGCTAAAAATGTAATCAAACCTTATTTTTATGCAGAAACTAACTCAAAATATTGTTCATAGCAACCAAAACGTAGCAGTTTCACATTATTCTGGCGAGATCAGATAAATCTTTGCAACAACGCGCAAGCGAGTGATTATGTACATTCACTGAATGAATATTATGAAAATAAATAATATATATTTTTTGCTTAAAATGTAATCAAACCTTATTTTGATGCAGAAAATAAAATATTGTTCATAGCAACCAAAACGTAGCAGTTTAACATTATTCTGGCGAGATCAGAAAAATCTTTGCAACAACGTTAAACTCACCGCTGAAAACGCTAAACCTTTGCGGGGACTTTGATATCAGATTGCGAGCGGTTTTAAACATCAAAAACCAGTTGGAGGGCCAGATAAAAATTATCTGGGTGCCGCCATTTGACTCCCCCTGGCATAAATAATATTTTGTAGCCCGATCAGAAAAAAGGGAGTAAATAATTAAAACAAAATGAACAGCATTAGCTGCTACGTGTGAAAAGAAACCTGCTTTGGATGTATTATGCTCAGGACAAACGTAATAGCACTGCAATAAATTGGCTTTATTAGGTTAAGGACCAACGTAATAGCACTGCTTATATTAGGTTAAGGACCAACGTAATAGCACTGCTTATATGTTGGCATGTAACGTAATTGCGATTTGCAAAATAGTTTCCTCAGAACGTATTTCATGTGATACAGGGTTGTTGCGATTGCACTTAAATGTCCCACAATGAATGTAGTAAAATTCAATATAGAATTGAAAATGCAACCAATCCGAACCAATCATGTTTATGCATCATTTATATTAATAAAACAATGTGTAGTCCATCTGGATGCGTGTGATTGTCGTTGTTTACTTTATTATTAATATAATCAGCACACAGTTAAACCATGTATGTTAATTTAAATATTACTTAATAACTGAATGTTTGTCATTCTACTGATATATTTACAATCGTTTTCCCTGTTGGAAAAAAACAGCATATGCTGGTTAAGGTAGGTTTTGAAGCTGGTATGCTGGTCATGGACCTGCTTAGGATCAGTATGGACCAGCATAAACCAGCTCAAACCAGCATACCAACTTCAAAACCTACCTTAACCAGCATATGCTGTTTTTTTCAGCAGGGTTCCTTGTTTCACTTCTGTTTATTATAGACCACATGTGTGAAGTAACATATACAAACCTCATTTGATTAAATACGTTAAACTGGGATTTCCTCTCCTGTTTCCTACATCTGGAGCCACCTCTTGCTGATTCGTCTTTGCAGAGACCATCCAGACCATCAAGACATTCGTCTAGATTCTTCTGGCACAGTTTCCAGTACTTCATCCACATCCCATCGTAGTGCGTTGTGCAGATCTCCCAGACATGGACTCTCTGATCTTCAAGCTGCGATGTTTGTAGGAAATGCTAAAAACTCTGGACTTGGAAGAACTTCAACAGCAGATCGAAGAGGATGCCATTGTACATAAAGAGTGTGAGAGACTTGATGCTTAGGCTAGAGAAGCACAGTATTGACAGGAACAAACCACTAAGACTAGAGAGTTGTTAGCTAAGCAGGTACACAGGAAAATCCCCAGTGTTAAATTAACCCCCCTCAACTGGATGGAACTGGAATAAATACTTTGAATGTTGCGATCCCATCGGACTTATGATAGCAACCTGAATCGTAACAAAGCACTGTTCACCATTTTTTTCCATTTTAACACATGTTTGCCACCTGATGTCACCTGTTGGAGTTTGGGTTCCTTGCCACTGTCGCCTTTGGCTTGCTTAGTTGGGGACACTTGACATTTGACTTGATATTTGATATTCAAAATTGCTTTGATCTGCCTGCATTGATACCATTCTTTAAGAGCTTCTGTGCAGCCAAAAACAGTTATCACTGTAAAGCTGCTTTGACACAATCTGCATTGTAAAAAGTGCTATATAAATAAAGGTGACTTGACTTGACTTGAGTGTACATATGTGTCCACACCACAGGGTGTTAAAAGTTACACTGAAGCAGTGTTGAAGTTAATGAGATAATTAAGTAATGATTGACAATTAGTGGTGACACGTGATGCTAATAAGCAGAATCACTGAAGGAAAGAAAAAAATAGATTAGTTATTTAATGTTTTATGGAATGTTTCATTTCAAGTCACCGTGATTGAGTACAGTGATTTCTTTAGTTGGGCTCTTCACCCTTTACTTTTCTTTAGTTTTTCTCTGACTGTTCCAACTTTGTGTTTACAAAACTAATTTTTTATGGCCAGACAAAAAAAAATGGCCTGGTCACATTTTTTTGATGATGACGTTATCATCCAGTAATGACCTGATTCACTGATGTCATTCAGAGTCTAAGACTATATGCTTGATGCGTAACTTTAGAGTTGGTGATTGTAGCCCTGTGATTTTACAGTTTGAGATCCAACATGAACAATTTAAAAAAAAGGCACACAGAGACATCAAGAATCAGCATATGACAGTGGTTCCCAAACCTGTCCTGGAGGACCCCCAGAACTGCACATTTTGTATGTCTCCCTATTTCTGACACACCCATTTCAGGTCTTGCTGTCTTACTAATGATCTCATTAGAGTTGAATCAGGTATGATAGATGAGGGAGACAAACAAAATGTGAAGGGCTGGGTGTCCTCCAGGATAGTGATGTCCGGTTCATGAACGAATCGTTCTTTTGAACCGGTTCTTTTTAGTGAACCAGTCGAACCAGTTCACCAAATCGGACTGAATCGTTCTAAACAGTTCTCCAGCACTAATCCACAAATTACTAAAGTTACTCACTTTGTGACATGCTCGACACTCCCTCTGACTCGAAATAACTAACATCCTGGAGTTATTCAGTTATTCCAACAGTACACTGACTTAACCTGCTGTGAAGAGAATTGATGATGATAAGCCCGAGCAGCAGAGCAGCTGATATACTGAGTGAGCATGCGTGGTGTACACAAACGAACGTACCCGGCCTGTCACCGTTCTCGTTCTCGAGTCAAGAATCGGTTGCAACGGTTTCTGGATCATCAGTACACAACCGAGAACCACTTCTTTCGGACGTGTCCAATTTGAGAACCAATAAGCTGATGATACTGCTTTTCCTAAAGTATTGTAAGCCTAAACTGATCATGAACTTATGCTTATGATGCTTTTGAGAAACGCAGCTCAGATCATAGTTTCTCTGGCCATAACAAATGTGCTCTACAAACACAAAGTTGGAGCAGCCAGAGATAAATTAATGTTAATAAATTGAGTCAAGAGCCCAACTAAAGGAAATGCTTTTCACCATCATGGTGACTTCAAACTAAACTTTCATTAAAACATTAACATCTAAACATCTGTTAATTCTCAATAAGAACTTTTGTTGATGTATGACAGAAATCAAATCAAACTGGTTAATAATAAGTGTAATAATGTTTAATGGTCAGTCTCATAGTCTCTCTTTTTCTCTTCTTCTTGTTTCTCTACTTCAATGATTCACTTACTTCAGTCATTCTACCCCTTGCCATGTTAACATCAGTAATGCCTTCCTCTGTATTACCTGCTGTACACATTACTGCTTCAGTAGCTGAACCCCTCAGCTGCTGAGGTAACCCAGCCCAATATAGTTACAAGGCCATCGGCTTCGCTAGTTATTGCACAGCCCACCTTAAAGGGGACCTATTATGCAAAATTAACTTTTACATGGTGTTTGAACATAAATGTGTGTTGGCAGTGTGTGTTCACCACCTCCCTATAATGATAAAAATCCAATCACTCCTTCTTTTTTTTTTAAATCCCTATAAATCATAAGCAGTGTCTCAGATGTGTCTGTGGACAGACATCACACTCACACTGTCTGCTCTCCATTTCATGTGTCATTTAAATATTTTCAATTTTCAATTTTTTTTTTTTTTAATTTTATTTATAACAGTTTTTATATAAACATAAAACAGATGAAAATCTCAATGGTTACATAAATATATTATACACACAAAAAAGGAAACAAACAAAAGAGAACCACCCCCCACCCCCCATAAACAGGCACCAGATACAATGAAAAATAAACATCTTAGACAAAACCATACATAAAACAAACAAAACATGGAGTGAAGAAATACATCAGTGAAGCTATCCATTTACATGAATGCACAGGCAAATTCAACTCTTAAACAGATACCTAAGGAAGGGGCCCCAGATTTTATCAAATTTTTTAGAAGCATCAATCCTGGAAAAGCGAATCTTTTCGAGCTTGAGGGCAGCAACCATCTCCGCCAACCATTTATGAAAACTGGGTGGTAGCGTGGACTTCCACTCCATCAAAATCACCCTTTTAGCTACCACCATACCAAACATAAGAGACAATTGCTGGGAATGTGTTAATGCTAGTATAAGATCAGAACACCCAAGCAAAGCTAATTCAAAGTCTGGACTGATATTTTCTCCAAAAACATTTGAATACCACTGAAAAATATTCTTCCAAAACTCAGAAATCTCAGGGCAAAACCAAAAAGTATGAGCATGCGTGCCATCTGAGCTCTTACATCTGTCACATAATGGGGAAACTGAAGGGTAAATTTTATTGAGTTTAGTTTTGGTATAGTGTAACCTATGCAATACTTTAAATTGTATAAGTTGTAATCTGGCATTGATAGAGCAGGTATGAATTCGTTTCAGTCCCTCTTCCCAAGTCTCATTTGAGATATTAGTTCCAATATCATTTTCCCATGCTACTTTGAGGTGATCAGAAGACACTGCAGAATGAGAAACAAACAAAGAAACAAATTGTGTAACCAAATGTTTGCCCACAGGAGGTTGGCCCAAAAGATCGTACATATAGTGATCCTGAGGCAAATCCTGAAATTCAGTAAAAGAATGTTTTATGTAGTGGCGCACTTGTAAATATCGAAAAAAATGTGATTGGGAAAGATCAAAGGTTTTATACAAATGTTCAAAGGTGGCAAATTTATCACATATATAAAAGTCCTTGACAGTGGTTAGTCCTTTGCCTCTCCACAGTGAAAATACCTTATCCGACAGGCCGGGCAAAAAATTAGAATTATTACAAATGGGCAGGCGCACAGAAGGACACCTAATATTCAATGCGGTCTTCATTTGTTTTAAAATTCTGATGGAATTGAGCACAACAGAATTCTTACATTTTAATTTCTTTAAAGATACAGGATTAGAAAAAAGAATAGCAGCAAGGGAGCATCCAACAACTGACCTAGCCTCAATATACAGCCACTTTGGGTCTGTATCCATCAAATTATCGGCAGCTTGATCGCTAATCCGCCAGAACATCATAGCTCTTGCATTAGCAGCCCAATAATAATGACGGAAATCGGGGAGTGCTAAACCACCTAACTCCTTCGGCTTCTGTAAATGGGCCTTAGAAATTCTATGAGATTTAAAACCCCAAATGAATGGCAAAATAATAGAATCTAATTGTTTAAAAAAAGAATGTGGCAAATATATAGGCAGGTTTTGAAAAAGATAGATAAATCGAGGCAGAGAGACCATTTTAATGGCATTAACCCGACCAATTAAAGATAATGGAAGGACCCTCCATTTATCTATAGAGATTTTTAACTTATTTATAGCTTCCGTGAAATTCAAACTGAAAATATGTTTCAATTTTTTGGGAATAACTAACCCTAAATAAGTAAAGTGATCCTCTGTTATTCTAAAGGGTAATGACCTCAAAAAGTGTGCATCCAGCCCTTCACCCAAGGGCATGAATACACTCTTCTCTCAGTTAACAGAATAACCAGAAAAAGAGCCAAAGGCCTCAAGTGATTCCATTAAAAATGGCAAAGCAAAAGAAGGATCACTCAAATATAAAAGCAGATCGTCTGCATATAAGGACAGCTTAACCTCAGTACGACCGTATGATATACCCCTGATCCCAGGATGATTACGAAGATGGATGGCCAGGGGTTTTAAAGCTAAATCAAATAGCATTGGGCTTAAACAACAGCCCTGTCGTGTACCACGTTGAAGAGGAAAAAAAGAAGACCTATCCGAATTAGTAAGTATTGCAGATTTGGGGGAAGAATAAAGCATTTTTATCAATAGTTTAAAATTCTCACCAAAGCCAAACCGATCCAAAACTGAAAACATATAGCTCCATTCAATACGATCAAAAGCCTTTTCGGCGTCTAACGAAAGAACAGCTGCCTTGGAACTCTTACTCTGATTACTATACAAAATATTTAGCAGGCGACGTGAATTAAAAAAAGAAAATCTTCCTGGGACAAAGCCAGTTTGATCTGTGTGAATTAACGAGGCCACATGTTTATTTAAACGTGTTGCCAAAATCTTGGCAATCACTTTTTGATCACAGTTGAGGAGACTTATTGGCCTGTAACTAGAGGGCTCTGTAACATCTCTGTCTTTTTTCTTTAAAAGGCATATATGTGCCTCATAAAAAGAATCTGGAAATATTTTCTTTGCAATCGAATGATTTACCATTCTAAGCATCAAAGGACCAATTGCATTTGAGTTAGCCTTATAGAATTCCACACCAAACCCATCAGGGCCTGAGGCTTTCCCGTTAGAGAAGGAGTTAATTGCCTCCAAAATTTCACAGAGAGTAAACGGTTCCTCTAATTCCTTTTTGGCACTTTCATTAAGTTTTGGAAAGTCCACCAAATCAAGAAATTGATGCCCTGTATTGCTCAGCTCAGAGCAGCTGGAAGAGTAAAGGTGCTTATAAAATTCAACAAAACGATTATTAATTTCTTTAGGATGTGTTAATAAAGTACCATTCCGAGATTTTATTTGAAGAATGGCCCTACTGGCCTGCGCACCCCTCAATTGGGTGGCAAGAAGCTTATCTGCCTTGTCTCCCAATTCAAACTGTTTCTGTTTAAGTTTAATTAACAAATTAGAAACCTGATCGCTCAAAATAGAGATATATTCATATTTCAGCTTAAGAATAGCGTTAAGGTCACTCTGAGCTTTAGATGAACGAAAAGTTTGTTCTAAAGATGGAAGTATGGATTCTATCTCAGACAGACACCTACGCTTTTCCCTCCTCAACGAAGATTCATATGCAATAATATGACCTCTTAACACAACTTTACAGGTTTCCCACAAACAAGAGTCTGAAACATCTCCCTTATCGTTGGTCTCTAAAAATTGGGTTAAACACTCAGACATATAAGACTGAAACTGTTTATCCATTAATAGTTGAGGATTGAAACGCCAACAATACTGCACTTTTGGCAGCGAAATTTTCAGACCCATAGAAATAGGGCTATGATCAGAAATGAGAATATTATGATATTTGGACTGGGTCACCCCCTGAATGAGTTTCGAATCAATAATAAAGTAATCAATACGTGTATAGGAGTTATGAACGCGAGAAAAAAAAGAGTAATCACGGGCAGTCGGGTTAAGTAATCTCCATACATCAACAAGATTCATGGATTTTATCAAATTATTTAAAACCCCTACGGACTGAAAAGAAGGAGGAACTTGTGAGGAGTGACAATCGAGATGGGGATCCAAATAGCAGTTAAAGTCTCCAGCAATTATCAAATTGGTCGAGTTAGTGTCTGGAATGAGCCTGAATAATTTCCTAAAAAAAACAGGATCATCTATATTCGGCCCATACACATTAACACATGTAATCGGGAAATTATTAATGGATCCGGATACAATAATATATCTTCCCGCAGGATCAGACACCACGGAGTGCATTCGAAAAGGAATTGATTTCCGAAAAAGTATAGCCACACCTCTAGCTTTAGACGAAAAAGTGGCTTGATAAACTTGCGAAATCCAATTTGCCCTAAGCCGCGTCTGTTCATTGGGTCTAATATGGGTTTCTTGAAGGAAAATAATGTCAGCCGACAGTGACTTTAAATGTGAAAACACTTTCCCCCTCTTAATCGGGTGCCCCATTCCTCTTACATTCCAACTAACAAATGTAATATTCACTCCAGCATTGCTAATATTATTAGTAATAGTGCCAGTCATACATCATCTTCAAAAACCTAGCAAACGTAAAATCAGTAAACGTAGCAAGAATAAGCATTATCTGGTGCAACAGAAAACATAAAAAAGAACTCACGAACTCCCCAACGCTGCTCCATGAACCGAAGCAGCAAGTATTCCCCATCATCTCGGAGACAACAAGAGTGCAAGACTAACTAGCTTACCTTAGCCACAAAGAAGAGCAGGAATTATGAAAAACACACAAGGAGTAGCTACTCCGGAGTACACAAGGAATTCTCCGTCGCACAAATAATCAGTAATCAGAATCACGTACCACAGTGAAAGTTAACAAAATGTTTAAAAAATAGTCCACTTCCATTAGTCAAAGTCTATACTCAGACCAAGCTGAGTAAAAGCATACTTAGAGGCTACGCTGAGTCATTTGACAAGTTATCCACAAACTTCTTGGCCTCTCCCGGAGATTCGAAAGAGAGCTCGCGACCGTTGTAGTGCAGCATCAGTTTAGCTGGAAAACGCAGGGACCATTTCAACCCAGCCTCCCGCAGAGCTTTCGTTACCGAGCTAAAAGCACGTCGCCGCGCTGTCACCTCCGGTGTATAATCAGGGAAGATATGAATCCGCTTTCCTTTATATTCCAGAGGAAACTTATCCCGGCTCAAACGGAGGATCAAGTCTTTATCCCGATCATTGTGGATCCGTGCGATAATGGTGCGAGGTCTCTGGCCTTCAGACGGCTTGGGTAACAGCGCCCGATGAGCTCGGTCAATCTTCACGGGTTTGGGGAAGTTGTCTCGACCGAAAAGTTCGGTAATCAAGTCCGAAATGAACACTGATGGGCGCCCCCGCTCCTCACCTTCACTTATTCCCACAAATTTGAGATTCAGCCTTCGAGAACGTCCTTCCAAATCGTTCAGTTTAGCCCAGAGAGATTTGTTTTCCACACGCAAGTCTTCACACACCTTTTCGACCTCTCCAAGGCGTAAATCAGTACCGTTCAGGGCACCTTCTATCTCCACCATTTTTTGTTTAACGTCGGCCTGTTCTGACTGCATGTTGACCAGCGTAGCATCCAACGTATCCAAGCGAGCACTCAATGCAGTCATCTTATCCTCTATCAACTTTTTTAAATCATCCCCTTGGGCACCGATTGCGGCAAGTATCGCATTCACATTTCCCTGTGAAATAGGATCACCTGAGTTGGCATCCTCCTTAGTTGCAACCGTTTTTGAGGATTTCTTAGACGCCATTTTCCTGACAGAACGAGTCAGCGAAGTAACGAAAATCACCCTGAACACACTTAAAATTCACTAAATATTCAAGACAACTTACTAAAGTTGACTCTCAGTAAATCAATATCGACTGTGAAGTGGATTGACGGTACTTTAATTTAAAAAATATTCAAAATGTGATGTCAATGGAGAAGAGCTCAGAAAAAGGCGACTACTCCGTGATATGCGCACGTGCGCCCCCAAATATTTTCAAATTGAAAAATGTAGTTATTTGAACTTATAAAGTTTAGTTAAGTTCACTTTACTTTCAAGTTATTCCATTTTTTTTAAAGTTTTCAATACCACAGCTCATGTTCATTTAACCTAATTTGACTTATTTCTTAGTTAAATGTAATTGATTTGATTTGCAGTTGATGTTTCAGTGGCTGAAATCAGATCAATTATTATCTGGATCTTGAGCAACTCCAGAAGATGTTACGTCTGTCGACAGGTTTCCCCGCTGCCACTGGTGTCCAATCTGAGACTGAGAAACGTTTGTGATTCCTACCTGAGAGAACAAAACATGAGGAAAGATGGAGGACTGAAGTGTCAGACACATGGAGAGATGATTGTGCTGTTCTGTCAAACAGATGGAAAGGCTATTTGTGCAACATGTAAGAAACATGAACACGAATGGCACGAAACGCTGCCCTTACAACAGACTGTACGACAACGTGAGAAAAGGTGAGAAAGTGTGTGATGCTTCTTACATATTCTTATGTATAATTATTAAATGGGTATCACATCCCAGTTCATTAAAATTACAAATAGATTTCAACCGAAGTTTATGTGAACATATGTGTTTATCTTTAAAGGGGAAGCTGAAAGAAGCTCTTCATTCAGCTGAAAAGATTTTGTTGACATTACAGAACGGTACGTTACAGACAGCAAAATCTCCAAGTATGTTAAGGTGAGGCTCGTTTTCACAGAGGTTTATTTACAAAACTTTAACTAGCTTTTCAAGATACACCCAGCTGAGGTCTGTAGACTAATTGGTTAAACAAAATATGAATAGTCATGTCTTGGTTTAACTTGGTGCTTGGGTCCATGTCACATGTGCCAGATGTGGGCCGGATCTGGGCCAACACAATGTTGCTATCTGGGATGTGGTTTTTTTAAGGGTCGGATAAGTAGTAATGTGACTATTAGGCCTACATTTAACCATATTAACATGGTGTATTCTGTGCTTTTTCTTAGAATTATGATGGAACTATGAACAGGTATTTCTCATTTCTGCTTTATTACCGTTTTTTTTTTTTCAAATATTCATGAGTTTTAATTAAAATTCATAACTAATCCTGAGTCTGTGTGCGCGTGTGTGTGTGTGTTTAGAGCTAATTACACACTCCCAGATGCAGTAGCTCTTATTGATGTTCCCAAATATCTGGGCAACTTGAAGTACCAAGTGTGGAAGAAGATGAAGGACGTCTGCCTTTACTGTGAGTTCTAGTTCAGACCTGTAAGAACTACCAAAGTTTATCAACATAAATGACTATTCCTTGTTGTGATGGGCAATATGGCAAAATAAAATTACAATTTCTAAAAAATTTGCCTTACAGTGTTCCATAATATATAGGAGAATGACAGATCATTTAGGCCATAGTAAGGGTGGGCAAATATGAAAAAAAGATGTAAAGTATAAAATGCAATAAAACATGCAAATAAAATGAACTTCTTTAATTATAATTAAAGTAAATTAATCTAATTCTTTAATTATATTCAGTCACAGTCGGTTAAATAAACAAATGTAAAATAAAACACTACATAGACTTTACTGCATAGGTAACATTCGTTCATTTGTTGTGTTCGAATGGCTGAAGTAAATGGTTCGCTTTATGAATGGTGCAGATTCAGAAATTTAAATGCCACGGTGTTGCTCAGACATTTTCATTGACAAAATTAAGCAAAATCAATATCATATGATGTAAATGAGAACTATAGGTTCATCATGCAGTGAGTTGTTGCGTTGCATCATACTCTTCATCAGTCAGCTGCGTGAAATGTCAGATAATGACCTATGTAGTTCTGGTGCGGGGCAAGCGTGTAAAACATGCTGAGCATGTTGGGACGGAGGCACCAGAACTGCAACTGCAACCATGATACTATGATTTCTTGTCAAAAGCAGTTTGTGGTAACATTTTATTCATTCATAATCTAAAATCTTGATAATGCACGCCTCTAATTTTTTTGTTCTGCTCAGATCCTGTGATCCTGAATCCACACACATCTTCACCTAATGTTGTCTCTGTGTCAGATGATCTGACCTCTGTGACCTCATCACGACCTCAGCCCAAAGCTCTTCCTCTGCACAGGAACCGTGTGGTGCTGGGGAGTGTGGAATATGCTAATGGTGTTCACTCATGGGATATTGAGGTGGGAAACAGTCGGCACTGGACACTAGGAGTGTGTCTTGGATCGGTGGAAAGATCTGTTGTGCAACCTTTGACCCCTGAAAATGGCTTCTGGGGTCTCAGACGTGATGGAGACTCGTACATATTGATGGACACTGGGATGTCCAGATTAAACATGAAGAGAAATCCAGAGGTAGTCAGAGTAAAGATTGACTATTTTCCCTTCGATCATAATGATTTATTTCTGATCTTTCAGAATCAGAAACACTGGAGGAAGGTGAGCTTTTCTGATGCCAGGAGTGACTCATTTCTTGCAGGATTTACTAGAGTGCCAGTGGAGAAGGAACTCTTTCCTTTTGTGATCCCAGAAGATCAATCTGTCCCTCTGCGTGTCGTCCCAGCTAAAGTTATTGTGACTGTTGAACAGAAACTATCGTTCACAGAGAGAGTCTTGATCTTAATCTTGGGTGTTTTTGTAGTGGTTATAGTGATAATTCTGTCATGAGCGATAAAGCAAATGAACATCTGAGGAAAAAGAAAGTATCATCTGATATTCTGTGAGTCAGTCAAGACTTCAGTTCAACAAAACTCTGGTTCTTCATTTGGTGTGATCTTATAAAGCTATTGTAGATGTCGTAACTGTTTCAGCCCTTACAGAACAGAAATATATGGGAATATCCCAGCTAACAAATAGAAGCTGTCAGAACGTTTTGTTAACATTCTCTTTAGGTTATGAAAACATTTTTTCTGAAAGTTTTTTAAACTGAAAACGTTTTTTTAATGTAAAAAAGAATAAAAATTACAGTCAATAATAAAAACATACTGAAGCATATCATGAAGTCACACACAAACATCAAGATTTTGGATATAAATCACAACAAAGGTGACAAACAAAACTAAAAAATCTTCTTACTGCAATGCATGATGGGTGGTTTTAATAGTCATCCTTGATTCCCAAGCTTTTTAGTTTTGTCACCGTTGTTGTGATTCATATCCAAAATCTTGATGATGTCTGTGTGTGAAACATTATAAAACACTTGTGCTTTTTATCCACCTTCAGGATACATGATCATTTTAAAATAAGCTATAAATACCAAACACAATTAGAAACAGAACATTAGATATTCACTTTATGATGACTTTGTTCTCAACAAAGAGCTGATGACACCTGATTCTGTGTTATCTTGGATTTCTTTGTTACAACAAATGTGTCTAATGAACACACAGTTACAACAGCCAAATAAAAGCTAACACAAGAAGGACAAGCCCAACTAAAGCAAATACACTCCACCACGATGGTGACTTCAAATGAAACATAAACATCTAAACCTCTTTTAATTGTCTATAAGAACTTCTGTAGACGTCTGACAGAAATAAAGTCAGTTTGGTTAGTAATAAGTGAAGCTGGTAATGCCGGTTGTGGAGTTGTTTAATTGTCCTTTTTGCTGAGATCTTGAGAGATTTAATGCCTTTTACTTGGAACTGATTTTACCAAATGCTCAACCATCAGCTATTTGATCTCTTAGTTGTCTCATTAACTTCAGCACTGTTACAGTGTTTCTAACATTGTGGAGATTGGACACATATAAACACTGAGCAGTGTTCACTGAGGATTATGTTGTGTATGTTGTACATTTCAGCATCTATCCAGAGTTTTGTACCTTTAAATGTTTTTAATTTCATTTTATTTTACATATAAACATTTAAAAAAAAAAGTCTGCAAAGGGCAGCACATGTGGCTCACTGTCTCCTCACAACAAGAAGGTTCTTGGTTCGAGTCCCAGCTGAGCCAGAGTCTTTCCAACATCCACATTTACAACGCGCATGCTCCAACCACCTAACCAACATGTGTGCTTGTAAACTTGCAAAAATGTGTATATCCAATCAACAGTTAAAATTAAGTTGGTCAGACAATTTTTGACCCAACTTCATCTGTTATTGTGTGAGTCAGTGGAGACTTCAGTGAATCAAAGGTGATAGTCTGTAGAAACACTCTGGTTCTTCAATTGGTGTGATCTTATAAAAGCTACTGTAGATGTCCTCACTGTTTTAAAGGATCTGCAGACTCACTTTCATCATGTTGGGTTGTCAAGAATTATCCATTTTATGGTTTTGTTGTCATTTTTACCCCACTCTGTGTTTAACACTTGTCTCTGCAAAGTTAAAACTACAATTCTGAGCAATTCATATGTTTGGCTTTAAATTGGTGTAACCTTGACCTGTTAGATTTTATAGTTATCTGTTTATATTTCTTATTTCTTTTTTCCTTTGTTTTTAAAAACCCGAAATGTGTTTTTAGTCGAATTAATTTGACTGAATCTACTTGATTCCATTGTTTCAGCAGTGAAAGTAACTTTTAAGCATCAGATCAGAAGAAAATGTCACTTTACTGTAACAGCTGAACAGTGTAACACTGGGTTACTTGTTTTGTTCAATAAATTGTTTGCACATTGTGAATCACATTGACTGTCTGTCATGTTAAAACTGTAAACTGTCTAGATCAGGGGTGTCCAAACTTTTTTAAAAGGGGGCCAGATTCGATGTCGTGGACACATCTGGGGGCCGGTATATAAATATATATATATATATATATATATATATATATATATATATATATATATATATATATATAATTTTTTTTTTTTTTTCTTTAGGCCTATATGTTTTGTTTCTTGAAATCATAACAGATTTGACAAAAGCTTGAGCTGACAGTAGAGTATTTTGAGATAGGACACAGATGCAAATTTAATACACAAACTATATCTATAAAACTTAACCTCGTTTTTAAAGGGTGAAATTTAAATGTTATTACTGAGTTAGAACTTTATTCTTATTTAAATTAAAAGTATTCTTATTTAAATTAAAAGTACTCTAATTAGATCACCACAGGTAAAACCACACGTCACTTAGCTACATGGTAAAAAGTAAAAATATTCTTTCTAGAAGGCTTTAAGGTATTTAGTCTATAAACACATTTAATATAAATACGAATGCACAAAACTGCAAGTTTATGACATAAATAGTCTGTAATATGGCCTTATTGGCATTTAATACAAGTCTACATTAAACATTAAATAAAATAAGATATTAACTTAAATTTCTGACAATATACCATGGTTACAGTTAGTGTTACCACAGTAAATCCATGGTGAATTGTTGGTTTAAAAGTATTCTAACTGGATCGGCTCAATGTTTCTCCTGATTTGCACGTTAGTGTTGAATTAAATCACAGAGAGATTTGCAGCTTGTACCTGAGACCTCTACGCCGAACTTGAACACTTCTCACCAGCTGTTTGGTGGTCTCGAGACGTTCAGCAAGTAAACACATTTGTGAGCTTGTGAGTCGCGCGATGCACACAAGTAGCGCTGTTTCGTTCCGCTTTTGGTGCGTTAATGTTTCCCTTGCCTAAAATCTAGTACTGCCACCTTGTGTTGACATTGTGAAACTGCACGATTTGTAAATAATGCATGGCGGGCCACACATAATATATTTTAATAGACAAGCTGCGGGCCGCTTAAAATTCATCCGCGGGCCGCAGTTTGGACACCCCTGGTCTAGATCGTCTGAATGCTGTTAGTGAAAGAGTACTGACACATGAAGTACAAAGTTTATACTTTAAGTTAAAACACACACACACACACACACACAAGTATTGTGGATGCAGTCCTGTTAAACCTGTGATGACGCTTTGCTCCACTAGAGGGAGTAAGTTTGTTTAGTTACAAAACAAGACACACCTTAACCAGGTAGAAACGAAAGTAAAGAAGAGGAAGAAGAGACGCCATTCCGAGGCTTTAAACATGTTACATTGGGTAATTAAACAGCCACATATTTAGAGGTGAGTTCAAAGCTTAAATTCTTGATGTAATTATGTAGACATATACAAATGAGCTGTTATTTAGGTTTATGCTCTTCTTTACATGGGGTTTTAAACATTTCGAATAACTAAAACCAAATAACAAAATGGCGGAAACGTTAATGATTGACGTGTTTAAATAAATTAGGCCTACTTTTGATTTCCTGAGATCTTCGTTTTATATAATAGTTATCATTAAAAACATAAAAGGAAAGACGTCGTGTGTTTAAAGATGTATAGGTCAGGAATATCGTTTTGAGTTTGAAAACTTTTTTCCAAGACCATTATTGTAGATATGATGATCATATTAGAAGTAAAATTATGTTTGTATTTATGATCACAATAGAAACAATTTTAAAGAGTCAGTGATTGTTGATTCTTGCACAAACGCGAGTAAGACTAGTTATATCCAGCTGCAGTACCAGTTTCAGGAGGACACACACACACACACACACACACACACACACACACACACAAGCCAGGCCACGCGTCTCAGGCCGGAAGTGAAGGCGAACCATATTTAGAGCGGGAATTATTAGAGTCACGTCACGTACAGTTGTTTTAGTGTAATTTGAATGTAATATGTACGTAGGCTATGTAATAATATTTTTGCATGGATTTGATAGGATTTATGTATAACATTTAATAACAATACCTCAATTATTAAAAAGTATTGATATTTTTTATCACTGTAGTTAACTAGTATCACTATCAGTGTTCACTTAATATTCACTTCATGTTCATTTTGAAACAAATACTTAATGACACAAAGTATGGATTTTTAATATCAAATATACTTTTTATTTTAGAATTCAAAATAAACATTAAATTAAAAAGTGTAACATGCACTTCTCGTAAAAAAAGACACTAGTAACACTTTACAATAAAGTTTCATTTATTAACATTAGTTCACTGCATTACTTGTCATCATTTACCCTCAAGTTGTTCTTATCCTGTATGACTTTCTTTGTTCCGTTGAACACAAATGGATATGTTTTCTGGTCCCCATTTTTTTTTTAAGAACGACTTTTAAGAAATCCTTCAGATTATATTGATAAAGCTGATCTTCTGCTGTAGAATCACAGTGCTGCTGTAATCAATAAAGTAAATCTAACTCAGAGATTGGACTCTAAATGAGTTCAGTTAAAAGTTATCATTAAAAATTAAACAGAAATATGATTGTAATATAATAATAATAATAATAATAATAATAATAGGAAATGTATCAACTTATCACTCTTGAAAAGAACAGTTTACTTTTCAGTCCCATTATTTCATTGCATTCTTACTTATTACTTTATGTCTTACCTGATTGAAAACGAAATGTAAAGGGCTCTTTGGAATCTTCCAACTGTTTCATGAAAGTTTGGACGGCCATTTGCTTAGGGAACAGAATCCATTTCACAGCTTAATGCACTTTTTAATAGCACGGTTTATGTTTAATATAAAGCACATCCCAAAGTTTAGCAACAGTAGACTGCATTTTACATCCCTTTCTTATTCGGCTGATTTTGATGTTAAGTTTGGGTTAGGGTGGAATAAAAGCGCACCACTGTGAAGGAAAGGAAGGTGTGCTGAACAGAATGCAGCAGCGGTACAGTAATCGTTTTACCTCGATTATCTTGTTTTCATAATCGTTGGAAGCCAAAAACGAAATTGAAATCAAAAATACGACTAATTGTACAGCCCTAGGTGAGAGCACATGGCTTGTTATGTTTGTTTCTTTGTGCCATGTGCTCTCCTGTCTGTTGGCTGATCCCGCCCCTCTTGTTATCTGATTATTGGTTAATTTGCCTCACCTGTCCTCTGTTACCTGCTTTGTTTGTTCTCTTTATTTATTTTCCTTGTGTTTACAGTCCTGTGTCAGAGTCTTGTGTGTGTGTTTTTTTTTTGTTTTTTTTATATATATAAAAATCCCATCTCTGCATTCTTGCATCCTCATCTCATCCCTTTACCCAGACCCTGACAGAAGAACACTAAAATGAGTCTCCATAACGAGAGAGAAGATGAGGACACTGCCTCTGAAATGAATTCTCAATCTCCTGGATCAAGCTGTGAGTCTGTGGATAGTGAACAATCCATGAGGAATATACCCTCTGGATCCAGTGATGGAACAGTGACCTCTGACCCCAGGTAAGACACTGGCCATTTTAGCACTGACACATGCTTTTATTCAAAGTGATTTACAGTGTATTCCAGAAGCCTGTAGTGGGCCAGTGGTGATACTATTACAGAGAAGCACAAAATCACTTTCCTGAACCTTCACTGTCACTGTTTCTCACTAGTGGAACAGTCTTCCTCAGTTTAAAGAGTTCTCTTTGAGCACATGACTAAATCCTGTTAAACCACTACTCACTAAACAATGTTATGTCATAACATTACAGTTGTCATAACAAATCAGTTGTTTTGATGTTTTTGTCAGTATCATCAGGAGGAAGAGAAAGAGATCAGAGTCTCCAGAACCCAGCGGTGTGTCTCTGAAGAGTAACCAATCCATGATGCATCCCCTTGGATTCAGTGATGAACTAGTGACCTCTGATCCTTTGTTAGTATAAACAGTTATTTGCTATTTTAGTGTAGTGTATTTCACATGAATTATAACTTAAGACTCAATGAAAAACGCTAAATGTACTCTAAAATATTTAAAAGGGCACTGCACAGTGGTTCAAGTCAATGTATTTCTGAAGGTCTTTTTTTTGTTTGTTTCAGCAAGGAGATACCTGGCCTGATCAGATCTGTGCTGTCCTCTACATCACACTATCAGACTCACAGCAGGAAGGACAAAACTGAAGCAGTCCTGCAGACACACACACTGGAGACTAAAGCAATGCAGAGAGTCAAAGACCAGCACAAAACCAGCATGAAGAACAAGTATGAGAGATTATTTGAGGGAAACAAACTCCAAGAGAATCAAACCCTCCTGAACAGGGTCTACACACAGCTCTACATCATAGAGGGAGAGAGTGAAGGAGTGAGTGAAGAACATGAGGTTTTACAGATGGAGAAAACAGTCAGAATACAACACTCACAAGACACTCCTATTGACTGCAATGACATCTTTAAAGCCTTACATGAACCAGGATGTGAAGAGAAAGACCAAATCAAGACTGTTCTTACTAAAGGCATCGCTGGAATCGGAAAAACCGTCTCTGTGCAGAAGTTCATTCTGGACTGGGCTGAGGGAAAAGCCAATCAGGATGTAGATTTCATGTTTGTGCTTCCATTTCGAGAAATGAACTTGATCCGAGATCATCAGTACAGTCTTCACGACTTCTGACATCCTTCTGACATCTGACATCCTGAACTTCAAGATCTGGACTCAAAGATTTATGAGGAGTGTAAAGTTGTGTTCATCTTTGATGGTCTGGATGAAAGCAGAATCACACAGATGTTTTCAGATGCTCAGAAAGTTTCTGATGTGACTGAGACTTCATCAGTGGGTGTGTTGATGTCAAACCTCATGAAAGGAGAGCTGCTTCCCTCTGCTCTCATCTGGATCACCTCCAGACCAGCAGCAGCCAATCAGATCCCCATCAAATACATCAACCGTCTGACAGAAATTCAGGGATTCAATGAGCCTCAGAAGGAGGAATATTTCAGGAAGAGAGTCAGTGATGAGCATCAAGCCAGCAGAATCATCTCACACATCAGAAGAGCCAGAAGCCTCCACATCATGTGCCATGTACCTGTCTTCTGCTGGATCTCATCCACTGTGCTTCAAAAGCTCCTGAAAGAAGATCTGAGTGCAGAAATCCCTCAAACTCTGTCTGAAATGTATATCCACTTCCTGTTGATTCAGATCAACATGAGGAATCAGAAGTATGAAGAGAGAAATCCAGAGAAACTCCTGCAGTCCAACAGAGAAGTGATTGTGAAACTCGCTGAAGTGGCTTTCAAACAGCTGATGAAGGGCAATGTGATGTTCTATGAGGAGGACCTGAGAGAGAGCGGCATAGATGTCACTGATGCCTCAGTGTATTCTGGGATTTGCACTGAGATCTTTAAGGAGGAATCTGTGATTCATCAGAGCAAAGTCTACAGCTTCATTCATCTGAGCGTTCAGGAGTTTCTTGCTGCTTTCTATGTGTTTTACTTTCATGTAATTTTAATTATGCAGGGACTGAGGAATTTTGCTTCAATACAAATTTTGCTTAAAGGTGCAGTAGATAAAGCCCTCAAGAGTAAAAATGGACACCTGGATCTGTTCCTGCGGTTCCTGCTGGGAGTCTCACTGGAGTCCAATCAGAGACTCTTACAGGATCTACTGACACACACAGAGAACAGCTCAGAGAGCATCAGAGAAACCACACAGTACATTAAAGAGAAGATTAAAGATAGAGATCTCTCCACTGAAAGATCTATCAATCTGTTCCTCTGTCTGCTGGAAGTGAAAGATCAGACTCTGTCCAGAGAGATTCAGGAGTTTGTGAATTCAGACAAACACTCAGAGAAGAAACTCTCTCCTGCTCACTGCTCAACAATCGCCTACATGCTTCAGATGTCAGAGGAGGTGCTGGATGAGCTGGACCTCAAGAAATACAACACATCAGATGAAGGTAGAAGAAGACTGATACCAGCTGTTATCAACTGCAGAAAAGCTCTGTGAGTGTTTAAATTTTGAATATTTACTATAAACAAGTTAATTTCTCTGTAGTAACGCTAACTTGTTCAACTACATATTTCTCCCATAGTCTTGCTGGCTGTAATCTCACTGCTCAGCATTGTGAAATTGTCTCATCTGCTCTTCAATCCTCAAACTCTGTCCTGAAAGAGCTGGATCTGAGTAACAATGACCTGCAGGATTCTGGAGTTAAAATTATTTCTGATGGAGTGAAGAGTCCAGACTTTCAGCTGGAGATACTGAGGTGTGTAGTAGTGTATTTTTTTATGTCTTATCTCCAGATTCCTGATGGAGGTCTTTATTAATCCCTGACTTTTATCTGTTGGAGTCCAGATACAGATGTGTTGTCTACCCCAGTTTTGAAGATTACAATAATTTTCTCTATATAAACTAGGATGTTAATGTGATAGTTCACCCAAAAAAGAAAATCCTTTGATTTACTGACCCTCATGGTGTTCCAAACCTGTTTACATTTCTTTGCTCTGTTGTACACAAAGGAAGATTTTTGTAAGAATGTAACCAAGCAGATCTCGCCCCCCCATTGACTACCATAGTATTTTTTTCCCTACTGTGGTAGTCAATGGGGGACGAGATCGGCTTAATCTGAAAACATTCTGTATACATGGAAAAGTACATAAAAACAATGCCAGCAAGAATGCAACCATTTATCAAGGCCAAAGGAAGCCACACAAAATATTTAGGTTATGTATATACGTGTGTGTGTGTGTGTGTGTCCATCTACAGGTTGTCAGGCTGTATGTTGACAGAGGAAGGCTGTGGTTATGTGTCTTCGGCTCTGAGTTCAAACCCCTCACACCTGAGAGAGCTGGATCTGAGCTACAATCACCCAGGAGAATCAGGAGTCCAGCTGCTCCATGACAAACTGAAGGATCCAAACTGCTCTCTGCAGATACTCAAGTATGTGGGGTAATTGTGATATCTGTATGTTATTTGGATCATATTGGACTAATCTTTTGTTAAGAAATTGTTTTTGTGTATATTATTAATGCTGTGTTAATACCTTAACACATTTGAGTTATTTTTTGTTTGTTTAATGTGTTAAAAATATTTTAACTCAATGACTGCAGCATAACTTTTTCTCAGTCATCCTTTGGCTACCGTTACATTATATGATCAGGCTCTTATTCATTCAGATTCTTTTAAATCATTCAAGCACCACAAGACAAAAGAGAAGGCGCTGTTTGTGATTTTTCTGTCTACGTGACACATGGCTCACAGAAAGATGCGCGCCAGTATCTTGCGCACAGACAGAGCACCAGAATAAGATTATGTATTGTTTTGCTAATATGAAGTACTGGAAATTCAGAATATTTTCTGAAGCAGTTCTGATGCAGCAGACTAATGCTGCACTCACACGGGGCGTGGGCATCAACGCTTGATGGAGGGAGTGTCTGAAGCTTGAGCTGACGCGACTGTTATAGGGATAACAGCCAATCACATTACTTTCCGGTGTTGCATGAACGCAATTAACTAGCGTCTGTGATCTGATTGGCTGACCCCTGCGTTGGTGCTTGAAAAGTTGAGAAATCTTCAACTTCTGCTGTGAACAACGAAGTGAAGCGATGCCACGGAACCCACAATTCAGTTCAGCAACACATGTCGTCATCCATTCAAAGTAAATGAGAAACGTTAATGCCGATGCCTCGTGAATGTAGCGTAATGCTTCTTAGGGTGCTTTCACAAGTATGGAAACCTAAAAGGCCATTAATTATTATTTTTTATTTCTTGTTTTCTCATGATCACAACTAGGTTTTTTAATGTTTAGATCACGTGAAAACAACTTGTGTTGAGATAATGAGAAATAATGAAAGAAATAAAATAATGCTGCATGCTTGACTTCCGTAACAGGGAAACTAATGCTATGCGTTTTCTTTTGAATCATACTTTTAACTGTGTTGAGTCTATCAAGTTCAAATGCAGAATTTAATCATCTTTCTCCAAACGCTGCTGCTGTAGCTCTTTTTTTACAAGAGTAAATCAAATTCATTGCATGTTAGTTATCAGTCCATTGTACATTGTTTTTGTCTCTGTATAGTTTGGACCATGGAGGACATTTCAGGATCACACCAGGACTGAGAAAATGTAAGTCCGTCCTCTCTCTAACACACATGCACACAAACAAACACACCTATGCATATTTAATGATGTTGTAGATGTTCTGATCTTTCTTCTTGTGTTCAGATGCCTGTGATCTCACACTGGATCCAAACACAGCACACACTCAACTCATCCTGTCTGAGGAGAACAGAAAGGTGGCACGAGTGGAAGAGCATCAGCCGTATCCTGATCATCCAGAGAGATTTAAGCACTGTGAGCAGGTTTTGTGTCGAGAGAGTCTGTCTGGACGCTGTTACTGGGAGGTTAAATGGAGTGGATACGGTCATGTAGCAGTGGCATATAAAGGAATCAACAAGAAAGTAGGCAGTGACTGTCGGTTTGGACTCAATGAACAGTCTTGGAATATTTACTGTTGTGATGATAATTACACGGTCTGGCATGATAATAAGAGCACAAACATTCCCCCATCTTCATCTTGTTCTCACAGAGTAGGAGTGTATGTGGACGTGTCGGCTGGCACTCTGTCCTTCTACAGTGTCTCTGACACACACACACTCACACACTTACACACATTCAACACCACATTCACTGAACCCCTCTATGCTGGATTTTTGGTTTATCCAGATTCTTCAGTGTCTCTGTGTCAGATTTAACAACCTGCTGTGAGGAACCTCAGAGACATCCGTGGAAGGTAATTTCAATGAAGAGGTTATTGTGATTAATTCAAATTGTGATGCTTGTGCAATTGCAAGTTCAAATTAAAAGCTGATTAGTCTTGCCATAGATGTAATTGATAAGATTATACATTGTTTTGCTAATATGAATGAATTACTGGAAATTCAGAATATTTTGTGAGGCAGTTCTGATGCAGCTTCTTAGGGTGCTTTCACACTTTTTCCATTGCCTGGTCCAAACCAGAGATCAATTGCTCCCCCCTCTACCCTGCCCCTGCTGGACTGTGTTCATTTTATTTTTTTGGGGGGTCTGCATCATGGTGCATTTGTGCAGTCAAAGCAACAGCTGTTTACCCTGTTGCTCGGTAACAGCAGCGCAATGGAGGTGGCAAAATACATAGTGATCCTCAAATCACTTTTATATCTAGTTTTTTTAACAGTTGGTTTTGTTTCTAGCACATAAAATCATTTGCATCAATCTGTCGAGAATGTACTGCAAATGTTCTAATGTTTTCACATCATCCAAAGTGTTCAAACATCATCTAAAGTACCCTTAAACTCTCCATTAAACAGGACAGCTAATTATAATAGCTATAGCTATTATATATTCACATGAGCTAGATAAGTTGCAAAAGGCTCTTTTTTCTGAACATTTCATAATTTTTTAATTTTCAATCATTTTGCCGTCCCAATTTTTAGGTCACTGGTATCATGTATTGTCTGTTATTATGTGTGTGTGGGTCAGTGGAGACTTCAGTTCATCAAAGGTGATGGTCTGTAGAAACACTCTGGTTCTTCATTTGGTGAGATCTTATAAAAGCTAGTGTTGATGTCCTCACTGTTTCAGAGGATCCACAGGCTCACTTTTGTCCTGCTTAATTGTCACACACTGTTACTGTTAATGTATTTTCTCTCTGTTCAAGTTAAGTTTTCAAATTAAAATTATGTCATCATTTACTCACCCTTAAATTGTTCCAAACCTGTATGAATTTCCTTGTTCTCCTGAACACAAAGGAAGATATTTTGAAGAATGTTTGTAACCAAACAGATTTGGGACACCACTGGCTTTTATTTATTTTATTTAATACTTCCTATTATGGTAGTTAATGGTGCCCCAGATCTGCTTGGTTATAAACATTCTTCAAAATATACAGGTTTGGATCAGTTTAAGGAGTTTGAGTAAATGATGACATAATTGTCATTTTTGGGCAAACTATCCCTTTAATGATTGATATAACATAATGACAAACTTTTGCTGCACTAAAATTGAATTTATGTTTTGTTGTCATTTTTTTCTATTGTCTTTGCAAAACGTCTGCTAGCTAAAAAATCTAAGCAGTTTGTGTTTGTTTTTTGTTTTGTTGCTACTTTGACATGTTACATTTTATATTTATCTGTCTATCTTTTATGTAAACATTAAACAATGAGATGATGCAGTGATTTAGTGTGTTTAAAGCATGTGTCTGTGGACAGACGTCACACTCACACTGTCTGCTCTCCTTCATTTCATATGTCATTTAAGTATATTCAACTTGACAAATGTAGTTATTTGAACTTGGAATGTTTAGTTAAGTTCACTTTTACAAGTTTTCAATACACAGCTCATGTTCATTTAACCTAATTTGAATTATTTCTTAGTTAAATGTCATTGATTTGATTTGTAGTTGATGTTTCAGTGGCTGACATCAGATCAATTATTATCTGCAGTAGAAATGAATTTAAATGGAATAAAGTTCTCAACTGAAACATGACTGAAACATTTGAAATAAAATAATTATTTACACCTGACATAAAATAACAATTTAAATAAAATAAATATTTATTGGTGGAATTAAAAAAATAAGCCACTTTAGGTTACATGAACATTAACTTGAGTATTGACAACTATTGAATTGCAAGTTTAAATTAAATTTGTCAAGCTGAAAATACTTAATAATACAACTTAAATAAGTCACTGTAAATTACTTCCTCAAAGTTAAGTGAAGTTAAATGAACAAAAAACAGGAGGTTTTACATAAAGATTTTTTTTTTTTCCCAGTCTTTATTCACCTTTCTAACTCCTCATAAAAATAGATGGCTGAGCATAAGAATGACTTTTGCTCAAGCTCCTTGTTTCTTTTCTCTTTCTCTGTTTCTTTTTTTTCCTTTCTTTCTTTCCCTTCTTCATACCTCTCTGGTGGGTGACCTGTAGTGTCCTGTATGTACTGAACTCTTCAGTGATCCTGTGTTATTGAGCTGTGGACACAGTTTCTTACGGTGGCCCAGTAGTGCACAACACAACGAAATTAAAAAAGCAAACATAAGTTCACAACACAACGAAATCGAGACACAACACAACAGAATCGAGCCACAACACAACGGAATAAAGCCACAACACAACGAAATCGAGCCACAACACAACGGAAATGCTCCCGACCACTAGGGGGCTCTCAGAGCTCGGTAAAGTTAGTTTTCCTTGCCACTGTTCTATAGAAACGGCAGTAATATCAATACCACGATTAGTTTAAACAGTGTGTAACCACTGCATATCGACATGAAATATTAATTCAATATCACCTACGTGCAAAATAGCTTCATATTTAGGCCTATAATTGTGAATGATTTGACGCGCTACCACGGCGCATGATGAAGGGAACGTCTGCCAATCCCACTAAGTGGTTAAAACGTATAATTTGTATTCATTAAAATTACTTTTAACATTTAAAAACAGACATATTCAAATTCCAAAGCTTGTCAGTCTTACCAACAGGAACTAACAACCTCTGGAATTTGAACATGTCTGTTTTTAAATGTTAAAAGTAATTTTAATGAATACAAATTATACGTTTTAACCACTTGGTGGAATTGGTGGATGTTCCCTTTATCATGCGCCGTGGTATCGCGTCAAATCATTCACAAGTATAAATATGAAGCTATTGTGAACGTAGTTGATTTTTAATTAATATACCATGTCGATATACAATGCTTACATACTTAAAACTAATCATGGTATTGATATCTTTGTAAAACTGTCGACTTTATAGAACAGTGGCAAGGAATAGTAATATTACCTAGCTCTGAGAGCCCCCAAGTGGTCGGGAGCATTTCCGTTGTGTTGTGGCTTGATTCCGTTGTGTTGTGGTTTAATTCCGTTGTGTTGTGGCTTTATTTCGTTGTGTTGTGGCTTGATTCCGTTGTGTTGTGGTTTAATTCCGTTGCGTTGTGGCTTGATTCCGTTGTGTTGTGGCTTATTCCGTTGTGTTGTGGTTTAATTCCGTTGTGTTGTGAACTTATGTTTGCTTTTTTAATTTCGTTGTGTTGTGCACTACTGGGCCACCGTAGTTTCTGCCATTAGTGCATAAATGATTACAGGATCTTGAGCAACTCCAGAAGATGTTACGTCTGTCAACAGGTTTCACCGCAGTCACTGGTGTCCAATCTGAGCCTGAGAAATGTTTGTGATTTTTACCTGAGAGAACAAAACATGAGGAAAGGAGGAGGACTGAAGTGTCAGACACGGAGAGATGATTGTGCTGTTCTGTCAAACAGATGGAAAGGCTATTTGTGCAGCGTGTAAGAAACATGAACACATATGGCACGAAACACTGCCCTTACAACAGACTGTACGACAACGAAATGTGAGAAAGTGTGTGATGCTTCTTAGCAGATACTTATTTATAATTATTAAATGCTTGGGTGTCACATCCCAGTTCATTAAAATTACAAATAGATCCAGGACCTTTATGTGTGTGTGTCATATAGTCTGACCCTCACAGCCTCATTTTCATACATGTAAAATTCAATGTTACACTTCCTCTGACTAAGGTCTGTATATTAGACCTTATTAGAATTTAATCATTTACATGTTTTCGACTGGTTTTGTCCAAAGATTTTGGTAATGTGACCTAAAAATGTGCTTTATATGGTAACATCTAAATTAAACAGTTTTAATTAAAACCGAAAACATGTTGCAAAGACACCAGTAATGACCCCAGCAAACACAATGTTCCCCTGACGTCACGCAGCGTCCATCAGGTTATCATTACTTTCAATCTAGGTCATCTAAATAAGAAAATAGCCTATTAAGTCTTTGCGTATTAAGCATGGTATTCTTGCTGTGGTGATAGCAGATCAATCTGAATGGCTGTTTGAAATATTTAAATACTGTTCAGAAGCAGAAAGCTGTTTTGCTTACGAGTTACCAGAGTAACTGCTGTATCTAGCAGCGCCATCTGCTGTCAGAGAGTGAAAGTGAATTTTCATTCTGCGCGTTACTCGTTCCGCCATTCGCTTCTCATCCCTGCTATTTATTTGTTTGATTAAATCACCGCTTTTTGCAGATTAATGGTCTCTGTGGGTCTGTGTGTCCAGGACAATCATCTGGGACACGGCTGGAGTCTGTCCCTGTTCTGTCTGGATCCACTAACACGCTGATATCCCAATCAGCTCCACTGTTTCAGGCAAGAGTCACACACACACACACACACACACACACACACACACACACACACACACACACACACACACTGCAATCCTGTTAAACCTGTGACTGTGATGACGCTCTGCGCCACTAGAGGGAGTAAGTTTTTTGGTCTTCATATTAGTGGACAAGTAAACAAGACACACCTTAAACAGGTAACTTAGAAACGAAAGTAAAGAGGAGGAAAAGGAGAGACGCCATTTCGTGGCTGAAATCCTGTTAACTGTGGGTGTAAAAGGTCACATATTTTGTGGTAAGTTCAGAACTCATTCTTCATGTACCATGTAGTGATATTAAAATTTAAAACACAAATCATAATATTTCGACAGCACAAACTAACCAAAATGGCGGAAACATTGACGATTAGACAAAAAGTAAATTATTTTTGATATCCTGTCATAATTGTTTTAGCCTATGCAATAGTTTTCGTTTTATATAATTATGGTTACAATAATAATAGTTTGTTTTGTATATTATATAGTCAATAAAAATAACGACGTGTATATTTAATTACATATATTTCTAGATCATGTGATGTACAAAATTGCTTGAAGAAATTTCTCTAACAGGTCACTTTTTACACAGATGCAGTAGAAGCAGTATTAATCTAGTGATTGTTGATTCTATTGCACAAACACAAGTAGATTGAGACATGCTCCATTCTGAATACTGCATCCAGATTATCACACTTGAGTTAAACTATGCAAAAAAACAAAAACAAAAAAAAACAAAAAAACAACAACAACAACAACAACAACACAAAAAAACTAAAGCATAATGTAAATCAAGTTTCAAAATGTTGGGCCTTTTACATTTATTTCGAACTGTGTCCAGATTTCTATTTCCTGCAGTCACACACTGCTGTAGCAAACATAAAAAAATGAATAAGCAGTAAATAGTAAATGAAAGTACTCAAGTATAACAAAAATAACAATTCATGATGTTTGAAATGAAATAACTGAGCTGCAGTTTTGTTGTATTGAGTTTAACTTGTATTGCTTTGAACTTTAGCTCTAATATACCCTAAATATGAAGAAAAATAGTTCTTAATAGTAGCAGATTAGGGTTCTTCAGAATGTAACAAGATTTCATAAAGAACCAATTTTTTTGGTATTAAATATTTGTGGTGCTATATATAAAAAAGTTTTTTTGCTATAAAAAAAATACGTTTTTAAAAAGTTATTTAGTTTATGTGTTAGTTTTTGTTGTAGATACAGTATTTGAAATATATGATGGGTAACAATGTTGACTGCAAGTCTCCCCCAGGTTTTACGTTCCCCATAATGTGGCACAATTGTCAATACTAATACATCAATATATATAAAGTGATGAATTTTGACAAAATGTGTTTGTAAATAATAAATAAGCCACAAATGATTTAAAAACAACTCCACAAATAAATAAGCCAGGTGCAGTAGGATAACCAAGGTATAATAAAGCACCTTATTAGGACTGATCAGATAAAAATGTTCCCACATTGGAGAACAGGTTCTCTTCCTAGCTGGCTCCATGATGATGATCAAACAATGCAGTGATAATAACAACTATGCAAACAACAAACCCACATCTTATGCATCATTTTGGGTGTCTATATAGTCCTATTACGCACCTAAAAAGCTGCTGAAGCGTGCGTGCAACAAAAAAATCGCGTCATGAAGCCTCTCGCGATGCGAATCAGTATCGACTGATCTGAACCAGTCACGTGATTCACTCAGAGAAACGAAGCAGTTGCTGCTTCGGACGTCATCGGTCACGTGTGTTTTTCCGCACCAAAGCAAGCTCCGAAGCAGTAGTTCAAGAAAAATGCTGCTTCGAGTTCGAAGCTTGTGCCGGAGCATCGGTGTCAGACGGCCATCACTAGTTTGAAGTACATTTTCCATGTTAACTTCATTAAACGTGCTCACACACATACATTTTGTTGTAGATATACATATTTGAAATAAAGGTTAGAATATGCTTATTCCAGGTTTCCCCTTTAAAACATAATTTCCAGGTCTCATTGCAATCAAAATGTGATATTTTTTGGAAAAACTGATACCTAAAATGAACAACTGAAGTGTTAACCTAGACAAAATGTGATTTTTAATGTTATTATAATGATTATAAATGTGATTTAAAAATAAATAAATAAATAAATAAAACCTTGAATAGAACTTTTTTACTGAGCAGAATGAGCCAATGAGTGGTCTTCTGCTGCCTCCTGGTGGTTGTATTTCAGTGAATATGCCACTATAATAATAGGAACATTTTTCACCTTTTTAACTGTTATATGGGAACATTTTGCTTGAAATTTTGCATGCTTGTTTAGAGTCACATGTTCTTACTAATTTTCAAGAACATCTAATATAAGAGATATAGGCTTTCAGGAACACTTGGTCAAGGTCACATTTTGAAATGACCCTGTTATAGCTATCCAAATGCTAAAGCTCAACTTTTTTTTTTATATTTTTTATATTTAATGAACGATTTGATTGACAGTAGTGGTTCTTGAGGCAAAGTTGTTCAGAATGAGCAGATCTAAGAAATGAAATGAATATTATGATCATAGATGGAAAAGACAATTTACAACCAATACAGGCAGTTTACCATATAGGAAGCTTTTTGACAGTTATACCGCCACTTATGGTCTGATCTCCACCTCTTTTTTTTTTTTTTGGTGTCTTCAGAGTGTGTCCATACATATGTGTGTCAAATTTGGTCAAATATTACATTTTGTTTTGAAGTTTTTGAAGTTATAGATACATACATACATAGGCGGCGATCCCGGAACACCCACGGAAAAATACGAGATATTCTCCGTTAATTTTAACCAATAAAAAATTGATTGGAGCTTTCAGACACGATCTTCACCTTTTTTATGTTATATATTTTTTATATTTAATGCCATTTCTATGGCAATATTTTAATGGCAAACGTCGACAGCACAAGTGATGCGCGAGCACAAATGGCTTTGTTCTCGATCAGATACATGCGCACGCTCAAACTCAAACTCTCCTTGCATCAGATATCAGCTAAAGCAGGACTGGCGACAACACACGTGAAAAGAATGTGTTTTGGGTCGAAATTGTCATCTTGCTGCACAGATATAATGCAAATAAAACATCCAGTTGACGTTAATTTGAGTTAAATAAGAAGCTAACTAGCGTTGAAACGAGTTGTTTTTAAATCATGCCGAGGAATGTTGTGTAAAGGCTGGTTCACACTGCAATTTTGGCCACGATTTGGTCGTCTGAGACAAATTTTGCAGATCCTAAAAGATTCCTATAATCCTAGCCTAAAATCTGTAGCCTTTGATCGCTAGTTTGACATGTTCACCGACAGCCGGTTAATGACCGTTGTGATCAAATTTAACCTGACCCAAAATTATATACATTTTAAGCCAAAACATGCAATTTACCATTCACTCAAAAAAAAGAAAAAAAAAAAAAAAGAACTTTCACTGTTGTTAGTTTCACTCAAATGCCCTTGTTCACATTACTTTAAAAACTCATGTAACTACATGAACATAAATTTTATTTTTTATACACTGTCAGCTTTACTTCATAAGTGTTTGTTCAGTCAGCTTAACACTGCTGAGTGAAACGCACAAATTAATGTTGACATAACTAACTGGGCAGTGGATCTGTAGTTCTAGCAGAGTAAATTTAAGGATTAAAGGGATAGTTCACCCAAAAATGAAAATTTGATGTTTATCTGCTTACCCCCAGGGCATCCAAGATGTAGGTGACTTAGTTTCTTCAGTAGAACACAAATGATGATTTTTAACTCCAACTGTTGCGGTCCGTCAGTCGTATAATATGTGTCAATGGGAACTCCATCTATAAGAGTCAAAAAAACTTGCATAGACAAATCCAAATTAAACCCTGTGGCTTGTGACGACAAATTGATGTCCTAAAACACGAAATGATCGGTTTGTGCGAGAAACTGACAGTATTTATATCATTTTTTACCTCTAAAACACCACTATGTCCAACTGCATTCAGCATTCGCTTAGTGAGGTCTGATTGCGCTCTGACAATGACAGTGATGTCTCGCGTTTATACTACAATTAGTGCGAGACATCACTTCTTTTGTCGGAGCGCAATCAGACCTCACTAAGCGAATGCTGAACGCAGTTTGACATAGTGGTGTTTTCGAGGTAAGGTTGTAGAAGACGCTCCTGTCGAGGTGTTAACTTCCGTGGACGACCTGGATGTCTCTGTGAGATGGTTGCAGTTCCATCTTTTTAAAATTTTTGTACCACTTTTGCTACAGTATTCTGACTGATAAGTAAAGCTTTGCTGATCTTCTTGCAGCCTTCACCTTTCTGGTGTGAAGAAATTATATTCTTTCTCAGGTCTTGTGACATTTCTCTTCTGCAACAAGGACCAAGCGATGAGCTTCGGCCTTTCCTTAAAAACATCGAAAGCTCAGCCGAACATTTGATCATAGCTGTTTAGGGTGGTTTTTATATCTAATCTCCATAAATACAGGTTCTGGTCATATAATTAGAATATCATCAAAAAGTTGATTTCTTTCAATAATTCCATTCAAAAAGTGAAACTTGTTTATTATATTCATTCATTACACGCAGACTGATATATTTCAAATTTCTTTTAATTTTTAATGATTATAACTGACAACTAAGGAAAATCCCAAATTCAGTATCTCAGAAAATTAGAATATTGTGAAAAGGTTATAATATACAATATACAATATATAAAATATATACAATATATAAAATGTTATAATATACAATATTGAAGACACCTGGTGCCACTCAAAACTCAAAACTTTTAAATGGTCTCTCAGTCTTTAAAGGCCTTTAAATGGTCTCTCAGTCTAGTTCTGTAGGCTACACAATCATGGGGAAGACTGCTGACTTGACAGTTGTCCAAAAGACGACCATTGACACCTTGCACAAGGAGGGCAAGACACAAAAGGTCATTGCAAAAGAGGCTGGCTGTTCACAGAGCTCTGTGTCCAAGCACATTAATAGAGAGGCGAAGGGAAGGAAAATATGTGGTAGGAAAAAAAGTGTACAAGCAATAGGGATAACCGCACCCTGGAGAGGATTGTGAAACAAAACCCATTCAAAAATGTGGGGGAGATTCACAAAGAGTGGACTGCAGCTGGAGTCAGTGCTTCAAGAACCACTACGCACAGACGTATGCAAGACATGGGTTTCAGCTGTCGCATTCCTTGTGTCAAGCCACTCTTGAACAACAGACAGCGTCAGAAGCGGCTAAAGACAAAAAGGACTGGACTGTTGCTGAGTGGTCCAAAGTTATGTTCTCTGATGAAAGTAAATTTTGCATTTCCTTTGGAAATCAGGGTCCCAGAGTCTGGAGGAAGAGAGGAGAGGCACACAATCCATGTTGCTTGAGGTCCAGTGTAAAGTTTCCACAGTCAGTGATGGTTTGGGGTGCCATGTCATCTGCTGGTGTTGGTCCACTGTGTTTTCTGAGGTCCAAGGTCAACGCAGCCGTATACCAGGAAGTTTTAGAGCACTTCATGCTTCCTGCTGCTGACCAACTTTATGGAGATGCAGATTTCATTTTCTAACAGGACTTGGCACCTGCACACAGTGCCAAAGCTATCAGTACCTGGTTTAAGGACCATGGTATCCCTGTTCTTAATTGGCCAGCAAACTCGCCTGACCTTAACTCCATAGAAAATCTATGGGGTATTGTGAAGAGGAAGATGCGATATGCCAGACCCAACAATGCAGAAGAGCTGAAGGCCACTATCAGAGCAACCTGGGCTCTCATAACACCTGAGCAGTGCCACAGACTGATCGACTCCATGCCACGCCGCATTGCTGCAGTAATTCAGGCAAAAGGAGCCCAGCTAAGTTTTGAGTGCTGTACATGCTCATACTTTTCATGTTCATACTTTTCAGTTGGCCAAGATTTCTAAAAATCCTTTCTTTGTATTAGTCTTAAAGGTGGTAAAGAGGATGTTTTAGTCGACTGAGTTTTTGAAATGAGCGCATGCGGAAGAACAACCCCCCTCCTTCACAGCTCATTTTAAGTGAACGCCTCCCAAAACAAGTGCACGAGTGTTTGTTTACCACCAGCATTCGCTGTGTTATTAAGCCGGGCACACATTTAACTAGCTAAAACATTCTGACTATGCTCAACATACAGCGATTGTTTCCTGCTCCTGAAGCAGATTTATATACTTTCACATGGAATTTGAACACCGACTGTAATCGCAGACTGAACGCAACTGGCTCTGACTGGACGCGTTTGAGCGCAATCAGTCATAAGTATCAATTTACATTAATAATCGGCCTTACAATCCTTAAGCCGCGCACACACTTAGTGGATTCATTATGTCGGACTCACCGCAGGTAACTCATAATCTGCAGTTGCTACTCCTGTCTCCTGACAAAAACATTGCATGCGGAGCGTGGAAAGTTACTAGAGCGCGCAACCGCGCGTCTCTCACAAGGAACGTCATGGCAGTGATTGACAAGCCAGAGGGCCAATCGTTTACGCGATCATGTTTTTAAGGCCCTACCTCGTGCACAGATGATGTATATTAATATTATTCCTTTCAGTGCACCTAATAAATAGTCTTTTATCAGTTAGTAAAGACAGTTTCAAGTAATATTGCAAAAATGTATAAAACAAAACATTCTCTGTACCACCTTTAAAGGCAGGGTAGGCAAAAAAATGTATAAAAAACTTTTTTTCAAAATTTGTTTAAACTTTATTTATATATCAATACATAATTAAAATGTAAGTACTCTGAAAAAGAAAGTATAAAAATCGAGTGTCTGTAGACCTCTCACGACTGTTTTAAAGACAGCTCATTATTTCCATTCACTCCACCCCCTCCCTTCTGGGCTCCTTCCAAAGCCACGCCCCCAAAACGCATGAACGTGTGACTCCGACCACTGAGCTGGAAGACGCATTATTTACCTGAGACGAGCGGAGAGGAAGGAGCACGGCATGTAGTGACATCATGTCAGAATCACATGTAATAAAAATAACTTTATAATTATGAAGATAAACAAACAAGATGTATTTTAGTACTCACTATCAAGCTAGCATATTGATATTGGTAAAGTTTAAAATATATATTTTTTGATTCGCTAACGAGCTATCTATAAGGCAAAGCTAAAAACAGGTTGCATGATACACGTTTTTCCATTACCATCATTTACACTGTGATGAAGATGAATTTCGTGTAAGATTCATAACATATACGTTGTTCTACAGATCAACAGAGTAACATACACTCAAATATCAACTCACAACTGCATTGCAGACACAAAATAATAACACACACATACAACAAAGTGTGTACGACACACACAGATACAAGATAAAGACATCAGTAAACATAGGTAGAGAATATAAAAACAAAACAAAGGCGAAAAAAAAACGTGCAGGTAAACTTACAGGTGAACATGGTAAAAGAGTTAGACAGAGGGTAAAATTATGCACAATTCAACACTATAGCTATCATTATTTATCGTCTCTACTACGGCTCGCTAAGTAATGTTATGTTAGCTATATTACGCAGCTACGTGTGCTAATGACACATGCTTCATGAAAAAATAAACAAAAAAATATGTATGATCAAAATACAAAAAGAAAGATTTACCTGTCCAGCAGAAATAAAGCCATCAAGGAGTCACTTTTCAGCCCCTTGAGTTCCCTCAGTTCTCGCCATCGCTGGAAAGCCACGCCGATATTAACTCGCGTTTTATTTCTTTGTTTATCCAAAGACTTTTTGTTCATTGCCTTTTCTTGTACTGTTACTGTCTTCCTTTTTTTGCCTGGTTTGCCTTCACTAACTGCATAGGCCGATACTGTGAATTTAGCTTGCTGTTTCTCTGCCATTGTTTTGGTATTCCTAGGATCCATGCCTCTTGGATTCCCCAAATCAAACGTGCGCGCGCAAGTGGGCAGGTCATGTGTGGCAAAAGGGTGGTTGCCATGGTTGCGAGAGAGTGACAGCCGCCTAAGCCAATCCTATGTTTCGTCCCGGATGGAAATAATGAGCTGTGTTTAATACAGATTAAACGGTCTAGAGTCACTCGATTTTTATACTCTTTTTATCAGAGTTCTTACATTTTAATTATGCATGTATATATATAGAAAGTTTAAACAAATTTGGAACAAAATTTCTTACCTACCCTGCCTTTAAGTAATATTCTAATTTTCTGAGACACTGAATTTAGGATTTTCCTTAGTTGTCAGTTATAATCATCAAAATTAAAAGAAATAAATATTTGAAATATATCAGTCTGTGTGTAATGAATGAATATAATATACAAGTTTCACTTTTTGAATGGAATTATTGAAATAAATCAACTTTTTGATGATATTCTAATTATATGACCAGCACCTGTATATCTAGTAGTAGAGCTAATGCAAGGACTAGAAATCAATTTTTCTTTTGCTAAAACTTCCTCGTCATCCTCGAGAGAGCAGTTCCTGGTTGCATAGCAATGACAGACGCCATGGGAGTGAAAGCCCTTGACTTTTTCTTTGCATAAGGAATATGGTATGAGACAACTAGAGAATAATAATAATAATAATAATAAATAAAGAAGAACTGCAAATAAAGTTTAATTAAAATACTTTTGTCAGTATGTCTCTAAATAGTCAACATCTGAAAATCATCATCTAAAATATTCTTCTAAGGACAACTATGATGAACTTTTTTGATCCACTTCAAATGCTGACTAATGTATATTGATGGGGTTTTAGTTAGTGTGAAATGAATGTAGGCCTATTTTAAATACATTTAGTTTTTTCACTAGGCAGACTATGCATCCATTGCCTCTGACATGTTTTCTCACCATCACATACTTAACTCTATCTCTGTAGGAAATTAACTCATAATTATGAGTTGTGCTGATGTTCATGTGCATTTTAAATACATTCTTTCTGACATGACTTGAAAACACTGTAACTGCTGAAGCTAAACCTTGACCCCCATTGGCCTGCTCTAACGTCCTACTATTGGTTGAACCACAATGATTGATATGTTTTGAACACGCCATAAAGCCAATGCCATCACACTCACCAACAATCCGTTTTGCTGTACTTTTGCCAAACTTGCTGGAGTGCACACTATTGGGAATCTCTGTTGCAGTTTTTGGCACATTTGTCAGAAGGAAACTTTAGAGAAAGTCATTGTAGCTAAAACACAAGTTTCACCATGATCTGAGAATGATCAAATTATTTTTAGATGATGCTGTATCATTTTTTAGATGAGACTTTCTTTTTGTGCAAACCGTAGAAAACATGAGGTATGAACTGAAACATCTTGTTTGTTTCTGCTAATTGGTTGTAAGGGCAGAATTTTCAAATCCAACTTTTGCCTACAGCTCAGACATAACCAAGAGAAATTTGCAAATAAAATGATTTCATTTGTTACATTTTTACTTCAGTAATTTATTTTTGTTGAATACTATGTTGCCCTGTTATGAATAAATACAATTAAGTGAACAGTATTTGAGTTCTACTTTAGTATAAAACAATAGTATTGGCCTAGATAAAAGTTAACAGGAAATGTGTTGTGAGTTGCAAAAATTAATCATAAGTAAGTTTTATAATTAACCTTTACCTTTTTTAATAATTTGCTCACACTTTGAATATCAGGTAGGCTATTGTTTAATTTAATTCAGTAGCACTTTTCACAATTTTGCATGGTTGCAAACAGATATAGTCATACATATAGAAAGTAGTTATAGTAAATATTTGTAATTATGACAAATAAAGAAAACAACATATAGTCAGTTTGAAATGGTGAAAGAAATTCACATACCTGATCAGAAGTTTTATTACATTAGTGTATTCCTAATGCACTTCAATGCACCTACTGTAATACACTTTTCCCATTAATGCTACTTTAATAGCCCTTATTTGCACTTCGAAATATGGACTGCAGCCCTTTGGGCTGTCAAAATATTATGAATTATTAAATTAATTAATTACATTTATTAAACTGATCCTGAGCAACAACAACAACAACAAACAAACAAACAAACAAACAAAAAAACGCAGAAAGTTAAAGTGTCAAATAATTCCAGAAACGTTTACTGCATGAAAAGTAAATCATTTTAAATTAATGCGTCACATATAAATCCGCAAGACTGCCAAATCGTTTAATTGTGTTTTTGTCAGGAGCAGTTGTGGTGCATTGAGAGTTGAAGCGCGCAGAGACATTCGGCAGGATTATATTTCATCCGCACACACGGAAACACAAGCAGTTCTGCGCGTTCATTTTTCCACCAATGAACGGAACTGTACCCGTGACCCGGGTTAGATTCCAGCCCGTACTGGTTCCTGCATTCAAAATACATATAAATCTGCTCCCATTGTCTCACTGATGTTCACTGGATAAGTAAGATACTGGTATACTGGAGTTGTCTGTAAAAGGCATATTCTAAAGCTGTAACTTGATTTATAAAGATTACTTTATTGTAGCCTATTTAAAGCATACTATAATGATGCCATTAGCACACTACAAGTTCACTTGGAATGCCATTGCAATGTGTTTAAAAATCACTAGAAGTTTGTTATCAGTATAATATTAATGTATGTTCAACACTCTTACAATGTAATTGAATTGCAATTCTGATGTCACCAAAATACATTTAAAGTTTATGCTGAGTGAATTCTGCATTTCAAAACGTAAATACAAGAGTATATTTAAAGTGTACTTAAGTATACTTAGAATAGTTCCACTTTAGCACAAACAAGTATATTTAATGCAACTTTAGTTGAACTTCAGCACTGCTTTTGGACAACTAAAATGCATTTAGTACAAAATTAGTTGTTCCAATTTAGCAGACTTTAAGTATACCAATTTATAGCGTGCCACAAATACATTTAATTATACTAAAGTACATACAAATAAATTGTGCTTAAGTATACTATTTTTTCACTAGGGTATATATATATATATATATATATATATATATATATATATATATATATATATATATATATATATATACACTACTACTATAGATATAGTATTGTGAGTACATCACTCATGATTAAAAATGAATAACCATCATTTTTTGATATTATATTGAGCTATTGAGTATGTAGGGGTGGGCAATATGATCAAAACAAACTTCACGGTATGAGAAATTGTATTTCACAATAACAATAGCTATTGTTATTTTATTTTTATTATTAAAAGATTAGTTCACTTCTAAATTAAGATTTTCTGATAATTTACTCACCCCCATGTCATCCAAGATGTTCATGTCTTTATTTCTTAAGTGGAAAAGATATGTGATACAGCTGTGTATGCAGGAGAGATGAGGCGAATACGGAGATCCACAAACAATAGGGTTTAATGATAATCCAGGAGTATAATACAACGTAGTACATAAACACAACGGACAGAGAGTGAAGGGAGTGAGTCCATTATAAAGGCAGTGCTGATGAGGGAGTCCAGGTGCAGGTGATCCGTGATGATGGGGAGAAGACGAGGGAAGTGAGTGCAGTTGTGGAGACAGGAGGATCATGGGAAATGGAGTCCGGGAGACAAGGGATCTGTGACATTACCCCCCCCCCACCCGGTAGGCGCATCCTTGCGCCGTAGATAGAATAACCGGGAGGGAGGGTGGGTGCCCTGGAGACCTCATGCAGGTGCAGGGAGAGGAGGGGACAGGAACGGAGGTCTCCAGGGCGGATCCATGAGCCATGGCAGGTCAGGAGCCTTGCAGGCCACGGAGAGTCAGGAGCCTTGGATGGCCATGGCGGGTCAATGTCCATGGACGGCCATGGTGGAGGCAGGGCTGACGACACCTGGGTGGTGATTGACTGAGGTGGACCAGGTAGAAAAGGAGACCAGGGTGCAGCCAAAATGCTGTCAAGCCCAGGCGGCGCTGAGGGTCCAGCGGGACATGGTGATGCCGACGGCTCAGACGACCGAGGCGAGGCGGGGTTCCAGAAGGCCGCAGAGGAGCCAGAACGACAGACGACCAAGGTAGAGCAGGAGGGAGTGAGGAAGCCAATGAAACCAGAGGGACGAGGCAAAGCCGGAGGAGTGTAGTCCTGAGGTGAGGGCAGGCTGACGAATGACCAATGTGAAACCGGAGGGGGGATGGAGCCTGGCGGAAACGGTTGGGCTGATGGGCCACAGTGGAGATGAGGGAGGTTGGAGCCAAGGAGGAGGTAACGGACCAACGGGCCGAGGTGGCGTCCTGGTCGAGGAGGCTGGAGGTGGAGACCTGGGAACCACTGACCACGTGGTAGCTGTGAAGTGGCAGACCATTAGCGAAACCACATAATGGATGGAGGGCTGAGGGTGAGCATATGGGCTGATAGGAAGCAGCGGAGATGATGCATGGAGGCAGATGGGAGGAGGTGGGAGAGGGAGGTGGGAGAGGGAGGTAGGGAGGGGACACAGACTCAGGGCTGGACGGGACCAGCAGGGAGACATGCAGTTCAGAGCCGGTAGCTGGAGCGGGCTCGGCGAAGTCTGGAGCGGGTTCGTCGATGGCTGGAGCTACTGGCTCGGCGGCGGCTGGAGCGGCTGGCTCGGCGAGGGCAGGAGATGCTGGCTCGGCGAGGGCAGGAGATGCTGGCTCGGCGGAGACTGGAGATGCTTGCTCGGCGGAGACTGGAGATGCTTGCTCGGCGGCGGCGGCAGCTTGAAGAGGGGTCCAGTCCATCCCCTCATACACAATTAAAATTCCAATGGGAACAGGAGATGTTCTAAATGTTGGGCTGTTTTCTAAAAAAAAAAAAGGATATACTTTTTAAATAATAGATGGTCCCCATTGAAGTCCACTATATGGAGAAAAATCCTGTAATGTTTTCCTCAAAAACTTTAATTTCTTTTCAATATTTTCAATATTTCTTTAATTTCTTTAATATCTTTTCATACAAAATATAAAAAACACCCAGTAGAAAATATATACATCAATGATTATTCATACTTACAGGTTGTGATTCTGAGGAGCAAGTTGGTCCAAATAAAGTGGGCACTGTCCCATCTTTAATGGTGTTTTGTAACTCCCATTTAGACCGCACAGAGATTTGAGAAGCAGTCATAAAAAGGTTATACTGATGTTGTATCACTGTGGTCATTTTAACCACTGACTCTTCACATCCTTATCCTTTAGAAGTGTTTTCAAAGAGAATTTGCTTTTGCAGAACAGAAAACAGTGTCTTCTCAACATGTATACAATATGAACCAGACTAAAGTGTTTGAGGGTGGGTCAAGTTGTTCACGGACAGACAATGTAGAGAATAGGTGGGCATTAGTTTTACCCAGTGACGTGTTGCCGTCACAGAAAAGGCATTGAAATTTCTGACAGCTCGTTTATGTAGTTCAGAATCAATTCTTTCTTTTGAGAGACAATAACTTTATTTATGTTGTATTTTCAGCTTCACAACGTTGTAGATTAAAAAAAATGTAAAGAATAAACAAAAAGAAAAATTGCAATACATTGCAAAATCAAATCACAATACCCAAGTATCGTAATAGCATCATACCGGGAGATGGGTGTATTGTCTTAGCCCTAGTGATTTTCTGTTTGTCTTTTGTTGTTTGATTAACATTAATGAGACAGACAGCAGTTCATTATGCTGCTGACACATATCAGGTTTTCACCCAACTGTTTGTGTTCATTTAATACATAACCGACTATGTTTATATGAATTCTCCACACTTTGGGCATTTTTACAGTACTGTGAGTCTATCTGACCATTCAAGCGCAATAAGGCATGAAATACCTGAAGCACACACACAGAAAGTCTCCTCTCTCATACAGCATGTGATGGCAAATTCAATTCCCTTTCACCAACCACATGGAAATATTTTTAACAGCTTATTGCATTTAATAACTTTATAAATATACACATTCCAAATTTGTGAGGAGGCGTTCTGTGCGCATACTTCATCTGTGTGTCAGTCGCATTGAGTTCTCTTATTGTGCTTAATAAATCTAATAACTGTCAACATCAAGCACATCCCACTCTTTATTTTCTCATTCATGCATGCTTTTTCATCACTATTACATCTGTTTAACTTTAAGTAGTACTGTGCTACATGGATAAATTTACATACAGTGAAATAAATGATACAGTAAAACCTCAAATGACAGACACATTATACTGTGGTAACGATATATACTGTCATACCGCCCAGCGGTATGGGGAAGGTAGTTAGATTGCATTGTCATCCAGATTAGACTGCACTAACATTGTAGCTTTATACTTTGTTGTACTGTATAATTGTACTAATGAATTTACCTCTGTGTTTCCACATAAAAGGTCTGAAATCAGTCTCACCACATTCTTTTGGCAAATGAGGGTAGAACACTAAAATGAGTCTCCCAAATAAGAGAGAAGATGAGGACACTGCCTCTGAAATGAGCTCTCCATCTCCAGGATCAAGCTGTGAGTCTGTAAAGAGTGATCAATCTATGATAGATCGGCCTAAATTCAGTGATGCAACAGTGACCTCTGACCCCAGGTAAGACACTGGCCATTTTAGCACTGACAGATGCTTTTATTCAAAGTGTTTTACAGTGCATTCCAGAAGCCTGCAGTGGGTGAAAAATCACTTTCCTGAACTTTTACCATCACTGTTCCCAACTGGTTGAATGATCTTTCCAACTTTCCCAAGCAGACGAGTTGCTTGCAGTTTTCAAGAATTGTCTAAAGATTTCTAACAACACTTTTGTTAAACCACTATTTCTCTCTCTTTCTAGTAATGTATTTGTATTTATTTTAAAATTTAAAACTTTATTTATTTAAAAAAAAAAAATTCTACTTTCACCTTTTTCTTACCTTCATCTCTTTTCTAGCATATCCTCTGTACAATTTTGGAACTTTGTATTGCAACAGTTCTAATGTTACTGTCTCCACTGGATGAACTGCTTGTCATATTCCTTATTTGTAAATGGCTTTGGAAGAAAAGCATTTGCTAAATTAATAACTAAGTTTAAATATATGGTGCATTCAAGTTATACAGTATAGCTACTGCTCTAAAATGATCTTTTATTTGTCAGTATCAGCAGGAGTCAGACACAGAGATCGGAGTCTCCAGAACCCAGCAGATTGTCTCTGAAGAGTAACAGATCAAAGACGCCACCTCTTTCATTCAGTGGTGGATCAGTGACCTCTGAACCTCTGTTAGTATCAACAGTTATTTACTAATGTACTGTAGTGCATCTCATATATATAAAATCTAAAAAATATATATATAAAATCTAAAATCTAAAATCATTTACGAAACTCAATGAAATAACACAAAATGTAATCCAAAAAATGGATTATGCAACATATGCACTGTAGAGGGGTGAAACTCGAAAAGGGTCACCAAAGTAATATTTAGTAACTGATACATTCCTGATATTTTTGATGGTCTTTGCAATTGCTGACATTGTCATTTTTGCTTTTATTTTTCAGCAGGATAAAGACATGAGCTTATCAGATCTGTGACATTCTCTACATCCTACTATGAAACTCACATCAGGCAGGACAAAAGTGAAGCAGTCCTGGAGACACACATGCTGGAGACTGGAGACCTGCAGAGAGTCAAAAACCAGCACAAGACCAGCATGAAAAACAAGTATGAGAAATTATTTGAGGGAATTAAACTCCAAAAGAATGAAACCCTACTGAACAGGATCTACACACAGCTCTACATCATAGAGGGAGAGAGAGAAGGAGTGAATGAAGAACATGAGGTTTTACAGATGGAGAAAACAGCCAGAACACAACACTCACAAGACACTCCAATTGATTGCAATGACATCTTTAAAGCATCACCTGCACCAGGATGTGTGGTGAAAGACCAAATCAAGACTGTTCTTACTAAAGGCATTGCTGGAATTGGAAAAACCGTCTCTGTGCAGAAGTTCATTCTGGACTGGGCCGAGGGAAAAGCCAATCAGGATGTAGATTTCATGTTTGTGCTTCCATTTCGAGAGTTGAACTTGATCCGGGATCAACAGTACAGCTTTCACAAACTTCTGCTGGACTTTCATCCTGAACTTCAAGATCTGGACTCAAAAATTTATGAGGAGTGTAAAGTTGTGTTCATCTTTGATGGGCTGGATGAAAGCAGATTGACACCAATGTTTTCGGATGCTCCGAAAGTTTCTGATGTGACTGAGACTTCATCAGTGGGTGTATTGATGTCAAACCTCATGAAAGGAGATCTGCTTCCCTCTGCTCTCATCTGGATCACCTCCAGACCAGCAGCAGCCAATGAGATCCCTTCGGAATACATCAACCGTCTTACAGAAATTCAGGGATTCAGTGAGCCTCAGAAGGAGGAATATTTCAGGAAGAGAATCAGTGATGAACATCAAGCCAGCAGAATCATCTCACACATCAAAAGAGCGAGAAGCCTCCACATCATGTGCCATGTACCTGTCTTCTGCTGGATCTCATCCACTGTGCTTCAGAAGCTCCTGAAAGAAGATCTGAGTGCAAAAATCCCTCAAACTCTGACTGAAATGTACATCCACTTCCTGCTGAATCAGATAAGCATAAGGAACCAGAAGTATGAAGAGAGAGATCCAGAGAAACTCCTGCAGTCCAACAGAGAACTGATTGTGAAACTCGCTGAAGTGGCTTTCAAACAGCTGATGAAGGGTAATGTGATGTTCTATGAGGAGGACCTGAGAGAGAGCGGCATAGATGTCACTGATGCCTCAGTGTATTCTGGGATTTGCACTGAGATATTTAAAGAGGAATCTGTCATTCATCAGAGGAAAGTCTACAGCTTCATTCATCTGAGCGTGCAGGAATTTCTTGCTGCTCTCTTTGTGTTTTATTCATATGTAGTCAAGAACAAGGAGCCATTGCAGGTTTTTCTGAGGAAAAAGCATATGGGAGTACAGCCCGATAAATACAGTGTGAATCTCTGTGAGCTTTTGAGAACAGCAGTAGACAAAGCCCTTGAGAGTGAGAATGGACATCTGGATCTGTTCCTGCGGTTCCTGCTGGGAGTCTCACTGGAGTCCAATCAGAGACTCTTACAGGATCTACTGACACACACAGAAAACAGCTCAGAGAGCATCAGTCAAACCATTTCTTATATTAAAGACAAAATTAAAGACATGAGAACTGCTCCATACAATCTTTCCACTGGAAGATCCATCAATCTGTTCCTCTGTCTGCTGGAAATGAAAGATCAGTCACTGACCAGAGAGATTCAGGAGCTTGTGAAATCAGACGAACACTCAAAAACTGATGTCTCTCCTGCCCACTGCTCAACAATTGCCTACATGCTTCAGATGTCAGAGGAGGTGCTGGATGAGCTGGACCTCAAGAAATACAACACATCAGATGTGGGTCGAAGAAGACTGATACCAGCTGTGATCAACTGCAGGAAAGCTGTGTGAGTTTAAGCACAGTGATATTGTAGTTGTTGCTACTTTATTATTTTATTTTATTATTTGAAGATTTTTGTCATTGTGGTGAAAAAATAATAATCTTTTACTGTCCATTTTTTCTCTTAGTCTTGCTAGCTGTAATCTCACTGGTCAAGATTGTGAAATGATATCATCAGCTGTCCAATCCTCAAACTCGGTCCTGAGAGAGCTGGACCTGAGTAACAATGACCTGCAAGATTCTGGTATAAATCTTCTTTCTGATGCACTGAAGAGTCCGAACTGTCAGCTGAAAATACTGAGGTTAATGGTTTTCCATTAATTAACACAATTCTGCCACAATAGATTACTATTTCATTTTGTCAATGTTTCACATCTACTCTAGATGGAATATAAGATCCAGAGACAAAACACTTGGATTGTTTGAAAATATGATGAAAATGCTTATATTATTTGCTGATATTAGAGACAACTACATTGTTATTGAAATGAACATATTTTACTCTCTTATGTTCAGATTGATGTTGTGCAGTCTCACTGCTCAGAGCTGTAAATGTTTGTCATTAGCTCTGCAATCTTCAAACTCTGTCCTGAGAGAGCTGGATCTGAGTAACAATGACCTGCGGGATTTAGGAGTGAAGCTGCTCTCTGATGGACTAATGAAAGCAGCAAACTCTCAGCTAGAGATACTAAGGTGTGTAAGATGTGATGTTGGATATCTTGGATGCTCCATACTTTGCAATTTATGGAGCACTTGAGATGAATATAATTTGTAAACTGAACATATTTATGTATATACAAAAAAAAATTGTATTATTTTAAAATGTACTGTAAAATATGTCTGCATTGCATTACATTTGGTTATTATCAATATGAACATCAATCTTTGAATTTGTGTTAAATATGTGTGCAGTTTCTTTTCATTTGGTTTGTTCTCTCCAGATTGGCTATGTGTAATCTCACTGGTCAGTCCTGTGAAACTGTGAAACATCAGCTCTACAATCCTCAAACTGTGTCCTGAGAGAGCTGGACCTGAATAACAATGATCTGCAGGATTCTGGAGTGAAGCTGCTCTCTGATGGACTGAAGAGTCCAAATTCTCAGCTGCAGACACTGAGGTAAGACTTTAAGAGATCACTCAGTGAGTATAACATGTATAACATGAAAAAATATATGTTGCTTAGGTTTAGTGGCCCTTATTTGTTTTATTCATCTGTAGCTTGTCAGGCTGTTTGGTGACAGAGGGAGGCTGTGGTTATGTGTCTTCAGCTCTGAGTTCAAACCCCTCACACCTGAGAGTGCTGGATCTGAGCTACAATCACCCAGGAGATTCTGGAGTCCAGCTGCTCAATGACAAACTGACGGATCCAAACTGCTTACTGCAAAAACTCAAGTATGTGGAACAAACATTATTACTTAAGTTGAAACTTTATGTGCCCTATTTTAATGGTCTAAGCGCATGGTCTAAAGCGCACAGCCCAAGTGCACTTAGGGCATGTCTGAATCCACTTTTGCTAGTTTAAGGATGGGAAAAATGGTCAGTGTGCCTCACGCATTGTCTGAAAGGGTTGTCCTTATTCTCTTAATGAGTAATGGGTGTGTTGTGGGAGTAACGTGCAATAAACCAACCAGAGTTTCATCTCCCATTACCTTTTAAAGCCAGTTGTGCTCACGCCATGGCGGATTTGTTATTTACAAGGCGGAATTTGCAAGTGGAAAAAACTGAATGCATCTATAGTGAGAAAACAGATTCAACTTAGGGAAGAAAACAGAACTAGCACCGCGTTCGTTCCGTAAGTTGAATAGGGAAGGTGTAGGACATTCAGCGTAATACATTTTCATTTTTTTAAGAAAATGGCCGATCGTTTCGCTAGTTTAACGATAACATGTCGAAACCAGTGTTAATTTTGACAGCAAATTTTGGTTTAGTTTTAGTCAGTCTTTTGACTAAAATGCCATTTATTTTTGTTCATATTTTAGTTACCGGAAATTGTTTTAATTTTAGTCTAGTTTTAGTCGACTAAATCTACAGGTAAATCTACAGGTACAGCTCAGGTAAGTAGCAGGTAAATAGTCCAGGTACATGTGACGTTGTGCTATCCATTAATGAGACCAGACACCCTGGTGGAACAAACATGGGGCTTATGTAGTGGTGTGCTGATGAGTGTTAACAATGGTGATAGCTTGCAGGTGCAAGTGATTGGTGAGTGAGTGAGTGAGTGAGTGAGTGCAGGTGAGGAACCAGAAGGATGCTGTGAAATGGAGTCCGGGGAAGGTGAGACTGTGACTGTGACAGTACTCCCCCCTTAGGGTAGGTGCATACTCGCGCTGTAGATGGAACAACCAGGGAGGGAGGACGGGTGTCCTGGAGTCTTGACAGGAGAGTGACAGTGCAGGTGGATATGAAGACTCCAGGATGGAGCCATGGTGGATTGGGGGCTCCAGGGCTCCAGGGCACCATGGCGGATCAGGGTCTTCAGGGTGCCATGGCGGATCAGGGCCTTCAGGGCGCCATGGCGGAGTAGGCCCTTCGGGAAGCAACGGTGGTGCTGGTCATTTCGGAGGCCACAGCGGTGCTGGCCGTTTGGGAGGCCACGGCTCATAAGCAATCGCTTTGCCTAAATGTGCACTATTCATAGATTGCGAAGCTGCCTGAAGTGCTGCTGGACGAGCCTGTAGAGCACGCAACAGCACCACTTTTTTCCGGCGGTGCTGCTGGACGAGATCAGCATGTAAACCCTCTGGAGTCTGAGGCTGATTTGGGGCCTGGAGAAGTTTTGTCATGCCCTGACATTTGTGCTTTTTTCAGTTGTTCATAAGCATATTAACACTCTGAGGTCTGAAGGTATCGCTGGCGATACCACCGTGGTTTTTTCTTATCAGTGTGAAAGAGACTCAAAATACTCCGTCAATGTTGCACATACAATTAAGAGTTATACACCATTTTAATCTGTGGAATATCTTCTTTCATTTGTGTACACTCAGAGTAAAAACAAAATGTTGTGCTCTTTGTAAAATAAAGAAAACTAACATGATGCGTGATCTCTCCTCTCCCTCTGAACGAAGTCCAATCTGATAGTTCTTAGAAAATGAACTGTAACTTAGTGAATACTAATGACAAAAAAATTACACTTATGTCTAAAAAAACGTTAAGATGTCAGGTTTTAAAACATGTAAGTCAAATCAAAAACAAACCTTCTGTGTTTATGTAATCTGTATGAAAAGAGAGCCATGTCAGAAGTCCGTGATTCAGCTCATTATCTGCTAATGCGGCCACGCCCACGGAGCCAGCGCTATTCAGACGCAAATTCAGAGGCAATACATGCATTCATCATCTCAATCATGTATTTATTGTCTTCAAAAGTGTTTTGAATAGCCATATTTAGCGATCTCTTGCCTCTGTTAGTTCCTTGATTGTCACATGATATTCCTCTTCTTTTACTGAGGCATTTGTGGACAAAAGGGGCAGAGCGCCCTCCGGCTGCAAGTATGAATGATGAAAACACAGTATCCAGCACTCATAGTAATGACAATAAATATAGAATAATAAATATTATCTCTGTATAGAAAATTGATATAAACATATGAGAATCCATCAATATTTCTCCAAATGTGTATGCTTTTAAGCATATTAAGAAATTATGGTCAATATAAGATTTTAAGAGTCAAAATGTGAAGCTTGAGTCTTAGATCTTTTTAATGATGTATAGTTTGTCAACTGCACATCAACATTTAGGCTCTATAATATAACAAATATAGTAGCCTATATGAAATGCCCTAGAGGTAGGAATGTTCAGACGCTTTGCATCACAGAAATACATTATATTTTAAAGTATATTAAAATAGAAAACCATTATTTGGTTAGAGACTTGAGACTTCTTTTAAAAACATTATAATGGCATTATAATGTGTTCAATCTTTTGACTGGTAGTGTAATTTAACATAGGCCTATACAAAATTTTCTTCATATCATGTGCAATAATACGTGCATGCATGAGATCACAAAAATCATGTTTTTTTTGTCCTGAGTGGACTTTAATCCTGTTATTAGCATGATCACAGAGGGTTTTTTCACAGCCTACCTGACTGAAAGGCCTCATTAATATGCAAGTCATTTCAGGTCATTATTATTCAATTCTTTTGTCTTCTCAGGTGAGAATCACCCATTATACATGAGGATTCCCGCCTCCTCGCATACTGTGTTTCTTGACCAAAAGTGTCTTAGAAAATTTAAATCTCTCTATTGTTTTATATGAAGGAGTAGGAAGGATAATTTTTACTTCATTCTGAAGCAAAAACTCTAGTCTACAACCTCCAATACCCAGAAGTCTTATGAACACAGATTTAATATACTTTTTTTGGCCTTATTTCAGTGACTTAAGTTTTTTGTTTTTTCAATAACCACGCATAAACGTTATTCCTTCAAAAACACAAACATGTACATACATGTTCCTCACATATTATTGTAGCCTAGTTTGTGCTGAATACAGTGTAATGACACTTTTTCCATTAATATGTTTATGAACAACTGAAAAACGCACAAATGTCAGGGCATGTCAAAACTTCTCCAGGGCCCCAAAAATCCTCAGACCCCTGAGGGTTAATGACAAAGGTGTCATTACACTGTATTCAGCACAAACTAGGCTACCATAATATGTGAGGAACATGTATGTACATGTTTGTGTTTTTGAAGGAATAACGTTTATTTGTGGTTATTGAAAAAACAAAAAAGTTAAGTCACTGAAATAAGGCCAAAAATATATATTAAATCTGTGTTTACAAGACTTGCTACTTGTTCATATAACACAATATATTGATTTAGTTTTTGTAAGACACTTTTTGTCAAGAAACACAGTATGCGTGGAGGCGTGAATCATCATGAATAATGGCTCATTTACACCTGAGAAGACAAAAGAATTGCTTAAAGAACCTCTAATGGTGCTGCATATTAATGAGGCCTTTCAGTCAGGTAGGCTGTGAAAAAAACCTCTGTAATCATGTCTCAGCTCAATTTAAAATAATGGTATTCTATTATATTCTTTAAAATATAATGTATTTCTGTGATGCAAAGAGTCTGAATATAGGTTTTTAGTTTAAAAGCATTCATATTTGGAGAAATATTGATGGATTCTCATATGTTTATGTCAATTTTCTATACAGAAGAGTTATATTTATTCTATATTCATTGTTATCACTATGAGCGCTGGTGTCTTCAATTCATACTTGTAGCCGGAGGGCGCTCTGTACACCTTTAGTCCACAATTTATTCTAAAGAATAAGAGGACATTTCAGGAATGGTGTTTTCAATTAATTCTTGCAGCCGGAGGGCGCTCTCTGTGCACATTTAGTCCACAAATTATTCTAAAGAAGAAGAAGAACCAGGAACTAACGGCATGTCTTCCAGAGGTCGCTAACATACAGGCTTTTACATACAGATAAACACTTTTCAAGACAATAAATACACGATTGAGATGATGTATGCCTGTACTGACTGTATAATTTGTATAATTTGCCTGTATAATTTGCGTCTGAATAGCGCTGGCTCCGTGGGTGTGGCCGCATTAGCGGATAATGAGCTGAATCATGGATTTCTGACATGTGTCTCTTTTCATACAGATTAAATAAACACAGAATGTTTTCAAACCTCAGGAAGTTAAAATTCAAATGTGTGCAACTTCCACACAAGACAGCAGTCCTGACTGGATATCTTCTCAATTATCTTCTCAAAAAATCATTTTTGTCTCGTTTTCATTCAATGGCGAAAATTAGAGTAGATTTTAGTCATAGTTTTAGTTTTTCAAAACACATTTTTATTTAGTCCATATTGTTTTCGTCCTTGAAAAAATGTTGACGACAATTATGACAAAAATTACCACTGGTGGAAACCCTAAATAAATAGCCGGCACTGTGTCTGGTTAACAATGTCATGATCCTGGCTTCTTCTCCTCTTTCTCTGTCTCCCTCTTGTGGTCACACACTCACGCACACACTTCCACTTCTCCGCTCATTATCTCTTTCAGCTGGTTCCCCTTTCGTTCCCTTCTCCTCACCTGTCCCCTTTTTCCTCTTGATTGTCTCTGCTTCTTATTCCCTCTTCCTAGCCCTGTCTTGTTGTCGGATGATTCAATGACCTCTCGTGAGAAACGTCTGTTCTCCTGTTCTGTCCTGTCCTGTCCTGTCCTGTCCTGTCTTATCTGTGGAAAGTGAAGTCATTATTTCTGCTGTGAGTTATACTGCCATTGGACTGAGTATTATCCAGCCGTGCCTGTTTGCAGAGTACCTGTTCTGCGCTCTCCCTTGGCTGTTCACCCTGACTGCTGTCTTCACTATTTCTGACTGGCTGAATGCATCTCGGGGTCCCTGCCTCTGTCCTCGTGGAAGTTTATGCAGATTTTCTTTGATCCAGTCGTCTGGCTGTTTCTGTTCTGGCTCTGTTTTATGCCTGTGATTTGTGTTCTAATTACTCAGTGAGGACTATTTACTTTACTCATTAAAGACTGTTAACTGCATCCTGCCCTGGTCTTCCATCGTTCTTACCTAACAAACAAAGCCTGTTTTTTGTTTGTTGGTTTTTTATTTTTTTGTGATTACATAGAAGGTATTTTTCCTGAGCTCTTATTAAAATGGTTTAATCATTGTCATAATCGTCACATATTCCTTGTGTTACTGTATGTGATTTTTTTTCTCTATGATTTAAAATATATTTATTATTTTAAATGACTCCCATGAATTTTTGCCCTTATTTTTTTTCAATTGAAAACCTTTTATTTTTTTATTTTTTCTCACAGTTTGAAGTGTGGTGGAGAGACCAGAATAAGAGCAGGACTGGAAAAATATAGGTACACACACACACACACACACCTTAGGCCCTGTTTTCACCTATTAAGATGTGTTTTGGTCAATCGGATCACAAGTGGACAGTACAGGTGTAATTGGGGTGTAAAACATTTTGACCTTGTCCACTTTTGACCACTTCCAGAGGTAATTGAAAACACATTCAACTGGATTGCTTTCGTAGTGGAAATGCTTGTGTGGTTGAATGTGTTCGAACAGCCACAAAAGACCCCTTACTCTCCCCCTACTGACATAATGTGTAAGTATTATGGGAAGTGTGCTAACCAGACGGGATTTAAACTTTGCTGGCTGAAAACCCAAGCCCCATGTTCTCTCACTCTTCCTGATTTTTAACACACTCACCGCATTCAGGCTGGTCTCGCGGCTGTCAGAGCTGAAACAAAAGCTGCCACTCTGTGTTTTTCCTTCGTCTCCATTTGCATTTTGCGTGAGCTTATTTTGCCCATTATATTGAAAGATCTGAAAAAACCCATACATTTACCCGCCCATAGACACTCTCCATGAAGAAATCAGGACAGGAGTGGTGAAAAGCGGATAAAAGCGGCAAATTAAAACACCAGGTGTAAATGGGTACGTGCCACCCTCGTCCACTTTTTATCCGATCAACCAAAGCGGATCTTAATACCAGGTGGACACAGGGCCTTAGTCATTTATTTGATGACTTATTGTTGAATTATGAAAAAAAAAATTAGCACATGTGGCCACAACACAAAGCTGTTTTCATCCCTAAAATGCTCGTGTGTAGAACTACAGACCTGCCAACATGTACGCATTTTGACCTCAAAGTACGCTGGTACGATTTGTCATTCTATACTACGCAAAAACCCGGTGACTCCTCTGTGCACGCCTAGTACTCAAATCCAGCAAAAGAGTTCGACCAATCTGAGCGCTGGGTTCATTTCCCTAAATAGCAAGAGGGGATGATTGACAAATGCGTACAGCCTATCAATAAAAAGAGACTGCAAATCGACAGCAATACAAAATCCCGCTCGATCCCTCCTTCCACTCCCGCCGTCTGTGACTGAATTCTTAAGCGAGGACAATACAGCAGTCATGGTACTTCTGACACCTTAAGGTAAACGAGTATAAAATGTACAAGTAATGTTGAACAACAAATCTAAATAAAATTGAAATCGCTGATTATGAAAATGTTGTGATGTGTGACGCGAGTCTGGAGAAACAGGCGTTTATTTATTTATTCTCAGTGTTGAGAAACATATATAGCCTACATGTGTTGCGTTATTATGTTAATACTAACTAAAGTAACTACCCAGCCAGCAGAGCCATGTGGGGCCCAAATGGGTTTGACCTGGGCTATCTAACTGGGACCCAGCCAGTTTTGCACCCAGTTTCCATGTAGGCCCCACATGGATTTGCCCAGATGAAATGAACACTGCTTAGTGTGCACACTACAGGCTGTTTAATGTAACACTTAATCAGTGTTGGAGGTAATGAGATAATTAAGTGATTGAATAATGATTTTGTATTAGTGAAGAACACCTGCTGTTAACAAGCAGAATCACTGAAGGAAAGAGAAACACAAGAACTACTTCCAGCCACAGCCTTGGATGAAATCAACTGAAGATAAAATACATTACATCTCTCAAGATCTGATTAAACAACTCCACAAACAACATTAGCTTCACTTATTACTAACCAGACTGACTTTATTTCTGACAGACATCTACAGAAGTTTGTATTAAGAATTAAGAAGAGGCTTAGATGTTGATTACTTATTTGAAAGTAATAGTTTGATTTGATGTTACCATTGTGGCGATCAGTGTGTGCTTTAGTCAGGCTCTTGACTTTTTAACATTAGTTTTTCTCTTGACAGCTGTGTCTGTTTGTTATGGCGAGAACAGCAAGAGAAAAGAGAAAACTCGCACACAGACATCAAAAATCAGCATATGAATCTCAACAATGGTGACATGCTTCATAGTGCAATGCATTCTGAGTGCATCATACGAAACTTATCCATGGCTCCCAGAATGCATTGCACCATTGAAGCATGTCACCATTGTTGAGAATCATATGCTGATTCTTGATGTCTGTGTGCGAGTAAAACTCACAGGAACCCAAAATATGTAAATGGTGTGTTATAAATTGTTTGATGTTCTGATTAAATTCTATTTTTCTCTTGCTGTAGAATCATAACAATGAAATAGAATTAATAACATACTACCCGTATAAACCTCCCACGTAATATCAATGAGTTGAGCCAATATATGATGATTATATTCTCATCATCAATCAGCTTACAGCATCTGATTATATTTTCTCTTGCTGTTCTCGCCATAACAAACAGACACAGCTGTCAAGAGAAAAACTAATGTTAAAAAGTCAAGAGCCTGACTAAAGCACACACTGATCGCCACAATGGTAACATCAAATCAAACTATTACTTTCAAATAAGTAATCAACATCTAAGCCTCTTCTTAATTCTTAATATGAACTTCTGTAGATGTCTGTCAGAAATAAAGTCAGTCTGGTTAGTAATAAGTGAAGCTAATGTTGTTTGTGGAGTTGTTTAATCAGATCTTGAGAGATGTAATGTATTTTATCTTCAGTTGATTTCATCCAAGGCTGTGGCTGGAAGTAGTTCTTGTGTTTCTCTTTCCTTCAGTGATTCTGCTTGTTAACAGCAGGTGTTCTTCACTAATACAAAATCATTATTCAATCACTTAATTATCTCATTACCTCCAACACTGATTAAGTGTTACATTAAACAGCCTGTAGTGTGCACACTAAGCAGTGTTCATTTCATCTGGGCAAATCCATGTGGGGCCTACATGGAAACTGGGTGCAAAACTGGCTGGGTCCCAGTTAGATAGCCCAGGTCAAACCCATTTGGGCCCCACATGGCTCTGCTGGCTGGGTAATTATGTTACATAGCCTACTTATTTTGTATGAAAACTAGCACATTAGTTACTTATGCATTTAACATGACCGTTGTCTCAATGCTGCGCGAGCCCTCTCTCATAAACACAAACGCGCGCGCGCACAGAGAGGTAAAATGAAAATTGCCGTGTTTGGTTTAAAATTTGTTCTTGCTTGTGTTATTTTTTTTGTCAGAAAAGATTTTTAATTATCCACCCGTGTTTTTAAGATTCTGTAAATGACGGACGCTTTAGTTAACACAACCCCTCGTTATATGACTAACTTCTTGATATTCTTGAATACTCGATGCGTTTGCTCTTATTGGTCCTTTCTATTCATTGTCAACTGTTTTCTATAAATATGTTTGTATTGGCTAACCTTTTATTCAGCGAATGTTTGTCTTGTTTATAATTCAAAGACAGCACGCTACAAATAGAAACCCTTTTTTCTGTGGGATTTAGTATCATATTTGGATATTGGAATAATAAATTAAGTATTTTAAATGAATCACATGTAAACTCAATGTTTACTATTTTCTAAGGGTTTCTTAATTGTAGACTAGTTTTCATTACAAAACCTGTATGAACGACTCAACTGTCAGGTTAGTTGTATGTAAATATAGCCTTCTTGAAATTGCAAACAAAAAATTTTGTCCATATTAAATATATGAATGTGATTTACTTGTGGTTTGTATAAACACACATTATGCAATGCAAGAATAATCATGAATTAAAAAAATGCTTTTGAGCAGGTGTAGTAAAATTTTTAATTGTGTCAAATAAAAAAAAACTAACAGTCAAAATTAGATTAAAGAAGATGGGTTTGTGTGCTTTGTGTATTGTATTATAAAAAATGTAAAAAATCCCCCCCCCCGTCCAGTCACACTGGTACTCGAAAAATTTTTCCAAGGTTGGCAGGTCTGGAACTATAAGAGGTAAGGCCCCAGTATACTTCAAACGAAATCAAAAAACAAACTGATGTGAGGTCATTTCGAACAAAATCAGGCCAAAACGAAGTTTGTTTTGTGTTCTTTTTGGAAGTTTGAAACGGTTTGCCAAAGCGAACTTTCAGGAAAAGTTTGCTTCAGCTGCAAAACACCTTCGTACTACCATTGGTCCGTGACGTTAACGTAACAGGAGGCGTGCGCCGAGGCTCCGCCTTCACTCGCATGGGACGCATCTCTGACTCATTTCGTGTGTTTGAGTTCGTTGAGGTTAGATCTCCGTGGGTGAAAACATGAACACTGGATAGCCGCTTTATAGTACAAAATGAAGTTGTGCTTGTAAAAAAAATGAGGGACTAACACTGTTTTTCATGTTTGATACGGTAAAGCTGCTTGATTTTAAGCAATCTATTGAATAAAGTGCTATGAAGACGTGACGTGACTGGAGTGCTTATTTGCAGAGCTCATGCTAACATTTCCATGCTGTTGTGATCAAACGCTTTTCTTATGCTTTCTATAATAAATGGTTGCTGTTTTCTCTTTTTTGTTTTGTTTATTTTGTTACTGAGAAGAAAGTGCACGGCACATATTTACATATTCATCTAACCGTCGCTCTCAGCAGTGTGGGCGGCGTCACATGTTCGTTTACAATATATCTCTTGTCATGCATTTCAAACTTCATTTTACCCCTAAACGATGAATGAAAAAGAACTTTGTTTGAAGTATACCGGGGCCTGGTAATTTAGGAAATATAATTTTTAATTCCGTTTATCTTATTTATTTTTTTGGTCAGTGTGTTTGTGTTTTCTTGTAGGTATGTGGTTTAATGTTCTCTCCTCTAATTCTCCATTTTCAGATGCGTGTGATCTCACACTGGATCCAAACACTGCAAACATTCATCTCATGCTGTCTGAGGACAACAGAAAGGCAACGCATGTGGATAAGGAACAGTCATACCCTGATTATCCATGCAGATTTGAGCACTATCCTCAGGTTTTGTGTAAAGAGAGTCTTACTGGACGCTGTTACTGGGAGGCTGAATGGAGCGGGGGGGAGGCTGATATATCAGTTGCATATAAAGGAATCAGCAGGAAAGGAAGGAGAAATGAATGTGTTTTTGGTTACAATGAAACATCCTGGAGGTTGGAGTGCACTGATGATCAATTCATATTCTGGCACAAGTTCAAGAGCACCATCTTACGTGTCCCTTCACCCTTATATAAGAGAGTTGGCGTCTATCTGGATGTGTCGGCCGGCACTCTGTCCTTCTACAGTGTCTCTGACACACACACACTCACACACTTACACACATTCAACACCACATTCACTGAACCCCTCTATGCTGGATTTAGCCTGTCTAAATGTTCAGTGTCTCTGTGTCAGATTTAATAGCCTCTAATGAGGAACATGTTTGCCACAAATACAGATTAGGTGGAAATAGGGCTGCACAATTAGTATATATATATATATTTATATATACACTACTGTTCAAAAGTTTGGGGTCAGTACGATTTTTTAATGTTTTAAAAGAAGTATCTTCTGCTCACCAAGCCTGCATTTATTTGATTAAAAATACAAACAAAAACAGTAATATTGTGAAATATTATTCCAATTTAAAACAGCTGTTTTCTTTGTCAATATACAGTAAAGTGTAATTTATTCCTGTGATCAAAGCTGAATTTTCAGCATCGTTACTCCATTGATAATAATAATGAATGTTATTATCATTATTATTATCCATTGATAATAATAATGAATGTTTATAATAATATAATAATAATAATGAATTGATAATAATAATTAATGTTTCTTGAGCATCAAATCATCATATCAGAATGATTTCTGAAGGATCATGTGACACTGAAGACTGGAGTAATGATGCTGAAAATTCAGCTTTGAACACATGAATAAATTACACTTTACTATATATTGACATAGAAAACAGCTGTTTTAAATTGGAATAATATTTCACAATATTACTGTTTTTGTTTGTATTTTTAATCAAATAAATGCAGGCTTGGTGAGCAGAAGATACTTCTTTTAAAACATTAAAAAATCTTACTGACCCCAAACTTTTGAACGGTAGTGTACATATGCATTTTAGTCATTGCTTTTAGTCAAACTGCAGTTACCTATATTAATTTTGGTAGCTATTTTATATTTATTATTTAGACAAAAATAGTTATTATAATTTTTCTCTTTAGACCAATTTAATTAAGCTTATGAGAAAGCTGAATCAATGTAACAGTCTGTATTGATATTGCACTCTTAGCAGAAGCACTTGCAATTCTATATCCCTTTTCTTTAGTTCAGTGGTTTTCAAAGTTTTTACAGTGTCGTACCCCCTGAGGGATTTAATCCTTCTGTGTACCCTGTCTTTTCCACTTAGACTGCAGTTACACATATTTGCCCCCCTAAATCGATTTTTTCAGTGCATTTTGTACCTTTATAAATACCTTTTATAAAGGCACAAATAAATAATGCTATAAATAAACAATAAAAAAGTTAAACAGAGAAAAATGCAATGATGGTACAAACAAAGTGATACTATTAAAGGGGTGGTTCGCTATTTTTTTTTTCTTGGCTTGATTGTGTTTATGGGACACAGTTTAACGTCTTAATGCTTTGTTTTAAAAAAACGTAGTATTTTCATATATTTTACCTTTATTCTACACCACTGTCTCCATTGTCATTTGAACAGCTTGTTTGACTTCCTGTTTCTATGCTACCACTCCATCCAAAATACTCAATGTGCTCAGATTAATTAGCAAGCCCAGTGTATTGTGATTTGCTGAAGAGTCCAATGCTCGTTGTACGGAAACACCACACCCCTCACCATTATGAGCAATAGCTGCATGCTTTCGGTGGAAATGTAAATAATGGCATCAATATTGCCATATCAATTCGAGCCCAAATCAGACCCAGATAGCAGTAATGAAGAGGGTCAAGCAGAACCTCTGCAAGCACAGCTTTTAAAGGATATTTCCTTTTGTACTTTTGTCAAAGTGTTTAGATATGCTGCCACTGCTGTTTGTTAGCTTTCAATATACAGTTTTATCCTGATTAAAGCTTTACTGTAGCCGAATACATGACTGAGTATAGCATTTTTGTAAAGGTATCGTTTAATTTATAGCATGAACAACTGTTTGTCTATGAACATAGAAGTTGTTGGTGTTTTTTGGTGTTTGATGAAGTATGCAATTAAATTTAGCTAACTGGATAGTGAAGCAAAAACGCTTTGGTCTTTGTTTACGTCCTTGATGCAACCAAAAATAGCAACATAATACATTTAAAAGACATGTACAAACAATAAAACATACTTACAGGTTGGGGCACATAAACAGCAGCTTCTGCTTTTAAAGTGGGAACTGCTTCATCTTTCAGTCAGGTGGTGGTAGGCTGTCTTTATAAGTGAGTCATTCATTCATTCATTCAGTAGCGATGCAAGCGGCTGTATTTATGAATGTGTCATTGAATCATTGACTCTCACAATTCATTCAGAGCCACAGATTCATTCATGAAACACTGCTGTGGGCAAGATTTCTGTGGCTTTCTTTGGAACTATTATTTCATTGCAAAATAGAGCAAGAATACTGGCAATACTGTTTTTAAAATGTACATTACTTAATATTACCCTTATGTTTATTTAACTGATGTATAAAGTCAGTGTCACATTTTAAATCATGTGGATATTCCGGAACATTGCATTGTATAGCCTAATATCAACATTAGAAGAACTCGCACAGGGCATGTTTTTGTATCAAAGAGAGTTTTAATCTTAAATCTCTATGCACAGAATGTCTGTATTTGTTCTACACACTAGTAAGTGCTAAATACCCACTTTTAAAAAGGAATATCGTCAAGAACATCACTAATGTAGCGCGATTTGCTAGCTTGTGTATGTATGCGCAAGCAGGACGGAATAGTCCAATAAATGGCAATACGCACAGTACTGAGCACAGTGTGCAGAGACGCGGAAAGTGAAGTATACCCGGGCCTTTATATGTTTTAATGAGGAATCCTTCTAATTACAAACTCTGATCAGATTTCTGAGTGAACGTGTTTAATGATAACATTTCTTTGTGTACTTTTACCTAACTAACCTTTCGCCTTAACTTATCTACTTTAATTTACAACTATATCTACAAATTACACACATTGATTTAACTGAGATAGAGTCTGTTGTGTCCTAAAGTTCCTTATGTATAACAGGGCATAACTCGGGAGCCAAGCTGATTTAAGGCTCCAGACTCCTGGCGCTAGGAAACCCCCGTAAGCTCAAAGTATGGAGCCAAACTGACCCTAAACTGGCCCAAATTTTGTCCACCCACCCAAACCAAGTTTTATTTGTACAATCAAATTCAAAACCTTTAGATATGGCAACACTGAAGATTTGTTGTGTGTGTGTGCATCACTAACCAACAGAGACAGGTCACTTTGTCACTAATGACTTAAAAAAAAACACTCATATGTAGTTAGTATTGCTCTAAATTTATCTCAAAATAGGAGATTCACAAATAAATAAAATACATTGTGTTTCAGGTTTAACAGCATCATACTTAGTAAAACAACCATTAATGAAAATAAAGCTTGAGAATTCAATATAACTGAATTCAATATAACAAAATTAAATAAAATAATATATTGTGGATATTTTATTTTATTCATGTACAACATTTCTGCTTCCTCTTTATCTCTCTCTGCAACTTCCTCTCCTATACTTAACACTGGAATACTCATAATATCTCTGTACTCCACTCATCATTTTAATCATCATCACAGGTTCAGCAGCACTGCTGTGGTCAGACATGTCTCAACCTATTTTGGGGACAAAATAGGTAGAGACATGAAGCGAGCTAAAGCTGTCAAAACCACCTTTCAGTGACATCCTCATTTGTAAAAACAGTATAAAAAATTAAGTAATGTGTTTTGTTTGTTTGTTTGTTTGTTTTTTTAATTACAGGAATTAGGCTATACTATTTATAAATTGTTTTATACAAAACAATAATGTACATGCAATGTCCCCATTTAGATAGTGAAGTAAATATGTGTTATTTATTTATTATTATGTGTTTAATAAATAATCAGTAAATGTGCTCTCCTCCAGACTCTTAGATGATGAAGGTGTTTACAAATGAGATTATGATATTGTCAGACACAAACCTCTTAAGCAGGACATGTTTTAAAGACACAAATATCAATACTGCACATTACACAGACAGAAGGGAAATTGGCAGCACAACAATACAAAGTAAAAGCTTTATTTGTATTTTTATTTTATTTTATTAGTTATTCAGGTGTATTCATTTTGAAACATCATGCAATTCAGAGTTTTTTTAAAATCTCATTCCAGCCTCTCAATGACACATACATATTAGTAAGATACAAATCACCCTCCACCCTGTATTTATTAACCTTATTATTTGCTCTTATTTACCACACGATATTTGATAATAAGGGCAAAACCCTACAATGTCGTCACACATCTGTTAACTTTCTAGCAATATTTGCACACTCTTATTCCACTTCCATTTTAATCTCTCCAGATTTATCTTCCTCTTTTTCATCTTCTTTTTTAAATTCATCATCTGGCAAGCTTTCAGTGAATTTCTCTGCTTCATCAAGGGAAGAGCAGTTTTCTCCATGTGAAAGGTTTATATTTGGATCCAGTTTGCAACAGCTGAGGCAAGCTTTAAGCTTTCTTTTAGGGAAGGTAAGGATATCATTGAGGTGAAAGGCGAGGCTAACCTGATCCCACACATAAAACTCATATGAATACATGGGCTTTGTCATTACTGTGTTTCCAGTGATTTCCAGTTGGTAGTTGTGGGTTTCACAAATAGCTTGTGCTCTCCAGATGATTTGATTTCCATCATAAGAAACCAATGGGCTGGATGTAAGCAGTGGATATTTACTGAACTTCTCATTATACTGAGGGCTGTGAACAAGAACAACATACTCAATCTCCTGCTTGAAAAGTTTGGTCTCGTATACCCTGAGAACCGGCTCTTCACCCTCACACATCTGCTTCTTGTAGGCCTCCATCAGTTCAGTCAGAAGAAGTGTGAAGCGAAAGTTGCCGTAGCGTGAGATTTCATTTTTGAATGCTGGGGATGTGGTGAATTTACTCAGGAATGGCTGCTGAGCTGCTCTTTGATTCATGCTCTGAAGATAACGCTCCTCAGCGGCTCTGATATCTGCTTCATTGATCTTCATTCTCCACCATGAAAATGAATTATAATCAAGACCCATGAATCCCTCTGAGTCCCAGATCTCTGGAAGTCCTGTCTTGTTAGTGACATGAGCCACTTCTGTGATGTGAAATTCAACAGGAGTTGGATAATCTGGGATGTATTTTGAAAGATAGTTGAAAATCTGTTCTTCTTTTATGTCATCTCTCAATTTCAGATCATTTATTGCAATTAATTTTCCTTTACAGACTAATTCTTTTGCTCATCGAGCATTTCTTCTTGCATTGAAGTTTGCCTGGGAAGATAAGTTAGTTGAGGTATGTTTCATTCTAGCCATATACATTAAATGAAAGTTTACTTCTGCAGTGCACAAATACATACTATAAATACTCTCTGGACAATAAACACTGATCAGTAATACAGGGGGCAAAAATGAAGGACAGTCAGTAACAATGGTAATAAAGTGTTGTGCGAAGGGCACTTGGCACTGTCATGCAGTACAGAAAAACATTTTGGTTAATCATTTACAAAGATTACACCCATTTTTGTATGTTTGTTATTTCTAACTAAAATGTTACTTTGAATTCTAAATATAAATGATGTCTAAACATTGTTCCTACAGTATCTTACAAATCAAGAGCATGTTCTACACATCCTATTTACTGACAACTGAAACTATTCTGTTGTGAATAACATCAGTAGTTTTCGCACATTATCAAAATGCAGCAATACTGTAAAATAATGACAGTTGTGTGCATTGAAACAATACAACATATTCCGCAGAATTTGGTTCTGTATCATTTTGATTGGTTGTCAAATGTAAAGAATTGCCTACTTACTGCGTTTGCCATTTTGTGAGGTTTATGTTTTCTTGTGAAGTGTGATGTTCTTCTGCTGGTTCTTGTGATGACTGTGAGATCCTCTGCTGGGTTTAACGGTTTCCCTCTGAGGACTGACACGCCTATGAGGGCTTTTTCTTTAGAAACGAAACTTCTCTTCTTTAGTTTATCTTACTTAATCACACAGGAAACGTCTTAGTTGTTAGTTTGAAACAAATAAATACAAAAATGATAAAGAGTAAATAAAGAAAAATGAATTAAAATCAAGCTCAATAAAATGCAAGGAACAGGCAGAATTTTCTACTAACTAAGCCAAAGAGAATCAGTTCATCTTAATCCGAATGCTTGTTTTTTCTATGCACATGTGAAATGATATTTATCCCTGGCAGCTTCTCCATAACTAACCAATACTTTTCTTGTGTACACACAAAAGATCATGGATGGTCTGTAACTGTGATTTCTTTGAATTGTATATGTCCGTGAGTCACTATTCACTTCCTTTATCTTCAGTCACCATATAGATGATGTGTATGAGTGAAGACACGCCTCTGTAACCCCTCCTGTTCGAACCACCCGCTGTCAGCGGACTCGTACCCAGGTACACACCGGCATGGTAGTGGAAAGGAGGCTAAATGCTAATGAATGAAGCCTATGATCTATGATTGTGATACATGTTTTATTTATTTATATTTGAAATATACCTGTAAATGGATTAAATATAATTCATTTATTCTTTTTTATAGCTTTTTGTAACTCAATGATCAGTTTTAACGATTCTCGGATTATAATTCTGTTGGACTGCAGATGAGAAATATTTGAGCAAATAGACATTGATAATCTAGATCATCTTTCAGTCTTCTGCTCTCTCTCTCTCTCTCTCTCTACACTGTGAGTAAAACAGCATGACTAAACATTCATCATCATTATTAGGCAAGGCAAGGCAATTTTATTTGTATAGCACATTTCATACACAGTGGTAATTCAAAGTGCTTTACATAAAAAAGAATAATAAAAATAGAACATAAGGAATAGAAATAACAGTATGCATTAAAAGTCAGAATAACATAAAAGATATAAAATACATTAAAAATGAAATAAAAACAGGAAAAGGAATTAAAAGAATAAAAAGATAATACGTATAAAATAAAGTGCAAACAGTTCGGACATAGCACAGTGCTCAATCAGCAAGTGCATAGATAAAAAGATGTGTTTTGAGTCTGGATTTGAATGTGGCTACTGTTGGAGCACACCTGATCTCTTCTGGAAGCTGGTTCCAGCTGCGGCTGGCGTAACAGCTAAAAGCAGACTCTCCTTGCTTTGAGTGAACCCTTGGTATTTCTAAATGACTTGATCCTGATGATCTGAGTGATCTGTTAGGTTTATATTCTATGAGCATATCTGCAATGTATTGAGGTCCTAGGCCATTGAGTGATTTATAAACAAGTAACAGTACTTTAAAATCAATTCTAAATGCAACTGGAAGCCAGTGCAAGGACCTGAGGACTGGTGTGATGTGTTCATGTTTTCGGGTTCTGCTCAGAATCCTGGCAGCAGCGTTCTGTACGAGTTGCAGCTGTCTTATGGTCTTTTTGGGAAGACCAGTGAGGAGCCCATTACAATAATCCACCCTGCTGGTGATGAAAGCATGAACAAGTTTCTCTAAGTCTTGACTGGAGACAAAGCATCTAATTCTTGCAATATGCTGATTTAGTTATTGTCTTTACATGGCTACTGAAACTCAGGTCTGACTCCAAAATCACACCAAGATTCCTGACTTGATTTTTAGTTGTTTGACCCCTAGAGTGAAGGTACATGTTCACTTTGAGAACTTCATCTTTGTTTCCAAATGCAATGATTTCAGTTTTGTCTTTGTTTAACTGAAGGAAGTTTAGACACATCCAATTTTTAATTTCATCAATGCATTGGCACAGGGAGTCAATGGGGCTGTAGTCGTTAGGTGATAGGGCTAGGTAAATCTGGGTGTCATCTGCATAGCTGTGATATGCAATTTGGTTCTTTCTCATTATTTGGCTCAGTAGCAGCATATATAGGTTGAACAGGAGGGGTGCGAGTATCGAACCTTGAGGGACTCCGCATGTCATGGATGTCCACTCAGACTTATGGTCACCGATACTCACATAATAACCTCTCCCTTCTAAGTATGACCTGAACCATTTAAGGACCATCCCAGAAAGCCCAACCCAGTTTTCGAGCCTGTCAAGAAGAATGTTGTGATCGACAGTGTCAAACGCAGCACTGAGGTCGAGTAGAACCAGCACTGATAATTTACCTGTATCTGTGTTAAGGCGAATATCATTTATTATCTTTATGAGTGCTGTCTCTGTGCTGTGATGCGGTCGGAAACCAGATTGAAAGTTGTCAAAGTATCCATTCAAGCTTAAGAACTTGTTCAGCTGATTGAAAACAACTTTTTCAATGATCTTGCCAATGAAAGGAAGATTTGAGATTGGCCTGTAGTTGCTCAATATGGTGTTATCCAGATTGCTCTTTTTCAGGAGGGGCCTAACAACTGCAGTTTTCAGGGATTTTGGAAAAGTCCCAGAGAGAAGTGAGGCATTTACCACTTCTAGGAGATCTGCTTCTAAACAGTTAAACACTCTTTTGAAAAAAAGATGTGGGAAGTGTGTCAAGGGCACAGGTTGATGTTTTAAGGTGCTGTACTGTTTCTTCCAGAATTTTACCATCAATTGCTTCAAAAACAGACATAATAGCTGCTTTCTGATGTTGTGATCTGATCTGTTTTACCCCAGTGCAACTCAAGGATGTGCTGATCGCCTTTCTGATATTATTAATTTTCTCAGAGAAGAAGGAAGCAAACTCACAGCATTTGCTGTCTGAGAGCATTTCACTGGGAATCTGACTTGGGGGGTTTGTTAGTCTCTCTACAGTAGCAAAAAGAGTGCGGGTGTTGTTTAAGTTTTTGTTTATAATATTTGAGAAGAAGGTCTGTCTAGCTTTGCCTAATTCCACATTGAAAGCATGAAGAATATCTTTATAGATGTTATAATGGATTTCGAGTTTTGTCTTTCGCCACATGCGCTCAGCTTTTCTGCATTTTCTTTTCATATTTTGCACTGCTGTTGAGTTTCTCCATGGTGTTTTTTGTCTGCCACTTTTCTTCCTGACTTTCACAGGAGCAATGTTATCAATAACATTCTGTACTTTTGAGTTAAAAGAATCAAGGAGAAAATCAACAGAGTCTGCAGATATGCTTGGTGTTAAAGATATAGCCTTCATAAACAGTGCACTAGTATTCTCATTTAAGGATCGCTTTTTGACAGAGATAGATCTAGCTTCAACAGTCGGAGAGATCAATAAATCAAAGAAAATACAGAAATGATCAGATAGCGCTACATCCTTAATGACAATGGATGAGACGTTTAGACCCTTACTAATAATTAAATCTAGAGTGTGTCCACGATTGTGTGTAGGTCCATGTACGTGTTGAGTCAGATCAAAAGTATTCAAAACAGTTATGATCTCTTTTGCCATATTGGATTCTGCATTTTCTATATGGATGTTAAAGTCCCCAGTAATAGCAAAACAGTCAAACTCAGAGGAAATTGCTGATAACAGTTCTGTAAAGTCCTCCACAAAGGCTGGAGAGTATTTTGGAGGCCTGTAGATAACTATAAGTAGAATGCGAGGAGCACCTTTTAACACAATACCCAAGTATTCGAAAGACAAGTAATCACCAAATGACACTTGCTTGCATTGATAGACATCTTTAAATAGAGCAGCAACACCTCCACCTCTCCTAACAGCTCTGCAGACACTCATAAATGTAAAGTTAGGAGGGACTGTTTCATTCAGGATTGTTGAACTGCAACTGTCTCCAAGCCATGTTTCATTTAGAAGAATAAAATCTAGGTTGTTTGTGGTTATTAAGTCATTGACTAGAAGTGATTTATTTTTAAGTGAGCGGATGTTTAAAAGTGCTAACTTAACAGTCTTACTTTTTGTATCTACAGTAATCTTAGTTTGACGTGTAATAGGCAGCAGATTAAATGGGTTTGCCAAACGGTTTGAGAAGGCCTTAGGCTTTCTATCACGTAATAAAACAGAAATAGAGAAAGCTACAGGCACACTGGGTTCCCACTCGTTCTGTAAACATTTGATTAAGTCACTGTTATCATAGCGGGGACCCGACACACATCACTGAGAGCTGTTATCGGTTGTTTTTGGTTCACCTAGAACAGACGGAGGAGGTTGAGGGCCCTGGCGTTGTGGCAGGGGCCGAAGAGCTCTCGCAGGAGGAGGGGGAGGGCGAGCTGGGCCCACAGGTTTTGGTGGTTTCGGGGCTTGACGCTTTTTTGTTGATATCTGGGGGCTCGCAGCAAAAGAGTGCGAGAGTTTGGTTCCAGCATACACCAGTTCCTCCATTTTCTCTGAGAAGCACAGAAGAGGGGAAGCTGGAGAAAGGGATAACGTGTCCGGTGAAAGGGGCTGTTGCTCTGGTGTTACCGGAGGCTGTAATATGTTGTCCTGGTTTCCCTGGCTGTTTTCCCGAAAGTTGTCCTTGGTTGCTGAATCTTGGAGCAGTTCTAACACGTCACTGTCTCTCGGTGAGCTCTGTGGGCAGGGCTCAGTCAGGATTGTGTGCGTGAGCAGTGGTTGTTGTGGCTGCGTGGTGTTATCATTGACCTTATGGGATGTGTCAGCCGCATGTCCATTCAGGTGCTGAAATGAAGTCCTGTGGTCAGTTGTACTCTGTCCAGGTGTGTTTGTGCCATTCAGATTGTCACACACTGCTGAAGGATGATGGAGGGAGAAGTAGATATTGTCCTTTAGCACTCTTGAGCCCAGTTTGTTTGGGTGCAGGCCATCATGAGTGAACAGTCGTCTCTGACTCCAGAACAGATTGAAGTTATCAATGAAATTCAGTCCTTTTAAGTTGCAGGTTTTTTGCAGCCATGTGTTAAGACCAAGCAACCGTGTAAATCTATTTGTTCCTCTTGCTGGGAGTGGTCCACTGATGAATGACTGAACTTTTAGTCTTTTAAGCATTTCAAAAAGTTCATTGAAATCCCTCTTAAGGAGTTCTGACTGCTCCTTCCAAATATCATTCTTCCCCACATGAATGATTAGTCGATTTGCAGTCTTATATTTCATCAGAATGCTCTTAAGTTCCCTGTTTACATCAGAAACTGTTGCTTGTGGAAGGCAGCATGTAGTTGTATCCCTTCTGCTAATGTTTCTGATAATAGAGTCACCCACTATCAGAGTCCTGGGCTCGGCTGCTCTCTGAGCTGAGTTGTATTAATACAACAACACTCAAAAACACTAATACAATAATGTTGGGAAGACAGTTGTTACAGTCTTTTTGAGCTTATTAGTCCTCTGTTCTTTATGAAATATGACTGTTGTTGCCGTCATTGTGATTTAAACTATATAGTAAAATGTGTGTATAAACATATTGAAGTCACATGACCAGCTGAATACCGTCAGATTCTCAATATATGCTGCACTTTCACCTAATTTGAAAATCACAATAGATTTTTTATATTTTTTAGTATTATTTTAGCATAATATTTAATTAAGTGTGCTTGCTTTGTTGAATGCATTTTATTTTGGCATATTGTTTCATTTTAGCATGGCTCAGTTTTGTAAAATGCTGTTTCCTTCTTATATTTTAACAAATTTTGCATGTTATTTACTTTCTGTAAGCCTCTGTTATCAGGAATACAGAATCTCTAGTTTGGATTCATGTATTTTATACAGTTTTTGGAACAATTATTTGATTGCTCAAGACATCCTGCATCTGCATCCTTGTTCTTCCTTCTTTCCAGAGTCTAACTGGCTTTTTAAAGGCTTGATAAACTCTTCTATCAGTGCATGAATCTTTTATATTTTACTTAACCTTTTAGATTACTTATAGATTCATTAATCACAAGATGTCTGTGAAGCAGAGAAACTCGTACACAAAATAAAGGAAAGATCACCACATTTATTACAGTATAAGAGATAATAAACCATTGCCCCACAATAGTTTTTTCTGACGAAAAACAGGATTTTTTTTCGCAAATAACTCACAAATAATTTCCCAGTAATAACACAAGAAAGATGTAGCTGAATTCCTGCTTCCTAAAAAAAGGTCAAAGGTTATATATAGAAAGACTATATAAAAATGAATCCCTAAAATAGTGTAAACTGCCAAAATCTCTCTCAAGATCAGTAACAGATCTCTACTCTACACACAACTAAAGGAGTGATGTGATATTAAATGATCCATCAGTTACCTGTATTTATTGTTTTAGCACAACCCTTCACCATCCTCCATAGTTAATCACTAATTAGTGTCTATCTGACTTCAACACCACATTGTGTGAATAATAATAGCAAGTAAATAGAATGTAAATCTGATATTATGGCCAAATATTCTACCGTATTTGTGAAGAACTAAAACATCCCATTACACTTTAAGTCTATTCGAGGTCAACTCCAGTTCAAAAGTCCCTCCACTTTAGTTTAGCAACTCTGTTACTTTGATTTAGATACTTTTATTAATTTTACTTGATCATCGATGATTTTTATATCGCACCACTTTTTGTCCTCTGTTATGTCATCTCTGTCATTAGGTTTATTCAGAAAATAAGCTCATATGGACACATGTGGCTTCAGTAGCAATCATAAGAGTTCAAATTTGAGTGTTCTCTATCAGCAACATTTTTGGTAATCATAACCCCTAAATACTACACTCATTTTTCACTGGAAAGCCCTCTGTATTTTCTAAGTCACAGTTATAAATAGCCATTAATTCACGTTTTTTAAAGTTTAGGGTCAGACCTGATGCCTTTGAGAAGACAGAAATGTTATCAACTAATGGAAGCACCTCTTTATTTTTAAGAAATGAAAGAGTATCGTTATTTTGATAATATATGCCAAAGCTTGCCTATTTTTCCCCCAGAAATTTATTTCTCATTTATTCAAATTGTGTAAGTAAAATGACACTTCTATATAGACTAATTATTTTCATTTTTTTTTCATAAATCACTAACACTTTCCCCAAAGTCACAGATAAGAGCTGATACATATTCAGAAAGGTTAAACGATTAACAGAAAAAAAGAAAGATACATTCCAGATAAACTGTTTTCTCTAAAACTGTGTAACACCCAAAATTACTCATAGGAAACATAATCAAATCTCTGCACACATAAGAAAATAAATCATATAATATGAACTGATTAATCAATCATCAAACAAACCTGTCATAGCATAACTCTTAAACACCCTCTACCGTTAACCATTAACTATATCCAAAATCCAACAACACTAAATACAGCTGCTCAGACAATAATATCAATCAGCCATTCTGCCCAAATATCCTACTGTATATATAAAGAACTAAAATATTTTTATTTTCATTGTTTTTTGTCATCAGCATCTCTATAATAAGGTCTATTCACAAAATAAGCTCACATAGACACACGAGCCATGAATTCAGCAGTGGAGTAGTGGAGGTTGTCAATCCATTTTAACCAAATTAATTATGATATGCCAAGTAATGAATCATTTATTCACCCTCATGTCATTCCAACCCCAAATGACTTTAGATTTTGTCCTGATTTACCTTTCCTACTGAATTGGACTGGAAAACCTCGGCAAAGTAAATCATTGATTGTGTTGTTAAAGTTATTTATTATTAACTTAATTATATTAAGATAATGCTTGAAATTGACAGCCCTACTTCAAATATTAAAATAGGTCAGACTTTACTCTGTCACACGTTTAAGAGACTGAGCAGGGTTTGTGGCGCCCCATTCTGCAGGATTGGAATAATCCTTCTTCTCCAGTTGGTAACGGGGCTCGTTGTAGTCACGACCCTCATAGAGCTTCCAGATGCCTTTGTTGACCTTGCAAGAGCGGACCACATCTATACCACAGCGGTCCAAAGAAGGACAGTCCCCTGTGATAACGCACTCGTTGCCTCCAAAATCATCTTTATCGTAGACCTTAATCTCAGGCTTTAAGGAGAGAGAAAAGATCAGACAAGGCAATCAAATCTCTGCACACAAACATCCAAAGAAATCATAAAACGTTGTGTCTAAACAGCTCATTAACAGCAGGAGTTTGTTAAAATGACATAAAAGTTATTATAGATAAATGAAGTGTGTACTGTTTTTTTTTTTTTTTCTTTTTTACATGATTCCCAATTATTTAGGCTATATTCATGATTTATAGTACGCTATTTGTACAGGCTTTAATTCAGGCATTTTAATTCATTGTTGTAATTAGCAATTCATTTAATTGTACCTCTGAAGCAGATCTGTTACATGATAGCATTAATTAAAGTTGCTTAAGGGTCAAGATCAAGTTATCTTCATCTCATGTGCTGCATGAAGCCACTCCTATAATCACTGTCATGGTTAAATTAATGCACAAGACTAACTGTACATCATGTGTGTAAGACTCCAGTGAAATCATTAGGTAATTATTCCCTCACAAAAAAATAAAAATAAAATAAAAAATAAAAATATCCCTCAGTGAGTAAAACTGGTGGTGTCTATATTATGATAGACTACACAACATTATAATAATATTTACACATTTATTTTTAAATCATTATTATTGTCCCTGGTTCACTCTTGTTAAGAAAGACTCAGCTGACAGAATTCTGTTATAAGAACGTTCTCTAAATATTCAGTGTTGGTTTTGGGAACATTAAAATCATCCAGTTTTCTTGACGTTACAGGAACGTTTTTATAAGGTATAACGTTCTGTTGATCTGCTTTATCAATACAGAATTGTTTTCTGAAAACACGATTGCTGATAAAGAAGCAACTCAACAAATGTCAAGGGTCAAGAGCTCAACTAAAGCAAACACTGATCTCCATGATGGTGACCTCAAACCAAACATCTGAACTTCTGTTAATTCTCAGTAAGAGCTTCTGTAGACGTGTGACAGAAATAAATTCAGTCTGGTTAGTAATAAGTGAAGCTGGTAATGCTGTTTGTGGAGTTGTTGAATCAGATCTTCAGAGATTTAATGTCTTTTATCTTCAGTTCATCTAAGGCTGTGGCTGATGAAAGTTGTAGTTTGTGTTCTTATTTCTCTTTCTTTCAGTGTTTGTTCACAGCAGGTGTTTGAATGATTGAAAGAATGTTTCAGGAACATCATACTAACCTTTAAATAACGTTCTACTAACATTAAGGAAACTGAACATTTTCATGTTCTTGGAATGTTACAAATCAACGTTCCTACAATGTTGAATTTTAGATCAAAATTAAGTTGAAAGAACGTTTGAGGAACATTATACCTTATAAAAACGTTCCTATAACGTCAAGAAAACTGGACGTTTTTTAAGTTCCCAGAAACAACACTAAAAGAATAGTTGCGTCTCAAATGACGCACTATACACTATGCACTTATACACTATGTACTTGTGCACCATGCACTCATCCATGTAGTGCGTGAATTGTATAAGGTTATTTTGTCATTTAACAACTGAGACCGATACTCCCTCCCCATCCACTACATAATTAAAGCTGCGACAGTTGAGTGCACAAAGTGTCCAACATTCCACACTTAGTTTTTTCCATTAATTTAGTGCATCATCCGGGTATTTAAAGTGTACTTTTTCTTTTTGGAATTTTCAGTGTGAACGCACTACTGCACTATTTATACTTAAAAACGTCATAGAATAGTGCATAAGTACGCCAATTGGGACGCACCTAATGTTCTTATAACAAAATCCTATAGAATATATTAGCTGGAGTAGCAGTGGCTGGGACAGACTTTAACCCTCTACCGCACACATTATGACCTATAGAAAAAAAATATTTGACTCTTTTTCTTTTCTTAGAATGGCTTAACTTGAAGTGCTGTTAAAAAAAAAAAAAAAAAAAAAAAGGGAAAAAAATATAATTTTAAGGTACTTTATGATATGTTGCCATATGGCAACAACATACAATAGTGGAAATAACTTAGAATAAGTGTAAGTGTATATAGTTAATATTTTTCCTCAGAAATGTTGTTTGTATTGAATAAATTGGTGCTATTATAAGCTTTAGCAGTAAATATAAACAACACCTTATACTTATTTTCCAACATCTTGTGCTTTTATTTATGGAATTTATTATTTTGCTGAATAATGCTTTATATTCTTTGAATTTCATTATGTTTTTCGTGAATATTATTTAAATTGCAAATGTAGACGGTTAAAAACAAATATAATACTGTTCATCATGTATCATAAAACACTGACATAAAACCAAAAACATTGCAGTTCATGAAAATTCAACATTACGCAATCTTATGAGAGGAAGGTTATGAACATGAACCCCCCATAATCCTTGAAACTTCACCTTTTTTCTTTACGAAACTTCAAAAAGCATTTTTTTTTCAAAGGTGAGACACATGTACACATCACATTTGGTGCACTTCACCCTAACAATACACTTAGAGCCACTGGCACCTGCCTTTTTGAGACACAATGGTAGGCCAGTGATAGATCTGGGCCAGTATACTGGCTGTGATGGCAGATCTCCGATGTTGATTTAATCCATAATACAAATGTCATGGCAGTCCTTAACATATGACTAATCAACATTATATCACTAGCATTAATGTTGTTATTGTTATAGCTTAACAGACTGCAGCTAACTTTTGCTAGCTATCTAACCTATTATAATACAGGTCCTTCTCAAAAAATTAGCATATTGTGATAAAGTTCATTATTTTCCATAATGTAATGATAAAAATTAAACTTTCATATATTTTAGATTCATTGCACACCAACTGAAATATTTCAGGTCTTTTATTGTTTTAATACTCAAAAATCTCAAAAAATTAGCATATCATGAAAAGGTTCTCTAAACGAGCTATTAACCTAATCATCTGAATCAACTAATTAACTCTAAACACCTGCAAAAGATTCCTGAGGCTTTTAAAAACTCCCAGCCTGGTTCATTACTCAAAACCGCAATCATGGGTAAGACTGCCGACCAGAAGGCCATCATTGACACCCTCAAGCGAGAGGGTAAGACACAGAAAGAAATTTCTGAACGAATAGGCTGTTCCCAGAGTGCTGTATCAAGGCACCTCAGTGGGAAGTCTGTGGGAAGGAAAAAGTGTGGAAAAAAACGCTGCACAACGAGAAGAGGTGACCGGACCCTGAGGAAGATTGTGGAGAAGGACCGATTCCAGACCTTGGGGGACCTGCGGAAGCAGTGGACTGAGTCTGGAGTACAAACATCCAGAGCCACCGTGCACAGGCGTGTGCAGGAAATGGGCTACAGGTGCCGCATTCCCCAGGTCAAGCCACTTTTGAACCAGAAACAGCGGCAGAAGCGCCTGACCTGGGCTACAGAGAAGCAGCACTGGACTGTTGCTCAGTTTTGCATGTCATTCGGAAATCAAGGTGCCAGAGTCTGGAGGAAGACTGGGGAGAAGGAAATGCCAAAATGCCTGAAGTCCAGTGTCAAGTACCCACAGTCAGTGATGGTCTGGGGTGCCATGTCAGCTGCTGGTGTTGGTCCACTGTGTTTTATCAAGGGCAGGGTCAATGCAGCTAGCTATCAGGAGATTTTGGAGCACTTCATGCTTCCATCTGCTGAAAAGTTTTATGGAGATGAAGATTTCGTTTTTCAGCACGACCTGGCACCTGCTCACAGTGCCAAAACCACTGGTAAATGGTTTACTGACCATGGTATTACTGTGCTCAATTGGCCTGCCAACTCTCCTGACCTGAACCCCATAGAGAATCTGTGGGATATTGTGAAGAGAAAGTTGAGAGACGCAAGACCCAACACTCTGGATGAGCTTAAGGCCGCTATCGAAGCATCCTGGGCCTCCATAACACCTCAGCAGTGCCACAGGCTGATTGCCTCCATGCCACGCCGCATTGAAGCAGTCATTTCTGCAAAAGGATTCCCGACCAAGTATTGAGTGCATAACTGAACATAATTATTTGAAGGTTGACTTTTTTTGTATTAAAAACACTTTTCTTTTATTGGTCGGATGAAATATGCTAATTTTTTGAGATTTTTTCATGAGCTGTATGCCAAAATCATCAGTATTAAAACAATAAAAGACCTGAAATATTTCAGTTGGTGTGCAATGAATCTAAAATATATGAAAGTTTAATTTTTATCATTACATTATGGAAAATAATGAACTTTTATCACAATATGCTAATTTTTTGAGAAGGACCTGTAATGTCATGGCTACACTGCGCAATAATGGAATATGTCAACACAGAAATTTTATCAATTTACCAAAAACTAATTTCATAAAAACTTTTTTGAGTGGTGAATATGTCATCATACCTTACCTGAGATGATGTTAACAATTTTTTTTGTGAATGTGACATGGGTGGGTCCTTGTTTGTTACTGACATTTTAGTTTGCTTTCAGCAACTACTGACAAGAGACGGCAGTCAGAAATCGCGCCACAGAAAAAAAATGCATGTCATGTGACTTAACCAAAGCAAATCATTGGCTAAACTAAGGTCTTCTCTTACCAACAAAAGGAAATGAACACAAAGTGTATGTTGCCATATGGAAACACCATACGGTAGAGGATTAAGCATCACCTCTGCTTAAAAAGATGCCATCTAATCCCATTTGAAATTAAGCTGCTCCTGAGCAGGTTTGAGCTTACGGACCCGTTGCTATGACAGCAAGTCCAGAATGACCAATCAATCAAATAATCAATCAAATCCAGCTAACTGAGTTAGCAACATATGAAGAACGAACCCCAGGTGTCATCACTAAAGGCCAAGCATCATTTTTAATGTGAAAATAATTCACTTAATTAACGGCATGAACAATTGACACATTTCACACTACGAAGAGTTCACTGCTTCAGTGTTTTTAACACCTGTGGCTGAGACTCCTATAGACACCAGGGTATACATACCTCGACTATTTACATGCTTATTATGGAGTGTTTGTGTGTGTGTGTGTGTGTGTGTGTGTGTGTGAGTGTGTGAATGACTTGAACACTGTGTATGTGTGTGGACATTCTGCTGGAATGATGAATAAACCATAAACACACACCTTGCCACGGCGCCACCATTTGAAGCACTCCTTAGCATCCCTCTCCTCCTCCTCAGAGTTTTTTGTGCAGTAAACCCTACCAACATATTCAGTGAACTCCTCTGGCAGCAGACTGGATACCTGCAGATACAAGTGAAATAATATGTTCATGATTATAGATCTGGGAAACTTAAACTTCACTTAAAGTTTGATCTTTAAAGTAACAAGTGGTGTTGAGCTGTTTTATAACCATCTAAATACTTCTTAATAATACCACATTCACCCTATGAAAAAAAGTACAAGATGATAATTTAGTGCTTAAACAATGGCTTGAACAAAATCTAACCAAACACTGATCTCGACTTAATGCATTTTAAGAGACAGGAACAGAACCACCAACATATCTATAAATATGTTGGTTGTTCTGTTCCTGTCTCCATGTTTCTCTGAGTGTTTTGTAAAGTATTTCTGAGTTTGTTTAATAAAGAAGCTGCTGCACTAAGATCCTGATGTCTCTCCTTCGTGCTGCAACCAGCAACTCTGACAGGAGCGATATGATGATAATTTAGTGCTTGGGCAATCGCTTGATTACCTGCTGTCAATAGTTTATTACTGTGAATGTGTGATGTATAGTAGCCTGTCAAAACAGGTACATTTATAAAGTGATACTCTGTATAATTACATATTTTTTCTTGAAACTACAGACTGAATAAGACAACATGACTTTATTTTTTACATAATCTAATGATAAATTGTACGTGTAATTCAAACTGGAGAAAAAATCAGAAATGCTAAATTACTTTAGTAGCAAAGTGGTAAGTGCACCTCGTATTTCTTAATCTTGAAGGCTTCGGTGGGGTTACTCTTCCTGTAGAAATAGACCTTGTCGATGGGGTTTTTACCCGTGCTGAAAGTACAATCCAGCCGAATCACCTGTGTGAAAGATTTATAATATTAAAGCCACATAAATGTGTTGAAATAAAGCATAAAAGTCCAAGTGGAAAGCCAGTTTTGAACATAACATACATCAATGATGAAATCCTTCTTATCCAAGAACACAGTTGGGTGTTTGTTCCATTCTTCCACTGCTTTATTCCAGTTTTCCTGTAGTATTGATGATTAAAATCAAACAAATGAGAAGGATTTGTCCACATGAGATGCACATGATAACCCTTAACAATAAACAATAGCCATAAATGATTCTTATTTACTAAATGTTTAAAATTTAATCATTTCTTTACTTGTAAGTGCACATTTCCATTGATTGTAAAGTGTGACGTTATGAAATGACAGATATGATGCAAGGCATGATTTGTCATATGTTAATGGAGATGATGAAGTGATATAAAAACTTTACTGCAGTGAAGACCTGAACTACTTTAGCCATTGTCTGATTTGATCAGAAGACTGCAACTGGTAAACTGGAAGAGTCATTTAAGGGAACAGCACAATAATGTAATAAATTGTATTTGCCCATTATGAAATTATAATTCTTAACAGGTGAGTTACGTTTCGAAGGTAAAACTGTGTTTTGTAATCTAAGATCCAGTGCTAAATTAAGTTCTAATGATTACATTAATGCCACTGGTTTGTGGTCAACAATCTATAAATGAATTGCACAATGTCATTCATTGATACATCATGTTTTCCTCAGCTCTCTTTTACCTGGAAGATCTGTTTGTCTTTGAATTCAGCTTTTGTTATTCTGGTCTCTCCCACACACTTTGGCAGGCGTCTGTTCACAACATCCTCCAGTTTCATCCTGGCATCTTTCAGCTCTTCATCAGTGGAGTACAAGATCTCCTCAAAGATGTGGTCTGATGGACGGAGAACATTTTTGATTTAACTTTATTCTTTGTCTGTTAATAAAGATGGCTTTAAAAGTTTTCACTGGTCAAATGAAATCAACAGAGTAGAAATCATAATATGGTCAAGATGCTTTGAACAATCTTTATTTGATTCATCTGAACCCTGTTTATGTTTGTGTATTTCCAGAATATTTTAAGTTAAACAAACTAACAAGCTAAAAAAGGCAGGTTGCTGAGAGGCTCAAAATTCATGCGGCTACCCTTAAAAGTGCCACCTAGCTGTCCATCCTACCTGTCAGTTTGGACAATTTTGCAACCCTTTCCTTGTTGGATGCCATCTTACGCTTTCGTGATCCACCTCGTGAGCTTGAAGGGCCTTCAGTAAACGGTGAGATGTTGGTGAGCTTGCCTTCAGCTGCCTTGAGGGCTTCTGTGATTCTAATGAACACATCAAAAATACATGAACCAATAAATAACTAAACAACACAAGGTCATTTAGGAGAACTGAGTAAAAACACTAAACCACACTTTATTTCGATGATGTTGACGATCTTGTGCTGGTAGGCCTGACTGTAGAGAGTGTACTGGGTTTTAAACATGTCATAAACACTATCTGCCACCTGTGAGAGAAACAAGAGCACAGACTGACTCACAAACACTGGAAAATATAATTCACTCAATACTGAATGAATAGCCTGGCAGTATGTGGATCTTTCTATTGTTCTATCAGTGATTGACATCTTATTCTAGAAATGTCTTTTTCATTACTTAACCACATTGTAATGGAGGATGAATATGTATTTATTATATTTAAACTGAAGTGAAATGTTTTAAAATACAATTACAAAATCAGCAATGATTGATCACTTAAAGATCTTTAATGGGTTATATAATGCATTATCATAACTAAAGTCAACATTTTGTAGTTGTATATTATGGAAGCCCATTTCCGCCACTAAAAAAATAAAAATAAAAGATTAATTGCGATTTTTTATCTCAGAATTCTGACTTTTTAACTCGCAATTGCGAGAAACAAAGTCAGAATTCTGAGTTATAAAGTCAGAATTGTGAGATATAAAGTCAGAATTGTGTGATATAAAGTCAGAATTGTGAGATATAAAGTCAGAATTGTGTGATATAAAGTCAGAATTGTGAGATATAAAGTCAGAATTGTGTGATATAAAGTCAGAATTGTGAGATATAAAGTCAGAATTGTGAGATATAAAGTCAGAATTGTGTGATATAAAGTCAGAATTGTGAGATATAAAGTCGCAATTGCGTGATATAAAGTCAGAATTGCGAGATATAAATTCAGAATTGTGTGATATAAAGTCAGAATTGCGTGATATAAAGTCAGAATTGCGAGATATAAATTCAGAATTGTGTGATATAAAGTCAGAATTGCGTGATATAAAGTCAGAATTGCGAGATATAAATTCAGAATTGTGTGATATAAATTCAGAATTGTGTGATATAAAGTCAGAATTGCGTGATATAAAGTCAGAATTGCGAGATATAAATTCAGAATTGTGTGATATAAAGTCAGAATTGTGAGATATAAAGTCGCAATTGCGTGATATAAAGTCAGAATTGCGAGATATAAAGTCAGAATTGTGAGATATAAAGTCAGAATTGTGTGATATAAAGTCAGAATTGTGAGATATAAAGTCAGAATTGTGAGATATAAAGTCAGTATTGTGAGATATAAAGTCAGAATTGTGAGATATAAAGTCAGAATTGTGAGATATAAAGTCAGAATTGTGTGATATAAATTCAGAATTGTGTGATATAAAGTCAGAATTGTGAGATATAAAGTCGCAATTGCGTGATATAAAGTCAGAATTGCGAGATATAAATTCAGAATTGTGTGATATAAAGTCAGAATTGTGAGATATAAAGTCGCAATTGCGTGATATAAAGTCAGAATTGCGAGATATAAAGTCAGAATTGTGAGATATAAAGTCAGAATTGTGTGATATAAAGTCAGAATTGTGAGATATAAAGTCAGAATTGTGTGATATAAAGTCAGAATTGTGAGATATAAAGTCGCAATTGCGTGATATAAAGTCAGAATTGTGAGATATAAATTCAGAATTGTGTGATATAAAGTCAGAATTGTGAGATATAAAGTCGCAATTGCGTGATATAAAGTCAGAATTGCGAGATATAAAGTCAGAATTGTGAGATATAAAGTCAGAATTGTGTGATATAAAGTCAGAATTGTGAGATATAAAGTCAGAATTGTGTGATATAAAGTCAGAATTGTGAGATATAAAGTCGCAATTGCGTGATATAAAGTCAGAATTGTGAGATATAAAGTCAGAATTGTGTGATATAAAGTCAGAATTGTGAGATATAAAGTCAGAATTGTGTGATATAAAGTCAGAATTGTGTGATATAAAGTCAGAATTGTGAGATATAAATTCAGAATTGTGTGATATAAAGTCGCAATTGCGTGATATAAAGTCAGAATTGTGAGATATAAAGTCAGAATTGTGTGATATAAAGTCAGAATTGTGAGATATAAAGTCAGAATTGTGTGATATAAAGTCAGAATTGTGAGATATAAAGTCAGAATTGTGAGATATAAAGTCAGAATTGTGAGATATAAAGTCAGAATTGTGTGATATAAAGTCAGAATTGTGTGATATAAAGTCAGAATTGTGAGATATAAAGTCAGAATTGTGTGATATAAAGTCAGAATTGTGAGATATAAAGTCAGAATTGTGAGATATAAAGTCAGAATTGTGTGATATAAAGTCAGAATTGTGAGATATAAATTCAGAATTGCGAGATATAAAGTCGCAATTGCGTGATATAAAGTCAGAATTGTGAGATATAAAGTCAGAATTGCGTGATATAAAGTCAGAATTGTGAGATATAAAGTCAGAATTGTGTGATATAAAGTCAGAATTGTGAGATATAAATTCAGAATTGTGTGATATAAAGTCAGAATTGTGAGATATAAAGTCAGAATTGTGTGATATAAAGTCAGAATTGTGTGATATAAAGTCAGAATTGTGAGTTATAAAGTCAGAATTGTGAGATATAAAGTCAGAATTGTGAGATATAAATTCAGAATTGTGTGATATAAAGTCAGAATTGTGTGATATAAAGTCAGAATTGTGAGATATAAAGTCAGAATTGTGTGATATAAAGTCAGAATTGTGTGATATAAAGTCAGAATTGTGAGATATAAATTCAGAATTGTGTGATATAAAGTCAGAATTGTGAGATATAAAGTCAGAATTGTGTGATATAAAGTCAGAATTGTGAGTTATAAAGTCAGAATTGTGTGATATAAAGTCAGAATTGTGAGATATAAAGTCAGAATTGTGTGATATAAAGTCAGAATTGTGAGATATAAAGTCAGAATTGTGAGATATAAAGTCAGAATTGTGTGATATAAATTCAGAATTGTGTGATATAAAGTCAGAATTGTGAGATATAAAGTCGCAATTGCGTGATATAAAGTCAGAATTGTGAGATATAAAGTCGCAATTGCGTGATATAAAGTCAGAATTGTGAGATATAAATTCAGAATTGTGTGATATAAAGTCAGAATTGTGAGATATAAAGTCGCAATTGCGTGATATAAAGTCAGAATTGCGAGATATAAAGTCAGAATTGTGAGATATAAAGTCAGAATTGTGTGATATAAAGTCAGAATTGTGAGATATAAAGTCAGAATTGTGTGATATAAAGTCAGAATTGTGAGATATAAAGTCGCAATTGCGTGATATAAAGTCAGAATTGTGAGATATAAAGTCAGAATTGTGTGATATAAAGTCAGAATTGTGAGATATAAAGTCAGAATTGTGTGATATAAAGTCAGAATTGTGTGATATAAAGTCAGAATTGTGAGATATAAATTCAGAATTGTGTGATATAAAGTCGCAATTGCGTGATATAAAGTCAGAATTGTGAGATATAAAGTCAGAATTGTGTGATATAAAGTCAGAATTGTGAGATATAAAGTCAGAATTGTGTGATATAAAGTCAGAATTGTGAGATATAAAGTCAGAATTGTGAGATATAAAGTCAGAATTGTGAGATATAAAGTCAGAATTGTGTGATATAAAGTCAGAATTGTGTGATATAAAGTCAGAATTGTGAGATATAAAGTCAGAATTGTGTGATATAAAGTCAGAATTGTGAGATATAAAGTCAGAATTGTGAGATATAAAGTCAGAATTGTGTGATATAAAGTCAGAATTGTGAGATATAAATTCAGAATTGTGAGATATAAAGTCGCAATTGCGTGATATAAAGTCAGAATTGTGAGATATAAAGTCAGAATTGCGTGATATAAAGTCAGAATTGTGAGATATAAAGTCAGAATTGTGTGATATAAAGTCAGAATTGTGAGATATAAATTCAGAATTGTGTGATATAAAGTCAGAATTGTGAGATATAAAGTCAGAATTGTGTGATATAAAGTCAGAATTGTGAGATATAAAGTCAGAATTGTGAGATATAAAGTCAGAATTGTGAGTTATAAAGTCAGAATTGTGAGATATAAAGTCAGAATTGTGAGATATAAATTCAGAATTGTGTGATATAAAGTCAGAATTGTGTGATATAAAGTCAGAATTGTGAGATATAAAGTCAGAATTGTGTGATATAAAGTCAGAATTGTGTGATATAAAGTCAGAATTGTGAGATATAAATTCAGAATTGTGTGATATAAAGTCAGAATTGTGAGATATAAAGTCAGAATTGTGTGATATAAAGTCAGAATTGTGAGATATAAAGTCGCAATTAATCTTTTAGTGGCGGAAATGGGCTTCCATACAAAACAGACTGAATGTAATTGTAAATGTAATAAATGATACCTTGTCTCTGAAGCAGATGTGATTTCTCCCGTTCACCTCACACACTTGAGCAGATTTCAGCAGCCGCTGATGGTCGAAGCTGTTTGGGATGCCGAGGTGATAACAGTCTCTGTGAGATAAGAGAGCATTTAAAGGTATTCTCAGTACTGTGTTGGATTATGCAGATTGAAATGACAGGTGATGCTGAATTTATGCTGACTCCTAACAGTGTGGATACAGCAGTAATACTGATGCCATTGCAGAAAGGCTCTAATCAGCCATGATTCACACAATCCACAAATAAAAGTGCCTGTTAATGAGGGGTTGTTGAGATGCTGAACATTTTGGGGGTGGAGCTACCAAGATAGGAGTGTAAACTTACAACCACTTAAACATTTTCCAAAGTAATATTATAAAATTTAACATAAATGTAAAATAGCATGCTTTTAAAATGTAATATTTTTACCTTGCAAAATAGTCCCATCTGCGCACATCAATGCCGTTCAATTTATTTATCACAATCTCAAACAGGAAAGTTTTGTCCTCACTCCATTTCCTCTTTTTCTTCTGGAAGAATGAAAATACTTTCTTAACTTAAATTGTGTATAACTTGCATTCAATTAAACAGCAGTTTACAGTATTTTGTACCATTTTATCTGAAGTAGCATATTTCCCATCAATTAAGTTCTTAATAAAGGTGAGATCTTTATCAATCTTGTTTATCTTTCCCTTCAGTTCTTTATCTATGTCCTGAAGTATCAAGTGTGATGTTTCCTGATGACAAAAAAAAAAAAAACAATTTAAAAAAAATGATAAATATTAGAAATAATGTAAGCAGTATATACACATCTATTAATGTATAATTATATAAGATTCAGCGGTTCAGTATCTAAAAGTCAGTGATCTGCAATTTATTGGAGTCATGATGTCCAGATGTAATTTATCATCATCGTAAACCCAGAGGGTCACACATTTTAGCTTCCAAGTTTAATTATTATATAAAACATTAAGAATAAAATACATTATTCAGAATTTAATAAACATGTAAAATGTGTATTTGTATAGTAGGATTTGTGCTTACCTTCCAATTTTCACCTAATAAAGAGAATAAACAGGAGGTTATTGTACAGTATATGTTGATTTATCAATGATCTTACAAAAACTGACATTTGCACAGATTTATACCCATTCATAATTTAAAACAAAAATCACCATCTGAAAGAATCTGTTTTCTGTAAAAAACACTCTCTTTATATGTACTTTTGCCTGATTTTGACTTTGACTGATCAGCCTGTGATTGGTCACGTCCACCGCCACTGCCACATTAACAGAATGCACAGCTGATATAAAATACTGAATGACTATAATTTCCTGCTACTAAATTGGAAACAAAACAAAACAGATATTCTAATTATTGGACCAAAATCCTTGCACGTACTAATATTATTACACATAATATTCATAAAGTTTACTGCACATACTGAGTCCTTCTCAAATTTGACACCAGGCAAAGTGCTGTGGTGAAGTGTATGCTTATAAACTGCTTGTGATGATGAGGTGGTGATGATCAGGTGCAGGTGATTAGTATTCTGGTGATTGTGACCTCTGTGATTGGGTGGTGATCTCTGACACATACATGTTCCCATATAAATTTGAATATATGAACACACATATACACACACATTCACTGAATGATTTGCAGCAGATTTCTAGTTCCCAGCATGCTTTGCTTCTGACTGTTAAAGGAGAGTAAATGTTAAAATGAAGTGTTATTTCATGTGTTTTGCTCAATATTGATAAAGGGGGAGATCTGTTAATGTTTGATGTTCTATTATTTTGGAATTTAAAAGGTTTTCTGGTATGTGTGAGTTTTTGGGGTTATAGTTGTGGTGAAGAGTAGAGCCTGTGATTAGGATGATGATTGAACGAACATCATTAAGACTATAATTACTTTATTTTTTTTTTAAAAAATGTCTGTGTCCTCTTCAGCACACTGACAATTGTTTTGATACATGCTTTAGTATATGCAGATGTGTTTGTGCTGTTGTTTAACTAGCTTAAGATATGAAACATTTAATGTAAATAATTTCAAAGTATAATAAATATATTAAATTATATATTTCGCTATACAGGTGCTGGTCATATAATTAGAATATCATCAAAAAGTTGATTTATTTCACTAATTCCATTCATAAAGTGAAACTTGTATATTATATTCATTCATTACACACAGACTGATATATTTCATATGTTTATTTCTTTTAATTTTTATGATTATAACTGACAATTAAGGAAAATCCCAAATTCAGTATCTCAGAAAATTAGAATATTGTGAAAAGGTTCAATATTGAAGACACCTGGTGCCACACTCTAATCAGCTAATTAACTCAAAACACCTGCAAAGGCCTTTAAATGGTCTCTCAGTCTAGTTCTGTAGGCTACACAATCATGGGGAAGACTGCTGACTTGACCGTTGTCCAAAAGACGACCATTGACACCTTGCACAAGGAGGGCAAGACACAAAAGGTCATTGCAAAAGAGGCTGGCTGTTCACAGAGCTCTGTGTCCAAGCACATTAATAGAGAGGCGAAGGGAAGGAAAAGATGTGGTAGAAAAAAAGTGTACAAGCAATAGGGATAACCGCACCCTGGAGAGGATTGTGAAACAAAACCCATTCAAAAATGTGGGGGAGATTCACAAAGAGTGGACTGCAGCTGGAGTCAGTGCTTCAAGAACCACTACGCACAGACGTATGCAAGACATGGGTTTCAGCTGTCGCATTCCTTGTGTCAAGCCACTCTTGAACAACAGACAGCGTCAGAAGCGTCTAAAGACAAAAAGGACTGGACTGCTGCTGAGTTGTCCAAAGTTATGTTCTCTGATGAAAGTAAATTTTGCATTTCCTTTGGAAATCAGGGTCCCAGAGTCTGGAGGAAGAGAGGAGAGGCACACAATCCACGTTGCTTGAGGTCCAGTGTAAAGTTTCCACAGTCATTGATGGTTTGGGGTGCCATGTCATCTGCTGCTGTTGGTCCACTGTGTTTTATATCGTATATTGCAACTAAGTATTGAGTGCTGTACATGCTCATACTTTTCATGTTCATACTTTTCAGTTGGCCAAGATTTCTAAAAATCCTTTCTTTGTATTGGTCTTAAGTAATATTCTAATTTTCTGAGATACTGAATTTGGGATTTTCCTTAGTTGTCAGTTATAATCATCAAAATTAAAAGAAATAAACATTTGAAATATATTAGTCTGTGTGTAATGAATGAATATAATATACAAGTTTCACTTTTTGAATGGAATTAGTGAAATCAACTTTTTGATGATATTCTAATTATATGACCAGCACCTGTGTATTTTTTTGTAATGCATGAGTAAATATATCTGCAATACACATGCATCATATCTGATCACATATACGTCTATATATTATTAAGTGTATTACTGAATATAAAATGACATTATGATATATTAGTAAATATGTTGTGACATATTTTTCAATATATGAAAAGCAGCAATTTCTTATGTATTATTCATATAAAAAAGAGGTCATATATTGAAGCTTGAATCTAAAAGACCTTCTGAGTTACATGTTTCTAAAGACTAGATATTAAAATGATGAATGTAGTGTGCAGTAAACATAAACAACAGTGACCCTGTTTGATTTCAATCATCTTTCACATTGAGAGCAAAATTGAGGCTTCACTGGCAATAATACAACATGTGATACTTCATTTTAGATTCCTCATTCATAATGTCTTTAATATGTCAGCAGAGGCAAAAAAAAAAAAAAAAAAAAGAGGATATGTTACTCTATGATTTTTACAATCAGCCCCCAAAAAGCACTACTAAATAATTCATATGTAACAGCTGACCACAAACACTGGCATCAGAAAGTGAAAAGCTCATGCACTTACCACGCTTTAGGGCTTCTTTCAAGAAGTTCTCGTACAGAAAAGAGAATGGACCATGGCCTTAAATATAAAAACAAAGAATATATAGAATTATTGTTTGGTATTTTCCATGAGAACATTTTATACCATCTTCATTTGATTAAATATATCAATCACATCTCATGTCATGGAAGGAAAAATTCTGACAATAAAAAGGTTGTGAACCATCTTATTCATACTGAAATAATATATATATATATATATATATATATATATATATATATATATATATATATATATATATATATATATATATATATATATATAGCATACATTATGTGGTTTTTCCCATTATGTCTAAGAAATGTGTAACATTTGAAATGCAATGTTCTGTTATGCTCTTTGGGAACATAAACTCCTATTGTGCAAATAAACCACATCAGTCAAGAAATGCATTTTAAATCATTTTAGTACCTTTATTCATTCTTCCTTTTATTAAATTATTTGTGAGGTTTTAAAATAGATACTACAGATATACAGTAGAAAGAGTTTTTAAATATTTTCTGCTCAGATGTGCTCATGTATGTTGACAGCACTCACCTAAATTGTAGCACAGAGCAGCAATTTTGACACACATCTCGTCTTTCGGGGAAATTAGATCCTTATGGTTTTTTTTCAGAACGTCAATCATACATCCTGCTAAATGTGCCATCCTTCAACACACACAGATCAGACATCATTTTAAACACAACACAGGGCAAAAAAAAAAAAAAAAAAAAAATGACATCCATCCTTATTCCTGTAGGCTACTTTCTTGAAAATGACAAATAGTACCCAGAATGCATTGTTTTCTACAGTATATTACTGTTTTAATGGAAAATTGTTTGTAACTGTCAGAATCTGGCCATTTTTTTTTACAGCAATGTTTAACAGTGTACTGACCCGTAATACTCAGAAAGATAAAGTGACTCACTATTGAATATCAGTGTATTATTGATCATCTTCCTCAAAGGTGTCTGACGAGGTCCACAGACCTGCCCAGTTTACAGTAACTCTAAAAACTGTAAAAACCTCTATGCATTTATATGTACATGCTGCATATAAATTCAAACTTTTTTGCTTTACTTGCACCTTACCCAAGTGAGTGTTCGAAGCGAGTGTGAGTGGCTCCCGGATACACCAGATATGTTCCTCCGAGCTGTTTGATGTGACGGAGTCTCTGAAACTGAGGAGTGTCAATGATCTTCACCAGCAGGGGGTCGAACTCAATCTGACCATAAATGGGGTCGTTGAAAATCTGCAGGATAGAAAAAGTGCAAAAATTAGCTAGAGTTTATTGCTCTATCATATTTGAGTTGAGGCCTACAGCAGAAATATAAGCTTTGAAAGTCCAGAGTTTGTGATTTAGAAGACACAAAATAAATTGGCAAACTCTCAAATCCTTCTCTCCTGACAAAGGTCTAAAAAATAAAAATAAAAATTTCATTCAGACTTTTTTATCCCGATTCTGTCTGTTTTCAAACTTTGTAAACTGAAAAATGGGGAAACATTTATCCAATCGTAAATAGCACCTTGACATTTAAAAGCAAAGTTTGAGTCTGAGCTCCATCCTTCAGAGCCTCATAATCAGCAGTGAATCCATCAGCAGTGCAGGTGATACATTATGAATATAATCTAAATTGAGATTATCAGATTCATTAACCAATCAGATTTATTTATTTATGTATTTATTTACCTGATGGATTCCCCAGTGTTAACATCACTCTGTGTTTATATGGGAACCACCAGCAGGTGTTACAGTAACACTGAAGCAGTGTTAGAGTTAATGAGATAATTAAGTGGTTAATTAAGTGATGATTGTTCGTATATTGAAGACACCTGATGAGCAGAATCACTGAAGGAAAGAGAAACACATGAACTACAACTGACTTATACTACTAACTACAACTGACTTATAATCGAACAACTTTAGATGAAATCAACTGAAAGACATTAAATCTCTCTTAATTACAAAAACTGAAAACATTTGATCACCATTATGGTTATCGGTGTTTCTTTTAGTTGGTCAGTTTGACTTTTGGCTTTTCAAGTGACTGATTCATAACCGCTCAAAATTAGTGATTGGATCTTGATAGATTTTCACCAGCATGAAAATTAGTAGGGAAACTAAGAACTTGTCCCTACCAATATCCAGTGACTACTGATTTGTCCCTTGAAAAAATTGTAATCAAAAATTAAAATATATTTATGCATAACCACTGTTGTCTGATTGTGTCTTGTTTTTTTTTTTTTTTTTGTTGTTGTTTTTGTATTACTTCTTTAACCTTTATTTACCCAGGAAACATCTCATTGAGATTAAAAATCTCTTACAAAAGCCTGCTGTATAATTGCGAACTTTCCACTACATAAACAGTTAATAGATATAAATCTGCCCAATTATGTTTCTATTTAAATCTAGTGTTTTGCACATGTTTCTGTGAGGCTTGGTTTAGTTTGTATAAAATATAGTGAAATAAACATGTTTGTTTGTAATTTGTTGATGTGCCGATTAGGTAAGCTAAAAAAAATTTAAAATGTAGCTAAGCTAAAATAGAAAGATAGACATCAGGAGCTACTTTAAAACAAGTACAAGTAAGTCATTTAAAAATGTCCTCAATTGATAAAGTGTTGAGTGATCAACAATTGTTTAAATAATACTTAAAAAATAATAATAAAATGTTTTTCCTTACTGTTCTAAAGTGTTATTTTGCCAGTTTAGGTGACAGAAACAGTGTTGTAGCTCAAGAAGAGTGGCAGGTGGATTATGAGGTCTATTGAAGTGAGAGGCCAGTTTGATCAAGTTAAAACCCTTGTCATGCTGCTTTTACTCATCTACACTCAAAAAATATTTCAGGCTAAACATAAGTTTTATGTAATTGAATTACATATAAAAATTCCATCCATTTGGGTTACATAGTTGTTACATAAACAAACTAATAAACTTAATGTGATTCATATTTGTAAGTCATATGTAAATGAAATAGGTAAGATTTATCTAATAGTATGAGGAAAAATGCCCAGGCTATACAACACCGCTTAGGCCCCGTTTACACGTACATGGTTATTTTGAAAAACAGAGACATTTCTCTTCGTTTGCGCCCTTCGTTTACACGCAAACGGAGAATTCGCCTCTGAAAACGAGTCTTTCTAAAAACTCCGGCCAGAGTGGAGATTTTAAAAATCTTCATTTGCACGTTTGCATGTAAACTGAGACAAACGGGTGTTTGGGCAGCCAACGTCACAGTATGCGCCAGAGCTCGCACCTACGTCAAAAGTGCGACCTATGTTTACATGTGATCATGGAAGCGTTCAGAGTAGCAGTCGCATTTATGTTGGTGCAAACTCTTCTCGTGTGTTTGCATTTGCAAATACAGCTGCTCCATTATGTCGAGGAGCAGAGACGAATGAGTGCTCGGAAATCAGCAATTTTGCAACAACTTCGAATCACTTCAAGAGGAATTCGGGATTCTTTTTCGGGATTCTGATTGGCTTACGTGGGCTTGAACTGCTCGTTACACTCTTGACGTCATACATACACGGGTACGTGTAAATGAACACTTTTCTGAAAACTGACATGTGTGCACGATGTTATTTTTGAAACCGGAGAGGTTGAAATGTCCGTTTATGAAAATAGCCGCCCACGTGCAGAGGTGGGTAATCCAGGGGTCAGAGAGTAAAAGTCCTGCCATATTTTTATTCCACCCACTGAAGCATTAATGAGATAAATAAGTGTTTAATTGAGTGATGATTGAGCATTATCGAAGACACCTGATGATAACAAGCAGAATCACTGAAGGAGAAAATCACAATTTTAAGTTACCATCATCGAGGTCAGGGTTTGTTTTAGGTGAGCTCTTGACCCTTGACTTTTTAATATTAGATTTTGTTTGGGCAGTTTTAACTGCATTAAAACCAACCAGACAAACAAAGTTAAAAGATACTGCTGTTGGTTATGTTTTCACCTAATCCTTATTTGATCTGAATCACTGAACTCATGAAGAGCCCAATCTCTGAGTTAGATTTACATTATTGATTACAGCAGCACTGTGATTCTACAGCAGAAGATCAGCTTTATCAATACAATTTTTTTTTTTTTTAAAGTTCTGTTTAAAAAAAACAAACAAAACTCATTTAAACACACAGACGTAAAGAATCAGCCTGTGAATCTCAACAATGGTGAGAATAATAAAGCATGTTGCAGTGCATTCTGGGTGCCACCAATCAAAATTCATCCATGGCTCCCATCATGCATTGCTGCATGAATAAATTATGATCTGAATTGTCTTAGTAATTTTCTTTATTCTCACTATTAAAATTTTGCTGTTTTTCTGTGACTTTTTAGTAGCTTGTTTTCTAATGTTCAGAGTTGATCTGTTTATCAGAATATGTTGCTTGTCACCGTCCTTGAGATTCACAGGCTGATTCTTGATGTCTGTGTGTGCCTTAAATAGCTTTTTTTTTTTTTTTTTTTTTGTGAAAAGAACAACTTTAAAAAAAAAAAAAATTCTGTATTGCAGAAGCTGATCTTCTGCTGTAGAATCACAGTGCTGCTGTAATCAATAATGTAAATCTAACTCAGAGATTGGGCTCTAAATGAGTTCAGTGATTCAGAACAAATAATGACTATGTGAAAACATAACAAACACCATCTTTTAACTTTGAGTTGAGTTTCCCGAAAGCATCGTTGGTAAACCATGGTCGTAATTGAACTCTATTGGTAACGATGGAACTTGCGACCATAGTTACAGTTAGTTAAGTGATTAATTGAGTGATGATTGAGCATTATTGAAGACACCTGATGATAACAAGCAGAATCACTAAAGGAGAAAATCACAATTTTTAAGCGACCATCGTGGAGATGAGGGTTTGCTTTAGTTGGGCTCTTGACCCTTGACTATTTAGTGTTAGATTTTGTTTGGGCAGTTGTAACAGCTAGTCAAACAAACAGAAAAGATGGTCAGGTGGTGTTGGTTATGTTTTCACATAATCAGTGTTTGATCTGAATCACTGAACTCATTTAGAGCCCAATCTCTGAGTTAGATTTACATTATTGATTACAGCAGCACTGTGATTCTACAGCACAAGATCAGCTTTATCAATATAATCTGAAGGATTTCACAAACAGTTGTTCCGATTTAAAAAAAAAAAAAAAAAAGCTCTTTCATTTAGAGACACAGACATCAAGAATCAGCCTGTGAATCTCAACAGTGGTGAGAATAATAAACCATGTTGCAGTGCATTCTGGGAGCCACCAATCAAAATGCATTGCTGCATGAATAAATTATGAGCTGAATTGTCTTAGTAATTTCCTTTATTCTCATATTTTATTTTGTTCTGTTTATGTGACTTTTTAGTAGCTTGTTTTCTAATGTTCAGAGTTGATCTGTTGATCAGAATATGTTGCTTGTCACCGTCGTTGAGATTCACAGGCTGATTCTTGATGTCTGTGTGTGCCTAAGAGAAAGATTTTTTTTTTTTTTTTTTGGATTATATTGAATCACAGTTATGCTGTAATCAATCATGTAAATTTATCTCAGAGATTGGGCTCTAAATGAGTTCAGTTATTCACACCAACACCATCTGATCATCTTTTCTCTTTGCTTGATTAGCTGCTAGAACAGCCCAAACAAAATCTAACATTAAATAGTCAAGGGTCAAGAGCCCAACTAAAGCAAACACCAATCTCCACGATGGTGGCTTAAAAATTGTGATTTTCTCCTTTGGGGATTCTGCTTGTTATCCTTGAGATGGTTCTACACCTTCATTTGAGTCCAGCTGTGTTTGATTATACTGATTGGACTTGATTAGGAAAGCCACACACCTGTCTATATAAGACCTTACAGCTCACAGTGCATGTCAGAGCAAATGAGAATCATGAGGTCAAAGGAACTGCCTGAAGAGCTCAGAGACAGAATTGTGGCAAGGCACAGATCTGGCCAAGGTTACAAAAACATTTCTGCTGCACTTAAGGTTCCTAAGAGCACAGTGGCCTCCATAATCCTTAAATGGAAGACGTTTGGGACGACCAGAACCCTTCCTAGAGCTGGTCGTCCAGCCAAACTGAGCTATCGGGGGAGAAGAGCCTTGGTGAGAGAGGTAAAGAAGAACCCAAAGATCACTGTGGCTGAGCTCCAGAGATGCAGTCGGGAGATGGGAGAAAGTTGTAGAAAGTCAACCATCACTGCAGCCCTCCACCAGTCTGGGCTTTATGGCAGAGTGGCCCGACGGAAGCCTCTCCTCAGTGCAAGACACATGAAAGCCCGCATGGAGTTTGCCAAGATGGTGAGAAATAAGATTCTCTGGTCTGATGAGACCAAGATAGAACTTTTTGGCCTTAATTCTAAGCGGTATGTGTGGAGAAACCAGGCACTGCTCATCACCTGTCCAATACAGTCCCAACAGTGAAGCATGGTGGTGGCAGCATCATGCTGTGGGGGTGTTTTTCAGCTGCAGGGACAGGACGACTGGTTGCAATCGAGGGAAAGATGAATGCGGCCAAGTACAGGGATATCCTGGACGAAAACCTTCTCCAGAGTGCTCAGGACCTCAGACTGGGCCGAAGGTTTGCCTTCCAACAAGACAATGACCCTAAGCACACAGCTAAAATAACGAAGGAGTGGCTTCACAACAACTCCGTGACTGTTCTTGAATGGCCCAGCCAGAGCCCTGACTTAAACCCAATTGAGCATCTCTGGAGAGACCTAAAAATGGCTGTCCACCAACGTTTACCATCCAACCTGACAGAACTGGAGAGGATCTGCAAGGAGGAATGGCAGAGGATCCCCAAATCCAGGTGTGAAAAACTTGTTGCATCTTTCCCAAAAAGACTCATGGCTGTATTAGATCAAAAGGGTGCTTCTACTAAATACTGAGCAAAGGGTCTGAATACTTAGGACCATGTGATATTTCAGTTTTTCTTTTTTAATAAATCTGCAAAAATGTCAACAATTCTGTGTTTTTCTGTCAATATGGGGTGCTGTGTGTACATTAATGAGGAAAAAAATTAACTTAAATGATTTTAGCAAATGGCTGCAATATAACAAAGAGTGAAAAATTTAAGGGGGTCTGAATACTTTCCGTACCCACTGTAAGTCTCAAAATTACATTACATTAACAATTGACAATTAACATTACAATGAACATTGTAGGAATGTTGATTTGTAACATTCCAAGAACATGAAAATGTTCAGTTTCCTTAATGTTATTTAAAGGTTAGTATGATGTTCCTGAACATTCTTTCAATCATTCAAACACCTGCTGTGAACAAACACTGAAAGAAAGAGAAATAAGAACACAAACTACAACTTTCTTCAGTTTATGGAAGCTAGACTGTTTTGAGAAAACAGTGTCATATTGTTTATGTTGGCAGCATTTTTAATTTCCTGTGTATTTTAATGTCAATAGCAACTTTGGTATTATTAGTCAGTTGTATATACTGTATATGACATTCATATGGCATCTAATTAATTGTGAAATAGTGTTGGTTACACTGATTTTCTCATCCATAAAAAAAAACAATAATTTACAAAAGTGCATGTGAAAAAAAGGATTTGTATTTTCTTCTACTTTTTTAAACTGTCATAACTCAGATTACAGTAACTTCAAGGCTGTAAGCTTTTCTTTAGTTTTTAATAAGAACAGTAAGTAGCTATTATAGTTGTAACGCTGTATGAGACATAAATGCTTTGTAAATTCTATACGCTTTCTTTTGCCTTTAATAGTTAGCTTAGTTTCATTTTTTACCTTCCTTGGAGTTTCCACATCAACATTCTTCTTTTCTTCTTCATAAACATCTTCTTTTTCATCTCCTACTTCTTCATAAACATCTATTTCTTTTTCATCTATGAAAAGGCATATGATAATAATAACACAATAATCAGTATTATCTGGGAAATTATAACAGACATGATTTTACAACTATAATTAAACATTCATTTTATAACTCCATCAGAGTGACACACTGACATCAAGAATCAACGTATGAATCTCAACAATGATTTTGAACACTGCAGCAGGTCTTGTACACAATGTGGCAATTAATTCATCAAAATAATCAGAACATTGGAAGATAATTTAAAGTCATTATTGTATAAAGCCTTAAACAGACATTACAAAAAGCTCCAGAAAAAAAAAATCAAAACGAAATTTACTACAAAGGTTTTGTATCATGAGGTTGAGAACATGATGACTGAATTTTAATTTCTGGGTGAACTACTGAATACATTTAAAGTTTTATTTTTGTATTTTTATTTTTTTTTTATTAAATTTTTTAAAAAATTAAATTGTACTCTAAAGAAGAAATTAAACTGCCAGTAGGTGGTGACAAATGTCTTCTTTCATTCACTAATTCATTCAGGAGTGAAGTAATGGTCCATTGAATCATTTGTTTCATTCTTTCAAAATGCAGTTTCAGAAATAAAATGCCACGTGTTGCTGGAAGATGAACAGTTCTGCTTTGTCTTTATATTTTAGTTGGCAAAATTGAGCAAAAACAGACAATATTTTGTCTAAATAACACAATATTAACTTCTTCTGTTGTATAAAATCAGTATTGCATTTGCAGTTTAGGAAAAAAACAGCACTTGTGATATTGCGCTCATTACTTGTGTGATATAGTTTATATCGTATGATGTAAATATGAGACAAGAACTCAAACAGGGGCATGTTTGCCCCATATCTTGTATTTTTGTGACTTTCTGACTCCATTAGGCTCTGTCATGCAGTTGTTGCTCTGCATCATATTCAGCATCAGTCAACTGTATGAAATGTAAGATGACCTATGTAAGTCTGGGACGGGGCAAGTGCGTTTAATGCATTAATAATTTTAACATGTTATTTTTTTCAGTAATTAATTAATCTAATTAATGCGTCAAATTGACAGCCCTAATATACAGAACACAGATGCTACACTAATACACATACAAATAAATGCATATATAGTAGCAAAATTGCAGTTACCCGGATGAGGCCCAAAATCAATGAAGTTGTTTTTATTTCTTTCACACCACTCATGAAAGTACTCAGCTTTCTGCTGGACCTCCTCCTGATCCTCCCGACCCTTCGGATCATAATAAACCCTCACAAGCCATTCATGAAACTTCCGTGGCTTGAGACTGGACACCTGCAGGAACACAATACAAACTACAGTGATCTGAAAATCATCACACTCAAATCCCTTCATTCATTACACATGATTTATTTTAGAGAGTCACACAGAACATCCAATGCTCAAAAGATTCACAGTCATGAATAAGAATTCTGTATAATAAATGTTTGAGACAAGTGAGATTTTGCACCTGATACTTCTCCATCTTGAAGGCTTTGTTTGGCTCCTGCTTGCTATAAAAATGAACATTTTCAATGGGCTCATTTCCCACTTCACCAAAACCCATCTCAAGAACCTGAATGAGAAGAGATTTCAGATAGGATAGAGAGATTCATGTGAAATGAAGAGGTACAAAAAAGGCTTTTTTTCATTATTAATATTATTATTATTTTTCCATTTAAACATACATAAATTTCACAGTCCTTAGGTGCCTTCGGATCAGACTTCCAGCTTTCCTCCAGAAGTTTCTGATGTTTTTGAATTGTAAATTGGCAATTAGACACATATCGACAAGAAACAGACAAAAGTTATTCAGTAAACACTTCTGTTTAAATGTTTGGAGTCAGTAAGATATTTGTCATTATTATTATTATTATTTCAAATAAATTAATACCTTAATTTAGCAAGAACACATTAAATGTATCAAAAGTAAAGACACTTATAATTTTATAAATGATTTCTAATTCAAATAAATGTTCTTCTGAACTTTCTGTTAGTCAAAGAACAATATTGACAATATTCCCATGTTACTGCATTACTGATTTAATACACACAGGCTTGGATAAACATAAAACATCTCACTGACACCAAACTTTTGAACAGTACTGTATATAAGGCTTTTCTGTCTTTAATATTATGTCTAAAATTGATGTTGTGTGTTATGACTACAAACTAAAATAAATCTGATAGTACGTACACATGTGTGAGTATCACATGATGCACATTAATACAAAACAGTAACAAAAAACAAACAAACAAACAAACAAACAAACAAAACCTACAATTTACATCCATACACAAGTTAAATGTTGTTTATATATGTAGGGATTATAGATATCAGTGATTATTTTTGTGTGTGTATTAGGGGCTTATTAAACCATATTCATTATACAATAAATCTGTACAACTCAGACATTTATAATATAGGGAATGAATTACCTGATAGGCTTTGATCTTGAAGGCTTTAACAGGCTGGGCTTTGGAGCCGCCCTCCTCTTGCTAAATGATTTTGAAAAATAAATCATAAAAGTGGTTTGTTTGTTTAAATATCTTATAAATGTATGAGGTGGCGAAGGGAGCCTTTTACCCCACAGACACATGGCAAAACCAGCATGAGTAAAAGACACATTATTGATACAAATACTTCAGCTAAAATAATATGTTTTTAATAATGTCTAAGTTAATACTTGTTCAAAATAATCACTTTAGCAAAGTGTGTACTTTTTTCTGGTTATTTTGATGATATATATATTATTGTTTTTCTTAAATAGATGTACTGTCATTAAGATATCTTAATATATTTTTGTATTAAGATATCTTAATGACAGTACATCTATTTAAGAAAAATTATATATATATATAAGGTGGACACCCAAATTGATCATATTGTTACGTCTAAAGATGTATTCAATGTGTTTATAATGGGTGTGTGTGTTGGACTTGGTTGTTTGAGACAGGTGTTCCAATCAGATGGGTTCAATCCGGTCGTGGGTGATTGGATGTTGACGAGAAGGAGTGAGGATATAAGACGTGGTGGAATACTGGAGAAGAGAGAGAGACTTCCTTTCATCGGGGCAAACACTTCCTCCTGTGGCCCAGACTCATTTGTTGTTGTAGTTCTTGTATATTGTGTATGAGTGAGTGAACTCAGTATTACAACTTAGGGGTGCTCTTTAACAGAGAGAGAATTGACGTTGTTTAATATTCTTTGATTTTGTTTGTTTTACATTGCCTATGTTTGCTGACATCTTGTGTTCTTTTTTCTTTAAGTGAATGTAGGGGGAGGGTGCCATTTTTGTTTGTACTTCTATCTTTTTCTCTTGGTTATGGCCAGGGAGGGAGAGAGGGAAGATTTATGTATTTTATTTGTGCGTTATCTTTGTCCAGGTAAGTTAGAAAATTATTGGGTTAGTTAGTTTGGGTTTTGTTTGTTATGTTGGCCTAGCCCTCCCCTGAAGTTTTGTTCCCAATTCATTTGTTAACATTCTGAGATTCTTTCAATTAAAAAAAAAACTAATTTGAACTGGTGTTTGTGTTGATTCTGGGACGGGAGGTTGGATTGCCCTGGTTCTCTCTCCAAGACTTTTTTTTAGTTATTTTTTTATTTATTTTCTTATTTTGTTACTGGCTCCCCACCCCTAGATGGGTAGTTATGTAACAATATTTACCATCTGAATTTATGTCATCTCAACAAATGGAAACTTCAGTCAGCTGTTTATTATCATGTTAATAAATGTGTCTTTTACCCCAAATACCATACTTTAACATATTCTTCTGTTATTGAAAAAACTGTTGCTTTATTTACTTTGAACAAAACTGAAAATCATTAACAAGACTTTTGTCTCAAAATATAGTCAATCATTTTAGCAATTCTCATTTGCTACTTAAATCTACAAAATTAAATATTAGATCAAATTAGTGCAGACTCAGATTTTGGAAGAATAATTACAACAACACAAATTGAATTAGCACTAAAGGCTAACAATTGTATTTACAATATTGTAAAAGGTTTGGGTTTCACTTTATTTTAAGGTGTCGGTATTATTATTATGCAATTGCATGTAATTATGCATAATTTATAGTTATTGCTACAAGAAATACATGTAACATATGTAACAATGACACTGTAACATAAAGTGTTACTGAGGTTTGTTATTCATTTCCTATATTAAGATGATACTCAACCCCCTTATACTCCCCATTTTTTTTTTTGGTTTGGGCCACTGCCCCTCAAAACGTTTGTTCACGGCCCTGTAAGCAGGCAATCAGAAATCATCATTCCCATAGTATCAGCTACTCACAGCACTAAGGTCACTGTCTTGAATGGGAACTCAAATTTAAGCAGATGTAATTACTAAATTCTAAATCATTAAATTAAAATACATAAATTTCAAAGTCCTTGTCATTCAGAATTTTAGGTTGTTTTTTAAAATCTTCGACCATCTTCTTCCAGCGTTCTTTCAGCATTTTTTAAAAGTTTTTGAAAGGAAAACGACAGTCTGTAAGGATTACGGGCCCTATTTTAACGATCTGAAACGCAAGTGTCAAAGCGCGAAGCGCAAGTAACTTTGTGGGCGGGTCTCGGCGCTGTTGCTATTTTCCCGGCGGGATAAATGGCTCTTGCGCCCGGCGCAAATCTAAAATGGGTTGGTCTGAAGTAGCTTCATTATTCATAGGTGTGGTTTGGGCGTAACGTGAAATAAACCAATCAGAGCGTCATCCAACATTCCCTTTAAAAGCAGGTGCGCAAGTTCCATTATGGATTGCTATTATTATGGCGTATTTACCAGGCGCACGCCAGGAGCGGTTCACAGCCGAGGAGACTGATGTTCTTGTAAGAGCAGTGAAAGACAGAGAAGTTGTGTTGTATGGGGATGGGAGAAACCCACCCAAAATAGCGTCGGTTAAACAGGCGTGGTTCTTGACGGACAAACCAATTTGTCAGATGTCCTTATATACATATATGTCTTGCCTCTATTGGGCAAACAGGTCTGATCCTTAATTACTACAATTAGCCTGAATAATTTGTAAGCTAGATTTATGCCTATTTTTTCACATCTTCGTGGCACACCACAATGATTTCCGTCACTCATGTGTTAATATTTTTTTAGTGTAACAATTTATGATTTGCAAAATTAACTGTTGCATCTGTGTAGATTACATGAGCAAAGTGTATGCGCGTTGTGCACGCTATACATTATGGTCAAGCATGCGCCCTTAAAATAGCATAATGAACAACGCGCAACGCGCCACTGACTTTAGACTAGGTTTTTTCTGGTCAGTGGCGCAATTGTTTAATGGAACAGCAAAATAGCACCAGGGATTGTTTGCGCCGGAACACGCCTCCTTTTTTGCGCTGAACCGCCCAGGGAGCGCAAGTTCATTCACTAGTTTAGCGACGTGCTTCTGTGGAGGGAAAAGCGCGCTTTGCGCGGGTGCAAAATAGGAATGACACATGCGTCGGTGTACAAAGTCAATTGCGCTGGGTGCAAGATAGGGCCCTAGTCCTTAAAGACTACAATTTGCTTCATTGACTATGGGGTGTTTGTTTGCTGTGATATTTAATGTGTCAATGCGAAGGTCAGAGTAAATATCAATGTGTTAACAGACAGTAGGGTACCTTTAATCCATCTTCCTTCAGTCGGGCCTCTCCCACAAACTTTGGCAGCCGTCTGTTGACAACGTCTTCTAGAATTCTTCGGGCTTTAGACAGGTTGTCTGGATGGAAAGGGTCAACAGAATATTACTATAGTCTGTCTGAATAAAAACTGGCTGAAATGTGTGCATAAAAACAAATGAGTTCAGTCAGTTTAATTACTGTTCTAAATGAATGTGCTGCTGTTGGGTTTATTGTAGACTCAATAAAATTCTATTTTGTTCCATTGCAGTTTGACTTGACATCCTATGTGTTTAAAATCATCTTGAGTAGTTAAAAAATGCCCTGGCAGCCAATCACCACTACACATCTTGCCAGTATTGCGCATTGACATCAGAAGCCGTGCCGTTGCTCTGATTTTACTTTTCAAACTGGAATACAGAATTTGCTCTAAAAATGCAAAAATAACTAATTTCCACTTATAAATAAAGTTAATGAGTACCTTTAGTGTTTTCAATGATGTGTAGACTGTACATCTGTTAACATCTCAAAATGTGTGTTAGGGTTTCATGACCCTTTAAAAACTAAATAATAAAAGAGTCCACTAAATCAATAAAATCAATAAATCAATAAATCAATAAAATAAAAAGATAAATTAACAAAAAATAAGAACCACATAAATGCAGACATACTACAGCAGCACAATTAGAGTTACCTGAATCAATGAAGTGTTTCTCACACCACTTCTGAAAGCACTCCTCAGCGTTCTGCTGGACCTTCTGATAATCCTGGTTGGACATATTGAAGATCACACTAACAACCCAGTTATGAATCTTGTGCTTGGATACCTGCAGCGACAAGTGAAACCAAAATCACACAATATGCTTAAAAGCTTTTCTCAAACTATATAGAAATAGTTTAAACCAGGAAAACAAAGAGGTAGTTTTTACTGTTCAAACCTACACAAATCTCAAAATCTGAATCCTTCAGTTGTGTGCTGGCAGACTTGTTGTAATCCTCGACTGCTTCCTTCCAGTTTTTACTTAGTTTTTCCTAAAGGTTTTGGAAAAGTAAATCAGGCAAACATTACTCTAAAAGAAAAGTTATATTGATATGAAATATAAAATTATTTTCCAATGATGGAAACATAGCTACTGTTTTAAAGGCACAGTGTGTAAGTTTAGCCACTAGAGGTCGCGTATTCAAAACAATAACAAAGGATTAGCTTGATGCTGTGAATGAGTGTGGAATCATGGGAGTTGTCGTCTTCACCTCCAAAGCCGATGGAAAGCACTCAGACTCAGGCAGAAATCATGTTCATGGGTTTTATTAACGTTACTGTGGTATGAAACAGGCCGGGGCCGAGAACAATGGGAGTGGAATGAGGACAGTGCAATTTAGTGATTTTGCTGCTAGATTTAACAAACTTCACGCCTTTTTAGAGATGTTTTTTTTTTTTCATAAAAAGTCGCCTAGCGAAAAATCTAGTGACTTCTTGGACAAACTAATCTGGTTTCCAAGACTCGCCAGTATGACATCATCAGGGGTTAAGTTGGGCCGTCAGGGGCTGAGCACATAGGCTACGCTGGTAACTCATCAGTGGAAACCTGCAGAAATAACAAATCCCAAACTCGAGCACAAAAACGATTATGATAGTGCACACAAATCAGCATGTTGCGGGGAGAAAAAAAACAAAGCTGTGAGTCCTGACAGGTCTCACATGTGCAGAACTGACCACAAGCGGAAGCGGAAATCTTCACGCACACAAGTCTGTTTTGAGAGGGGTGGGGTCCAAACCTATGTGTTAACAATTGCTATTGGCTGCTGGCCTACTCTGAAACCCTTATTTTGATTGGCTGCTTGTATTATGTTAAAGGGATATGTCTTCCTTTTGAGAATAGCTTTTAATAGCTGTATGATTCTTTGTGCACTGGAGCAGCAGGTTTCCATTAGGGTAAATATTTAAAATGAAAGCTAAAGGTTGTGTTATTAATGTGGTATACTAGAGGGAGCCACAGGACCTTTTAATCCTAATGTTTTTCTTATCAGTTTTCATCCATTTGTATGGAAATGCATTGATTTAGTTCATTTGTATACCTATGATGTTCTGACAGTATAGTTTTACATGATTAGTGCAGAAATGTGTGAAAGGCTTATAGATCATTAAATGTTTATTTAGATTTTATTGAAAAAAAAATTGCCAGACATGATTAAAGATATTGCTGTCCATTTAAATTAAGATACAATTGTATAAAGACACTTATATGTGGTTGTGGTGTGAATTAAAAAAAAGAAATCGAAAGCACATTTTCATATAACCTTACACCAGCTTGCACCTGCAGCACACAAATTATTCCATTTATGTATTTATTTCTAACATGTTGACTTAAATATGACAGTTTGGTCTGTGTAGTATTTCTGCATTCCAGTATTATTATTTCTACAAAAAATTATGTTTTTTTTTTTTTTTTTTTATTATTACATTGCTTACTTGGTCATGGGCCATTGAAACCTGCAGAGCTCCCCACATAACAAATCCCAATTTAACACTAATATAACAATAATTATCTTTATGTCAAAAAAAAAAAAAGGTATCCAAACATTTGCTCACCGGTCTAATAAAACACATAATATATTACAGCCTCTGTGGTGTTCACTGCAAAAAAAAAAAAAAAAAAAAAAAAAAAAAAAAAAAAAGAGCTTACACAAGTAGAGCTTGCATCTTTTTAAAGATGACATTCTACTTGTGTGTTTCTGGATGCAGTCGTTACCTGGCACAGAGGGATGGTCACGATCGCTGTATCACGTGTCTGGACTTAAAGCACGCTGAGGCAGCGTTAGTGGATAATTCATGTACCCATTGTGGGTTATCAGCCACCCACCCCAGCCTTTCTTCCCGGAGATTCATGAGGAGCTCATTTGATTGAATAATAAGATTATGATATGATTATTAATAATATTAATTTTACTATTACAAATAATAATGTGAATTCTACTAATATCAATGTTAGAATAATATTTTCAAAAAAGTCGACATTCATTAGATAACCTGACCTAACAATATTTTATCATTTATTAATCTAGTACAATAATAACTTAATAAATATATTAATACATTTAGCATTTTAAAGGTACATTATGTAACTTGTTTCCAAACATACAAAATTTCTATAATGAGTGAGTATATCTGAATATGAAGCAATCTTAATAACATCGTTTTCAATTCAGCAATCTTTTGAGGCTGGATATTTGTAACCAATGGTATCGATTTAGGTCCGTGTAACGCTTTGCAGTTCTTTGTTCAATTTGCACCATCAAAATGAATCAAATGAAAAGTTGGCTTCAAACTTTAATTTTTTCATTTTTTAGAATACTTCACAAACGGATAATTGTCACTCAGTTTAATTTTCGATTCTACATGTTTGGGTTGTTGCGTCCGAATCTGATTTTTGAACAAACATAAAATATGACTCATTATTCTGATTTTCCATTAATAATGAGCGCTCGCGCGTGGATCGTACCACGGTCCGTGAATCAGGGTATCTTCCGTTCATTCATGTTTTGATTTGATATTGAAATCAGAAAAATGAGAAAACCACACTTTTTTTTCGTTTTTCATTTTTAAAATGAAAACGAAAAAACAAAAAACTGGCTTGATTTTTCTTTTTTCGTTCTGGGGTTGGAAACAAATAAGCAGTTTGAATATTCGATCTCTACATGTGGGCGGGAATGAAACGCCTCTTTCCGCTGATTGGTCAACCAGACGTCAAACCATGTCGTCATCAGTTGTTCATCGGTTCAGATCAACAGAATAAAAGTCCCTCGCTCTACAGCTGTACGGATTCTTAACGCGTTTATTCTACATTTTATGTCTTTCTCACGAAATATTAATTTACTTTGCAGCTGCACACAATTACCCCCATTCTACAACGTTGGCACAATGCCTGTTTTATTGACGTGACCAACTATAAAAATCTAGCGAAGCTGCTCAACGCACTGGCCAGCGAATGTATAGGCACACATTGAATTAAAAAGTGCAAATCAGTAGCCTATCGATGTAAATATGCAGCAGTCATAACTTGTTTTAGACAACACCCTGAGTTTTGGGATCTGGGAGGAATTTGAAATATGACAGATATGAAAATATATTACATGTTATTAGTTCATCAAAGCGGTGCTATAGAGAGATGGACTTAAAATGCAAAAAGTAAAATAAATAAATAAATAAATAAATAAATAAATAAATAAATAAATAAAGGGAAAATGTTAAAACAGTGTTAAAAAATAACCATAATAGTGCTCTCTTAAGAAGATATCAATTATATTTTATCAATATTAGGCCATATATCAAAACCCTGAAATAACACTAACAATAATGAGATAAAGAGTATTTTTATAGCCTATTTATTGCCATCTGTCTGTGTCAGAAATGAACTGTAATTGATTTAGTTGATTAATTGATTTTCAGGGGATTTTAGGATTTTCCCTAATCTTATTAAATATGTATGCTTTCTTTAATGTTAAGTTCTTAAATTTAGTCATTTAAATTACAATATTATGACGCTATAGGTTGTTACCAATTAAATCAGTATCAACCAAAGGCTTGCAGAGGTGGCAAAGAAGCAGCACCTGAAGTTGCTTTTAGATTTATGAGTTGTTAGATTGCTCAGAGAGGGCAGTATATGTGTTGGAATTATAATTGCATAATGTAATGATATTAATGTTTTAAAAATAATTTTGAATACAGAAAATTTTAAATGACAAAATGAAACGATAATTGGATTATGAAATTAATGTCACCAGTAGGTGTCAGCAAGTCATTGTGTTAATGATTGAGTCATTTATTTAAGCGATTCGTTCAAAACGCTGATTCATTCAGGAATGAAACACTGCTCTGTGTGCTAGGAATCAGTCACACAACGGTTCTGATATGCATTGGAAGTTTAGTCGGGCAGAGAAAATAAAACACCGTTTTGTGTGACATTTATTAATACTCAATATTAATGAAATAAACTCAGAATATTGCCTTAAACAAAAGTTATAAATTTAAGAAAAGGAAAAAATAGCATGTTGCCTATTATATACATATATTAAGAAACAGAAGGATTAACTGAATATTTGACATTTGACATGTCCTACACTTCTCTATGAAAACAAAACTCAAAATAGAATAGGCCTAATAGATATGCTGTGACTGTAAAATACACACACACACACACACACACACATATATATATATATATATATATATATATAGGCTATATATATATATATATATATATATATACACACACATTTTTTTTTTTTTTTTTTTTTCATAGCCTATCTATCATTTCAAATCCATCCCATGTTGTGTAAAACAAAAGACATTTTTACACTCAATGTATCGAAGTTGTAGGCTGGGGGTAGTTGTGTGCAGCTGCAAAGTAAATTAATATTTATGAGATAAACTCATATTTCACGTGATGAATTAATGTCTACACAGAATTAGGCCCTGACTCTGCATCAGAACGATTTGTGTCAAGCCATTCACTAGTCTGGCTAGAATTCACTAGAAAGAGATTAAATGTAGAATAAACGCGTTAAGAATCCGTACAGCTGTAGAGCGAGGGACTTTTATTCTGTTGAGCTGAACCGATGAACAACTGATGACGACATGGTTTGACGTCTGGTTGACCAATCAGCGGAAAGAGGCTTTTCATTCCCGCCCACATGTAGAGATCGAATTGTCAAACTGCTTATTTGTTTCCAACCCCAGAACGAAAAAAGAAAAATCAAGCCAGTTTTTTGTTTTTTCGTTTTCATTTTAAAAATGAAAAACGAAAAAAAGTGCGGTTTTCTCATTTTTCTGACTTCAATATCAAATCAAAAAATGAATGAACGGAAGATACCCTGATTGTGTAACGCTTCACAATTCAATTTTCAGACCATACAATGCAAATGCAAAAATGTAAAATTGAAACCAGACGTTCATTTTTCCTGTTTTTCGGTTACATCATCAATGGATATTTGACATTTTTCCCCCCTTTTTTTCAATTTGACTAGCAAAATGATGGCTTAAGAAACAATAATTTGAATAGATGGAATCTAACCGATTTTCTATTTTTCCATGTTTTGTCTTGTAATTTGTGCCGTGGGCTGTACCATTAGCATGGGGGTGTGGCCGCGGCGCGGACTACTATCATCTCATTGATGTAACTGCTTTATTTACACTGCATGCATGTTGAGGAGTAGTTTAAAAGAATGGAGGATAACTTTTTCACCCAAAGTGCTATCATTTTTAATTATTAATATAATAACTGTGCTTAATATAGACAGTCCGGACTGGCCATCGCGAGCAGCTGGGAAAAGTAAAATCGCGGTGGCTTGGCTGATTTGGCACGTTGCCCAGCTTGTTTGTATTTACTTATTCGTTATTACTTTATTTTATGTATATACAATACCTTTGGTCAGGGGGTGCATTTTACTTGGTAGGCTACAGCCCAGCAAACAAGGGACGTCCCCCGGACGTTGTGAACGTCCGTTAAGGTCCGCGTTTGGTCCGCTTTGTAACGTTCGCTGACGGACGTTCGGAGGACGTCCGCGTTTGGTCCGCTTTGTAACGTTCGCTGACGGACGTTCGGGGGACGTCCGCGTTTGGTCCGCTTTTTAACGTCCGCTGGCGGACGTTCGGGGGACGTTCGGGGGACGTCCGCGTTTGGTCCGCTTTGTAACGTTCGCTGACGGACGTTCGGAGGACATTCAAGTCCTTGCCAGTTTGCGAAAGTCCTACTGACGTCCCTCATCTGGTATTTCCATAACAACACTTGTAAAAAAAAACAGCGTTGCCTTTTATCAACAGACCTGACACCTTGAAACTCAGACAAAGGGCAAATGAAACTAAACCTACTGGATTTGAACCATGATTGTTTTGTTGTGCAGGTTGATATTATGGTTTTACTTCAAGTAAAAATAGTAATTGAATTCGGGTCATTCTACAGAAAAGTCCACTTTTGGTATGACAAAATGTCTTAAAATGTATTTCTTTTTCTAACGTTTAAACTTAGACCACATTATTATATTACAGATTGACTTTATGAATACAAATGACAGCTTTATGATTTATTATTATTATTATTATTTTGTGCATTTAAAGACAGCATGTACCATTTTTTTGTCACTGTTACCATACTTCTCTGGCATTTTAAACATTTTTATGAAATGATATTTCTCAATTTTTTTCAGCACATGCAGTCAGAGTTACAGAAAAAAAGATAATGAAAAAAATAAGGAGATTATGTGTTTTTTTTTTCAATCAGGTTAGTTAAAAGTGATTGAATTATGCTAATTTAATTATGCATGTATTTGCTATAACAATGGAAATATTTGAAAAACAGTTATAAACAAGTAATGCAATCCTTTACATCTTAATTCTTGAGTTTAGCAGAATTCAATGAATGTAAAAGTATTATCATGTCACATATGACACATTTTATTTAATGAGAAAAACAGTAACAACAGTGACACAATGAATCACCAGTGACAGATACATACACTCTAAAAAATGCTGGGTTGTTTCAACCCAAGTTTGGGTCAAAAATGGACAAACCCAACCATTGGGTTAAATTTTTAAATGCATTTTGTAACCCAACGGTTGGGTTTGTCCATATTTGACCCAAATTTGGGTTGAAACAACCCAGCATTTTTTAGAGTGTAGGACCAAAGATAGCCTACTTATTCTTTAACTATAATCAAGGAGAGGAGACAAATTTTTTTACATTTTTTATACAATCAAAGACTTTTCATTGACACTTAGTGAAAGCAGTCAGTAAAAGATCATAAACAACATTTTAAAAATGTCTGTAAAATACGCTGTCCGTAAAGTCGCTGCTTCTCAGCTTCTCAGTTTAGCCATATCTGACCAAAGGAGGATTAACAATAGGAAAAAAAGTTAGAATCACATTATTTAGTGCTATTTTATGCAAAATAACTAAATAAATAGCTTTGAATAAAGTTTTTTTTTCTATAAACAACACCAGTGACAGTAACACCAGTGACATTTTTCATGAAAAATGCATTTTATGGCTGCTGCAAGGTGTCAACCCACATGTTGTCAATCATGGTATATTCACTAAATTAAGTAGTTTAATCCATTTGTATTCTAGTTTTTTAAAATTCCCTAATAATAAAGTAGGTCACACCAGTGACTTCAACTAAAAGCTTCATATGAAATTATGATTTTCTAATTAAAATTTCTGATAACTGAAAAGAGATAGTGGACTTTCCATGTGTCTTTCTTCATGGATCTTCAGGAAATAGGAAGAAGGTAGTCAACTGATGTCAACAGTGTGATTTTTATTTCAAAATAAGAGATTTTTGTTAAAGGTAACACCAGTGACACAACACCAGGGTTTTTTTTTTTTATATATTTTATAATATTTATTCAGCTTTTTTTTTTTTTTAATGTCATTTACATAATATATTTGACAGTTATGCATACATTATTGTATTTAAACCCTGTTTCTGAGCTCAAAATAAAGCACTTTCCCACATGACTGTGGGGACGAGCACTTCTGTGCTGTTTGGAATTTTTATAATTAAAAAACAAATACTGCCACATTGATGCGCAAGAAGGTTTAATTGTTCAAATATTGTTTCATATTAAAATATATAAAAAAAATTGTTTTCAATATAAAAAAAAGTGTAATATTTCTGTAAAGGGACAGAAAAGTTGACTTTTCTGTAGAATGACCCATTCATTGTAAAATGAAGTAAATATTAAAAATGAACAACTTTCATGTTAGCCTATGGGAAAAAATAATGGAGTAACTTCAACCTACTAACTAATTAAAGATGTCATCAGATCATGTGTGCTTTCAGCAGTTATCATTTTAAACATCAAAATCATGATGCCCCCCAATAGTAGGCTACTGAATATAAGATGTGGTATAATATAAGAATGGGACATTTTATCCAAGTCATCTCAATGGTAAAAAGTGTCACAATCACCCTGAACTGGAGCTCTAAAATAATGTTATTGACTTCAACTGATGAATGCAGCCAAAGAAAAGATGAAGAATGGAAAAGCACTTTGCTGGCAAAGAAATTGGAAAATAACACAGGTAAGACAATTCCTATACCCATAAATACCTGTCAAACATGGTTTTATTAAAGAAAAGTTATTTAAAAAAAATTACTTTAATTTTTACACATAAGAAAGGTATAGCATGTGGCAAAAAGTGTAATATAGCCACACTGTGAGATACAAGCAAGTGACGATCGAGTGACGTCATTCTTTAGGTTACGCGCATGTAGCCATGGCAACGCTCGGCTGCTTCGACAGTTAACGGTCCTGCCGGTGATTTTCTCAGATGAGGCCTTGAGTTTTCTCTTTCGTCGGTCGAAAAGGTATTTTAAATTTTAGTTTAGCAGACATTAGCTACCATAACCACTGTTTATCTTGTAAAGTTTAAATTATATGACAAGATTACATTTACAAACGTTTGCTGAAGTTGTTGTCCGTCGCGGCTGACCTTTACGGCCTATCTTCAAATGTACGCTAATCTTGGTCTCACGAATCCAAATTGTAAGTAACAAATGTTTCTTAATAGACAAACGATACCTGAAACATTATTGAATGTGTTCATTTTGTCGTTTTAGGTTAGAAGCCATCGAAAAAAACTGCCATCGGACTACCACAGCTGACAACGAGAGACGCGCGTGCACAACTGCATAACACACACACACACACACACACACGGAAAGAGCACAACAATTATGAAACTGCTCATTTATTATAAATAAATAAATGTATTTTTCTCCTTACAACGTGTTTGTGTTCTTTTGTTAACCTAGAAGTAAAATAAAAAACAATAAGAGGACTTAATCGAAAGTCCCCTAAACGTCCCGAATGGCCGCTGAACGTCCTGTGAACGTCCCCGTGAACGTCCGGAGGACGTCTTTGCGGACGTCCCCGGGACAGCTAGAGGACCCTACACATGGACGTTCGGGGGACGTTCGCAGAGGCCATTCAGGGGACGTTCTGGGGACCTTTTTTTGTTAGCTGGGAGTACGAGACTGCCTTATATTTAGAACAGTTACTATATTAATAATAAAAATGATAGAGTGAAAAGGTCATCCTCTGTGTTCAGTCTTTTAAACTACTCTTCAACATGCATGCAGTGTAAATAAAGCAGTTACATCAATGAGATGATAGTAGTCCGCGGCCACACCCCCATGCTAATGGTACAGCCCACGGCGCAAATTACAAGACAAAAAATGGAAAAATAGAAAATCGGTTAGATTTCATTTATTCAAATTATTGTTTCTTAAGCCATCATTTTGCAAAAGTCAAATTGAAAAAAATATCCATTGATGATGTAACCGAAAAACAGGAAAAATGAACGTCTGGTTTCAATTTTTCATTTTTGCATTTGCATTGTATGGTCTGAAAATTGAATTGTGAAGCGTTACACGGACCAAAGACATAAGTGTTTCTCACAAACACTTGAATTAAGTGAGATAAAGAATTATTACCTGATACTTTTTAATCTTGTCTTCATTAGTTCCAGACTGGCCCTCTGAGCTGGTCTCCGGTAATTCCTTAAGAATTTAGAAAGGAAATTCATCAGTCATTTATCCAAATACTTAACTAAATGAAATGGTACAATGAAATGGAAACAGAAAATTCTATTTAAAGGTCCCGTTTTTCGTGTTTTTTTGAAGCTTTGATTGTGTTTATAGTGTGCAATATAACATGTGTTCATGTTTCGCGTGTAAAAAAACACAGTATTTTTCACATAATTTACTTATCTGTATACCGCAGTTTCCACTGTCATAAAAACGGGCTGATGACTTCCTTGTTCTATGAAGTCCCTCCTTCAGAAATACGTAACGAGTTCTGATTGTGCCAGCGGTTCCTGTGTTGTGATTCGACAGCAGCTCTTAGCGCATCTTGCCCGGAAAAGTCACGTCTTTAATTTTACCCTATCAATTTGAGCCGGAATATCAGACCCGGTGATTGGACTGCGGGATGAAAATAACAGCGTTTCGATGACATGGCGACAAACACACTCTACAAACGCAACTCTTGTGTATTCCTGTGGGCAGAGGTTAGTCAAAAAACTGTTTTAGTGACGTCATTAAAGAAGGAAGTAGAGGGATGTAGTCCAAACTGGCCGTTCGATGTAGGCGACTTCTGTTAAATAAAATATCTCTCTTGGCACTGAACTTTGAGCTTTAAAATTTTACAGATTTTATTTATACTCTAACAACAACATTACACACTAACTAAAGTTTGAAACATGGGATCACGAAGAACGGGACCTTTAATATTTTCTGTCTTCAATAACATACAGTATCATGCAGTGGTCTCTGTCTAAAACCTGATAAAACACTGATGTGATGATGCTAAAACTGACACTACATGTGCGAACACATAAAATGACAAATAACCATATAAAACAGAAAACATCTTGATTATGAGCATAACTACATTTCTCTGAGAGGATGTAATGGGATGCTGAAGTAGAACTATATGATTTTTGTCTGGTCAAAGCCAGCTCCCCCTTGTTACTCTGACAGCCCTGAATAGAAAGGTCAGACATAAGTTATAATACTACAAACCCGATTCCAAAAAAGTTGGGACACTGTACAAATTGTGAATAAAAAAGGAATGCAATAATTTACAAATCTCATACACTTATATTTTATTCACAATAGAATATAGAAAACATATCAAATCTTGAAAGTGAGACATTTTGAAATGTCATGCCAAATATTGGCTCATTTTGGATTTCATGAGAGCTACACATTCCAAAAAAGTTGGGACAGGTAGCAATAAGAGGCCGGAAAAGTTAAATGTACATATAAGGAACAGCTGGAGGACCAATTTGCAACTTATTAGGTCAATTGACAACATGATTGGGTATAAAAAGAGCCTCTCAGAGTGGCAGTGTCTCTCAGAAGTCAAGATGGGCAGAGGATCACCAATTCCCCCAATGCTGTGGCAAAAAATAGTGGAGCAATATCAGAAAGGAGTTTCTCAGAAAAAAATTGCAAAGAGTTTGAATTTATCATCATCTACAGTGCATAATATCATCCAAAGATTCAGAGAATCTGGAATAATCTCTGTGCGTAAGGGTCAAGGCCGGAAAACCATACTGGATGCCCGTGATCTTCGGGCCCTTAGACGGCACTGCATCACATACAGGAATGCTACTGTAATGGAAATCACAACATGGGCTCAGGAATACTTCCAGAAAACATTGTCGGTGAACACAATCCACCGTGCCATTCGCCGTTGCCGGCTAAAACTCTATAGGTCAAAAAAGAAGCCATATCTAAACATGATCCAGAAGCGCAGGCGTTTTCTCTGGGCCAAGGCTCATTTAAAATGGACTGTGGCAAAGTGGGAAACTGTTCTGTGGTCAGACGAATCAAAATTTGAAGTTCTTTTTGGAAAACTGGGACACCATGTTATCTGGACTAAAGAGGACAAGGACAACTCAAGTTGTTATCAGCGCTCAGTTCAGAAGCCTGCATCTCTGATGGTATGGGGTTGCATGAGTGTGTGTGGCATGGGCAGCTTACACATCTGGAAAGGCACCATCAATGCTGAAAGGTATATCCAAGTTCTAGAACAACATATGCTCCCATCCAGACGTCGTCTCTTTCAGGGAAGACCTTGCATTTTCCAACATGACAATGCCAGACCACAAACTGCATCAATTACAACATCATGGCTGCGTAGAAGAAGGATCCGGGTACTGAAATGGCCAGCCTGCAGTCCAGATCTTTCACCCATAGAAAACATTTGGCGCATCATAAAGAGGAAGATGTGACAAAGAAGACCTAAGACAGTTGAGCAACTAGAAGCCTGTATTAGACAAGAATTGGACAACATTCCTATTCCTAAACTTGAGCAACTTGTCTCCTCAGTCCCCAGGCGTTTGCAGACTGTTATTAAAAGAAGAGGGGATGCCACACAGTGGTAAACATGGCCTTGTCCCAACTTTTTTGAGATGTGTTGATGCCATGAAATTTAAAATCAACTGATTTTTCCCTTAAAATGATACATTTTCTCAGTTTAAACATTTGATATGTCATCTATGTTGTATTCTGAATAAAATATTGGAATTTGAAACTTCCACATCATTGCATTCTGTTTTTATTCACAATTTGTACAGTGTCCCAACTTTTTTGGAATCGGGTTTGTATTAAAGGATTAGTCCACTTTTAAATAAACTTTTGCTGATAATTTACTCACCCCCATGTCATCCAAGATGTTCATGTCTTTCTTTCTTCAGTCGAAAACAAATGAAGGTTTTTGATGAAAACATTCCTGGATTTTTCTCTATATAATGGACTTCAATGGGCATCAAACGGTTCAAGGTCAAAATGACAGTTTCAGTGTAGCTTCAAAGGGCTTTAAACGATACCAGACTATCTAGCAAAACGATTGGTCATTTAAAAAAAAAAAAAAAAAGTTTAAGTTTTATAAGCATAAATGTTCGCCTTGCTCTGTTCTGCGATGCACATTTGTGACGTCAAGTAATACACAATTACGTTGAAAAGGTCACGCTTGATGTAGGCGGAAGTACTGAGTCAGTGTTTACAAGTTGAACGTGCAAATACTAAGTCAAACGTCGTTTACAAAAAAAGGTAAAACAACTAATGGTTCTTCCATCCTGTGTTGTCAGTGCCATCAGACTGTCATACCCTTCTCCATCAGAACAAAAACACATCTAAAGCATTATATATGCACAAGCTCAATTTTGACTCGACTCCTGACAGAAGAGCTGCACAATGGGAGTGTTTTACGTCAACAGGGAAACGTTACATATGCCTATGCTTTAATATTTCGCACTGAGGTTAGTGTACATGTAAAATGGCACAACAGAGCAAAATGAAATAGGCTACATTTATTATACATTTTTAGACTTTATTCAAGCTGTTAAACTAAAAATGTAAAACTAATGTATCTTGCAGCACGGGTGAAGTCAGTATGTACATTAACGACGATTTGAGAGAAATATAATATACATTTAATGTAAACAATGTACATGGCGCTCTGTGGCATGGCAGGATTTTGAACAACTTCCTGAGTCGTAGCTGGGCGCCACGGACAGGTGCCAAACATCACCACCAGTGTGTGTACACTCATAGAAAACAATGTGTTCGCATTTTAAAGACGTGGCTCGGCGCTGAGCTTTGCGTCCAGTGTGCGACCCCCTTAAAAAGCTGTTGCTCAGTAATGGTGCAAATCCATTTTGTCCGGTAATGCAGTGAGATGGAAACAGGGACTCACCGACTGATTCTAATGGCGAGATTGAAATGGTCCAGTCGTGGCAGCATTGAGATTCTTCTTCTGTTGGCAATGGTTAGCATTTGCCACATGTGCACCACCACGTCTCGTTAGATCTTTGTCTGCCCGATACTTGAGAGGTGTGTGTCGCCACAACAGTCTCTTCCATCTGCCTAATTTCTTCCTCTGTGTATTCCGGTTCAAAAAGGTAGGGCAGGGTGAAAAACTCATCTTCTCTTCAAAGTTCAAAATCGTCTGACATTGTTGTTTTACCTTTTTTAGTAAACGGTTTGACTAGGTATTTGCATGTTCAACTTGTAAACACAGACTCGGTACTTCCTACGTCAAGCGTGACCTTTTCAACGTAATTGCGTATTATATGACGTCAAGAATGCGCATCGCAGAACAGAGCAAGGCAAGCATTTGTGCTTATATAACAAACTTTTTTTATTTTTTTTAAATAACTGATCGTTTCTCTAGATAAGACTCTTATTCCTCATCTGGTATCGTTTAAAGCTCTTTGAAGCTGCACTGAAACTGTAATTTTGACCTTCAACCGTTTGGTGCCCATTGAAGTCCATTATAGGGAGAAAAATCCTGGAATGTTTTCATCAAAAACCTTAATTTCTTTTTGACTGAAAAAAGAAAGACATGAACATCTTGGATGACATGGGGGTGAGTAAATTATCAGGAAAGGTTTATTTAAAAGTGGAATAATCCTTTAAGAGCTACTTTTCCAGTTTTGTTTCCCACTCTCCCTTTGATCCCTGTCTCTCCTTCTCTGTTTTGCCAATAAAAACAGGGGAAAAAACTGTTGGGACAGGGCTTTTGAAGAATCACAATACAAACACTTTAATTCACTTTCTATTCTAATCTGCCAAATTATTGTGAGATGAATGTAAATATCATAAACCACTCCCCTTTAACCGTTAGTCTGTTATGAGCGAGAGATGGAGAGGAGGAGCTCTAAAATAAAACTCTGCCCTCTATTCAATATTCCGTTTCACTTGGAAATACGTCACAACACTGGAGAAAGTTCATTTGCAACTTCCGGTTCACACGGACTTTAACAAGAATTAAATCTGCTATATTTGACCTTTTTTACAAAAAGCAAGGTACCTCTAATTTATCTTCATTCAATCTGGCCTCTCCAACACACTTTTTCAGACGTGTGTTTGGCTTGTTCAAGATCTGATCAAAGATGTGATCTAAAAGAGAAGGGGGAAAGAAAAGGGTCAGTAGAATATTGGTAATGTATAGCATAGAATAAACATATGTGTGCCATGTGAGACAACTCAGCTGATCCATAATGCCAATCAAAATAATCCAGACTCTTATCAAAGATATTTAAATCCTCCATTCAGCTGTTTTTCTATTACATGGTTGACAACGGCTTCAGAATGATCAATTACATGTTTAACATAAGTGGTCCTAAATGACAAATAGATTAGATATTAACCAAATTTGTAGGCTTACTTTCATTGTTAATTTTAGAAAAGAAACATTCCTCTCAATTTCTATCGATGTCTTATCTGACCTGTGAGTTCTGTGTACTCCAGCATGTCATCTATGGCATCTGAGATCTTCAGTGGGCCATCAGCTAGTACAAGCGCATCCTTGATCCTAATGTACCGAAAGAAACAATCATACACCCGTGAGCAAGAGTAAAATCTGGGAAAATATAAGGAAGCAAAAAATAAAAAAATTAAATACACAAATAAATATGCATTTTTCAAAAAAAAAAAAAAAATAATAAAATTACTTGACATCGATGATGTAGCCAATCTTGTGCTGAAGGGCCTGACGATGGAGAGTATATCGAGTGTGAAACATGCCATAAACATTTTCTGCCACCTGAGATAGAAACAAAGAGTAACAGACTAGATAACAGAAACAGTGTATATTTCATAATGAAAGGTAGTAAAAATGCCTACAACAGAGCAAATTTATTTGCATTCAAGACAACATTTTTATACAATAGTTAAGGTTAATGATTGTTAATTAAAATGAGTGTTTTAAAATGCAGTACATTGTCTTCAATGGTGTATAAATAGCCCAGTCAATTTGGTTTAAAAAAAAGCATAAATAAAAATCAGGCATTCTTTACATGCATTGCCAGTTCATATTTTCAGTGTACCAAATATTGTACTGATCTGGATTGTCTATCTGAAAGGACTTTTCCCTTTCAGTCAGTCACGTTCGAAGTCACGTCATGACCGACAAATTGGGATCTCGCAAGAGATACCAATCTACTTTGAGCGTAACTAAATGAGTCAATGGACATTGGCATGCGAGATTTGCATCAGCTGCACCACCCCGCAGCACGGGTATATAATGAGCAGCATGTGCGTCGCATCTCCAGCTTTTTGGCTTCGTAGCTGAGCGGTTCATTTGTTCCTGCTGTAATCTACAAGCAAGTGTTATCTAACAGGGCCAGTTCTTTAGGGATGAAGCATTCTTTCTGTTTGGTCTTGGTGTTTTGGCACTGCAGCAGTTGTCAAGTCCTCTCGTTGATGTTTGTTTGTGCCTTCTGTGAGCGCTAAAAAAGCTGTTCTCACAGCTGATAACGGTGCGATGTTTGAGAGTGCTCACTCTGCACTCTTGCACAGTGGAGACTCAAGCACCTCAAATGAGGTGGAGTCCATTTGTCTATTCTCCGATTTAGTTTCCCTCCTGGCCACCAGGAGAGGGCTATTTCAGTGAAATAGTTTGAGTGACCTGAGGATTATGGTGAGGGCTTCCCCCTGAGGAACCAATCTCCATGGGTCCCTCCCCCTCTAGAGCATTGCAAGCTGTGCAGCTTCTGGATGGGATTGCTGGTCCTTCTCATGAGGAACCTAGCACTTCATTCGGGGCTCCAGCTGAGGATAAAATGTCAATTGCTGTATCACAGAGAGACGATGTTCACCTTGGTGGTCCATAAGCGCCCTCTGCCTTTACCTTGCAGATGTGCAAGAGGTTGTCAGCAATTCTACGCAGTCAGTAGCAGACTGAAGCAATCAAGAGCTTGCGCCAATAGAGTTCCTTGTGGGGTGCCCCTCAGTCTGCTCATTGCCAAGGGCACTGGCACCCTGTGGGAAAAAAAGAAAAAAAAAAACTGTGGCACAGCCTGCTATACCGTGTCCACCACAGGAAACATCACTCCTGAGATAGGCAACCCGGAGATGGCTGCCCTTCCCCCTGCATATCACAACCCAATATAAGGTATGTCAGTCAGGAAGCATGACCTGGTTGTTAGGTTGGTGGTGAGAAGGTTAAATCTTCCAGCCATCCTCCAGTAGAGTTGAAGATTCTTTCTCTGAAAACTGTACACCTGGTTGCCTCCATCAACAGGGTAGTGGACCAGGTGGTGAGCCTTCAAGTGCTGCCCCCAGAGGAGGCAGACCCAGCCCTAGCTTTGTCTCATCCGTGCTCTGTGACTGAACATGGACGGAACACAACTGGATGCTGGCACGAGATGCCTCGCTGACAGATATCTGATGAGCTGCGGGTCGGGCAACACCCAACACATTGGCTAGATTCTATAGCCTTCTTGTAGAGCTGGTATTCTCCTGTGTTCTCTCCTCAAATGGGTAGAAGACACAGAGGGGCCTTGGCACCAGGCCTGCATCTGTTGTATCCATGTGAAACGGTACTAGGCTGGGTGCGCATATGTAGTGAAATAGGCAAGTAGGGATCAGGAGGCTTATGCAGGGCACTGGAAGGGTGCAGCAGCTGTGGAAGTTTGCTAGGGTTCCCAATTTGTCGGTCACAACGTGACATTGAACATGACCAACTGAAAGGGAACATATTGGTTACGTATGTAACCCTCTTTCACTGAAGGAGGGAAAGGACACGTCACATCCCGTTGCCACCATTGATCTACCACCGCTGAGCGGCCAGGTCATTGGCTCGGCTCCCCAGCGAAAACCTGGAGATGCCATGCACCAGCTGCTCATTATATACCCATGCTGTGAGGCATGGCAGTAAATGCAAATCTAGCATGCCAATTTAGTTAGGATCATTTAGCTACACTCAATGTAAATTGGTCTCCATAGCAAGATCCCATTTGGCCGTCACATCGTGATGTCTCTGTTCCCTCCTACAGGGAATGAGGGTTACATACGTAACTGAGACATTTGTTTGGATTTTGGACCTTTGATTCACATTAAATTAATTTAATTTCTTGTTTCTCTTTATAGACTGATATGTTACATTAGTTCATTAGCACATATTTTACATGAGATACAGGTTTATGACAATGCAAAGAGTGGCCAGTTGTAAGTGAAAAGTTGTGAGTCACTTGGTGAAGCACCAGAACACAAAACTGTAAGACTGAAAATATCTAAAGATATTTTAAAAAGAACAAAGACATTTGCTTTACAGTTTCACCCCCCTCTCTCTTGCTACTAGGGCCATTTGGAAGGCACAAAGGTGCTTACAGTGATGAAGGCCTGTAGGCCAAGATGTGTGTACATCGGGGGTCTACCTTTAGTACAGTGGGGGAAGTTTTAATCCTCTGATTGGTCAGTTTGAATGTCTCACATTTGGGTTTCAGTCACATGGTCAAGTAGATTGTAACTATTGCTCTGTCTCTTTTTGATTATTGGCTTTTTTGGGGCGTTCTCTGGCCCTCTCCCTCTCTCTCTTTCTCTTTCTCTATCTCTCTCTATCTCTCAGGTAACTTTTTTCATACATGCTGTGTACAATTAATGGTATATGATTTTATCATCTCATACATCTATTTTGTAACTATGTTAAGTGTAACCATAATCAGATATTGTCATTAAACCCTTTCAAGTACAAATGATGTGCTTACTGGTTTTGATTTAGTATTAACATTAATGTGCTCCCTATTGCAATACAATATTGTCACACTATAGCAACGTATTTTGCTTTTATAACTGCGCTTATTTCCGTTGTTGGTATAAAGCCCTATTCGGACGGGATTAGTTTTTCATGGGGAAAAAAAATATTATCAGAAAGTAAAGTAATTATTATCAGAGCTTCTCAGTGATTTTAGTCCCGTCCGAATGTGCCATCTCAGTAATCTTTACGGACAATGTCATTAAAGATTACGACGACTTTTACCTTCTGAAAAAAGGTCCGGAAAAATGACCTCAGGTAATAATAATCCCGTTCGAATAGACCCGCTGTAAGTATGTATGGTAAAAATCCATCATTTCCTGTTTAAAAGTAGTTTTCTGCGCATTTTTCAAGCATGGAAGCACTTGAAGAAACATTCAGTTGTGTTGTAGGTGGTGGGACAAGTCTGTGACAAAACTAAGTTTTTTCCACATACCATTCAAAACAAAAAGAAGATCGAAGCAATTGTCAGAGGCACAAAACTAATTTCAGCTTTAGCTAAGTGCCTATTACTATCATAATCCAATCAGAATTTAATTAATAAATCGTTTGACCGGACCTAACTGTTATAGGGATATAGTTTATATATTTAGATTATATGTTAGATTATAGATTATATGCGCACATGGTATCAGGAAGCAACATATACCCACATGATGACAGGGAGGTGACAGCAGTGCGTAAATTGAGTTACCCCTCCCACTTCTGCTAGTTTTACTGAGATGTCTTATCCCGTGCGAATTGGCCAATTAATATTACAGACATCCTGAGGTAAAATTAGTTTAATCCACCTCCCCATGTAAAACTAATCCCGTCCGAATAGGGCTTAAGTTGCAGTGGGTGGTAATAGGCAAGAAATGTCCAGTTTTCTATTATCTTGCTGATGAATTTTCTTTAGTCGCTCGGCAACCTTACAGCCTGAACCCCTGTAGGAGGCACGTCCTGATATTGCCACCCAAGCGCCTTGCCCTGCCGGAGACACCCAAGCCATCTGCTCTGCCTGCGCCACCCAAGCGCCTTGCCCTGCCGGCGCCACCCAAGCTGTCTGCCCTGCTGGCGCCGCCCAAACTGTCTGCCCTGCCAAGCCTGCCAATCCGTCTGCCCTGCTGGCGCCGCCTATTCTTCCAGCACCACCTTGGCCCTCTGCCAGGACTCCTGTCCCGCCGGTCCCCCCCTGGTCTGTCCCGCTGGCTCCTCCCTGGTCTGTCCTGCCGGGACCCTAGACCTGCCTGAGCCTCCCTGGCTCAACCCTCCTGTCCCTCCCTGGTTTCCTTAGAGACATTCTGTTTTGTTTGTTTTGCTGACTGACTTGGCTCCCCTCCCTCCCTCCCCTCTTTGTCTTTGTGTACTGATGTTTTTGTCTTGTCATGTTGTCATGTTGGTGTGTGTCTCATGTTGTCGTGTATGTTGGTCTTGCGTTGTCATGTTTGTCTTGTGTCCCTCGCCTGGTGGCGTCCCTTTAGAGGGGGGGGGGGGGGGGGTAGTGTCAGGGTTCTGTCACTTCTGTCTAGTTTATTTCTTAGTTTCGTGACAGATCTCTGACACTCCCGTTCTTGTCCTGTTTTTGTGTGAGCGTACGGTCTCGAGTGCGCTCTCTTGTCTGCGTGCCTTGTTTCATGTTCGGAGCGTGGCGTTCGGATCCCGGCACTCGTGTCTAATTTGGTTTCGGTCGAGTGTTCTTTCACTTGCCGTGCGTTTTTGTTTTGTTTGGTGTGAGCACATGGCTTGTCATGTTTCTTTGTGCCATGTGCTCTCATGTCTATTGTCTTGACCCCGCCCATCTTGTTACCTGATTATTGGTTAATTTGCTCCACCTGTCTTCCCTCTTTACCTGCCTTGTTTGCTCTCCTATTTATTCTCCTTGTGATTGCAGTCCTGTGCTGGTTTGTTGTTGTATATTCCCTCATGTTTTGTCAAGTCAAGTTGAGTCAAGCCAAGTCTAGTCTGTTTTCCCCCACGGGGTAGTTTTTGTTGTTGTTTCTTGTTTTATTTTTTATTATTAATAAAGCCCTCTCTTCCCTGCGTTTGAGTCCTCGCTCCTTCCAAATACCTGACTATTATGTTATATTATATTATATATGAGAGAGAGAGCTGTGTATTCCCAAGTTGTGGAAATGAGACACGATTGCTTAGTTTTAATAGTTTGTAAAAGTAACGAAAATGCTAAACATTTAAAGCAGAACAAAAAAATTAAAAGAACAAATGTCACAGAGACGAACTCTGTGGTTCCCTCCTCTGGCAAATGGATCCCTGCCTGAGTGATGATTCGTTACAACAAACATGAACAGAAATGTTTGATCCGAGCTTGTTCAGTTTGTTTATGATTTGATGTGACTTTTATATGTTTAAACTCTAACAACAACAACGATAATAATATTGCAACATATAATTTATCAGATTTTTTAAAATTTTTGTATTGTTGTTGAGACCCATTCAAAAGTATGGAACGAGTAAAATTTAACAACTTGCAGAAATTGAGAAGAAATAATTACAATTAAATTTAAAAATGCAATTTATTTACAGTTTTCTGCCTTTTTTTTTCTTTCTTTTATACATGTGACCTTGAAGTAATCCAAAAGTAATAAGATTACATTACTTTAATATTGTGGTACTTGGATTACATTACTGAATACTTTTTTATGAAGTAATTTGTAACTGTAACGGAATACATTTTTAAAGTAACCCTCCCAAGCCTGCTTGATGGTCACAGTAACCCCACCCCCAGCCTCTAGACGAGCAATGTTTTGCTACTTATGAACCACTTTTCCGGGTTCAGAGTTGGTGCTTTGGGTGAAAGACAAAGAACTGATTTAAAACTAGACTCTGGCTCTGAACCAGCACTCAAACTGCCTTGGTGGAAAAGGGGTAAATGTAAAGATGAATTAACAGGTACCTTGTCCCTGAAGCAGATGTGTTTCCTCCTGTTCACATCACACACTCGTGCAGATTTCAGCAGACGGTCATGGTCAAAACCATTAGGAATGCCGAGATAATGACAGTCGCTGCATGTACAATAAGAGGTGGGCCACATTTATACTTTGTCTTTAACTGCTTAATACCTGTTCAAACCATTTAAACATCATTTTAAATTCATGCTTACCGAGCCAGATAGTCCCATTTATCCACGTCAATGCCATTCAGTTTATTTGCCACAATCTCATACAGGAAAGACTTGTCTTCAGTCCTGCCCTTCATTGACCACTGTGGAATGGTAAATATTTGAACCCAAATACTGTATCCTGATAAACACTGACTGAAACAATACATTAAACATGTTTTTACCTTAGCATCTTTTTGTCCTTTCAGAATTAATTCCTCAATAAATCTCATGTCTTCATTAAGTTCATATTTTTCCATCTCTTTTCCCAGTCCATTCTTCTTGATCATGAAGTGAAACATGTCAACAGAGGCTTTCTCATGCTTCAGAAGATGAACATAAATGCACATCAAAGTACAATTAAACTGTACACATGAATGACATAATCATGCTTAGAAAATTTTATTCTAATGATCTTTTTCATTCAGTTGTCATCTACAAGCAACTAGCTCAAATAGTCATTGCATCTTTTTTATATTCATTACAAATAAATAAAAAAGCTACAATAGTTGTTCAGTCAAGAGCAGTGAGTGCTTCCCTGTTTTCTTTTATTGTTTAACCTTAATGACAGCAGCATGTTTTTTAAATTAAGACAGAATGCACAAATTAGTAATGACTGAATGATTTGGTAATACTTCAGTCATTACTAGTGGGTTACCAAGGCCTTTACTTTAGAATTAATTATACATTATGCATCATTCACATTAATTATGAACCTATAGCTCTTTTTAGTTCCCATTCAGTCAGTCACGTTCGACGTACGCGTATCTGGGCTTAAAGCATGCTGAGGCGGCGTTTGTGGATGAGTCATGTACCCATTGTGGGAAGTTGACCATCGCGGAGTTGCGGTCTAGACTCCAGTTCCTGCAAAGGGGTGGAGTCCCAGTTCCATTGCCTCGATCCAATCCTCCTCAGAGGGTTGGATCGAGGCCGCCGTGGAGCCCGTCCAGGCCCCCACCAAGAAGGGCGGCAAAGCCAAGAACAAGAGGCCCTAGGACGGGAGACCCGGAGATGGAGAGGACTGCTCTTTGGGAGGTGGTGACTGCACCGCTCCCTCCCCCGGAGGAGGGCCGGGTGGAGAATCCTTTGTTTATGTCTGTTTGTGTTCCAAATTTTCAATGAAAGAGCAGTTTCCTTCAGTGGGAGGGCAAGCACCTCACCACTCTCATCCCCCTCTTCTTTCGCCAGCAGACAGCAGCAAGCAGTGGGTAACCAAAGCCTTGACTGCTCCCTCTGTCCAGTCGTGGAACCAGGTAAATGTTGCCCAGCACACTGTGACGCCGCTTCGGGCCGCCTCGCAAAGAGAGCCCCCCGACCTGCGTCCCACCTTGCTGCCCCACTGCAGGTACGCTGGTGGTCCCTTTGGTCCCGCTTATACGGCCTCTGCGAGCCTGGTTAGCGTTCCCCAGTCCGTCTTGCTGGCTCATTCGGACCATCGGCTATGCGATTCAGTTCGCCCGGGGTCCCCCCAAGTTCAGGGGTGTCCTCTTCACTACTGTGAAAGATGTCGATGCCCCTGTCTTGCGTGCAGAGATCGCAGTCCTACTGGCAAAGGATGTGATAGAGCCGGTCCCTCCAGCCGATATAAAGTCAGGGTTTTACAGTCCCTACTTCATTGTACCCAAGAAGATCCTATCCTGGATCTGCGAGTCTTGAATCGGAGCCTTCACAGGCTACCGTTCAAGATGCTCACACAGAGACGTATTTTCGAATGCATCCGTCCCCGGGATTGGTTTGCAGCGATCGACCTGAAGGATGCGTACATTCATGTCTCGATTCTTCCATGACACAGGCCATTCCTGCGATTTGCGTTCGAAGGTAAAGCATATCAGTACAGAGTCCTACCCTTCGGGCTGGCCCTGTCTCCCCGCTTCTTCACGAAAGTCGTGGAGGGAGCCCTTGTTCCCATGAGAGAACAGGGTGTTCGCATTCTCAACTATCTCGACGACTGGCTCATTCTAGCACAGTCTCAGGATCAGTTGTGTGAACACAGGGATTTGGTGCTCAGACACCTCAGTCAGTTGGGGCTTCAGGTCAACTGGGAAAAGAGCAAACTCGCCCCGGTGCAGAGGATCTCTTTTCTCGGTATGGAGTTGGATTCGGTCGAACAGATAGCACGCCTCACAGAGGAACGTGCTCAGTCGGTGTTGAACTGCCTGAATACATTCAACGGCAGGACAGCGGTCCCACTGAAATATTTTCAGAGGCTCCTGGGGCATATGGCAGCCGCAGCGGCTGTAATACCGCTCGGTCTGCTTCATATGAGACCACTTCAGCACTGGCTTCACGGCCGAGTCCCGAGATGGGCGTGGCAACGCGGCATGTTCCGGGTGGCAATCACTCAGGAGTGTCGCCAAGCCTTCAGCCCGTGGCCGGATCCCTTGTTTCTTCGGGCAGGAGTGCCCCTAGAACAGGTGTCCCGGCATGCTGTGGTTTTCACGGATGCCTCAACCACTGGCTGGGGTGCCACGTACAACGGGCTTGCAGTTTCAGGGGTTTGGACGGGACCCCATCTGCAGTGGCACATCAACTGTACGCCTTGCTCTGAGCCGCCTCAAAGGGCCGCTACGGGGCAAGCATGTACTGGTCCGTACGGACAACACTGCGACCGTTGCGTACATCAACCATCAACGTGGTCTACACTCCCGTCGCATGTCACAACTCGCCCGCCATCTCCTCCTGTGGAGTCGGAAGCATCTGAGGTCGCTTCGCGCCATTCATGTTCCCGGTGTGCTCAACCATGAGGCCGACAAGCTTTCATGAGCTGTGCTGCCGGGAGAGTGGCGACTCCACCCCCAGGTGGTCCGGCTGATCTGGAGAGAGTTCGGAGAGGCTCAGGTAGACCTGTTTGCTTCACCAGAAACCTCTCACTGCCAGTTGTTTTACTCTCTGACTGAAGGAACACTCAGGACAGACGCACTGGCACACAGCTGCCCCCGGGGCCTGCGCAAATAGCGTATCCCCCAGTGAGTCTACTAGCACAGACACTGTGCAAAGTCAGGGAGGACGAGGAGCAGGTCCTGCTAGTTGTGCCCTATTGGCCCAACCGGACCTGGTTTCCAGAACTCTCACTCCTCGTGACAGCCCTTCCCTGTCCGGAGGAAGGACCTTCTTTCTCAGAGACAGGGCACTCTTTGGCACCCGTGTCCAGACCTCTGGAATCTCCATGTCTGGTCCCTGGGTGGGACGCGGAGGTTCTAGGTGACTTAAAGATTCTGTCTTTGAAGACTTTGCTGCTGGTTGCATTGGCCTCCATCAAGAGGGTAGGGGACCTGCAGTCATTTTCGGTTGACGAATCGTGTCTGGAGTTCGGGCCGGGTGACAGCCACGTGGTACTGAGACCACGGCCTGGCTATGTGCCCAAGGTTCCTACCACTCCCTTCAGGGACCAGGTAGTGAGCCTGCAAGCGCTGCCCTTGGTGGAGGCAGACCCAGCCCTGGCTTTGCTCTGTCCAGTCCGCGCTTTGCGACTGTACATAGACAGAACTCAAAGCTTCAGGACCTCAGACCAGCTCTTTGTCTGTTACGGAGGCCAGCAGAAGGGAAAGGCTGTCTCCAAGCAGAGGATGGCCCACTGGATAGTGGATGCCATTGCCCTGAGCTTAAGCTCAGGGCGTGCCCTGCCCGCTCAGGTTGCATGCTCACTCCACGAGAGGAGTAGCATCCTCCTGGGCGTTGGCTCGTGGCGCCTCGCTGACAGACATTTATAGAGCTGCGGGCTGGGCGACACCTAACACGTTCACTAGATACTATAGCCTTCATGTCGAGCCTGTCTCCTCCCGTGTTCTCGCCTCAGGTCAGAGGCACGGAGAGGCCCCGGCTTAGTGTCGGCTTGCTGCGCTACATGCACTCTTTTTGCTCCAGACCAAATACGCTTATTTTTATTATTTTATTTTATTTTTTTAACTCTATTCAATCATTTGTAAATGTGAACTCTGGGGGAACCACTGGGGGAACCACTGCCACAGGTAATTGGACAATATTTATTTATTTGTTAAAGATTTATTTTTGGTGTCTCATCATAGATTTAAATCTATAAATCAAAATGTATTTTTTCTATCGCTATTGTCTCAATGGTGTTCAGTGTCTTTAGGTGGATTAGGACTGTTTGTGATTTGGTCTTAGTGATTTAGCACAGCAAAATCCCCAGTGTTAAATTAACACCCAAAGTGTACATATGAGTCCATCTTGCCGGGTGTTAAAAAGTAACAGTGTTAAAGCAGTGTTAAAGTTAATGAGATAATTGATTAATGATTGAGTGATGATTGACAATTAGTGGAGACACCTGATGTTAATAAGCAGAATCATTGAAGGAAAGAGAGAAAAAAGGTGTTAATTAATGTTTTATGAATGTTTCATTTCAAGTCACCATGAAAGAGGTCAGCGTTTGCTTTAGTTGGGCTCTTGACTCTTTACCTTTTATTGTTAATTATTCTCTGGCTGCTCCAGCTTTGTGTTTGTAAAGCACATTTGTTATAGTCAGAGAAAATACGATCTGGTCACAATATATTTGATGTTCAGAGTCTAAATCTCTGACTGTGTGCTTGATGTGTAGCTTTAGTATTAATGATTGTAGTCCTGTGATTTTACAGCTTGAGATCCAACAGCAGTATTATTTTTTTTTTTTTTTTCAAGAATAATATATTATGCACTGAAGCTTCAGTGTTTAAACACACACAGACATCAAGAATCAGCATCTGATTCTCAAGAACGGTGATGATAAATAAATACAAAATACTGACAAACAGATCAACTCTGAACATCACAAAACAAGCTACTGTCACAACAAAACAACAGAGAAATAAAAGCAAACATGAACAATCTATGAAAATTACAGGACAATTCATCTGCATAATTTATTCAATGCAGCAATGCATGATGGGAGCCATGGATGAGTTTTGATTGGTGGCTCCCATCATGCACTGCAACATGAAGCACTTTGTTTGATTGTCACCATTGTTGAGAGTCATATGCTGATTCTTGATGTCTGTGTGTGTTTAAAAAAACCCTTCAGATTATAAAAGCTCTGCTGGATCTCAAGCAGTAATAGATTTACTGTAAGGAAATAATATAACATCTATATCACCAGTTAATACTGGATGTCACCAATGAATCTGGCCATTTCACAATGAGAAAACACAACCATTATGACTGTGCTTCCCAAAGCATTGTAAACCTAAATTGATCAACTTTGTCTCACAGCACTTTTGGGAAACACAGCTCAGATCATAGTTTCTCTGGCTATAACAAATGTACTCTACAAACACAAAGTTGGAACAGCCAGAGATAAATTAATGTTAATAAATAGAGTCAAGAGCCCAACTAAAGGAAATGCTTTTCACCATCATGGTGACTTCAAACTAAACTTTCATTAAAACATTAACATCTAAACATCTGTTAATTCCCAATAAGAACTTTTGTTGATGTATGACAGAAATCAAATCAAACTGGTTAATAATAAGTGTAATAATGTTTAATGGCTGGAAGTCAGTTGTAGTTGTTGTGTCTCTCTCTTTTTCTCTTGTTGTTTCTTCAATGATTCTGCTTATTATCATCAGGTGTCTCCACTAATTGTCAATCATCACTCAATCATCAATCAATTATCTCATTAACTTTAACACTGCTTCAGTGTTACTTTTTAACACCCGGCAAGATGGACTCATATGTACACTTTGGGTGTTAATTTAACACTGGGGATTTTGCTGTGAGGAGTCCTCTTGACTACTCCTAACATTTCACAGATTTAGGAGCTAGTTTTAACGCTAAAATGCTTTGTGAAATACTCTCAGAGCAACAATTTAGGAGTCCAAAAATTAGGACTGACACGCCCATTATTTTTAAGAGTTTCTCCTAAATCGGCAAGTTAGGAGCTACTTTTAGCCTTAAGATGTTTTGTGAATATGGCCCAGAGCTCTAGAAGCAACTTTAAAGATGGATGTTTACAGTGTGGAAAGTTTGAAATCATGATTGTATTTGGGTGGTGAATACACATGTGCTAACATATGCTATTAGTATATACACAATTTGTGTGAATGCAACAGAACATTTTCTGGATACATTCTGAAATACCGTAGTACGTGTGATCATATACATGTAGTAGAAGTGCAGTTTGTAGTACTGCATTTACCGTGTTCAATTTACTATTTCCACTTTACACTCATACAGTAAATGCAATGACAGTAATGTCTTCTGTTACCATATTTTAAATATATTTAAAACCTAGTATTAAAAAAGACCAGATATATATTGAGAAAGGAAATAAGTGTGACTGCATGTTGACTTAAATATTGTATATGCTAGTTCACAGAGTTTGTGTATCAGCATTTATTTATAGTTGTACAGGAGAGTTATGATGCTTACCTCCCAAGGGGAATCTGAGAAATGAAAAGAGATTTTAGATATTATGTAAGGCAGGTTTAATAAAGTACATATGTACAGGCTTGTCTGTCTCAGTCACACACAGATACTTACTAGGTTGGACTTCAGGGATGAACATGCCATCAAATAAATGAGAGAACGGACCATGACCTGAAATGACAAAAAGGTGAAGTGTTTTACAGTATTTTTCAGTTGCTAACAAGCATTGTTCAATACCGAAACCACATTTTCAAAACTCTTCACACAGTCTGCATTAGCAGCATGAATGTTGGCCAAACAGTTAATCTCACCTACAAAACTCACTCAGACCAACATAACACTCATTCAGAAAACACACATTTCATTCACAACACACTGACCTAAAACACACTAACAACAGGAAGCATTACATAATTGATGAACTTTTCTTTTTTAAAGTTTCAATGATTTTCCACATAAATCAGTTCTTCATATAGAATACTGTAACACAATTTCACTTTATTGAAAGCATTTTTAACACGAATGAATCAGAAATTAATCAAAATTTCATTTTTTATATGAATATAGTACTTGAAAATTATAACCAAAAGGTGAAAAAAGAGGGAAAAAACTCCAGGGCTGCAATGATAATAAAAAAAGAATAAATAAAATACATTCTACACATTACTGTAACAACATGTGTAGTTGTTCATTACAGTAAATTACAGTGATGGTTCTAGTCTGGTCTCTCTCTTGCATTGGAGTGGGTGGAATTTCAGCTAAAATTGCAATCAGCTTGTACACAGCAAAAACTGCAGTGTTAAATTAACTCTCCAGGGAGTACATGTGAGACCATACTCCAGAGTGTTAAAGTGTTAAAATAAGAATGTTAAATGAACACTGAAAAGTGTTAAAGTTAATGAGATAATTAAGTGATTAATTGAGTGATGATTGAGCATTATTGAAGACACCTGATGATAGCAAGCAGAATCACCAAAGGAGAAAATCACAATTTTTAAGTCACCATCGTGGAGATGAGGGTTTGTTTTAGTTGGGCTCTTGTCCCTTGACTTTTTAAAATAAAATTTTGTTTGGGCTGTTTTAACTGAGTTATAACATCCAGACAAACAAGTGGAAAAAAATGGTCAGGTGATGTTGGTTATGTTTTCACATAATCAGTGTTTGATCTGAATCACTGAACTCATTTAGAGCCCAATCTCTGAGTTAGATTTACATTATTGATTACAGCAGCACTGTGATTCTACAGCACAAGATCAGCTTTATCAATATAATCTGAAGGATTTCACAAACAGTTGTTCTGAGCAACAAAAACAAAAAAATAAAAATTTTTCTCTTAGGCACACACAGACATCAAGAATCAGCCTGTGAATCTCAAGGACGGTGACAAGCAACATATTCTGATCAACAGATCAACTCTGAACATTAGAAAACAAGCTACTAAAAAGTCACATAAACAGAACAAAATAAAATATGAGAATAAAAGAAATTACTAAGACAATTCAGCTCATAATTTATTCATGCAGCAATGCATGATGGGAGCCATGGATGAATTTTGATTGGTGGCTCCCAGAATGCACTGCAACATGCTTTATTATTCTCACCATTGTTGAGATTCACAGGCTGATTCTTGATGTCTGTGTGTGCCTAAGAGAAAGATTTTTTTTTTTTTTTTTTTTTTGCTCAGAACAACTGTTTGTGAAATCCTTCAGATTATATTGTTAAAGCTGATCTTCTGCTGTAGAATCACAGTGCTGCTGTAATCAATAATGTAAATCTAACTAATGAGGCTCTAAATGAGTTCAGTGATTCAGATCAAATAATGATTATGTGAAAACATAACCAACACCACCTAAACATTTTTTCCATTTGTTTGTCTGGATGTTATAACTCAGTTAAAACAGCCCAAACAAAATTTTATTTTAAAAAGTCAAGGGTCAAGAGCCCAACTAAAGCAAACCCTCATCTCCACGATGGTAACTTAAAAATTGTGATTTTCTCCTTTGGTGATTCTGCTTGTTATCATCAGGTATCTTCAATAATGGTCAATCATCACTGTTAATCACTTAATTATCTTATTAACTTTAACACTTTTCAGTGTTCATTTAACACTCTTATTTTAACACTTTAACACTCTTGAGTATGGTCTCACATGTACTCCCTGGAGAGTTAATTTAACACTGCAGTTTTTGCTGTGTAATGATTTTTTTTTTTTTGGCTATAAAATTGAGAATATTTTAAAATAATTACTGCATAAATGCTTGGAATTGGCCATCATTCTGTTTTGAATGTGTTTTTAATCATTTTGAATGCAGTGTGTTAGCATTAGAAAAATGTGCTGAAAACACATAGTATTTTGCATGTTGTGGAGTACGAATGGGAAAAGAGTTCCTGAATTTTGAAAAGTGTGGTCACTGAATGCATTTTGTCTGAAAGCAATGAAAAATGGTTCACAGTTTGGTCTGCATTGACTTCTGTTTCACTGACTGTGTGAAGAGTTTTGAAAATGTGGTTTCAGTATTGAACAATGCTTGTTAGCAACTGAAAAAAACTGTAATTTTTTTTTTTTTTTTTTAAATTTTTTAATATATATGTTGATTATGAGAAAACACAAAATGTACATATTATTCTTCGTTTTTGTGTGTATTAGGGGTGTACGAAAAACTATAATGTAGGCAACTTCTCTCAAACAAATGAGAGAACAAACTGAAAAGACATAATGGTACTTTTTAGAGCACTTTTTATCCATAACCTTCAGGGTGTCTATAGCACTTTACATGTAATGAAAATAATTTTGCAAATGTCCTACAAACATGCTTCATTATCTACTTGCATAATATAATTATTTATTCGTTTAGGAGTCACACTTGGCTTCTTCACGGTCAAAAAATTACCAAAGCCTGTAACTCCCACCCCCCACCCCAAGGAAATCCAATGAAATATATTTTTGTTCAATTATATTTTTTTTTATTATTATTTAGAATTGTGAGGGTATTTAATGATACTATGCACTATTTGTATAATATATATTAGCTATTTTCCCTATTGAAAATAGTACACATTTTTTTAAAATGTACACATTTTTAAATTAAAACAGTATTTCATGTTAAAATAGAGAAGGCATTTAAAATCCATTTTTAAGAGTAGATTAGTGCCATCTGGTGGTAGTAAAAAAAAAAAAAAACTTTTGTAATGCCATGATGTAACCACTAGATATAGTCCTATATAAAATGGCTTATAAATTATCAAGTGTTTTTAGACATAAATACTTTTTTTTTTAAATTGTGGATTTGGATTTATACTTAGACATTCTCAAAGACTTTTTTGTCAAAGTTTAGATTATTTTTTTTTAAGTTAATTTGAAGTGTCAGTTTTTGCATTAATTTCACTACAGTCAAACCTGAACACAGATGAGGACATTTTGTTACACATAACATAACAGTAAAATTTAATAAAAATATAGGACCCACTTTACATTAAATGGCCTTAACTACTATGTACTTACATTTAAATTAATCATTTGATACAATGCACTTATTGTGTTCATACATGTTTTTACATTGTACTTATAGTTTAAAAACACCTGCATGTAATTACATCTGTAATTAATTTCTGTAATTACATTTATAATTACACTGTTGACCGTTCCCTTAACCCTTACCCCTACCCTTAAACCTACCCATACCACCAAAGCTGTCCCTAACCTTACCCGTATCCCAATTCAATAGCTGTAAATGTGTTTTTCAATTCAATATGAACCCAATAAGTACATTGTACTGATTTTTTTGATGTAAGTACATAGTAGTTAAGGCCACTTAATATAAAGTGGGACCAAAATATAACAAAAAAGAACAGGCATGCTTCATCACAACTTAATAAATATGGGTCTGATCTGATTTTAACCTCTTATTTGATTCTTTTGGCTCAGTTTTACTATATTGTTACAGCCACACAGGTTTATTTGTGTGTATAATAATGTGTTGTGTGTGTGTGTGTGTGTGTGTGTGTGTGTGTGTGTGTGTGTGTGTAAGTGAATGTGTGTTTGAGTGGGTGTGTCTGTTTTGTATTCTCAATATTTCTGAGTGTATCATCTTGCTGTTCATTTTTTTTTTTTACTGCTTTGTGGCTGAATTATTGATTCACACATTTGCATTAACTTGCTCTGTGTTATAGTTGCACTAGTTTATATGTTTCTATGTATGTTTATATATTTATTTATTTATTTATATGAATGTTTGTGCTACTCACCCATGTCATGGCACAGAGCAGCGATCTGAACACACAGGATATCTTGTTCGGTAATGTTGAGCTCTGGCTGATTATCACGAAGACTTCTGAGAAGACATCCAGCTAAATACGCCACACTAACACACACAGACAAAGAATATCCCTTTATTTCAAGGAAAAACAATGCAAAGGTCCAGCCTCGAAAAGAGTTTAAAAAAGATTACCCAATGGAGTGTTCGAAGCGAGTGTGAGTGGCTCCAGGGAACACCAGATATTTAGTTCCCAGCTGTTTGATGTGACGGAGTCTCTGAAACTGAGGAGTGTCAATCATCTTCACCAGCAGGGGGTGCAGCTCAATCTGACCATGAATGGGGTCATTGAAGATCTACAGGGTAGAAAATATTTATTTATTTATAAAAAACTTACCTAAAGAAAAAGGTCTTAAGAAAAGAGCAAACACACATTTTCTTGGAGTAACTAATAAAATAGATAAATGTGACATTTATTATGGCTGCATTTGTTTAAATCAATGATAAACTTTGATATCAGTTTTATCAGTTTTTTAGATATCAGTTTAATATCAGTGCACAACTTTTCATTATTTGCATTGTTTCCATCATATTATAAGTTAGCTTTTCAAAAGGGCAAGTGATTGATTCAGCCCATGACATCAATATCACTCCATCAGGCAGTCCTGCAGTTAAACACGATTGTAATGACACGACTCTTGTTTGCTATATAGGCTAAATTTACTATATACAGGAAACATTATTCTCTCTTTATTTGATGCATCACTTACCTTCATGGTGTCCTTTGAAAAGTCTAGGGAGTATTTCCGTATGACGTTTTGGAAATCCTCAGTGATTTTTGTCTTTCTTTTTACTGTGGAGAGACATTTTGTCTGTTAGAAATACTTTCATAGAAATATTTAGTGTTGGCTTAACAAAGCAGTAGCCTTAATAATAAGCAAATATTAGATTCACTGATATTAAACTTCCCCACCGATACCGATAGCCGATTATTCAGACTGATATCCACCAATACCGGTAACTACCGATAGTTTGGCTCTTCTCCCTTGAAGTTAATGAAATGGATAAAATAAAGTTTTTATTAGAATTTCTTTCAAAATGTAATATTTTAAAATATAATGATTAATCATGAATTATAATGAAACTATCATTAATTTAAAAGAAGGTATTTCCTTCAAATTACTGATAGTTTCATTATAATTAATGATTAATCATTATATTTTAAAATATTACATTTTGAAAGAAATGCTAATAACAACTGTATCCATTTCATTAATTTGTTTTGGAGTAACTATCAGTTATAAACATAAACATATGACTCCAATTAATATTAACACACATTAACTATATTCTGAACTTTCTGAATTTTATTCATTCATATAATTACCATTAATATTGAACATCAAACTGGTTTCTTGACATGTTATTTACACAGAGCTCAGTGCATTTTCCTGCCCTCTTTTGATTGACAGGATATATCAGCCCTGAGTATATTTTTTAAACTATCTGCCGATAGTCGATAGTGTGAAAATTTGCTTTTATCAGTTAATACTGATTATTTGTCTATCAGTGCATCTCAGGTAATATTTTTTCTTTTTTTTTTTTTTTTTTTTTATAAATCTTGACCGAGAAAGGTTACTGTGGCTCCTCCATCATAAATGAGTTTGTCTCAGAGCTTCAGATGAAACACAATAAACACTGTCATGTTCTCATGCATTCTGATGCTGGTGTTTGGGAACACAATCGTGTGAGACGCTTTTGAGGGAATTAAACCAAACCGGGCATTTCAGAACCACCAAACCTACATTTGAGATGATGTGATGCCATTGATCCACTAGTTACTCCAGCTGTCCAATCACAGCCTTATAGTTCAGGTTAGGTGTTTCCATCATAGTTTAAGTGCAAATGTGCATAAAAAATCAATTGAGCGCACACATTTTTATCAGCATTTTTAAAAATCTATGTGCATCTTGGCATTCCCATCTACCAATTATATATCATGCTTTTTTAATCATGATATTTGGTTCTGCTTCTGATCTGCACTGACCAACACAGGATAAACAAATATATAATATAATATAATATAATATAATATAATATAATATAATATAATATAATATAATATAATATAATTAATATAATATAATATATAATTGTAGATAATAATAGATTATTAATAATAATAAAACTAATATGGAAGTCAACGGTGACTCAAAACTGCTTGGTTACAAACATTCTTCTTTTGTGTTCACCAGAGCAAAGAAATTATACAGATTTGGAACAACTTGAGGGTAAATGATGACAGAATTTTCATTTTTTGAGTGAACTATCCCTTTAACTAGGGGAAAATGGCACAAAAAATGTACTAGCCCATTATTGGTCTTCAGATTCGGTTATACAGATTGTGAATTGAAAACTTAAAATAAATATTTATAATTTAATCGGTAAATCATTAAATGTAATTATATATATATATAATTAAATATATATATATATATATATATATATATATATATATATATAAAATTAAAATATATTAAAATATATATAAAAAAATGTAATTATATATGAATTGAAATTGAATTGAAAACTTAAAATAAATATTTATAATTTAATCGGTAAATCATTAAATGTAATTAATATATACATATATATAATTAATATATATATATATATATATATATATATATATATATATATAATTAAAATATAATTAAAATATATATAAAATGTAATTATATATATATATATATATATATATATATATATATATATATAAAGTGAAAACATTACCTTCATGTTTGTTGTAAATCCTTTTCATATCACAATGGATGTCATCAACATCTGTTGTATCTTCAAACAACTTTTCTCAATGACCTGTTGACTTCTCTCTCGTTGCAAAAGAGGATGATGATAATGAAGAACTGTGAGGAGATTTTATAGATTCACAGACTCAACCCATTACACAACAGCAAGCTATCAGGAAGCTTCTTGTCAGTAAAATGTGAGGGTGTGTCATAAAGATTTGATCATGTGCTTTAGATACTCGAGTAAAGGCTACCCATCTTTAACACAGTGTAATGCAATTAAGCACAGGGCTCACCTTTGCGTTTAATGAAAAGCTGGTTTTGACACCGTAATGTGAATTCATAATGTTGTGATCAGAACATTTCTCGCTGGTTGGAATCTCCCTAGTTCAGTAGTCAGGGCACCGATGAGGGAGTCAGTTTAAGGGCTAAATCTCAAACGCAAAAAACATCAACGTATAATGCTGCAGAGAACTGTGATGTGCTTAGTGCTATGAAAAATATTAATGGCATAGACTGGAATATCAAAACATTTGGAAAAACAGCACTCAGCAAGTTTCAAAGAAAGAAATGTTAACAAGCTCAGGGTTTTAATGTGCAAAATAACGTGAGTAGGTTATGCTTCAATATGACAACTTTTTTCTTTTTTTACAGGCAAGAAAACAGTATTCAATTTCAAGTGGTCGGCAAATGCTACAGAATCCAACAATTTGATTATATAATTTAATTTCTTATGTTTTGTCATTTGAACAATTATGTTAATCAACATTACAATCCATACTGCATTTTCCATCCCCCACAACCTTATTTTCAGTCACAAATAGCACGATTATTAACTTTTCATGACAAATCATAATCAATCAAATTCATATTAATGTACATGCCTTATTTTAAAAACACATTTTAAGATAATATTTTACATGTAACTAGCCGTGGAACATAAACACACAGAACTTCATTTCTTTTATTTAAGCTTTCACAAGAACAATGAAAAAAACATTCAGTGTAAATGAATCTAGTGGCACAGGTTCTTCTGTTTAATTATTTTCCATTCACTTTCACTTACATTTCGTGGCTACTTCTGATTTTCTAGTTGGAAGCCTATTTAATGATGTTTGTCAGATTAATATTTGATCTAAAAATGCATTTATTCAAATAAAATGAGAAAGAAATACAGAGAAAGAAAGAAAGAAAGAAAGAAAGAAAGAAAGAAAGAAAGAAAGAAAGAAAGAAAGAAAGAAAGAAAGAAAAAGGTGTCACAAATATTATTTTGTTTAATTGACCCTTTGCAAAGACCCGCCCCCTTTAGTTACTGTTGTTTTGTCCAACATGCCGTGGCACTGTCACGCCACACAGTGAAAAATACATCGCGGTGCAAAGAGGACACTGACAACATGTCGACAGACAAGACAGAGCAGGTTACTTATGATATTTAACAAAGTCCCAGCTTTCAAACTGTGTAATTTTTAAAGAAATTCAAACAATAAAAAGCGTTTTGTGGCTCTTTAATGTGTCGTGACAGATCGCTGTAGCGCCTCAGCTCAAGCGGCTCGTGAACCGATCATTTCTTCCTACTAGTTCATTTATAGCATCAAATAAACATGAATGAACATCAGAAGGAATGTTGTTTAAAACACGGAAAGACGTCAGTACACACCATTTTTCAAGTTCAAGTCCACAGAGGTTAATCTTCTAATCTTCTTTGTCAGACAAAATACAGATTCTGTGTTATGATTGGTTAGATCGCTTGTCAATCAAACTCCCGGTGAAGGGTCAATTGATTTTAATTTAGTTAGTAAATTTTTCCATAACCATATACCTTAACTGAATTATTATTAATTTTTTCTTTATATTTTGCTGCTTGGCTTTTGTGACATATGTGGACCTCTGCCCTGTTGTTGTTTTTGTTGTTGTTGTTAAGTAAAACGTTTTGTATAAGTCACAGAGAGGAAATATATGTCAGTAGTTCAGCTGTCTAGGGAAGTCCAAAATTGTTTGAACACCAGATCTGAAAGCACTTCTCCGCCTCTTCCACCTTCTTCTTCTCCTGCTCCTTATCTTCAGCTGTCTGATCATCAGTTCTTCTGTAATAAACTCTGACAAGCTCTTCATTGAACGTCTTCGGCAGGAAACTGGACAGCTGTCAATTCAAGACAACAATCACACCATGAGTTTTCTAAAGATACTTGATCATGAAGTAAATGAACTACAATAAAAAAAATAAAAAAAATACAATGGTCTAAAATAAAACATGATTACCTGATAATCTTTAATGGTAGAAGCTTCATTGGGTTTCCTCTTGCTGTAGAAATAGACAGAATCAATGGGGTTTTTGTCCTTCATGCCGTGATCCAGATCAACCACCTGAGTAAGAGATGAAATGATTAGCTTAAGGAATGAATTCACTAAACAGTTGTATGTTTTATTTCAGAGCAAAACCTGCTTCTTAATCACTTTCAATCTAGTTTATGCACCGAATAACTACATAACTTACATAAACTGGTAAATCTTCAGCATTCAGAGAAACAGTTGGGTTATCAAGCTTGTACTTCTGTATTGCTGCTTTCCATGTTGTCGACAGCTCTTCCTGAATTTTCAGATTTGAAAGGGTTTGTCAAGTACTGTACAGTAAATACTGTCTTAATAAAGTCACTAAACCAACATATTTTTCTATACTGACCTTTGACACATTTTTCTCAGTCAGGCGAGCTTCTCCCACAAACTTTGGCAGTTTTCTTCTGACGATCTTGTCCAGAATGTCTCTGGATTTCTTCAGGTTTTCAGCAGTGGAGGACGAGATCTGCTCAAAGATCTCATCTGACAGAATAAAAAAGTATTAACAAATGAATTTCTTCAGACCATTACATTATTTTACTTGCAGATAAAAATGGAAAATGATGCTTTCAGCTGACCTGTGAGTTTGCTGTATTCCTCTGCCGTCTTTATGGCTTCAGAAATCTTCAGCATATCTTCAGGTTTTCCTTCATGAAGGTCACGATCAGCTAGAACGAGCGCTTCAGCAAACCTGACACATAGAAAAACAAATGAGTTAGTGTGTTGTACCATGTATGCTGTGGAAACGTAAGTGAAGTGGCCCATGGTCAGAGACAGATTCAGATGTCCTGCAGGCGTCTCGACTTTGTTGTTTTGTTCAATAAAGTCTAATTTTGACTTTTGGAACTCTGGAACTTCATTTGCAAGAAAGAGATTATTTCCTCAACACTGTCTCACTATATAATGACATGAACACCTGAACTTCATCTCCATATGTAATAATACATTTTTTCTTCCATGTTTTAATTTTATCAGTAAATCTATGTTGTGCAGCACTATGTTTGCCAAACAAATGTTTTTTTTTTTTTTTTTTTTTAAATCATGATTTCAATTGATTAGATATTATTTTTAATTAATCAAATTTAAGTTAACCATTAAAATTGAGTCTAGAAAAATTGAATTTGGGAAAAAACTAAACTGATTTCATTGAGCCCTCAAGTGCAGTCAATGGTCTAATGCAGAATTTGTGTAAGGTCATGTAAAGAATAATAAGGATGTTAAATTGTGTACAGCGGGACGTTCACTGCAAACAGAGACTCACATTTCTTCAATGATGTTGCAGATCTTGTGCTGGTAGGCCTGGCGATGGAGAGTGTATCGGGTGCGAAACATGTCATAAACATTATCTGCCTCCTGTTAGACACACAAACACCAGTGTCACAGATCCCATGATACAATGACAAATTCAACAGCTTTTCATCTTTTGATTTGGTCACTTTTTTCTAAGATTTTTCGAAAGAAACAAATCACCACATTTTTAAACAAACAGCTGATCAAAAAGATATTATGAAAACTGTATAAATAATGAAATGTAATTTTTTGGGTTGTATCATGTACCTTGTCTCTGAAGCAAATGTGATTTCTCCCCTTCACTTCACAGACTCGAGCAAACTTCAACAAACGCTGGTGGTCAAAACTGTTACGAATGCCGAGGTGATGACAGTCTCTGAGAAATGAGTATCAAATACAAAAAAAAAAATACAATGGATAGATAAATAATATATAAATATCAGCTTGTCTCTGATTGCATTAGTTCACAGGTGCCTTTATTTAAACGGACCTACAAGAGATTAAACAAGGCTGAATTCAAGCTGTGAATATGGTCTGATATTTGCTACTATGTGTTCTTGTGTTGCATCAGCCAATCAAAATGTCTAATAATAATTACCGTGCGAAATAGTCCCATTTGTCCACATCAATGCCGTTCTGTTTGTTTGCCACAATCTCATACAGGAAGGATTTGTCTTTATCTCTGCCCCTGTATGTCCACTGGACAGAAAAGCACAGGCTGTAAGTAAATCAAGCTTCATTCATGTTAATATATACATCTGGAGTATCAGTATGAACCTTATCATCTGAATCTTTTGCCCCTTCGATTAACTCTTTAATGAAGATGACGTCTCTATTATCCAGTTCGTGCTCTTTCAACGCATCTTCATTCTCAGCCTTCAAACTCTTCACAATGTCATCAAACATCTGCACTGACATCTGCTCATGCTGCAGTAAAGACACAAAGACAGATGAGATCTTAAATACATCAAATACAGAATCCACACAGCAAAAACTCCAGTGTTAAATGAACTCTCCTGGGAGTATATGAGTCCATACTCCAGAGTGTTAAAGGTGCCTTGAATGCTTTTTCACAAGATGTAATATAAGTCTAAGGTGTCTCCTGAATGTGTCTGTGAAGTTTCAGCTCAAAATACCCCATAGATTTTTTTTTTAATTCATTTTTTTAACTGCCTATTTTGGGGCATAATTAAATATGCGCCAATTCAGCGTGTTTCCCCTTTAAATGCTCGCGCTCCCCGCCCACGGAGCTCGCGACTCAATAATACATTGCATAAACAAAGTTCACACAGCTAATATAAACCTCGAAATGGATCTTTACAAAGTGTTCGTCATGCAGCATATCAGATCATGTGAGTATAGTATTTATTTAGATGTTTAGTGCTCCGTGGCTAAAGCTAGCATTACACACTGTTGGAGAGATTTATAAAGAATGAAGTTTAACAAGTTAAAAAGACAAGGGTTAAGAGCTCAACTAAAACAAACATTGATCTCCATGATGGTGATTTAAAAACTGATTTTCTCCTTTGGTGATTCTGCTCATTATCATCAGGTGTCTTCAATAATGGTCAATCATCACTAAATTAATCACTTAATTATCTCATTACCTTTAACACTGCTTCAGTGTTCATTTAACACCCTTATTTTAAAACTCTTGAGTATAACGTCACATATACTCCCAGGAGAGTTTATTTCACACTGGAGTTTTTCTGTGCAATTGCATTCCCAGCTAACAGAATTTTGTTATAAGAACGTTCTCTAAATATTCAGTGTTGGTTTTGGGAACATTAAAAACTTCCAGTTTTCTTGACAATACAGGATTTTGTTTTTAATGTTCCTCAAACATTCTTTCAACTTAATTTTGATCTAAAGTTCAACATTGTAGGAACGTTGATTTGTAACATTCCAAGAACATGAAAATGTCCAGTTTCCTTAATGTTAGTAGAATGTTATTTAAAGGTTAGTATGATGTTCCTGAAACATTCTTTCAATCATTCAAACACCTGCTGTGAACAAACACTGAAAGAAAGAGAAATAAGAACACAAACTACAACTTTCTTCAGCCACAGCCTTAGATGAACTGAAGATAAAAGACATTAAATCTCTGAAGATCTGATTCAACAACTCAACAAACAGCATTACCAGCTTCACTTATTACTAACCAGACTGACTTTATTTCTGTCACACGTCTACAGAAGCTCTTATTGAGAATTAACAGAAGTTTAACATTTTTAAACAGTTTCTGCCAATCTCATGTTAATCTTGAGTACATATAGAGTAACAATGCATCCTTCATATCTCCGAAAGTCTTTAGTTTTATCATATTTATAAAAGATAGACTAAACTTAGTCTTTCCAGAAAAAAAGTCGAGCTCCTGGAGGCGTGCCGTGGGCAGAGTCACGAGTGCGCGCAGCTTTTACATATGGATTGTCTGCAGGCTGCGACATCTTTATAAATATAAAGGGAACAAAAGCATTCATGTTGTTTACATTATATGTACTTGCGCCGATTGCCAACAAAACACAGACATCTGAAGCAACTTTACTCAACGCCACCGATCTGCAAATCCAGCGCTGAACTGGGACGTGTTTTCAAAGTATTCATCACAGAATTACCGGGAACAAACAAACATACGTGCACAACTCTTTTACTGCCCCAGAAAAACAAACTTCATCCACTGTTCCCTTAACACTGGGTTCTTTTGGAAACTTTTAATCTTTTCCTCACAACCAAAAACACACTCCTTCAGTGACAGGAGCTGCCTCTCATTTCGGAGGCTGCATCCTCCGGAGATCACATTTGAAGGCTGAATACTTCATCAAGGATGTCATATTTAGGAAAAGTAACCGTAATAAAATTGACTGATATTCATTGTGAGGTGTAAAATACTGTAATGTCTTTCTTACTTTGCAATCTAACGGTTATTTTTCTTAAATGAGACAGATGATTTATGCAGCCTTCAAGGGCCATACTCGAGAAAATTCGGCAAAATGTCCACAACCGGAAGTTGTATATTTGGCACAGAAATACTCTGTCATACGTCCAACTCATGTTTTGAAACTTTGGCCATGTTTATCATGACGAGAGTGTCTTATTCAACTGTTAAATAGTTTTGGACGATCTAACACAAATGACTCAAACATCGTTTGAGTTTATTACTTTCTTTTCGTAAAACATCTAATGTCAAGAAAACTGGATCAGAACTGGTCAAGATTTGGAGAATCACTGCATATTTGGAGAATGTCCTTACAAAATACTGTTAGCTGAGTTGACTGCATGAGCAATGTGTTCATTCTCACCTTCCACTTCTCAGGGATTTCATCAGGCAAGCCTAAGAATAAGAAGCAGGTCTCAGATAATTGGTAAGTCATATTTTGCACATTACTGAACACTTTCAGGTTCACTTATTAGACATGCACACACAGAACAAAGTTTTTTTTTTTTTTTTTTTTTTTTTCCCCAAACATAATAATTACATGTCTAAGAAATGTGCATGTCCACAGATCCTTCTGATTAGAATTAATCTCACACTGACACACTTACCTTTTATTTGTTTGGCTTTAGGAATAACCAGACCATCAAATACATGGGAAAATGGACCATGACCTAAAAATAGATAGATAGATAGATAGATAGATAGATAGATAGATAGATAGATAGATAGATAGATAGATAGATAGATAGATAGATAGATAGATAGACAGATAGACAGATAGATAGATAGATAGATACTTTAGTACAAAAACTCAAACATCTGTTGATGACTTTAGTAATAAAGTTGCAGGTGTTTTATATATCCATAAGCATCAGTGTTGCTCACCCAAGTCGTGACACAATCCAGCGATCTGAACACACAGGAAATCCTGTTTGGTGATTTTGAGCTCCGGCTGATTGTCATGAAGAATCTTGACCAGACAACCTGCTAAATACGCCACACTGACACACAAACAACGCCACTTCATGACCAAAAACTCTAAATTACTTAGCACTAAATAACACTTAACCTAATTCACCCTACAATAAAAAAAAAAAAATATATATATATATATATATATATATATATATATATATATATTCATTGTAGGGTGAATTTACGGAGCCCTAATCCTGACATAGAAGAAAAAAAAAATTATATCGTGGCCACGAATTAGGAATTCGTTCCCACGATTTAACAATACATGCGCACGTTTTATTAACTCGTTCCCTCGATTTAGTTAAATCGTTCCCACGTTTTATTAATTCGTTCCCTCGATTTAGCTAGTTAAATCGTTCCCTCGTTTTATTAATCCGTTCCCTCGATTTAGCTAAATCGAGGGAACGAATTAATAAAACGTGGGAAGGATTTAACTAAATCGAGGGAACGAGTTAATAAAACGTGCGCACGTATTGTTAAATCGTGGGAACGAATTCCTAATTCGTGGCCACGATATAATTTTTTTTTCTTCTATGTCAGGATTAGGGCTCCGTATGAATTATTCTTTTAAATGACCAAAAATTTCAGCTGTGATTATAATAATATCTCACCCAAGAGAGTGTTCAAAGCGATTGTGAGAAGCTCCCGGATACACCAGATATGTTCCTCCAAGCTGTTTGATGTGACGGAGTCTCTGAAACTGAGGCGTATCTGTGATCTTCACCAGGAGGGGGTGCAGCTCAATGTGACCATGAATGGGGTCGTTGAAAATCTACAGTTCGCAAAACACACCGGATTATCACACTAACATACACAAGATTTTTCAACTCAGGATGTAGGCCATTGACCAAAGTGATTTTTATGATCCACAAAACTCCTCTTGTGAAAGACCATTTCACATGAAAAATGCATCCTGACCAACAGGGCAACACTTGGGTAATTGATTCATTTACTCATCTGATCTGAGTTAGTTTTGTCACAAGAATAAATAAGTAAAGCACAGATTTTAGCAAATTTTTCCATGAAAGGTGCTTTCTGTTATCCACAAAATATACAGTACATTCATGCTTATGTCATGCTTATTTTAAACACATACATCATGTGATGTTTTAAATTTCAGTTTGATGGTAGAGAATTACAATCCACATTTAATACATATCGGCTGTGAAAAAAGAAATAACATTCACATACCTTCATTTGTTTTTTTGAGAAGAATAAGGAGTATTTCTTCAAGATGTCTTGCAATTCATCATTAATGATCTCCCATAACTGTTGTTTCTCAGGCTCTGGAAAAAATGTGACATTTTATATCCTCATTGTATATTTTAAATAGTTTCGTTCCCTGAGCTTGTCAATGAAAGAAAACATTTCAGCAATGCAGTTACACATTCCACATATTATGTGTAGCACTCTATTTTACACATTTTGTATCACTATTAATAAAACTGTGTTGGAAGAACTAATTTATTTTACACATAGTTATGTATAGTTTCAACACAACTTGTTAATCTCAGAGGTGTAGCGAAGACCAGTCCTCCAAGACCAAAATTATTCAAGACCAGAACCTCAAAGACCAAAAAAGATCATTCAAGAATGGAGTTAATGAGATAATTAATTAATCGAGTGATGATTGCGCATTAGTGATGAACACCTGCTGTTAACAAGCAGAATAACTGAAGGAAAGAGAAACAACAAGAACAGAAAAAAGAGAAGAGACAATGCAGCAGAAAAACAAGAACTACAACTGACTTCCAGCCACAGCCTTAGATGAAATCAACAAGCTAAAACACATCAAGTATGGAATGCCAAACCTGACAAAATTACAAATAAATAAAATACATAGATACATGTGCAAAGAAATGTAAAAAAAAAAAAAAAAAAAAGCAAAAATAAATAAATATATAAATAAAGATACAAAAAAAAAAAATTAAAACATCTAAATTTGTTTATCTTGCCTTGAATATAGCAGGCCTTAATACTTACAATTGTCCAGTACACAGAATATGGCACATAATCGCTACACTGATCTGGGCCACACACCTCACATCCACAATCGGCCCAAATGTTGTCTGCCGTCATGCATGCAGTGCCATCATTGCCACACATGGCCCACGGTTGGCTGACATGATGCATGCCAGTGCCGGCAACATGCCAGCAGTGCCATTATGAGGCCACATTAAGTATCGGTGCATCCCTAATTTCCACGTTTATTAATTTCTACATTTCTTTATTTCTACATTTGTTTATTTTCCCTTTTATATATTTTTACATTTCTTTGTCTGTAGGGTAATGAGGAGGGTGTGGCACCAATCACTGCCTTAACGAGTGAGATCAATTCATTTGTTTGATCCCTTCAAATACATCATTTTAAAAAATAAAAAAAATACATACTTTTTTTATCATAATTTGTTTTATCATAATTTATTGCAGTAATGCAGATACACAACAGAATTGTCTTAGTAATTTCCTTTTTTCTCACTTTTTTATTTTTTGTTGTTATGTGACTTTTTAGTAGTTTGCTTTCTAATTCCACCTACTGAAGCAGTGTTAAAGTTAATGAGATATTTAAGCGATTAATTGAGTGATGATTGAGCATTATTGAAGACACCTGATGATAACAAGCAGAATCACCAAAGGAGAAAATCACAATTTATAAGTCACCATCATGGAGATCAGTGTTTGCTTTAGTTGGGCTCTTGACCCTTGACTATTTAATGTTAGATTTTGTTTGGTTGCTGTAACTGGGTTATAACAGCCAGACAATCAAAGAGAAAAGATGATGGTGTTGGTTATGTTTTCACATAATCATTATTTGACCTGAATCACTGAACTCATTTAGAGCCCAATCTCTGAGTTAGATTTACAATATTGATTGTGATTATACAGCAGATGATTTTCAATATAATCTAAATGAAAGAAAGTTGTTCTAAAAAATCTCTCATTTAGAGACAGACATCAAGAATCAGCCTGTGAATCTCAACAGTGGTGAGAATAATAAAGCATGTTGCAGTGCATTCTGGGAGCCACCAATCAAAATTCAGCTATGGCTCCCATCATGCATTGCTGTATAAATAAATTATGAGCTGACTTCTCTTAGTAATTTCCTCTATTGTCACTATTTTATTTTGCTGTTGTTACGTGACTTTTTAGTAGCTTGTTTTCTAATGTTCAGAGTTGATCTGTTGATCAGAATATGTTGCTTGTCGTTGTTGAGATTCATACGCTGATTCTTGATGTCCGTGTGTGCCTAAAAAGATTTAAACATCAGGACAACTATAATCCTTTGGTTTATATTGAAAAAGCTTTTACTGTAAAGCTGTTGTAGATTCACATAGCTGCTGTAATGAACAATGTAAAAGTAACTCAAGTGTCAAGTGCTCAACTAAAGCAAATGCTGATCTCCTCATTGGTGACATCAAACCAAACATTTTCAATTAAACATCAACCTCATCAATCTCTAACATCAATCTTCTTAGTTCTCAATAAGATATTCTGTGGGAATAAAGTTAAACTGATACAAGTAATAATGTGTAAGTTCTTGTGTTTTTGCTTTTTTTTCTTGTTCTTCTTTCTTTTTTCTCTTTTCAGTGATTCTGCTTGTTAACAGCAGGTGTTCATCATTAATGCTCAATCATCACTTAAATATTCATTTAGTTATCTCACTGCAACACAGCATCAATGTTACTTTTACTCTTTGTAGTGTGGACACTAGAGGATGTTCCTGTGGGGTTGAAAGGGTTAAAGGTGTAAGATAAAAAGGCACACCCACAAAATATATTTTAACAGTAACGAACTGTAAGTTAAAAAAAAAAGTCATATTCTGGCAACACTATTGCCAATAGTTTACCGTAAATGTGAGTTTTGTGGGTCACCATTGTGCTGAAGAGTAGAGCCTGTGCTTAAGTTCACGAGAAGATCAAGAGGCATTGGTGATATGCTGCATGTTGTTTTATTTAACAGATGGTGGTTGTGTAGTTGCTTATGCAGTGAAAATCTTTTCAGTGGACAGTAATATATGTCCAACTGTAAATAAGATCACAGTAATATATGCTCGCATTATTAGCATATTATAAATATTAGTTTATGTCAGAAATTAGTTGACTCGAGATTTAATAGAGTGCATGGTATTTTTACAGCAACATACTGCAATTTAGATTTTGGTAAATAACTGTAAAATTAACAGTAGATTATTGTCAACTTTTTTTGCCATTAATTTACTGTAAATTCACAGGATATTTTTTAATAGTGTATGAATAATTATATATTTATTTATTGCATATTTATTTATGTATTTATTTATTTTTAATTTTGGCAGGTTTGGCATTCCTTAATCAAGGCCCAGAATTAATAACTTAATTTGGGCGCCAGCCCAAACCCTGTTTTGGCATTACTAAACTACTGTCAGGATTTACAGCAGTGAGAAATTAGTTCACAGTTGTTTTTGTGGCTGAGATTACTGTTGATTGTGCCATTAATTATCATGTCTGATTACCTGTTCTCACCCAGTATTTAATGAGTAATTCTATAGATTGTGTTTTATTAATTTTGCATTGTTCATTATAGTACATTCTACAGCTTGAGATCTAGTAGTGTTGTGAAAACACATTGTGCAGAGATAAATTAGAACTATAGAGATTTAATGTCTTTTATATTCAGTTGATTTCATCTGTGGCTGGAAGTCTGTTGAAGTTCTTGTTTTTTCTCTTTTTTTGTTCATCTTTACTTCAGTGATTCTGCTTTTTAACAACAGGTGTTTTCTTCAGTAATGCTCAATCATCACTTCATTATTCATTAATGAGTAATCAAATCTCATTAACTTCCCTCTTGAATGGTCTTTGTCTCAGTCTTGGAGGGTTTGGTCTTGACTACACCTCTGGTTAACCGTCCTGACAAAATTGACACAAAAAGTGTTGTCCCAAAACTCACACAATTATGTGTAATAATTTAACCCAATTTGAGTCAGTTTTAACGTATTCTTTCTAAGGGTGTATAGTGGATGTGAATGGGGCAAGACTTTACAGAAATGTGCAGCTTAACTAATTTATTTATGTTCATTTTAGCATTAGTATAAATGTTTCCATACAAAACATGTACTGTAAAGTTTTCTAATTTAATATTTTAGCAGTGGGACTAGTTTTAGGAAGTAGTTCAAGCAGATAAAGTTCTGGTTATCCCAGATAGCAAACAATGATTGAAATAATGTTAAATCAGTGTTAATGTGTCAGCGTTAACCGCATTGAATCAATATCACTTTTGCACCCACAATTAATGTTGAAAAGATCTTGAAATTTCAACAACAACAACAAAAAAAAAAAAATCAATGGAAATGGCATTTGTCATTTTTGAGAAAATAGCATACATGTTGGTTCATCATCATTCTTGCACTCTCAGAAAATGAAACAACTACAACTGACTTAAAGCCACACAGCCTGAAATCAACTGAAGATAAAAGAAGACAATAAATCTCTCAAGATCTCAGCAGAAGTTATTTTTGAGAATTAACAGGTTTAGATGTTGATGTTTTATTGAAAATGTTTGGTTGGTCATCATTAATGTGATCAGTGTTTCATTTAGTTGGGCAGTTTGACTCTTGGCTGTTCATGTGAGTTTGTGCTCTTTGTAACAGTGTTTACTAAAAACCATAATTTGTTGTAAAGAAACCAGAAACAAATTGATCGAGCCATATAGTTTTCTGCCTCATAAAGCAGAATAGTTTACTAATCTTGTTCCTGACTAAAAGAGGTTATTTGTTATTAAAATTATTATTGTAGAAATTTGAACCTTTTTTCAACGTTAATTGCGGGTGCAAAAGTAATATTGATTCAGTGCGGTTAAGGTTGACACATTAACATTGATTTAACGTTATTTCGATCATTGTTTGCTATCTGGGTATGCCCTTCTGACGTAATTCCTGTGGGCGTTTCTTTTGTAAACAGCTTCCTTTCTATCTTTGTCAAATCTATTGCATTAACTGGATTTTGTGTCATCTCAAGTCAAGCTGTGGTCCAAAGAAACAAATAACTTTATTTGTATGTATTAACTAAATGCCTTAGACATGAACAATAATCTTGTGATTGACTTTTTTCTTGGTTTGTAAATCATAAGTAACAGAGGGATATTACTCCAAACACACATATGGAAGTAGGAGATAGATGTATCACATGACCTTCAGTTTATTTATATATATATACACACATTACCATATGAAAATGGGTTGTGTACATGAACTGCAAAATTAAATCAAATCACATATGTCTTCCCTTACCTTCACTTTCTTCATAGGACTTTTTTAGATCCTGAAGACTTTTCCTGTGATCAGAGAGCGTTTTTTTGGTTTGTTCAGAACGAAGCATCTTCTCTTTTGTCTTCTTTTGGTGGATTGTTAAAAACTCAGATGAGGAGGCAATAAAGATCTGTACAACTGTGTACAGATTTCATAGATTCAGCAACTCAACTCACTGGATTACATGATGAGGAAAGTCTTGTCATGAAACTATGAGGGTGTGTCTCAGACAAACGTTGAGCTTTAGTGACGGGGAATGAGTCGAGTCAGAGTGACTGCTGCTGGAAACACATTCAGCAGGTGCCGATCACACAATATTTACTGTATAGTTCTTGTGTTTGTCTTACATCTGTCTTTGGTAGGGCAGCCTGTTTAGCATGCAAATGTAATGCAAATATTTCATAATAAAATATGAAAGTTACATTACACAAAAAATAACATTCAGTCATCCTTTACATTTCGTTCCACATCTGTATCAACTGATTTCTTCTGTGGAAAAGATATTTTGAGAAATGTCTTTTTTTTCTCTTTCTTTTTTTTTTAATGGGGTCCAGTTTTGCTCTTACACCAACATTCCTCAAAATATCTTCTTCTGAGCCAAAAGAAAAGACATGACAGCAGTGATATAATAGATAACTGTACATGTATATAACAAGTTTGCTGGGTTGATAGATTTTTTTTTCTTTCTTTTTTCACATTTATAATATTTTGCCATCTTGTTCCTCATTCATGTTATGCCTTTGCATGATTTTCTTAGGTTTGTTAATAGATGTGACAAGTAATGATATGAAAAACAGACACACCAACACCCATCTGAAACACACACCGAAGCAGGTTCAAACAGTAAGGTGTGGAAAGTTTTGTGTGAATGATCACATTAAAAAAAACATTCTGTGGTTGACTTTAATGAAGTGTCTGTAGTGGAACAGGTTCTGTTTGAAGAACAGGTGGAGCAGCTCTAGTAGATGAACAGCTGGTCTTTGTGTTGCGTTGTGTACACATTTATTAATAGATGCAAAATAATTTCAAAATGAAGAAAGTTTCTGTGTCGTGACATTCTAAAAGCAATCACATCTCCGGCCTCGCTCCGTTCCCACGGCTCTCGGCTTCACCCTGCTTACCACAATTACTTTTCTTTCTCTTGAAATTCCTGAATCATTTTATCTTTCATGCATTCATTTATATTGATACAAATACAATGTGATTGATTTATCTTTGTAGAGAATCCACTCAAAACAACAACCATTTCTTTCATTCAGATGCCTGAACTTTGGCATTAATGTGGTGAACAGTTGAGGTGGAGTTTAATTGCTCCCAGCCGAGTCTGTCTGTCTTCAATGGAAGAATAGTCTGACAGATTTTTTTTTTTTTTTTTTTTTTTTTTTTTTGCAGTATGCAGTGACTGTCAATGGAAACTGAACCTAAAAGTGCTAAAAACATATCCTGAATGTATTTTTATCATCTAACTTTAAATATTAAAAAGTAGGCATTTAAACATGGCAAAAATGGAGCAAGGGTGTATAAGTACACAAAAGGAAGGAAAAACTAGCAGTTTATCAGAAATGTAAAATAATACACCAATGAGCCAAAACATGATGACCACCTGCTAAATATACTCTTGGTCCTCCGCGTGCTGACTAAACAGCGCAGACCCACTGATGAATGGAATCTACCTGAAGGTCCTGTAGGATCTGGCACTAAAACATAAGCAGATCCTTCAAGTTCTGTAGGAAGTGCTTCAAATGTTTAAGATCCTTAGGATGATTTGCTGCAGTTTGTATTTGTCCATATTAAATGCTTTAAGTATTTTATTTGAAGAAATTCTCTGTACCATGTGATATTAAGTTACTGCAGCTGGAGCACAATATACAACTTCTATTTTGACTGTATTTCAATAACAGTTGTGTTAACCCTCTGGAGTCTGAGGCTGTTTTTTAACCCTAGAGAAGTTTTGATGATTTTGATTTATGCTTTTTTTCAGTAAATAAAAATATTAATGAAAAAAGTGTCATTACACTGTATTCAGCACAAACTAGGCTACCATAATAGGTGAGGAACATGTATGTACATGTTTGTATTTTTGAAGGAATAATCTGTGGTTATTAAACCACACATTAAAGGAATTATGTGTGGTTATTAAACCACACATTAAAGGAATTATGTGTGGTTATTAAAAAAAAAAAAAAAAAAAAAAAAACTTTGAATGAAATACGGCCATAATGACCCACATAATGAGCCCTTTTAGTCAGGTAGGTTATGTGAAAAAACCCTCTGATAACAGGATCATATCAGCTGCATTAACATTAATATAATGTCCACTCTTGACAGAAAACATGATTTTTGTGATCATGTATAATTGCACTTTATGTGAAGAAAATTTTGTATAGGCCTAAATTACAGTACCAGTCAAAAGATTAGACGCATTATTATTATAATGTTTTTAAAAGAAGTCTCATGCTCATCTTGCTGTATATCAAAAATACAGAAAAACAGAAATACTTTGAAATATTATTAATATTTTAAAATAATGGTTTTCTGTTTCAATATAATATAATGTATTTCTGTGATGCAATGCGTCTGAACATTCATGTTACCTCTATGGCATTTCATATAGCTTAAAAGCATGCACATTTGGATAAATATTGATGGATTCTCATATATGTATGTCAATTTTCTATACAGAGGAGTAATATTTATTCAATATTTATTGTCATCTCTATGAGTGCTGGATACTGTGTTTTCAATTCATACTTGCAGCTGGAGGGCGCTCTGCACACCTTTAGTCCACAAATGTGTGACATTCCAGGAACTAACAGGGGCTTCCAGAGATCGTTAACCATGGTTATAACATACAGAAAAACACTTTTCAAGACAATAAATACACGATTGAGACGGTGTATGCATGTATTGACTCAGAATTTATCTCTGAATAGCGCTGGCTCCGTGGGCATGGCCGCATTAGCGGATAATGAGCTGAATCACGGACTTCTGACATGGCTCTCTTTTCATACAGATTACATAAACACAGAATGTTTGTTTTCGATTTGACTTACACGATTTAAAACCTGACATCTCAACGTCTCTTTAGACATAAGTGTAATTTTTTTGTGATTAGTATTCACTAAGTTACAGTTCATTTTCTGAGAACTATCAGATTGGACTTTGTTCAGAGGGAGACGAGAGATCATGCATCATGTTAGTTTTCTTTATTTTACAAAAAGCACAACATTTTGTTTTTACTCTGAGTGTACACAAATAAAAGAAGATATTCTATAGTTTCAATTGATATATTACTTATGTCTTTATGACAAAAAATTACGGAGTAGTTTAAGTCTGTTTTGCTGCAATGTGAAAAAAATCCTGCAAAACACACCGGGGCGTTTCCTGACTCCAGAGGGTTAAACTCTCTGAGATGGTTGGCTATCAAATGCAGCACAGAATAGTTTGTTCTGTCATCATTTACTCACTGTCCTGGCAAACATGTATAACTATCTTTCTTTCTTCTATGAAACACAAAAAAAGACATTCTGAAAAAAAAGCTTCATTTGCTTTATACTGTGAAAGTCAATGGAACCTTAAACTTTCATGCCCCAGAAAGGAATTTTTCAATTCAACTCGACTTGTATATTCTTCTGAAGTCAAAAACAGAGCAATATATAAGCCATTATTTGTTCTAAAATCAGATCAAAACATTGATCAACACATGCATACACTACATCCAATACAGTGACACAAACATCAAATGTAAATTAAAAGATACCACCTGAATAATAAAAGCAACCACCCTGCAAACAAGCCTGGCAGCCCTAAGGGGGCCCATAAAGGGCAGCCCTTACTTAGCCTCCAGGAAGCCGTAGTGCTGTTATATTGAAAAAAATCAAGTTTGAAGTCACCGTTATAGTAGTCTCAGCCTCAGTTCTACAACAAGTCAGGAGACGTGTGTCATGTTCTTTAATGGTCCATCCGGAAACTAATGCTGTGAAGCAAAACACCCTCATGGAAGAAGAACACTGTCATGTTTACAGCTGTGATAATGAGCGCTTACCAGGATCAACTAAACACTGGATTTTAAAAACTATGTGAAGTTTGTGGCTCCATTGTTGCAGTAAACTTGAACAACATTCTTGAATGAATAATTTATTAGATGCATGCCGGTCTGAAGTTGTAGGGACATCATCTTTTCATTTTCATGCCCCTAAACATGATGTGGAATAAATGAAAAGCTGCGATAAAAAGAGTACAGTACAAATTATGATATCTCAATGGGATCCTCACTCTAAGAGGAAATGTGTAGAAAAATGACATATTATGTGTAACACTCTAGTTTACACATTTTGTGTCAATATTGCATAAAAATGTGTTGGAATAATTCAATTGTTTTACACATATTATGTGCAGTTTTAAAATGAACACAACCTGTGCATTAGTGATGAACACCTTATGTTAACAAGCAGAATCACTGGAAGAACAGAAAAAAGATGAGCAGAAACCCAAGAACTACAACTGAATTCAGCCACAGTCTTAAATGAAATGAACTAAATATAAAATACATTAAAATCTCTCAAGATCTGATTAAACAACTCCACAAGCAGATGTGTAAAGTTAACGTTAAGAAAATTAAGTGATTATTTGAGTGATGATTGATCATTATTGAATATACCTGATGTTATCAAGTAGAATAACCGAATGAGAAAATCCTTAAAATTTTAAATTCACCATCATGGAGATCAGGGGTTGCTTTAGAGCAAACCCAGATCTTTCCTTAAAATTGTGATTTTTTCCTTTGGTGATTCTGTTTGTTAACAGCAGACCACCTTCCTGACACATTTACTGTGTTAAAATCATCATACAATGAATGTGTCAAAATGAACACAAGTGTTGTCCCTAAACTCACACACTGATGTGTAAGAATTAAACACATTTTGAGTCAGTTTTAACACATCCTTTCTAAGAGTGTGTATTGCATTCATTTTAACTGATCAAAAATAGCACATCTATGACACAAATTGTGTGATTTATGACACATTAGTGTGTTAAATATTTTAACACATTGACCGTGTTAAGAAGAATAACACTCTGGTTGAGTTAAAAGTAACACAAAATGTGTTGTCCTTTAATAGACACATGGGCGTGTTAAGATATAACACACCCATGTGTCTAGTTAAGGACAGCACATTTTGTTATAGCACAGGTGTTTTGTTTGTTGTTGTTGTTGTTGTTGTTGTTGTTGTTTTCCTCTTTCCTTCAATGATTCTGCTTGTTAACAGCAGGTGTTCATCACTACTGCTTGATTAATGACTTAATTATCTCATTAACTTCCCTCTTGAATGGTCTTGGTCTCGGTCTTGGAGGGTCTGGTCTTGACTACACCTTCCTGACACATTCACTGTGTTAAAATCATTGACTCAATGAATGTGTCAGAATTAACACAACAAGTGTCGTCCCTAAACTCACACACTGATGTGTAAGCATTTAACACAGTTTGAGTCAGTTTTAACACATCCTTTCTAAGAGTGTTCCTGGTTAAATGAAGGATAAACAGGCAAGCAAACAAATAAATAAATAAATAAATAAATAAATAAATATGTGAAGATAACGTCCTAAAAAAAACAAAACAAAAAAACAAAAACAAAGGACACACCAACACGAAATACGCCCTGAGCAGGTTCAAACTGTAAGATGTGGAATGTTTTGTGTAAATGATCACATAAACAAAATGCTTTTGTGTTTGAATTTAATGTAGTATCTGTAGTGAAACAGGTTATGTGTAAAGAACAGGTGAAGCAGCTTTAGATGAACAGCTGATCTTTGTTTGTTTCCATTGTGAATTTTCACTGTTTTACATGTCACTTTCAATAGTCTTTGCAAAAAAACAAACAAACAAAAAACAATTAAATTAATATTTCTGTCTTTAAATAAAAAGAGCTACATATATAGCAAAAATGCAGTAAGGAAGTAAGGATTTACAGTATAAAAGTACAGAAAGGAAAGAAAAGGCTGTTGTTATATTCTTTTTATGACACGTTCGATCCAATTACAACGTCCTACAAGAGGACAAGCTTTACCACCATATAATATTTATTTATTTATTCATTGAATCTGGTGATAAAACTGGCTGTTATTTAATAAAATCAATCAATGAAATGTAATAACTCACTTTTTTTAACTAACTGAACATATTTAATAATTTCTAGGGCCAAAATATATAGTTCTATTTTTGATTATAATACATATAATAAATTTAATACATGATACAGATTAAATGTCATATAAAACAACATTAAACGAATCACATAAAGCTCAGATTAAATTATATTTATTTAGATTAACCAAAAATGTTGTGTTTTATTTCAATGGCACAAACACTATAGCCTCATACAGAGTTTATGTGTGCACACTGTTAGATCCTGCCAGGCTTTTTTACAGTATAATCCTGACAACACTGTTACCTAATTTCATTTGCAGAAACCAACTGCCTCAAATTGTCAGAGTGCCATTTAAACTTACAAACTAATTTGTATTATATGCTAATAATATGAGCATATTATTACTATGAACTAATTTCTTTAGAGTTCTCTAAAAACATTTTAAAAAAAGAGATTTTCACTGTATCAGCAACTACACATCACCATCTGTTAAATAAAACAACATGCAGCATATCACCAACATCTCTTGATCTTCTCCTGAACTTAAGCACAGGTTCTACTCTTCAGCATGATGGTGACCCACAAAACTCAATTTTACAGTAAACTACTGGCAATAGTGTTGCCAGTATATAACTGTTTTTTAACTTACAGTTTGTAACTGTTAAAATACATTTTGTGGGTGTGTCTTTTTATCTTACACCTTTAACCCTTTTAACCCCACAGGAACATCCTCTAGTGTCCACACTAGAGAAAAAGCAACATTGATGATGTGTTGCAGTGAGATAATTAAGTTAATATTTAAGTGATGATTGAGCATTAATGATGAACACCTGCTGTTAACAAGCAGACCCACTGAAAAGAGGAACAAGAACGGAATAAATACGAGCAGAAACTACAACTGTCTTCCAGCCATTACACATTATTACACTTATTACTGACCAGATTAACTTTATTTCTACAGAATATCTTATTGAGAATTAACAGAAGTTTAGATGTTGTTTTATTGAAAATGTTTGGTTTGATGTTACCATTGAGGAGATCAGTGTTTGCTTTAGTTGAGCTCTTTACACATGACTTGTTTTTGTTTTTCCTCTGGCTGCTTAAACTACTTTTGCAAGCCACATTTATTATGGCAGAAACAAATGTGGAGGGAAAAAATCATTGAGTGCTAATAGGTATGTGTTGGTGAAGACCTAACCATCACATAATCTCTTAAATCACTGAATTCATGCCGTGTTTTATCCATTGTGTCATTATTAACAGACTAATATTTTACATTATCACCACTGTGAAACTACAGCAAGAGTTCCAACAACAATCAGCTAAAAAGAGTTTATTTTATAAACACCATGAACAAACAGCAGCATTATTTAGACACACAGATATCAAAAATCAGCACATCAATCTCAACAATGGTGGCAATAAAGCTGCATAATTTATCCATGCTGCAGTGCATGCTGAGAGTTTTGTACAATGCTGACACCCAGCATGCATTGCAACATTAAACTTTTGGATGTCACCATTGTTGAGATTCATATTCTGATTGTTGATGTCTCTGCTGTCCGAGTTATGCAGAAGCTCAAAATATTTTATGCATTATAAGACTTATATATTCTCCTAAATAACTGATTACTGAAGTGTTGCTGGTTCTTAGCTGTTGAATCACAGATATAGTATAATCAATAAAGATAAAATACCCATTAACCCTTTAACTGATTTCTCAACCGTACGGTAGACCTTACTTTGAGTGTGAAAAAAATCAGTCAAATGAAGGAGATGAGACAAAAATCTACCACAGCTCTATTGTCCCACCCCACTGTCTGCTTTTGTCATGGAGGGATGGACTTTTCAATTTTCAGGTGACCGCATCAGTTTGCACACTTCAGTCGGTCACACGAAAGAATGAAGTTGCTGAACGGTCATCGAATAATAGGGTCAAACATGGTATCAGTTAAGGAGGGAATCAAACCACAATGTTGTAGTTAGTAGGGTAGAGTCTAAACAATAGAAATATGGCAAAATATAAGAGAAATACAGAAACACCTGTTTGCCATGACTTTCCAAAACTATGCGTGACCGTACGGTTGATATGTCTGTAAAGGGTAAAAATAGCCAGATGGTAGGAACTGAGGTGTGACAATAGGGTGATCTAAGAGTGGATTATGAGGATGTCCATGGGGATATTTTTTATTTTTTTCCTTAAGCAGACATAGTAAAAACATAATGGAATATAAAATACAATTTCATAAATGTTACTCACACATACATTTATGCAGTATTTTATCTTGCGTATAGTGGAAAGGAACTGATCGGGTAATGAAAAGTGAGTGTTACATACATACAAAGACACTTTACTATCCCATGAGGCCTTGGAAGAGGACTTGTAAATTGCATGGAAGCAACACAATTTACATTGCAATGCCAAAAAAAGGCAGATATAGCATGTTTGGATTGCATTCATATAGAACAGGGGTGGGCAAACTCTTGTCCTGGAGGGCCACTGACCTGCAGAGTTTAGCTCCAACCCTAATCAAACACACCTGAACCAGCTAATCAATGCCTTCAGGATTACTAGAAAACTACAGGCAGGTGAGTTTTATCAGGGTTGGAGAGCTAAACAATGCAGGGCAGTGGCCCTCCAGAGTTTGCCCACTATATAGAACATATTTTTATATTAGTAGCGAACTAAATTCTTCTTCAATTGTAGTACTTTGACAGAGATTTTGCAAGTTTTTAGAGAAAATGATGAAGAAGAAGACTATTATGGCAACAGCAATAGTGTCCATTTTGCAAATATTGGTAATTCATTTCACAATGTGTGAAATCAAGCAAGTGTAGCTAGTATTTGCATTCACACTTCTACATATGGTATGATTTTTTTTCAAACCACAAGCTTCAGCAGAGCATTAGAGAGTGCTTATAAAGTAAAACAACCAACCATTTTAGAGTGCTTTTATACATGTACCTGTCAACCAAACCAAAAAATTAGAAAAACTCTGGTTTGAACATTCAGGAGCTCAAGTAAAATGACTAAAAATAGAATTTATGGATGATAAATAGACTTAGATATTTTACAAAACTTGCAGTATTCCTGTTGTGAAAAATGCTTTAAATTGCCATATTACCTGAATTTACTGAAATTTGCTGAATTTATTGAAATGGTTATGAATTAAATTCACTGAAAATGGTCTGGATATTATATTGACCACCATAAGACAATACGTAATGTATATATATATATATTTTTTTTAAATAAACTTAATTTCATGTGAACCCTGATAATTATGGAAGGTATCTAAGACATATTAACACTGTTACAGGTATGTTTATTATTCAGAAAAGCCCAGGATTATCACAACAGCCAAAAAAACCTGATCAGCTTTATGTTGGCTTTTTCCTGCCATATCATGAACGAAATAATGTCAAACTGGTTTGTGAACTGGTTTGAAGTCTGAACTGGCTGGCTGAAGTCAGTTGTAGGTCTTGTTTCTCTGTTCTTCAGTGATTCTGCTTATCAGGTGTTCATCAGTGTCTGAATTCACTCTCTTCTTTGCATTCACTCTGTCAAGTGGACTATATTAGTGAACTAATGTAGGAAATACTGAATGAGGGTATAGGGTGTGATTTAGAACACAGCCTCTGAGTGTCGACTTTGAGCAATGTTAACTCACAGTATTTTCCTGTAGGATATTTTCTCAAAAATGACAAATATTACCCAGAATGCATTGTTTTCTACAGTATATTACTGTTTTAATGGAAAATGGTTTGTTACTGTCGGAATTTGGTCGTTTTTCTACAGCAAGGTTTAACTGTGCAATTAAAAGTCATTACTAAAGGCATTCAGATTCACCTGAGGCAGATTAAACATGTCTAAGCAGGTTTCTTATGTGTAAGTTTTCACAGGAACAATGAAACACATTCCTCCGGTTTCACTGACAAGGCTTAAGCTAGTCCTAGACTAAAATGCATGTTTGAGCTGTTTTAACTGAAAGAAACTTGCACTGATATATCTTAAAGTATGTCAGTGTCATTGATGTTGTCTCAAGATACACACCAGTAATGTTTTTTTTTTTTTTTTTTTTCCCCTAGTGAACATTTATAAAAGCTACTTAAATATCCTAATTGAACTAAGATCTAATCCTGGCTTATAGGCTAAGCCCTGTCTGTGATACGTGTTTCAATCCAAGTGAATCTAATTCATTTTGTTCTTTTCAAAGAGATGAAGACATTTCTTTTTTTTAAACAAGTAAATGTTTTTGTCTCTTTTATTTCTGAATAGTAAATTGTTCTTTGGGTTTTATTAGACAAGCTATTGCTAACATTGAATTGGACATATCTGCATTACATCTAAACACTGAAATATCAGAGGCCTTTATATAATATATTTGAAAGAAAGCAACTAAATATCACATTATTTCCAATTCAGATGTACACTGTAAAAAATTGCCAGGAATTTACAGGATTAAAGAGTACTATTTTACAACAAATTACAGAAAATTTACAGTGCAATAAATGCATTGCTGGGTCATTTTCTCATGATTTACTGCTCTTGTTTTACTGTGAGTGCAAGAAATTATATTGTTTATTACTGTAATTGTTTCAGAGTCACCATAATGGTGATTAGTGTTCATTATCTTGGGATCTTGGACCTTCTAATTTCATGTTCAAATTTCTGATCCAGTCAGAAGTGTGACAAATGAATACATTTGTTAATACAATGACAAGCTAGAAAATAAATAAACTAATTGGTTGATTTTAAATCAGTGAAACTATTTCATGATAGTAAAGCAGATGCTGAGATTTGAACGGTGTGACATCATCTTACAACATTTATTTAGATTTATTTCTACCATCACATAACATACATCAATACTTGACATACAAAACACAATGATGACACTTAATGAATGACAATAATAAAGCAGATCAATTCTGAACATTAAGAAATAAACAACACAAACTTCTAAAAGTGAACCAAAAGTAAGTTGAGCAGCACAGATAAAACCAACAAGAATCAAGAAACTCCACAGATTCATATCTTCATGCCACACTGCATGCTGGGTATCTTCATATTACATATGAACTGTAGAAAACAATATTGTTTGTTTACAGTTTTGTTTCAATACTGTAAGCTCACTTTTACAGTACAATATTAAAAACTTGACTGAAATTGGCAGTAAAGTACTGTATTTTTTTACAAGAAATGTCCAAGAGCACAGTTAGATACAAGAGAAGACCTACTGTGAAATTACTGTGAATGTAATGCAATTGTTAACTTGGAGTATACTGTAATTTCACACTAAATGTTCATTGATTGCTTTTCAAAGCCTTTGTGTTCAGAACTGAAAGTGAGAGAAAGATCAAGAGGAGAGATGGAGATAAACATCCACACATCAGGAAAAATGTGCATGAATTCAAATATATCTTGTCCTTGGGGCAGTTTCATCACAGGTTCTTTGTACCTGATCTAAACCTAATGTCCAGTGTTTGCATGTGATTTCCTCACACGGAAACACAATTCCATACATTGACCTGCTGAGCAGCTGAAGCTTTGACAGTCAAACTTCTGAGAGCATGCAATGCAAATATTTAATTTATTAATCAAATGTTAATTCTCCTGAGGATGAATGACTGCTGTTTGAATTGTGTGTTAAAGGAAATGCATGTTTATACATGTAAATATAAAAATGAGCTGCTGGACACATCTGACCTCCATAATTCTCTCATGTCACGCATCTGCTCCAGTCTCTGCTCTGAAACAATCCAGTGATGGCCTTAGAAACATGTCTGAAATGCTGTTTCACATTATTATTATTATTAATAATAATAATAATTATTATTATTAGATATACTTTATAGCTCAATTTGTGATACAATTTGCATAAAAATTGTGCACTTTCTTCTTTAAACAAACACATTTTATATGGATTTCCTGCTTTCTGGAGCCAAATATTACACAAGACATCTAAATGTGTGTGTCTGTGGCTTAGAGGAGCATGTGTGAATATTTTATATGCTGTTTGTGTCTGTTGAGGGACATTTGTAATGTGGCAGATATAATGACTGTGTCTTTGTGGAAAGTGAGTATCTTTAAAGAAGCTGAATGATGCAGGTTTTTCCTCTTGAACTTTGTGCTACAGAGACCTCAGCTTCACACAACTCTTTATAGATAACTAGCGCTTTATGTTGCTGAGATAAATCATTACATCAATCATAATTTCAGTAGAGGCTAATTTTACACAGAAGAACCAGTTTCTTTCCAGATTTGAATGTGTTTGTCATGCATGTGTGTGGACTCGGCTGCTGTGTAACTTTCTTCATTTTCACGAAACATCACACATATTATTTTATTTATTTTTTCTTACCATATTTACACGATCTACAGCTCAATCTGCATTTGAATATGTCATTCAAATACATGGAAATTAAATTTTTAAAGTGATGATCAATCATAATATTTAAAATAATCGTTTAAAAACACACATTTAAAACACCAATATGTGCGGGCATCAGTGAAATTTGAGATGTCTTTAGGGACAAATAGGGCAAATAGATTGTATTTTTACTCTTTTTAACTTTGGCTGCATTTTTTTTACTCTATTAAATCATAAGTAAGCACTGGAATAAAATCATAGGTTTGCAGTAATGCAGAGAAGATCACACATATGCACACAAGTTAAAATTAAAATATAAAAGACAAATTACGCATTCACTTGGTTTGTAATAAAACGAAGTGGAAAGTATGCATGTTGACACTAATATTGCATCATAAATTATATTGTACATGACAAGTGTTAATTTAACACTAATGGCCTAATGGATAGAGAGACGGACTTGTAACTCAAAGGTCATGGGTTTGAGTCTCAGGTCCGGCAGGGATTGTCAGTGAGGGGAGTGAATGTCCAACACTCTTTCCACCCTCAATACCACGACTGAGGTGAGACTCTTGAGCAAGGCACCGTACCCCCAACTTCCCACTGCTCCGGGTGTGTGTTCACTGCTGTGTGTGTGCACTTGGATGGGTTAAAGGCATAAATGCAGAACACAAATTCTGTGTGTGGGTCACCATACTTGGCCACATATCACTTCACATGAATATATTAAACATTTATGCTAAAGGATTAATTATTGAAGCCCATTTCTGCCACATCAATGCATGCAAAACCCTGCTTTGGTAAAGCATAATAAGGACATAACAAATCATACATTTAATGAGATAAAAGTCAAAATTATGATATAAAATGAAAATATATATGGTTAGTGCTAGCCCTCCCAGAACCCATAGAGATTGCATTGCAGTGCCTGCTGTTTGAAAAAAAGATCTTTGAAGGGAATTCTATGAGAACTCTCTGAGTGATTGAAATAGCCTATAGAACATGACTCAACACTGATTGGACTATATACTGTAGACTGAGAAAGTAAAAACAGTCTAGGAGGCCATTCACATTTCGCATTTTCTTTTGCACACTCAAATTCGTTATTTCAAATGCTCATAAAATAAGCGCTCATTGTGGAACTGAGGCAGTCGTGATGCGCATGCAGTACATTTTCCAGGAGCATTGAGATGAAAAATTCAACTTTTCAAAATGCCGCAAGCACACCACAGGTCATGTGACAAGAACCAAGCAATCAGCTTCGGCCTTTCCATAGCAAAACATCGAAAGCTCAGCCGAACAGCTGATCATAGCTGTTCAGGGTCGGTTTTTATTTCTCATCTTCATAGTAGTAAAGCTAATAATGCAAGGGATAGAAATTAATTTATACTCAGCTGAAACATCCTTGTCGTTGTGGAGAGCACAGGTCATGGTTGCATGGCAATGACAGATGCCCACGGGAGCGCAAGTGCTTTGGAAAGATTATGAGGTCTCTGTGGAACAAAAGTGGGTGTTTCTGTATTTGTGGGTGTTTTCAAACTGGTGGGTGTTTATATATCATGCAATGAAAATGATCCCCTTCCCCCGACCCTGAGATGACCCGCTTAAGCTGAGGTGCTACAGCGATCTGTCACGACACTTTAAAGAGCCACAAAACGGTATTTATTGTTTACATCTCTTTAAAAATGACAATATTTGAAATTTGAGAGTTGTTTCATATCGAAAGTAGCCTTCTCTGTCTCGTCTGTTGACGTGTTGTGAGTGTCCATTGCTCCGCATGTGTGGCGTGAGAGCGGCATGGCTTGTTGGACATAGCAACAGTAACTAAAGGGAGTGGGTCTTTGTGAATGGTCAATTGAATATTGTTGTTGAATCACATTTTACTTGGTGAGTCAGCATAATACAATCAATGGTAAAAAGAATGTATAAAAACCTCATAATAAGATGAAAAATGGTCACTTAGTTGCATTAAACTGCATTTATTCTCTTTTTCAAGTGTGTTTCGATCTAAGTAGTTATAAATGTCATAGTGAATCATGTGATTATTCCTTATTGCAGTTCACCGACGCCATTGTTGGTCACACACCTGTGTAAGAGAAAAAAATTGATACAGAGGTAAATGAGTGTAATGTATAATTTCTTGTAAAAATTGTGTTTAATTGTTTAATTTGATTGTTTTTATCTTTGATGTGAAATTATTCTTGAATGCACTAAATAAATGTTCTGGTCTCTGATCAGACCAGTTTTTTTTTTTTCTTCTTTCTTTCTTGACTCTATGGATTGTAATAGTTTTACATGTAATACTTACAGTGATCTTTTGGGACATCCTGTGAAACTCATTTGATGGCGAGCCAACCAAATCTGCTACAGAGGAAAAAGGATGACACATCATAAAGAAGAGGACAATATCCTTTAATCATCAGTCTTTAATCATCAAACAATCATCACTTAATAGATAGAGATGAATAGAGAGCGTTTTTTTCGGGCTATATTAAAATTATTTCATGTTTTATTCTATATATTGTGATGACCTCTGCAGGCTGGAGATCGGTTTATTAATTCTACCTGGATTCACCTGTGAGACGATGATGAGGGTTTAAAAATGTAATTCATTAGGTCTTTCTGCCTGATCCAGAATTGTTATCTCTAGCCCTAACTAAATCAATGTCATCTGAAAAAAATAAAAGCAATCATTCTGCTTTGTGATTGGTCACATAGAATTTTTATGATTGTTTTTTTCTCTCCTTTTTCACACAATTTGTATTGTGTTGTTAAAACTGAAATACAGCAGATATGGACACACACACACACACATCTGCTGACACACAATATCTTCTTTTAAGTCAGAAGAAAAGACATTAAAATGACAGCAGTGATGTAACTGATGGCAGTGTCTTCATCATGAAACTGACACGTCACAATAAGCATTTATAGATCCAAATACGTGTGATAAATAACTGTGCGTGCTGGAACAGGTTTGGTGGATTCATAATCGTGGTGTTTTTCATGTTTAATATCTGTCCTTTTAAACTTTTGTTCTCAGTCCATGTCAGGTGTGTCCTATTAATTAATGTAACAGGTAATGTCCTGAAAAACATGAGAAACACCCCAGTGAAATACGCACCTGAGCAGGTTCAAACTGTAAGGTGTGGAAAGCTTCGTGTAAATGATCACATTCATTAAATAGTTCTGTGGTTTACTTTGTTTGGTTCTGTGTGAAGAACAGGTGAAGCAGCTTCAGATGAACAGATGATCTTTGTTTGTTTCCATTATGAACTTTCACTTTCTTTGAACATCACTGTTAACTGCAACAGACTTTATTAATGAAAACTGACATTAAAGCTTCTGTCATGTCAGAATTATAGTTAAAAAGGGTTAGGGTTATCTTTAAATAATAGATAGACATACAAATATGACAACAATGCAATAAGGCAGCGGGGTATGTGAGGTAAACATAAACAAAATGCTGAATGTTGCCGTTCATTAATCCTTCCCCACCTTAAAATAACATTAAACCCGACCATATATTTTCTAACAGGCACAATGTCGTAAATACTTGACTACATGAATACATAAATACAAATCTGACAGAATCCGTTTCCACATAAGCAGTGTGCATACGGGTGCATATAGGTCTGCTGCCAATTTAAGATTCAAACTCCTGATACAAAACATAACTTTTGTGAGTTCGTTTTTAATGTTGATAATATTATACGAGCAAGATATCCACATGATTGAAAATGTATACTGATTTTATACAACATTTTAACAAATAAAAGGGTAATATTAAGTCATGTTCTTCACAATATTGTCAGTATTTGCCCTATTTTGCAATGAAATAACAGCTCCAACGAAAGCCACAGCAGAACTACAACACACAGCGGTGTTCTGTGAACGAATCTGCGGCTTTGAACGAATCATTCGTGATTCAATGATTCATTCATAAATTCAGCCTCTTGCTTCATTGAACGAATGACTCAATGACTCATGCATTAAGACAGTGACTTACCGCCATCTACTGGTGGTTTTAGTATTTAAAAGAATCACTTTTCAAGTTTTATCATTGCATATTTCTCTATTGAACTTTTTTAAATTTAAAACATTATTGATGTTGTAAAGGTATTTATAAAGATAAAAAAAAAAGAAAAGAAAATATAACGAAAGTCAATTTAGGGGGCAAATATTGTCACTTAATGGAAAAGGTGCAGTCTAAGTGGAAGAGAGAATGATGGTAAATGCCTCACTCTAATAGTTTGGGAACCACTGCAATAAGGATTTATAAAAAGTGAAGAAAGAAAGAAAAAGGCTTTTTCTTCAGTTCTCTTCTCTTGATAACAAAGTCGATCCAACCACAACATTCTCCTCGAAACAAGAGGAAACTCTTCACCGCAACATAATTAATACTGCATTATCTGGTGTTCTTCAATAAAACCACCTACATATATTTCACCTCAATGATGCAAAACATAAATTTAATACAACATATTACTTTTCTTTTTGGCTAAATGGAAATATCTAATATTTTTAGAGTCAAAATAAGATGCTCTGTTTGTAATTCTAATACATGTAATACATTTTTGTCAAGTTGACTTCCTATTGAGCTCAAAACACATTTAAATCTTGTATAAAACAGCATTAAATGAATTAATAGAGCTTAGGACACATACTTTCAGATTAAGCAAAAATGATGCATGTTTATTTCTATTCATAATTTACACTTGCATTAAAAAGTTTAATGGCCTTGTAACACAGATGGGCTCAAATGATACATGCTGCTAATAAACTCAGTTATGTGTGCCGTTAAAGAAGTCAGATTAAACCGGTCAAACAAAGGTGTGTGTTTGTGTGCATGTGCGTGTGTGTGCGTGTGCGTGTGCCAATTCACAAGAACAATGAAAACATCCATGTGTTTTAATGCAAGTTAATCCAGTGAATCTGGTTTTTCGGCTTAATGCAGGAAAAGATAGGCAAATATGTGCTTGCTTCTATATTGAAACAAAGGTGTAAAGTCCAGGGGTCAGAATATAAAAGTCCTGCCATATGTTTATTTCACCCACACAGCAAAAACTCCATTCTCCTAGGAAAAAATGTTAGACCACAGTCAAGAGTGTTAAAGTTAATGAGATAATTAAGTGATTAATTGAGTGATGATTGACCATTATTGAAGACACCTGATGATAACAAGCAGAATCACCAAAGGAGAAAATCACAATTTTTAAGCCACCATCATGGAGATGAGGGTTTGCTTTAGTTGAGCTCTTGACCCTTAACTTTTTTTAATATTAGATTTTGTTTGGCTGTTGCAACTGAGTTGTAACAACCAGACAAGCCAAGAGAAAAGATGGTCAGTTGATGTTGGTTATGTTTTCACATTTGTCATTTTTTAATATTCTAATGTGAGGTGCTGATCTTCAATTACTTAAACCACATTAATGCTGTGATTTTTTTATGAAAAAATATACATGTTGATCTGCTTTATCAGTGCAGACATGCTTTCTGTAAACAGCTGCAATTGCTGATAAAGAAGCAAATTTACAGTAATCGGGGCTCAAGAGCTCAACTAAAGCGAACACTGATCTCCATGATGGTGACCTCAAACTAAACATCTAAACCTCTGGTAATTCTCAGAGCTTCTGTAGACGTGTGACAGAAATAAAGTCAGTCTGGTTAGTAATAAGTGAAGCTGGTAATGCTGTTTGTGGAGTTGTTGAATCAGATCTTCAGAGACTGAATGTCTTTTATCTTCAGTTCATCTAAGGCTGTGGCCGAAGAAAGTTGTAGTTTGTGTTCTTATTTCTCTTTCTTTCAGTGTTTGTTCACAGCAGGTGTTTGAATGATTGAAAGAATGTTTCAGGAACATCACACTAACCTTTAAATAACATTCAACTAACATTAAGGAAACTGAACATTTTCATGTTCTTGGAATGTTACAAATCAACGTTCCTACAATGTTGAATTTTAGATCAAAATTAAGTTGAAAGAACGTTTGAGGAATGTTATACCTTATAAAAACGTTCCTGTAACGTCAAGAAAACTGGACGTTTTTACATTCCCAGAACCAACACTGAATATTCAGAGAATGTTCTGTTAGCTGGGTCTGAAGGAAAGACTTTCTGGCTCAACTGAGACTCAAACCAGAGACCTTCTTGTTGTGAGGAGACAGTGTTTCCCACTGAGACACTTGTGCTGCCCTTAAACACAAATGTAAAATACACATACTTGTAGAATAATTAGTAATAAGCACAAGGAAAGGTCCCTGTTTAGGTTCAGCTCTTCTACATCTGAATGCCGGCTCAGTATTGGCCAAAGCTGTTCCAGAAGAGCAGCATCACTGATCAACACATACATCTGCAGAATACATCAAATATAGTGACACAAACCCAGTGCCGGCCCTAGCCTCTTTGGCGCCCTAGGCAAGATTTTTTTTTTGGCGCCCCCTTATATTGCGATTTATCTAAAGGGGCGAATCTAGAAAATTATTTATAGGGTGGCAAAGGGGTGGCATGAGGTCTATGAGGGGTGGCAACACCTAAGCAAGCGCCCATGCATACATACACAATTGTGTTCACAAACATTGCATTACCAGAAAGTATCTATATACTGTTTAAAATTAATAAATAACAAAATTTCAATATCCATCATGGCACCAAGTAAATACACTATATGAAAAACTTCTAAATGAGTCTGAACTTGTATCACTAAAGGAGATGAGCAGTTTTATTAATATTACACAGGCTACTTCAATGGTATAAATCACATGTTTTAGTGCAAGTTAAAGAGCAACAAAACAATTTTTGAGTTTCTGTTATTAGTAGAGGTGGGAAAGTCTGTGTGTGTTCACCCAGAACACCCTATCAACTACATACTCTAGCAACACCCCAGCAACTGCATAACAAGAGCCTAGCAACCACCTAGCAACACTTTAGCAATCACCCAGAACATCTATTTTCTGGACTAACTGACCAAAGTTTTTACATTTTTTAAACAAGACTTGAAGTTGGGTTTATGACAAGCCAACATAAATTTGTCCTTCAAACTTTTCAGTCTCTATTGTTCTTCTTGATTGCTAATGCACAATTCATGAAACAATTCAACATTTTCTCACAACTAAACACAATATCAAAACTATACACCAACTTGCACAAACCTCAAACGTCCAGGTCAAAATAAAATGTTCTAGTCAAAAACTTATTCTTGTCTGACAAAATCAAACTTTGGTATCAGATGACACACAAAACTTAACAAATACACAGACTACTGCACTGCCTAGTGAACACTAGTGAGATCAATTCATATAACACGGTAACAAAAATACCTCTTTTTCATTTTACTATTATAAATTGATCTTGCAGTAGATGAAAAGCATGAGCAAAATAAGTATGAACTTGGTATGCACCACAATGCAGTATACTGTCAATTGCAGTAAAAGTAAATTCAGCATCCTCTGCACATTTGGCTAAATTGCATTACAGTACAGTACTATAGCAGTGTATTGGTCTTCTGACACAAGACTATATCCCTAGGCAATCATTTCTCAGCGCTGCAAAAAAAAAAAAAAAAAAAATACGTACAACAAATGGCTACAAAGAAAGTTGACAATCACAACATTGAGGATGTACAACGTGAAATTTCCCTCATCTAAAGTAGCCTACTGGTACTGTGTAAGTTTAAAACCCCTGTAAATTATTCATTCAGCTCTCTCTCAGATTTTTACCGGTGTGTGTCATCGGTTTTGCTACCTAATGTTGTCATTTTAAACGTGTGTCTTTGTTTTGAAAACTGAAGGAATGGTTTGAGAAACTGGGCCAACTGAATCACTTCTAATGTGTTAGCAATCGAGAAAAGCTAAAATACGTTTAGATTCTTACCCCAACTCTGCTATTAGTTTCTGTGATCGGGATCTCCGTATTGATTTCATGTTATTGGTTCGTCGGATGGCAAAAATACCTTTATCCATGATGAAAGTGGAGCGGGCGGTCGCTGAATCAGCTCGCCAAAAAATTACGAAAATCTCAGACATATTCGGATGGGACTACATTTCTCACAGGACTTCTGAGTTAGCCGGGAAGCAGTAATTTTCCGATTCACGTACAAATATGGGAAAAAATCGTAAGTGAACTTGGCTGCGCTGTGTTTTTGACTCTCAAAGAACCGGTTCATAAGAGTCATTTGTTAATGAAGCACACTGGGCGCACTGCATGCAACCATCATGCACAGTTTATTGAAAGACGTGTTTTCTTGCCATCACTTTGCGTTACGCAATTTTTTTAGTCATCTCATCATATTGAAGCGCCGCTCCTGAAAAGCAATACTTGAAACACTGCTTATGTTATTCTGTGATAATTTTGGGGTGGCAGCTTTTTCTTAGGGTGGCAGATGCCACCCCGTGCCACCCCGGTAGATCCGCCCCTGTCCACGCATCCGGCCTCTTTGGCGCCCCCTAGCGAGATTGTGCCCTTAGCATTTGCCTATACTGCCTATATAACGGGCCGGCTCTGCACAAACCTTGACCAATTAAACTAAATCAATGTCATTTCAAAAATAAAAGCAGTCATTCTGCTTTGTGATTGTTCACATAGGCTTTGTGGAATTTTTATGGTGTTTTCTCCTTTTTGTGTTCTTCAAATCAAAATGCAAAAGCAGACATGGACACACACACACACACACACACACACAGTAATAATCATTGCTATTTCAATCAACATTCCTAACAATATCTTCTTTTAAGTCAGAAGAAAAGACATTAAAATGACAGCAGTGATATAACTGATGGCAGTGTCTTCATCGTGAAACTGACACGTCACAATAAGTATTTATTGATCCAAATACATGTGATAAATAACTGTGCGTGCTGGAACAGGTTTGGTGGATTCATAGTTGTGGTGTTTTTTCATGTTTAATATCTGTCCTTTTAAACGTTTGTTCTTAGTCCATGTCAGGTGTGTCCTATTAATTAATGTAACAGGTAATGTCCTGAAAAACATCAGAAACACCCCAGTGAAATACGCACCTGAGCAGGTTCAAACTGTAAGGTGTGGAAAGCTTTGTTTAAATGATCACATTCATTAAATAATTCTGTGGTTTACATTGTTTGGTTCTGTGTGAAGAACAGGTGAAGCAGCTTCAGATGAACAGATGATCTTTGTTTGTTTCCATTATGAACTTTCACTTTCTTTGAACATCATTGTTAGCTGCAACAGACTTTATTAATGAAGAATGACATTAAAGCTTCTGTCTTGTCAGAATTGTAGTTAAAAGGGTTCAAAGGGTTTATCGTTTAACTTTAAAATAAAATATAGTCATGCAAATATGACAACAATTCAATAAGGATTTATGAAAAAAAAAAAGTGCAGGAAAAAATGGGCTTTTTCTTCAGTTCTCTGATCTTGATCACAAGGTCGATCAAATCACAACATCCTCCTCGAAACAAGAGGACAATCTTCATTGCTGGGCATTAATTAATTGCCTATTTTGGGGCATAATTATAAACGTGCCGATTCAGGCTGCGGCCCCTTTAAATCCTCGCGCTCCCCACCCCCGAGCTCTCGACGATAATACAGTGCATAAACAAAGTTCACACAACTAATATAACCCTCAAAATGGATCTTTACAAAGTGATCATGTGAGTATAGTATTTATTTAGATGGTTACGTTTGATTCTGAATGAGTTTGATAGTGCTCCGTGGCTAAAGCTAACATTACACACTGTTGGAGAGATTTATAAAGAATGAAGTTGTGTTTATGAATTATACAGACTGCAAGTGTTTAAAAATGAAAATAGCGATGACTCTTGTCTCCGTGAATACAGTAAGAAACGATGGTAACTTTAACCACATTTAACAGTACATTAGCAACATGCTAACGAAACATTTAGAAAGACAGTTTACAAATATCACTAAAAATATCATGTTATCATGGATCATGTCAGTTATTATTGCTCCATCTGCCATTTTTCGCTATTGTTCTTGCTTGCTTACCTAGTCTGATGATTCAGCTGTGCACAGATCCAGACGTTAATACTGGCTGCCCTTGTGTAATGCCTTGAACATGAGCTGGCATATGCAAATATTGGGGGCGTACATATTAATGATCCCGACTGTTACGTAACAGTCGATGTTATGTTGAGATTCGCCTGTTCTTCGGAGGTCTTTTAAACAAATGAGATTTATATAAGAAGGAGGAAACAATGGAGTTTGAGACTCAATGTATGTCATTTCCATGTACTGAACTCTAATTATTTAATTATGTCGAGGTAAATTCAATTTTCAATTCTAGGGAACCTTTAATAAATTGATGTTTAAATTGATGTTTAAATAAATTCAGTTTCCTAAAATGTTGTTGTTTGAACTCATCATTATGGTGATCAGTGTCCCCTTTTGTTGGGTACTTGGATCTTCATTTAAATGACTGTAATTCTCTTTCTGTTGATGCAGCGATGCATCAACAACATTTCAAAGGAAGGGAAGTAAGGAATATATATATATATATATATATATATATATATATATATATATATATATATATATATATATATATATATATATATGAAGAGTTTGGTTCCAAAACGCAATAACTCCATTTTGATTAATTTGAGTAAAAAGGTGTTTTCTTTACCAAGAAAGTGGCAAGATGAAAACCACTATTTTCTGTTTCAAACTTTCACATAGCATCTTTTGGTTATAAAAACATAAAAGAATAACACGACGGATATCGCATTTTGCGCAAAATTAATAAATGACTTTTCAATACCGACCAGATACAATACTGATTTTGGTGGAAACTCAATTTTTTGAAAATGGCGTTTATCGCGTTTTGGAACCAAACTCTTCATATATATATATATATATATATATATATATATATATATCTTAAACTCGTAATAAACCAGAAAATGATGCCGATCGACAGAACAAGTTTATTTTTTAGAATGCATCACTCCAAAACAGATGATGACAACTCAAACCTGGAGCTGTACTTATTTGCATGCCTATTTAGCATTTTGCTTCGCAACACTCAAAGGATGTATTCGTTTTGGCGAATAGATCGGACTCACTCTGACATGGCGACTATATCCAATGAACGAAGAGGCTAGTATTTTGCTCTTGTCTAGGCTTAGGGGATGTTACGGTTATGGAGGCCCCTCCTCAAACCCGAGGCCCAAGGCAATTGCCTGCTCTGCCTATAGGTAGCACAGGCCCTGGTTTTATGTTTAATAACGGCCTTTCAAAATTTTGTTAACACTTATGTCATAAACACCTTGTGAATTTTTTAATTTGGCTGATTTAATTACTCTACATTTGTGACAACATCTTGCAAAAATGCTTGAGTCACACACAGACTTCAACATTCAGCCTGCAAAACACAACTATGGTAACAATTCAATTTTAATTAAAGTAAATTAAAGTAAATGATCAAGTATACTCTACAGTTCTGTTTTAGTTACTAGAACTCTTGTGTAAGTGAACTATATTAACTAAGCATTTGTCAGTACAACATACTATTCCTATTTCACTTTACTTGTTTTTTTTTTTTTTTAAGGCAATCAGTTTTAGGTTTTACAGTGCACTAACAGATCTCTCTCTATATTAATATTGAGCAAAACACATGAAATAACATTTCTCTGAAATGTTCTCTTGAACATTTACTCTCCTTTAACCCAGTGTTTCTCAAAGTGTGTATGTGCAATACATGCACACAGTAAAGGATCAAACTAATGCTAGTATATTCCTGCAGTATATTCCCATATTGTTCTGTAAGGGCTCCTGTCTTTGTGCCTCCATTGTCTTTTCATGGGAGAGGTATGTTTCTAATAAACTTTAAATAATCTAACTTCATTATATTTATAACATTATTTTCCATATATGTTTTATTATTTTCATGTTTTCACTTTAATTAGGGTTATCATTATTTTTATGCATAATCTGTGCACTTGAAGCATGTGGTAACTGCATTGCACTTGAAATGTACTTTTACAGAAATGTTGAGGGTAAAGGCAAACTTCATAAAAGACTTTCGTCTCTTTGTCAGAGTAAATGAAGAGTCGACCAGTTACATTCAGTCTATTTATTCAATAATTCAAACGTATCGTGCAAAAGTAAATTGCAGCACTTCAGATGGTTTATTCTCCTTCCAGTGAATCACTGTGTTTGTATTTGTCCTCATTTGTAAGTTACTTTGGTTAAAAAATCTGTTAAACGAATAAACAAACACATGTAAATATAAATGATGTGATGTTTGACTCATTTAACCTCCATAAACTCTCTCATGTCACGCATCTGCTCGAGTATCGCCTCAAATTCAGTGATGGAAACATGGATGTGATGAGCAGAAATGTTATATTAAAGACTTTATAAATGCCAATCTGAAGACATTCTTGTTAAGCAAATTTATATTATGATGAGATGTTTTTTAAAGAAAAGCCAATTCTTCTGTTGTGTATTCTGTCCTGTCATGTTTGATCTGATAGTAAATTGTTATTTTGAGTTTTATTGTTTGAAGAGGATATGTCACTGGATCATATCAGATCACAAGTCTTTATATCATACAGGGTTTCCACGTCTTTATTTCAAAATTCCATACATTTTCAGACTCACCTTTATGTAGATTTATTTCAGCCCATTTAACAAAGTGATCCATATGGCATTATTTACAGCATTATATTTGGTATATAGTACAGTCATACATTTTTTTCCATACTTTTTTTTTTTTTTTTTGAAGAGATAAAGTGTGCTTGCATGATGAGAAGAAACCTAAAACCCTTTATAACCTGCATATATTCACCTGTGACACATTTTGACATGTTTGGTACTGTAATGATGTTGAATGATTACCAAGCCACAACTTTTAGCCATGATTTAGACTCGCGAGTGACAATCACGCAGTGTGAATTATAATATCTTGTAATTTGATATTTAAGAAAACCAGTGGTGTAAAGTATTTGAGTAAAAGTAATTACTGTACTTAAGTATCTTTTTGGCTACTTTGTAGTTGTACTGAGTACCAAAGATATTAGCAACTCTCTACTTGACTGCATTTTTGAACAAGTAAATGTACTTTTTACTCCACTACATTTGTGAGGAGTAATGCAATTACACATTACATTTTTCATGGCACCTAACTTTTGCTGCAGCAGTTTGTTTCTGATATAAAGAAGTGATATCGCCATCTAAGGGCATTGAAGATACTATTTCTTTTGCGGTTTGCTTTTACTCACTCAACTTGACAACAAGGACACTTAACATGAGTGTGAGTCCATTAGCAGGTAGTTTCTGATCGCAAGTGTTTGATTTATGAGATTAGATCATGATTGCAGCTGGTGATGAGGCTCAAACCAGCACATACAGTAGACTTTGACTATTTAATTTTAACATTATTTTATTTATCCGCTATATTGACGAGATCGTTTTGAAGGATGTTGATTTACTCATTGCCTTTCTGTGCACTTGATCTTAACTGAGACTTGAGAGTTTGTAGACGTTTAAGAGGTTGTTGTGTCGACCTTGATTTATTGCAACATTAAGGTGTTCAATTTTATTTTGATTTTAGAAAATAAACTTGATTTCTCATCTTAGAAATCAATTGTTTCTTATTTTCACCAGCATGTCTCTCAGGTGTCGAGGACTAGAGCATCTCTGAACACATTCAGCACGAGTAAAATACTTAAGTACCCTTAAAATCAGATACTCTTTTATTCAAGTCGTATTGGAATTGGTGAATTGTAACTTGTAACTCCACTTAATGGAGTCATTTTCACTGTAAGGTATCTGTACTTTTACTCAAGTATAGCTTTCAGGTAATCTTTACACCTCTGAAGAAAACTGAATAAGGGAAAAAGTCTGAAAACACAAATATTATCCATACTCCATTTTTCTCCCATACTTTTCTAAACTGGGAAGGAACGCTGAATAAAACTGAGAAAAAAAAAAGTCTATGCATTGTTTGAACCTTGAGTGATTTGAAGCGTCTTCTGCTTTGTGTTCAGAACGGAGAAGAAATGTAAAGTGACAAAGATGGAGGAGTTTCCTCAGTTTCCTCACAGCTTCACCTGTATCTGATCTGCCCTCAAAATGCATACTAGTGTACTGTGAATATATAAATCAGCAAACTTTGCAATGTATATAATAATAATAATATTTTCCATTATATTATTGCTTGTTATTATATTCAAAAGCTTAAATGCAATGAAAAGGTGACCATTTATGAACAATTTATAACTGATATTAAAATGCATCAAAAAAGTAAAAACTTGAAAGCCATACAAACTATTCAGCTGTTTAACCTGTTAATGTCTTTCTGAGCTGATGGATCTGAACTTAAACAGATTTAGTTCATGAATGATTTGAAATGCAGATCTAAAGTTGAACACAGGAAACAATGAGGAAACACTTGGAAAAATTAAAGTGTATAAACATTATAGGAGTTTAAGTTAACTGTAACGCAAGTGTACTGAACTAAAGATTTTTATTTCATACAGTATATTTCACAAAATAATTTGGAATCTGAAATTGCTAGAAAATCAAAGCCATACAGTAACTGAGTTTGAAGCTGATATCACAGAAGGTTTTAAAGCACAGTTTTAAGTTCAGTGTCCAATTTCAGAATAATTTTGAGTGTTTTGGCTTTTGAATGACACCAAATTATATCACATATGAAAATATATGAGCAGAAACAAGCACACCTGACAGATAATTATACAATTACTGTACTGTATAACCCTTTTTTTCTATTTATTTTTTCCTATATTTGCCAGACATTTGTTTAAATGTACTCGTGATTCTCAATAAAAACAATGTTAATGGTGACCCCAAACCAAACTGTTAAATTTGATAAATTGTCAACATTAACTAGAGCTAATATTCTGTTAACAGTCTTTTTATACATGTATGAAAGAAATAAACCCAAACTCACATTTATGCTGAGCACAATATATTCAAATAAACACACAAACTCAAAGAGACTGACTGTGTTCAAGGCAAAGTGAAGGGATTTAAAGACATCTATTATAGCTTCAGCCTTCATTCATCGAGAACTCAAGTGCCTTAAACCAACAAATGCAAACTGAACTGAAACTGAAACAATGAATCAGGGAAATGAAAACACAGAGTAATGGAGGCCTCTGCTGGTCACTGCAGGAAATCACACAATAATTCATCTGATCATCTGATGTTCATCTGTGGAAATACTGCAGAAACATCTCAACTATACAAATAACATCACAACTAAATAACATCACAACTATACAACCACGGCAAACATGACAAGCAGTTCTCACTTGTTAAGAGAAAACACTAAAATAGAATGTGTCCATAAACTTTATTTTACAATATTCAATATTTTATTTTCAAGATTTCAGGTTAAAAAAGACAAATTTATAAACAAATGAGTAAATTTGTAGTGTTACTACTGGCCAGGAATGTTATAGTTATAGTACACACACACACACACACAAAAAAAAACATATTTAAACACAAAATACTAAAATGTACAACAACTAAAGTACTAAAACTTTTAACAAAAATTACAATTAAAACTGGAATTATAAAAATAAAAGTTGATTCAATATATTAATGAAAACTATAATCTCAATCATAATAAATTCATGAAATCATTCAATTTAATTTTTAAATATTTAAAATTGCTTTTCAACTTTTATGAGATCATCTAAAAAGTGGTGTGATATATTGAAAGTATAAATAAATCATAAAGAGATTAAAAGGAGGTCATAAAATCTGCATGCATATTATTCATTATAGAAATGGGGGAAAAAAAATAACTTTAAATGTAAATGCTTGAAATTTTAATAGAACTACCCAAAGAACTATGAATAAATGTGTATTTAGTGCAGTGAAATTTAATCAATCAATACAAATATTATGGATAAAATAATATCATTTCAAAAGGACATGCGTATAGAAAAAACACTCCAAAAGTATATTAAATTGCAGATTAATTGCTCACATTGTCACTTAATGTGACTTTTTGTCTTTGAGACAAAAAATAACAATGACAAATGCTGTTTCTGCATCCAAAAGTTTTGTTGTTAATTCAACAGGCTAAATATATTTTATTTTGCTTTCATGCTAGAAATATGTTTTTACATCAGAAAATGATAAAAGATAAAAAGATAAAATAATTACATTTATTAAATGACTATTAAACCACCTGAATAAGAGATGAAATGATTAGCTTGTGTAGATGTGAAGGCAGAGGTGAAGTGCTTGCTATATAACTTACATAAAGTCGGATCAATAAGATTAAAGGGTTAGTTCACCCAAAAATGAAAATAATGTCATTAATTACTCTCCCTCATGTCGTTCCACACCCGTAAGACCTTCATTCATCTTCAGAACACAAATTAAGATATTTTTGATGAAATCCGATGGCTCAGTGAGGCCTGCTTAGCCAGCAATGACATTTCCTCTCTCAAGATCCATTAATGTACTAAAAACATATTTAAATCAGTTTACTCATGTAAATGTGAGTGGTTCAATATTAATATTATAAAGCCACAGCAATATTTTTGGAGCGCCAAAAAAAACAAAATAACGACTTATTTAGTGATGGCCGATTTCAAAACACTGCTTCAGGAAGCTTCAGAGCGTTATGAATCTTTTGTGTCGAATCATGATTCGGATCGCGTGTCAAACGGCTGAAATCACGTGACTTTGGTGCTCCGAACCGCAGATTCAACACGCTGATTCATAACGCTCCGAAGCTTCTTTATGGCTTCAGAAATCTTCAGCATATCTTCAGGTTTTCCTTCATGAAGGTCACGATCAGCAAGTAAGAGCGCTTCAGAAAACCTAACACATAGAAAAACATACGAGTTCGTATTTAAGTTTAATTTGTACATAGTCATGCAGAAGTCTTTGCAATGGACCACAGGTATAATTTTAGCAGCCGCAAGATCATGAAATCAAATGGAATCATAAACAAGTGAGTCACTGAATCATTCAGTCAAATGATTGGATCAAAACAGCTGATTCATTCAGGGAGCAAGTGATTCTTCATGTCTGTGTTTGTATCTAACCGCGAATATATTTAGAAATCAAAATTCAGAGTGTTTACTCAAATCAGGCACCTTGTCCCTGTGGCTGAAGAAAGTTGTAGTTTGTGTTCTTATTTCTCTTTCTTTCAGTGTTTGTTCACAGCAGGTGTTTGAATGATTGAAAGAATGTTTCAGGAACATCATACTAACCTTTAAATAACATTCTACTAACATTAAGGAAACTGGACATTTTCATGTTCTTGGAATGTTACAAATCAACGTTCCTACAATGTTGAATTTTAGATCAAAATTAAGTTGAAAGAACGTTTGAGGAACATTATACCTTATAAAAACGTTCCTGTAACGTCAAGAAAACTGGACGTTTTTAACGTTCCCAGAACCAACACTGAATATTTAGAGAACGTTCTTATAACAAAATTCTGTTAGCTGGGTTCTGCTTCCTCTTCTCGTTTTTGGCCTCCTTCTTTGAGATTGCAAACCTTGAGTGATCAAATCAGCCATATCAACTCTAGTTCTCTAGGTTCATTTGACAGAAACTCCATCATTAGGCATTTGTCAGTAGAGTTCATTTGTTTGATTCAACACAACATTTCCCATATGACTCATATTTTATATTGTAAATCTCCTGAAGTGATGAGAGCACTTTGCTTTATGAGTAGAGTGAAATTTAATGCTTTGTTTACCTTTTTTTTTAAACAAAGAGGTGTGTACAATTAATCACAAAAAAAAAAAAAATAATAATAATAATAAAACTATAGTCTTTATATATTTATATTAAATATTCTATGTGACAAAAATGCATTTCCATAATTACTTATTTGCATTAATTCAGTGATAAGGTTTAACACTCTCATTAGAGCATGCAACATATTAATTAGAGAGACACATGAAGCAAAGACACTTGTACACAAAATAAAGGAAAGATCACATTTATTACAGTAGATAAGAGATAATAAATCACTGCTCCACCATTGCTGTAAACACAACACAGTTATTTATTTATTTAGTTTATGACAACAAACTGAAAACCTTTTTTTTTTTTCATAAATAACTTGTTTTCCTAGCAATAACACAAGAAATATGTATCTGAACTGAATAAAGGTCAAAGGATAGATCTAGAAAGCCTCTGTAAACAATTTAATCCCTAAAAATGTGTAAATCCCCAAAATCTCTCTCAAGATTAATAACCAGATCTCTACTCTACACACACAACCAAAGGAGTGATATAATATTAAATGATCCATCAGTTACCTGTATTTATTGTTATAGCACAACCCTTCACCATCCTCTATAGTAAATCACTAATTAGTGTCTATCTGACATCAACACCACATTGTGTGAATAATAATAGCAAGTAAATAGAATATAAATCTGCTATTATGGCCAAATATTCTACCATATTTGTGAACTAAAACATCCCATTACCAGCACTTTAAGTCTATCCGAGGTCAGCTCTAGTTCAAAAGTCTTCCTCCACTTTATTTTAGCAACTTTGTTTACATTGATTTGGGTATTTTTTATGATTTTAGATCATCACTGATATTTCATTGCACCACTTTTTGTCCTCTGTTTTGTCATCTGTCATTAGGTTTATTCAGAAATAAGCTCATATGCACACATGTGTGACTTCAGTAGCAATCATAAGAGCACAGCATTAATAGAGGTTTAGAGCAGAGCTGTCAATCAGTCGTCATCATTTAATCGTGATGTTCCTCATTTGCAAGTCACTTTGGATAAAAGCAAATGCTACATGAATTCAACTGAAGATAAGACATTAAACAACTCCTGCCAGACGTCTACAGAAGTTCTTATTGAGAATTAACAGAGGTTTAGATGTTGATGTTTGTTTTGTTTGACATTACCATGATGGAGATCTGTGTTTGCTTTAGTTGACCTCTTGACCCTTGAAAATGTTAATGTTTCAATCCTTTAAGGCTGTGATTGGAAAACAGTCTTTGTGTTTCTGCTCATCTCTTTCCTTCAGTGATTCTTATTGTTAACAGCAGGTGTTCATCAGTGTCTGAATTCACTCTCTCAAGTGGATTATATTAGTAAACTAATGTAGGGAATAGTACATGTATAGGGTGTGATTTTAGGCAGTCTCTGATTGTGGACAAATATGTTCATGCTACTCATAAATATTGTTTTTTAAACAAATGGTTTAAGGCAACCGGTTTCCTCAAATGGTTTGAGCTAACTTAACTTGTTGGGTTTTACAGTGTAGACTATGAATGTTAATAATATGACCATGGCGATAAAATTTGTTTTGTTAATCTAAAAAGAACAAACATCCACACATTGAGGAAGTGTCTGAACCAGTACTCCTCATGAGATCGCTGTCCTTGACCTGATGTGGGATCTCACTGGGTTGTGTTCTGGAACATAAGATGAAAGATATCATAATTTAAACACACAAACATATGATGACCCTGTATACTCACATGTACATCTGAACACACACACATTGAGAGGGTATCAACATATGAGAGGGAAGGTCATACCTTCGGTTTAAAATATTCTCTGCTCCACTTTTCAAAGCACTGCTGAGCTTCCTTGAGCTTTTCTTCTGGGCCTTTATAGTACACTCTAAACAGCTTTTCATAAAAATCTTTTGGCAGGAACATCTGTCATTACAAGAGTCAGAAATTAATGGGGTTATAATTCACAACATAGTATGTACTGTACTGTGTATTATTTTCAACATTCCCTTTCAAAACATTATTAATACCTGTAAATGTTTTTAATTACAGAGGCTTCAAAAAGACAGAATGAGGAATACACAATGGAAATAAATATGACTTGAATTGAGAAATCTTGCAATAGTTTACCCTTTTTCAGGCAGTACGTGATTGTTAGGAATTGTTACGTCCTTATGTGATATTTAGTGGTGGTGTAGGGTGTTTTCTTGTATTTTCTTTCTCTCCCCTTTTTCTTTCTGTCACTCTCTCTCTCAGTGGTGCAGATGCAAGCTGATTGGTTGTCTTGGCTACCAATCATCCGGGGGAAAAAAACGAATTGGATGGGATGACGTTAGGAGATGATCCAATCGGAACGCTGTGCGACAGGGGAGGGAGGCTATATAAGGGAAATTCCAGCGCGCAGACGGTAGCCGGCCCATTTGTGTGAACTTGAGTTTTTTTGTTATTTTTGTACCTTGTGTTTTTTCTTACCTTCTTGTTTTTTTGTTTTTTTTTTGGTAACACTTTATAATAACGTTCCGTTATAAGTCATTTATGAATTATTAGTAGATGATTAACAAAACATGAATATACATTTATAAATGATTAATAAGTGATATACTAATATTTTATGAATGTTTTATAAATTCATTTATAAGTCATTTATAAATTATTTGTTAATTATGAACAAATCATTTACAAAACATGGCTATACGTTCATAAATGATTAATAAGTGATATGTTAACATTTTATTAATGTTTTATTAGTTCAGTTATGAGACACTTATAAGTTATTAGTTAATGATAATCATTTACAAAACATTACAATATACATTCATAAATGATTAATACGTGTTATGCTAACAATTTACAAATGTGTTGTAAGTTATCTTAATTAAATAAATCAAACAGATCATTAGTAGATGGTTTATAAGTTATTAGTTAAGATATTATTTATCACTTATAATAACTGAAGTATTTATGACAAAATTGTTTTAGTATCATCTCAATAAACATTTGTTAATCATGAACAAATGTTGAACAAACCATTAGTAAATGATCAGTATATGATTTATTGATGAAGTTGTAAGCTGGTCTGTGTTCAAAAGCACAAACATGCAGGTATGCTAAAGCACTATTTTTAAGAAGAGTAATTTATTTGTTTTGAAGTGGATAAACATTTATAAATACCTTACAGTCAGGTGATTCCAGTGGATTATATTAAATCCTTTCACTCATCAGCACAGGCTTGTGTTCTGTGTGGAGTGTGTGGGGTCTAGTGATGAAGTCATCCTCTGATCCGGATTTACCTTCCACTGAAGCTCACATCAGGTGCACAGAGTTAAACACTCCATGTGTGTCAGAGAAGACAGCTGTCTATACCCTCACCAGTCAGCATTTACACTGCAGTACACACTACAAAGTGTTCAACAACTGTTATAGATGATGCGTAAAGGCATGAATAAATCATTTACAAAGCTTTCTGCATCCCCTATTCTAAAGTGTAAACTATTCATCACTTATAAATGTGTTACACATCATTTGCAGATGTTCTTGTTACATGATCCATCTCACTCCATCACTTTACCCAAGCCTAAAATTTACATTATTTAAAAAACAAAAAAAAAAAAAACACTCTGCCACCGTTTAACCAGCACTTAATCATTTAATTTTTATCTTGTTTTTCATGGAACAGCTCCTCACCATAACATGAAAACGCACCATAAACTGATAATAAACGTAGTCCATTGTTTCGAGCATTTTTTTCAAGTCTTCAGAAGTCGTACGATGCCATCGTGTGAGGAAAAGATTCTTATAATGTAATATAACCATTATACATTAAAAATCGTATCAATCCGCCGTTTCATAACTTTCAAATAAAAATTGGCGCGTCTAACAATAAGACACAGGTTTGCGGCAGTGACGTCAAACCTCGCTCCTTATTGGCTGTCACATGTGATTTGCGACTACCATAGAGTGTTTGTGACATGCTGAATTTGAGTTGCTGTGTTACATTCAGCGCGACGCTTAAAAGGATGGAAATGCAGATCAGAGGAATGTTTGCAGCGATTAAACACTTTAATTTCCTTCTGTTACTCACACAAAATTATGATTTGCTGTCATTTCGCTGGTGATGTAGCACACGCGTCGTTTTGTCTGTTCTGTATACTGCTTTTTGTAATGTTTTAAATAAATTATTGTGACTAACGTACATTTATCTGCCTGTTACACTGCGTATATTGTCAAAATGGTTATGCTTAAGGTTATAGGGTGGAGTAGGGAGCTTAAAATTATTCTTTTTATACAACAGTATATCAACTAAGATAACAGTCACTGTTAATATATCTATATTGCGTTTTAGATATATTAACAGATATATTAATATAGATATATTAAGTGGCTAAAAAGTGGTCATGTTTAGGTATAAGGGGTGAGTTAGGGGCTCAAAGATATCTATATAATAGTAAAATATATTTGCATAAAAATATTATAATCTTTATATACAAATATATAATTTAAATATTGGGATTCGTATAGATTTTTATATCCTGTAACTGAAAGGTATACTTTGCATATTGGCAAATAAATGGAAAATTTACAAATTGCAGTTTGTACATAATTTATAAAGAAGCTCTGCAAATGATATGTAACACATTTATAAGTGATGAATAGTTTACACTTTAGAATAGGGTATGCAGAAAGTGTTATAAATTACTTGTATACATATACAAATAATTTTTAACAGGAAAGAAAGGTCTACAAATGATACGCAACACATTTATAAGTGATGAATAGTTTACACTTTAGAATAGGGTATGCAGAAAGTGTTATAAATGACTTGTATACATATACAAATAATTTGCAACAGGTAAGAAAGGTCTACAAATGATGTGTAACACATTTACAAGTGAAGAATAGTTTACACTTTAGAATAGGGGATGCAGAAAGCTTTGTAAATGATTTATTCATGCCTTTACACATCATCTATAACAGTTGTTGAACACTTTGTAGTGTGTACTGCAGTGTAAGTGCTGACTGGTGAGGGTATAGACAGCTGTCTTCTCTGACACACATGGAGTGTTTAACTCCGTGCACCTGATGTGAGCTTCAGTGGAAGGTAAATCCGGATCAGAGGATGACTTCATCACTAGACCCCACACACTCCACACAGAACACAAGCCTGTGCTGATGAGTGAAAGGATTTAATATAATCCACTGGAATCACCTGACTGTAAGGTATTTATAAATGTTTATCCACTTCAAAACAAATAAATTACTCTTCTTAAAAATAGTGCTTTAGCATACCTGCATGTTTGTGCTTTTGAACACAGACCAGCTTACAACTTCATCAATAAATCATATACTGATCATTTACTAATGATAATTTACTAATACTCATTAACTAATCACTGATCATTAACTAATAAATTATAAATGACTTATAGCCAAATTAATAAAACATTCATAAAATGTTAGTATATCACTTATTAATCATATATGAATGTATATTCATGTTTTGTAAATGATTTGTTGAACATTATCTAATAATTTATAAATGACCTATAACTGAATTAATAAAACATTCATAAAATGTTAACACATCACTTATCAATCATTTATGAACATATAATCATGTTTTGTAAATGACTAGTTCATCATTAACTAATAATTTACAAGTGTCTTATAACTGAACATTATTATAAAGTGTTACTTTTTTTTTTTTTTTTTTTTGCTAGAGTTATGTTAGTGTGCTTTGATTACCATGCAAACCTTGATTTTCTGAGTTCCCCTATTGTTTCCCCATTTGTGAGTGTTTGAAAGCTTTACAAAAGTGTTGAGCTGAATGGAGGAGAAGGGTTAGGTAAGCATGTCACGTGACCTACATAGGTGCACACACTTAGTTTGATTTCTGTCTATATACATTAGGGTAGGGACCTGTGCCACCTGTTGTAATTTTGGTTTGCTAGTCAGTGTAGAACAGATACGACGTCTCGGACGTTGAAGATTTTTCTTTCTTTATTTCTTTTGTATTAGTTAGATTTAGTGTATAAATGGATTAGAAAGATTACTTTTTGTTTTATTGTTTTCTTTCATTTGGCACGGTCTGGTATCCCTTTGTTTCTCCTCAGTTCTTAAATATTGTGAGTTTGCCGGTGTTTCTGTTTTGCTCTGTAAAATTGTTTATTCTTTACTTTTCTCCTTTCTTTGTAAATAATCTCAACTTTAATAGTTTATGCATAATTTATAATAAATTACAAGTTCACTTCGTATCGCCGTCTCCGTTTATCTCTCATCTCATTTCTTGGTATTTTAAAATGACAGTGACCTTGACTGGCCTAATGTTCCCCTTCTCCCCTATAGATAAACTACAGCCATGGAAGGGTCGTAACAGGAATGAATGGGCTTCTTTGTGTAAATAATTTGTTTGTAAACTTAGTTGGTAAATGAATGTGTATTTTTAATATTTCAAAGTCACATGAGTACCTGATCCTTCTTCAGGAAGGCTTTGTCAGGGTCCCTCTTGCGGTAGAAATAGACACTGTCCATGGGGTTTTTATCCTTCATGCCGTGATCAATATGAACCACCTGAATAAGAGAAAATTCCCATTTGAATAATTTAAGAGATAACTTAAACTGAAGAGATCAAGAGATGCAGATTAAAGGTTTATTTCTGAACTTACATCAACCACAAAATCATCAGCGTTTGGATCTTGTCTTATTTCCTTATACCATTTCTCCACTGCTGCTTTCCAGTCACTCTTTACCTTTATGATGGTTTGAGAAAATTAGCAGTAAAATACACCAAATGGCAAAAATTAATGGCATGAATGATATTTTCAGTCTGTATAATACCACTTATACTAATATCTGTAATATCTGATCTTAAGCTGGTATTGTGATATTTTGTCTCATTAACTATTCAAGCTGCTACACACTGAAAACAATGTTACAATATAAAATATAATGATCTAGGTAGTTTATTTTAGTTTTACTCTGTCAAATACCTCTTGGGTGTCTCTTTTCTCCAGTCTGGCCTCTCCCAGAAACTTTGGCAGGTCCCTTTTGAGAATTTTCATCACTTTTTCTCTAGCATGCTGAAGATCTTCTTCCTGAAGGATTTCTCGTGCTGTCTCTGTTTTTTTGTCTTTTTCAAGTTTCTTTACATCTTTTTGGATTTTCTCTGCAGCTTTTTCTGCAAGTTTTTCTGCACCCTTTCTGTGTTTCTCTGCAGCAGTTTCAAGTATTTTTTTGGCTTCATCTGGTTTTGTTTTGTCATTGTTAAGATATCTTTGGGCATTTTCAAGTATCTTTTTGTGATCATACTCAGGATACAATATTTTCTCAAGAATATGATCTGTTAGGAAAGGAAGAACATAAATATTGTTCTTTCGCATTTTAGTTGAAACATCCCTAATAACAAATCCATAAACAACCTTCTGAGTAGATTATAGATACATCATTGTACCATATGTGGATTTAATTCCCTCTCCCTCCCTTTTCCTTTTCTTTTAGTCTCATACACAAGCTTCCCACTGACCTGTGAGTTTGGTGTATTCTTTCATATCTTTTATCGCTTCAGAGATCTGCAAATGGCCATCAGCTTTTACTAGGGCTTCTTTAATCCTAAAATGCAAAGAAAAACAAGTATATATATATATATATATATATATATATATATATATATATATATATATATATATATATATATATATATATATATATATATATATATATATATATGTTGTGTATATTACAGGACCTATATTAAATAAAAAAAGATGATGAATGTCTGGAAACAGGACACAAAAATATACATGTATCACAGCTATGAAAGAAATAATACACTTTTGTGGTATAATCTGACCCTAGAGTCAGTCAGCCAGCAAAAAATAAATAAATAAATAAATAAGAAGAAGAAGAAAAAAAAAAGATTCTGCAGCAGTCATACAGAAATGTATTAATTCTGTGATTGACCATGTATCAAGTAAAAAAAAAAAAAAAAGCTTACATGGTTTCAATAATATTGACAGTCTTGTGCTGGTAGGCCTGGCGGTGCAGAGTGTATCTGGTGCGAAACATGTCAAAAATATTATCTGCTTCCTGTTAGAGAAAGAACAATGTACCAGAATGTGAAAAATATGCATATTATATTATATTATATTATATTATATTATATTATATTATATTATATTATATTATATTATATTATATTAACTGACAAAGACGTACAGCTTGTTGATAATTTTTTATAATAAAACAAAAGATATTAGCACAGACCTTTACACTCTCAAAAAGGATGTGTTAATTAATAACACATTTTTGTGTCAATTTAAGTTGATCATGTGCAGAGAGAGAGAGAGAGAGAAACAACACTGTGTCCAACACAACATGTGTTAAACTATCATCCAATCACATTGCTGCTGCGTCACTCCACAAACCGTTAAGCAAGTTTGTGCCTCTTTCTTCATCGGTGGACTTGTGTTCATTTTGACACATTCATTGTGTTATGATTTTAACACATTAAATGTGTCAGGAAGGTGATCTGCTGTTAACAAGCAGAATCAAAGGAGAAATTCACAATTTTAAGTTACCATCATTGAGATGAGTGTTTGATTTAGTTGAGCTCTTGACTCTTGCCTTTTTAATATTAGATTTTGCTTGGGCTGTTGTAACTGAGTTATACAGACAGACAAGCAAAGAGAAAAGATGTGGTGGCTCCCAGAATGCACTGCAACATACTTTATTATTCTCACCACTGTTGAGATTCACAGGCTGATTCTTGATGTCTGTGTCTCTAAATGAAAGAGCTTTTGTTTTTTTTTTAAATCAGAACAACTTTTGGGAAATCCTTTGGATTATATTGATAAAGCTGATCTGCTGTAGAATCACAGTGCTGCTGTAATCAATAATGTAAATCTAACTCAGAGATTGGGCTCTAAATGAGTTCAGTGATTTAGATCAAATAATGATTATGTGAAAACATAACCAACACCACCTGATCGTCTTTTCTGTTTGCTTGACTAGCTGTTACAACAGCCCAAACAAAATCTAATATTTCAAAAGTCAAGGTTCAAGAGCCCAACTAAAGCAAACCCTCATCTCCACGATGGTGGCTTAAAAATTGTGATTTTCTCCTTTGATTCTGCTTGTTAACAGCAGATCACCTTCCTGACACATTTACTGTGTTAAAATCATTGACTCAGTGAATGTGTCAGAATTAACACACAAGTGTTGTCCCTAAACTCACACACTGATGTGTAATAATTTAACACATTTTGAGTCAGTTTTAACACATCCTTTCTAAGAGAGTGTATTGCATTCATTTTAACTGCTCAAAAATAGCACATCTATGACACAAATTGTGTGATTTATGACACATTAGTGTGTTAAATATTTTAACACATTGCCTGTGTTAAGAAGAATAACACACTGGTTGAGTTAAAAAAAAGTAACACAACATGTGTTGTCCTTAACTAGACACACGGATGTGTTGTTTTTAACACAACCTGTGTTATATCTGAACACACCCATGTGTTAAGTCATCCGCCAATGAAGAAAGAGGCACAAACTTGCTTAACGGCTTGTGGAGTGACGTAGCAGCAATGTGATTGGATGATAGTTAACACATGTTGTGTTGGACACAGTGTCGTTTCTCTCTCTCTCTCACACACACATTAGTGTGTTAAATATTTTATGCCTGTATTAAGAAAAAATAACACACTGGTTGAGTTAAAATTAACACAAAATGTGTTGTCCTTAACTAGACACACGGGTGTGTTAAAATATAACACAGGTTGTGTTGTTTTTAACACATCTGTTTTAAGAGTGTATACAACAATTCATTTCAACTCGATTTACTTCATTAAATGTAGTGAAAGTGTTAAAGGGGGCAGTTCTCCTCTGACTACATGTGAACAATAAATATTAGTTTAGTTTAATACAAGTCATGCATATATTAGTTAGGGTAACTCAGAAATAATAAATAAATAAGGCCAAATCACTAAGTCCAGGCATCAGAAGTGGTAGGGGGAGTGTATCATATATTTGTACCACAAGATCATGGTTGGTGTGATTAAAAGTTGTTATACTTAATCTGCAAATGCATAAAATGACTCAAAAGATGCTGTAGAGTCATAGACTGATTCATTACAATCATAACATACTATACTATAATATAAAATAACTTATTTAACAAATAACATATTTACTATTTAGCATTTAAAAAGTCCTTTTTTATTTATTTTACTATTATTTTTTTGCAAAGTGATATGTAAAGATTGATGAGAATAAACGTATTAAATGTACCTTGTCCCTGTAGCAGATGGATCGCCTCGTTTTTTCAGCCTCACCCTTTATCTCCACTCTACACACTCGAGCGAACTTCAGCAGTCGCTGATGGTCAAAGCTCTTTGAAATGCCAAGATGATGACAGTCTCTGTGAAATAAAATGATGATTTAAGTGGAAAGATTTAGATTTAAAGAATTATAATTTCTTTGAACTATATGATCTTCCCCACATGCTTGTAGTTGTTTAAAACTTGGACAACAATCTACTATAATAATAATACAAATTATAACTTTACACAGTGTTTATGCTTTAGATACATTTTTCCTCTTTTTTTGTAGAATTACACTAAATATGACAACCAGGTCTCATGTCAATTCAATAATGTAAATCAGTACACTACATAAAATGGTAACACTTTACATTAAGGTTCCCTTTGTAAATGGTTTATAAAGGTGTTTGTTAATGAGTAATAAGTCATTTACAAATGCATTATAAATCATTAATAATGCAGTTATAACTGTATGAATAAAAAGGGTTACTTTAATGCAATACCTGCCAAATAGTGATCCGTTTTTAACTCGCATGTTATAAATGCTTAATAAATGTATTTATTATTTAACTCAAAACCAGATTCCTGGTTTATTTCATGATGCAGCAAAAATTTACTATCATAATTAAACTGAAGGGTGTTGTATTTGTGGTTTTCTTATTAATATCTCATGACTGCCACTTGCCTTATGTTGCTTACCAGAAGTTTCTGTCTTTCCCATGATACTCTCCAGGTTATTAATGTTCATAACTCATGAATAAATGGCTCACAAGTTTCCACTTATCATTGAAATTCACAGATAACTAATACAGGAATTACATTTTTCATTATTAATATCTCATCAAGTTATGGTTATTATCTTATGTTTTATTTTCAAAATATATTTGGAATTTCATCTTAAAAAACAAGAAATCAGTTTTTATACACTGCTGTGGATAGACATCATGACCTTTTTGGAGAGTATCATGGGTAAGACAGAAACTTCTGGTAAGCAACATAAAAAAAGTGGCAGTCATGAGATATTAATAAGAAAAACACAAATACACCCTTCAGTCTAATTATGATAGTCAGTTTTTGCTGCATCATGAAATAAACCAGGAATCTGGTTTTGAGTTAAGTAAGTGCGAATAAATACATTTATTAAGCATTTATAACATGTGAGTTAAAAACGGCTCACTATTTGGCAGGTATTGAGTTAAAGTCACTCTTTTTATTCATACAGTTATAACTGCATTATTAATGATTTATAATGCATTTGTAAATGACTTATTACTCATTAATAAACATCTTTATAAACCCTTTACAAAGGGAACCTTAATGTAAAGTGTTACCGATAAAATAATTGTAAGATATCATATAACTTGTTTGGTTTTCTTCCATTTTTATGTTGAAGCAAAGTGTATTGTATGAAGTGCTATACAAATAAAACTGACTCGACCTGTTGACCTTGAAGCATATGTTCACTAATCAGAAGAAAGTTTCCAATGGGCAAATACATTGTTACAAAAAAAGAATTGTAAATACATATTTACCGAGCAAAATAGTCCCATTTGTCCACATCAATTTTGTTCCTTTCATTGGACACAATCTCATACAGGAAAGCTTTGTCCTCAGTCCTGCCCTCTGCTGTCCACTGGAAGAATGAAGACACTTATCAACTATTAAACACTTATATACTGAAAGTTGTCTGCAATCACAGTTAACATGTGTTTGTACCTCTTTCTTTGACGTATCCACACCCTCAATTAATTCTCCAATAAAGGAATGGTCATTTTCTTTTTGATCAGTTTTGAATTTCAGTCCATATGCTTCCATCTCCTGCTGAAGTCTATTCTCTTTCACCAAGTGCTCAAACATCTGAACTGAAGCTTCTTCATGCTGAAAGTAACAAACACCACACACACACACACACACACACACACACACACACACACACACACACACACACACACCATTAATGTACGAATCAAAAATTTTCACAAACAAATGTATTGAAATAAAATTTGATTTTCTTTATAGATTTCTGTCTACTTTTGGTTTTTGCTTTTTAAATTTAACTAAGAGATTAATGAAGCTTTAGTGTTGTTTTTATTGCATGCTGACACAAATTGCAAAAATCAAACTGTAAAGTCAAAGTAAACCCATGGCAGTTAGAGTTGAGTAGATCGTGGAGCATGAGGTTAAGTCAGTAACAGCCTCAGATTGTGAACGGATCTGCAGTCATAATGAGTTTCTGCATTAACTGTCTCTTTAAACCCTCATTAAAGAATAAAGAGCATCTCATTTGCCCTCAGCCTGTAGTCTTGTGTATGTAGTTTGACGCACCATTTGAGACCTAGCAAAAAGAAGAAGAAAAAAAAACAGTACTGTAAAATCCAATAAGTAAACCTTACTTAAAAGAAATCATGCAAACCTATTGCCTTGAAAAAACCAAGTAAGGTGAAATAGGAATAGTATGTAGAACTAACAAGTGCCTGTCTAGTATTGTACACTTACAAGAGAGTTCCAGTAACTTAAAACAAATTTGTATCGTATACTTAATCATTTACTTTAGATGTACTTGTCTTAGTATAGACTCCTCAGAATTACTATTTTAAACAACTAAATCATTTCAAGTAAAATACACTTTGTGAGTATTCCTAACTCATTTATGCAAGTTGTGCTAAGGTGATGTTTTCTGCATACAACTTGGAATTACTGAGTTTCATTTACTTCTAAGGCAATCCAGTTTACTTGTTAAAACCACGCAAACCGATTGCCTTAAAAAACAAAAAACAAAAAAAAAACAAGTAAGCTTTACTCAAATGAGTACCACTTCTTTTTTTAAGGAATTCGTTTGCATGGTTTAACTAAAGTAAACAGGATTGCCTTTCACTCTCAGAAAATAAAGTACATAATTGTACCTTTAGGGGTACAATGGTACAAAACTTCACAAAATACTATACTGGTTTGTACAATGGTACAACTTCCAACTTTGATCAATTTAGGTTTACACAGAGCTTTTATAATCTGAAGGATTTTTTGAAACACACACAGACATCAAGAATCAGCATATGACCCTCAACAATGGTGACAATCAAACAAAGTGCTTCATGTTGCAGTGCATGATGGGAGCCACCAATCAAAACTCATCCATGGCTCCCATCATGCATTGCTGCATGAATAAATTATGCAGCTGAATTGTCCTGTAATTTTCGTAGATTGTTCATGTTTGCTTTTATTTCTCTGTTGTTTTGTTGTGACAGTAGCTTGTTTTGTGATGTTCAGAGTTGATCTGTTTGTCAGTATTTTGTATTTATTTATCGTCACCGTTCTTGAGAATCAGATGCTGATTCTTGATGTCTGTGTGTGTTTAAACACTGAAGCTTCAGTGCATAATGTATTATTATTAAAAAAAAAAATAATAATAATACTACTGCTGTTGGATCTCAGATCTGTAAAATCACAGGACTACAATCATTAATACTAAAGTCAGAGATTTAGACTCTAAATGACATCAGGCCATCACATGATGATTATATCAACATCAAATTATATTGTTACCATAACAAATGTGCTTTACAAACACAAAGTTGGAGCAGCCAGAGAATAATTAACAATAAAAGGTAAAGAGTCAAGAGCCCAACTAAAGCAAACGCTGACCTCTTTCATGGTGACTTGAAATGAAACATTCATAAAACATTAATTAACACCTTTTTTCTCTCTTTCCTTCAGTGATTCTGCTTATTATCATCAGGTGTCTCCACTAATTGTCAATCATCACTCAATCATCAATCAATTATCTCATTAACTTTAACACTGCTTCAGTGTTACTTTTTAACACCCGGCAAGATGGACTCATATATGTACACTTTGGGTGTTAATTTAACACTGGGGATTTTGCTGTGTGTGGGTTTTAATTATATAAAGAATAAAATAAATAATAGTGCAACAGAATAATTGCTGATTTAAACACCCAACTCCAAGACTAAAGAAGTTAGAAACTCTGATATTTACCAGGGTGGACTGCAGGAATGAACTTCATATCAAATAAATGAGAGAATGGACCATGACCTTAAGAATGAAAAAAATGTAAAGGTAAAAAGTTGAAAGGTAAAATTGATATCTGTATAGATAAACATCATTTGGTGGGACCATAGCAGTTGACACATCCACACCCTTACGGAAAGAAAATATATTTCCATATATTTATGATCAATATATTAATTGGTTGGTAACATTTTACAAAAAGGTTTAATTTGTCATTTATTATTTTATTTATTTGTTGTAGTATTAGCATGAACTAACCATGAGCAATACATTTGTTACTGTATTTGTTAATCTTTGTTAATGTTAGTTAATAAAAATGCAGCAGTTTGTTCATGTTACTTCACAGTGCGTTAATTAATGTTAACAAATGCAACTCTTGATTTTAATAATGTACTAGTAAATGTTGAAATTAATAAATGCTGTAGAAGTGCAGTTCATTATTAGTTCATGTTAACTAATGTAGTTTATTAATGTTAACTAATGTTAACTTCATGTCTTTGTATTAACAACGCTGAGTAAAACATGCTTGAGAAATTTAAGGTAATCAGTTTCCACACACTGTAAAAAAAAAACAAAAAAACAAAAAAACAACAACTTTTTTAGGTTTACTGTTTGCATCAGAATTTTGAGTATTTTTAATTCAACTAATTAGTGTCCCACACAGCAAAAGGACTCACGCAGGGGTGGAAAGTCAGGGCTCAAAAAGTAAAAGTCCTGCCATATTTTTTTTTCCACCCACTGAAGCATTAATGAGATAAATAAGTGATTAATTGAGTAATGATTGACCATTATTGAAGACACCTGATGATAACAAGCAGAATCACCAAAGGAGAAAATCACTATTTTTAAGACACCATCACAGAGGTCAGGGTTTGTTTTAGTTGGGCTCTTGACCCTTGACTATTTAACATTAGAATTTATTTTGGCAGTTTTAACTGCATTAAAACCAACCAGACAAGCAAAGTTAAAAAATGATCAGGTGATGTTGGTTACGTTTTCATTTAATCATTATTTGATCTGAATCACTGAACTCATTTATTTATAATATATAAAATTTACATTATTGATTACAGCAGAATTGTGAATCTACAGCACAAGGTCCAGTTTTTTTTTTTTTTTTTTTTTTCAAAATAATTCAAAGGTTTCATCAAAAGTTCTTAGGAAAAAAAAAAAGTCATTCATTTAGACACACAGAGATCAAGAATCAGCCTGTGAATCTCAACAGTGGTGAGAATAATAAAGCATGTTGCAGTGCATTCTGGGAGCCACCAATCAAAACTCATCCACGGCTCCCATCATGCATTGCTGCATGAATAAATTATGAGCTGAATTGTCTTAGTAATTTTCTTTATTCTCACTATTTTGTTTTTTGCTGTTTTTCTGTGACTTTTTAGTAGCTTGTTTTCTAATGTTCAGAGTTGATCTGTTGATCAGAATATGTTGCTTGTCACCGTCATTGAGATTCACAGGCTGATTCTTGATGTCTGTGTGTGCCTAAATAAAAGATTTTTTTTTTTTTTTTATTCAGAACAACTTTTGTGAAATCTTTCAGATTATATTGATAAAGCTGATGTTCTGCTGTAGAATCGCAGTGCTGCTGTAATCAATAATGTAAATCTAACTCAGAGATTGAGCTCTAGATGAGTTCAGTGATTCAGATCAAATAATGATTATGTGAAAACATAACCAACACCACCTGATCATCTTTTCTCTTTGTTTGTCTGGCTGTTATAATGCAGTTAAAACTGCCCAAACAAATTCTAATATTAAAAAGTGAAGGGTCAAAAGCCCAACTAAAGCAAACCCTGACCTCTGTGATGGTGTCTTAAAAATTGTGATTTTCTCCTTTGGTGATTCTGCTTGTTATCATCAGGTGTCTTCAATAATGGTCAATCATCACTCAATTAATCACTTATTTATCTCATTAACTTTAACAGCGTTTCAGTGGGTGGAAAAAAATATGGCAGGACTTTTACTTTCTGACCCCTGGACTTTCCACCTCTGCCACGAACAGACCCGTATCGGAGTCCACTTGCGCGCACTGACGGATCCGCAACGAAGGCGGATCATGGACCCCGCCTTGGCTCCGCGCTGCATCCGCTCCGCATCCGCGATTAAAACCTTACCTCCGCGGCGGGTCCGTTTGGGACCCGCAAATTGATACAACCGTTACAGTAAAGGCGCGTGCGCGTCTGCGAATCCGACATGGGTCCGCTCAGGATCCGCTGATTGACAGTAGAATTTATGGTGCCGCCCGGATGCGGACCTGATCCTCTGGGTGGTGTCAAAACGGATGTGACAGTCACGCGGATTTGGCGACTTGAATGCGGATCCGCCTATGAGTCTCCTGCTGTGTGGGGTAATATATACTGTCACATATTTTTCAATACATTAAAAGTGGAAGTTCCTTATGTATTATTCAATAAACACACACAATATATTATTCCAAGTATTTTTCAGTATTTAAACAATTTAATACATTGATCATAAATATATGGAAATATATTTTCTTTCTGTGGTGGCAGATCCATCACTGTTTGTATTTTATTACAAATTAAATGGCTTTAAACATATTGCCAACTTCATTTTCGTGATGGTTGCTTTTACCGGCAGCCAATAACTAGTGGAAATATAAGGGAGGTAAGCTATCACGTAAAGTTTCAGAAACACAACTATAACAATAAAAATACAGAGGAATGATATAGTTGAACATTTTTTCCTGCTGAATGATTAAATCACTGACATCAGAACCCATCTGATCAGAAAGCAAAGCAATGACTAAACGTCTAATATATGGTTCAAATGTTTTATAATGTTAACATTTTGGTAAGGCATAGGTATAGTAGTAAAAAAAAAAAAGAGAGAGTCGTAATTGTCGCTAAATGTCCTGGGGAGTGTTTCCCAAAACCATAGTTGCTAACTAAGTTATTAATTTTGTTGGTTGCAATACAATTTCCCATTGCCAACCAACTAAGTTGCTAACAGGTTAGCAACTATGCTTTTGGGAAACGCTCCTCTGATCAGCCATTTAAAGAGAACAAGATATACACATTAACAAAGGAACATATATTATAGAGATTATTCATATTTAATGGCATTTAATTATTTTAATGATTACATTTTAAACACTAAACTTACATTAAAACATTTGTAATTGGTGCAGAAGGTATGAGTTTACTTTTTCATTGCTTTTATACTGGTTTGGCCAACAGGAGTCACCAGAAATGTGACATAGTAATTTTTTTTATTCACTTTTTAAGTAATTGTGTTTAATTTGAATCTATTTCTCCCATAGCTACATTCTTCTCTTTACTTTAAAATGCTTGCTATCTTGCCAATTCACCCTTCACATATACGGAAGCTAACAGATGAATTGTGAGGAAACATTAATGTCACTGCTAAGGAATGCAAAGCTATTTCAGAAAATAAATTCCCTCCATGTCCACTAAGAGCTCTGCACATTTCACAAGCTACTAACTACACTCTCAAAAAGGATGTGTTGATTAATAACACATTTTTTGTGTTATGGCTATTTTAACACATTTTTGTGTCAATTTAAGTTGATCATGTGCAGAGAGAGAGAGAGAGAGAAACAACACTGTGTCCAACACAACATGTGTTAACTATCATCCAATCACATTGCTGCTGCGTCACTCCACAAGCCGTTAAAGGCAGGGTAGGTAAGAAATTTTGTTCCAAATTTGTTTAAACTTTCTATATATATACATGCATAATTAAAATGTAAGAACTCTGGTAAAAAGAGTATAAAAATCGAGTGACTCTAGACCGTTTAATCTGTATTAAACACAGCTCATTATTTCCATCCGGGACGAAACATAGGATTGGCTTAGGCGGCTGTCACTCTCTCGCAACCATGGCAACCACCCTTTTGCCACACATGACCTGCCCACTTGCGCGCGCACGTTTGATTTGGGGAATCCAAGAGGCACGGATCCTAGGAATACCAAAACAATGGCAGAGAAACAGCAAGCTAAATTCACAGTATCGGCCTATGCAGTTAGTGAAGGCAAACCAGGCAAAAAAAGGAAGACAGTAACAGTACAAGAAAAGGCAATGAACAAAAAGTCTTTGGATAAACAAAGAAATAAAACGCGAGTTAATATCGGCGTGGCTTTCCAGCGATGGCGAGAACTGAGGGAACTCAAGGGGCTGAAAAGTGACTCCTTGATGGCTTTATTTCTGCTGGACAGGTAAATCTTTCTTTTTGTATTTTGATCATACATATTTTTTTGTTTATTTTTTCATGAAGCATGTGTCATTAGCACACGTAGCTGCGTAATATAGCTAACATAACATTACTTAGCGAGCCGTAGTAGAGACGATAAATAATGATAGCTATAGTGTTGAATTGTGCATAATTTTACCCTCTGTCTAAGTCTTTTACCATGTTCACCTGCAAGTTTACCTGCACGTTTTTTTCGCCTTTGTTTTGTTTTTATATTCTCTACCTATGTTTACTGATGTCTTTATCTTGTATCTGTGTGTGTCGTACACACTTTGTTGTATGTGTGTGTTATTATTTTGTGTCTGCAATGCAGTTGTGAGTTGATATTTGAGTGTATGTTACTCTGTTGATCTGTAGAACAACGTATATGTTATGAATCTTACACGAAATTCATCTTCATCACAGTGTAAATGATGGTAATGGAAAAACGTGTATCATGCAACCTGTTTTTAGCTTTGCCTTATAGATAACTAGCTCGTTAGCGAATCAAAAAATATATATTTTAAACTTTACCAATATCAATATGCTAGCTTGATAGTGAGTACTAAAATACATCTTGTTTGTTTATCTTCATAATTTTAAAGTTATTTTTATTACATGTGATTCTGACATGATGTCACTACATGCACTGTGCTCCTTCCTCTCCGCTCGTCTCAGGTAAATAATGCGTCTTCCAGCTCAGTGGTCGGAGTCACACGTTCATGCGTTTTGGGGGCGTGGCTTTGGAAGGAGCCCAGAAGGGAGGGGGTGGAGTGAATGGAAATAATGAGCTGTCTTTAAAACAGTCGTGAGAGGTCTACAGACACTCGATTTTTATACTTTCTTTTTCAGAGTACTTACATTTTAATTATGTATTGATATATAAATAAAGTTTAAACAAATTTTGAAAAAAAGTTTTTTATACATTTTTTTGCCTACCCTGCCTTTAAGCAAGTTTGTGCCTCTTTCTTCATCGGTGGACTTGTGTTCATTTTGACACATTCATTGTGTAATGATTTTAACACATTAAATGTGTCAGGAAGGTGATCTGCTGTTAACAAGCAGAATCAAAGGAGAAAATCACAATTTTAAGTAGTTACCATCATGGAGATGAGTGTTTGCTTTAGTTGGGCTCTTGACCCTTGACTTTATAATATTATTTTGTTTGGGCTGTTGTAACTGAGTTATAACAGCCAGACAAGCAAAGAGAAAAGATGGTCAGGTGGTGTTTGTTATGTTTTCACATAATCATTATTTGTCTTGAACTCATTTAGAGCCCAATCTCTGAGTCAGATTTACATTATTGATTACAGCAGAAGATCAGCTTTTTCTACATAATTCAAGGGTATTAAAAAATTGTTCTGATAAAAAAAAAAAAACCTTGCTTTTAGGCACACACAGACATCAAGAATCAGCCTGTGAATCTCAACAGTGGTGACAGGCAACATATTCTGATTTTAGAAACATTAGAAAAGAAGCTCCTAAAAAGTCACATAAAACAGAGAAAGAAAATTACTATTTTACTATATAGTATTACTATATAAGAAATTACTATATAATAGTGAGAATTAAGGAAATTAAATTAAGACAATTAAGCTCATTATTTATTCATGCAGCAATGCATGATGGGAGCCATAGATGAATTTTAATTGGTGGCTCCCAGCATGCACTGCAACATGCTTTATTATTCTCACCACTGTTGAGATTCACAGGCTGATTCTTGATGTCTGTGTCTCCAAATGAAAGAGCTTTTTTTTTTTTTTTTTAAATAAATCAGAACAACTTTTGGGAAATCCTTCAGATTATATTGTAAAAGCTGATCTTCTGCTGTAGAATCACAGTGCTGCTGTAATCAATAATGTAAATCTAACTCAGAGATTGGGCTCTAAATGAGTTCAGTGATTCAGGTCAAATAATGATTATGTGAAAACATAACCATCACCTGATCATCTTTTTTCTTTGCTTGACTAGCTGTTACAACTCAGTTACATCAGCCCAAACAAACTCTAATATTTCAAAAGGCAAGGTTCAAGAGCCCAACTAAAGCAAACACTCATCTCCACGATGGTGACTTAAAAATTGTGATTTTCTCCTTTGATTCTGCTTGTTAACAGCAGATCACCTTCCTGACACATTTACTGTGTTAAAATCATTGACTCAGTGAATGTGTCAGAATTAACACACAAGTGTTGTCCCTAAACTCACACACTGATGTGTAAGAATTTAACACATTTTGAGTCAGTTTTAACACATCCTTTCTAAGAGTGTGTATTGCATTCATTTTAACTAGTCAAAAATAGCACATCTATGACACACATTGTGTGATTTATGACACATTAGTGTGTTAAATATTTTAACACATTTCCTGTGTTAAGAAGAATAACACACTGGTTGAGTTAAAAAAAGTAACACAACATGTGTTGTCCTTAACTAGACACAAGGATGTGTTGTTTTTAACACAACCTGTGTTATATCTTAACACACCCATGTGTTAAGTCATCCGCCAATGAAGAAAGAGGCACAAACTTGCTTAACGGCTTGTGGAGTGACGTAGCAGCAATGTGATTGGATGATAGTTAACACATGTTGTGTTGGACACAGTGTCGTTTCTCTCTCTCTCACACACACACATTAGTGTGTTAAATATTTTATGCCTATATTAAGAAAAAATAACACACTGGTTGAGTTAAAATTAACACAAAATGTGTTGTCCTTAACTAGACACACGGGTGTGTTAAAATATAACACAGGTTGTGTTGTTTTTAACACATCTGTTTTAAGAGTGTAGTTCTGTGGACCCAGAAATATTGATATTTTGATATAATATTGAATATTAATATTGTAAATTTTTGATTATGTTTTTGGCACTCACCTAAGTCATGGCACAGACCAGCAATTTGGACACAAAGAACATCTCGATTGTTAATATGCAGCTCCGGCTGTTTCTCTTGCAGACTCTTGACCAGACATCCAGCTAAATGTGCCACACTAACACAACAACAACAGAAACACAGTTTAACTATGTGAACATGTGATAGATAAACAATTTAATTGATTAAGAAATATATAAACATATACATCAGGGTTATTATAGTCACATAATATAATGTCAAAGTTTTGGATTAAAATATCCCAAAACCTTGTTATAACTTTCAACACACTCAAATGTATTATTAGTATGATTATTCTGACAGCGCTGCGTTACTCCACAAATTTAATTAATCAAATCAAGTGACCTGTATGAGTAGTAACTCAGCTCTCGGTTATTACATTAGAATGAATTAAAATAATGTGAATTTAAGTGTAACAAATCTCAAGTTCAGGGAATAAGGAGGAGGCGGGAACCACCAAATATTAAACATTAACTTTAATAATAAAATATACATAATACAATAAACAATAAACAAAATGAACTAAAAGCATAAACTTAATACAAAAAGCAACATAAAATTTCCCAGGCCTGGTCCTCTCTCGCTCACTCTGAAACAGGACCTAATTTAGTTCCCCCAAAAGGAGTTAGAACTAAAATTGCAGATATCATGTCAGAGGTGCCTCAGAAACGATTGGGATCAGTAAATAATTGTAATGATACAACACAATTGAGGACTGAGGATTTTTTTAGACAAAAAGTTGTTAGCCACAAGCCTCGAATCCCACCATCCCCCGATCTTTAGGGGATGCAGATCGGGCTCAAAATCTTGCTCAAAATCTTCAAGTGTGTGCCTAAACTGCTTTTGTGAGTAAATAGCTCATCATTTAATGAACTGACAGCCCATTGGCTAATCTTCAACATGTTTGCTCTTTAACGTGTGTTATGGATTTATCTATTTTTAGTTTACACACAGCAAAATCCCCAGTGTTAAATTAACACCCCAAAGTGTACATATGAGTCCATCTGGCCGGGTGTTAAAAAGTAACACTTAAGCAATTGTAGCAGTATGGGGCGTTTTCCTTATTTTCCCTTAATTAGAATAATGAGGGCAGGCGCCTTTAAATAGATGAGTAGGAAGCACTAGATAGTTGGTGTTGTCATGCCCGCTCCCTTCCGGTTTTCAGTGTTACGGTAGCCCAGGTAGGTGGCTGACATTCTGCTTTTTAGCTCTTGATTTAGTGTTTATAGTTATGTTTTTCTTTTTCTTTGAAGTTGTTGCTGTAGCGGTGCCGGTCTAATCCCCTGGGAGTTGCGTCGAGCACTCCACAAAAGCTCGTAGGTAGGATAACTATCGCAATAATTATGTTTGCGGTTGTTTTTTTTTTTTGTTTGTTTGTTTGAATGAATTATTATTGATTGTGTGTTTTAGTGGAACATTTCTGAAGGCCTTCTGGCATCTTGATGATCTTTGATCCGTGGATCTGAGTATGTATGATCTAGTTTTTTTTTTTTCTATTAATCGGACTGTGTGCTTGATGTGTAGCTTTAATAATAATGATTGTAGTCCTGTGATTATACAGCTTGAGATCCAACAACAGTATTAACTTCTTTTTTTTTCTTTTAAGAATAATACATTATGCACTGAAGCTTCAGTGTTTAAACACACACAGACATCAAGAATCAGCATCTGATTCTCAAGAACGAACAGATCAACTCTGAACATCACAAAACAAGCTACTGTCACAACAAAACAACAGAGAAATAAAAGCAAACATGAACAATCTACGAAAATTACAGGACAATTCAGCTGCATAATTTATTCATGCAGCAATGCATGATGGGAGCCATGGATGAGTTTTGATTGGTGGCTCCCATCATGCACTGCAACATGAAGCACTTTGTTTGATTGTCACCATTGTTGAGGGTCATATGCTGATTCTTGATGTCTGTGTGTGTTTCAAAAAAAAACCCTACAGATTATAAAAGCTCTGCTGGATCTCAAGCGGTAACAGAGATTTACTATAAAGAAATAATATAACATCTATATCACCAGTTAATATTGGATGTCACCAATGAATCTGGCCATTTCACAATGAGAAAACACAACCATTATGACTGTGCTTCCCAAAGCATTGTAAACCTAAATTGATCAACTTTGGCTCACAGCACTTTTGGGAAACACAGCTCAGATCACAGTTTCTCTGACCATAACAAATGTGCTCTACAAACACAAAGTTGGAGCAGCCAGAGATAAATTAATATTAATAAATAGAGTCAAGAGCCCAACTAAAGGAAATGCTTTTCACCATCATGGTGACTTCAAACTAAAGTTTCATTCAAACATTAACATCTAAACATCTGTTAATTCTCAATAAGAACTTTTGTTGATGTATGACAGAAATAAAATCAAACTGGTTAATAATAAGTGTAATAATGTTTAATGGCTGGAAGTCAGTTGTAGTTGTTGTGTCTCTCTCTTTTTCTCTTGTTGTTTCTTCAGTGATTCTGCTTATTAACATCAGGTGTCTCCACTAATTGTCAATCATCACTCAGTCATCAATCAATTATCTCATTAACTTTAACACTGCTTCAGTGTTACTTTTTAACACCCGGCAAGATGGACTCATATGTACACTTTGGGTGTTCATTTAACACTGGGGATTTTGCTGAAAAAAATATATTTAAAAAAATGCACCTTCAAAATAATAATAATAAAAATGTCAAAACCATACCACACAATTACTAAAACTTTAAAAGTAAAATGAAACTGGAAAAATATGAATATTATAACTAATTAAAATATTAATAAAAATCTGCTAGATATTTGCACTTTACTGAAGAGACATGTTTGTATTGTATATATTTGTTGTATAGTTGCATCACCCAAGTGAGTGTTCAAAGCGGTTGTGTGAAGCCCCAGGAAAGACCCAGTATCCCGCTCCCAGCTGTTTGATGTGTCGGAGTCTCTGAAACTGAGGCGTATCTATGATCTTCACCAGCAGGGGGTGCAGCTCAATGTGACCATGAACAGAGTCATTAACAACCTACAGGTTAAGAAAGAAATGACTTAAGGCCTGTTCACACCGGGACGAATATCGCGCGCGATTTTCACCAACGTTTAAGGCCTCGTGACTAAACAAAGGGCGCCAATGTGAGTGTGCACACCGACGTGAAAAACGCGAGGCGTAAAAGCGTATTTTTTTAAAAAAACGGCTCAAGTTCATTTTTTTTGGTTTGACGCGCCGCGTTAAAAACTAGCCGACCAATGAGAGTGGCGCTTTTGTTCACGTGCCTGGTGCTGCTGAAGTTACAGTAAAACACGACTTGGTGGCGCTCAAGCACAAAATGGTTTTGCCGAGCACACATTGATACCAAGACAATAAAGAGGAAGTAAGTAGACGAGGAAGACCCCTACAAACGATCCCTGCGTCTCCCTGATCAGTGCCCTGACTAGTGAACTAGGGAGCTGATTGAGACGCACGCTATGGTGCTCTGCCAGTTCTTAGCCACACCAATAGATGTGTATTATTTCTGTATTTTTACTGTTTGTTTTTTCTTTTACATTCACGAAATATATATATTTGAGAATGTCTATTTCATAAATATATTTATCTGGACTACCGTTCACATGCACTACTGTCATTGTGACTTATTTGCACTACCGTTTCTGACTACCATATATATATATTTAATATCTGCATTTTTATCTTCTTCAACTTTATTAATATCATAAATATATTTATTTGCACTACCGTTAAGCACAAGCGCCACATACTGTCAGGGAGTTAAATTGCACGTTCACTCTGCACATCGCCAGTGAAAATCGCTTGGGTATTGTGGAATTACAAATTTAAGAATCTGTTTAAGATCTGCGGATCCTACATCCTGACCATTTGGCAGGACAAGCTCAAGATACAGCAGTGCTTTTGTCTCTATGATAATGTAAAGGTATGGGTGATACTGTCAGACTGATTGGATTAGCACCTATGCATTTGAATGACACATTTATGCTGATTAGATCATGGCTGGGAAATGTAGGGAATGGGCTGATGGGCTCCTGTACTGCATTTGCATCCTTTGTTTAGATTGTCCACACCTCTACTCTATGTATCCCTCCCCCTTGAATGTATATGAACTACCAAGTCACTGCCTTAGTTAGATTTTGGATGACCACAGCGACACACAGCGTGTTTCTCAATAAAGAGTAACTTCTGCTTCAAGAGATCCCAAAGTCTCCTGGTCTATGCTTCTGAGATTTCCAACAGTATGAACACAAAAAACGTTTCGAAAAACGCTGGCGATAAACGCGTGCGATATTCGTCCCGGTGTGTACAGGCCTTAAGACCTTAGAGTGTGAGAGTAAATCACAATTCAACTCCAGTCCACATTTTCACTTTTATATATTAAACCACTGTGGACATTTAGTAATGCCACAGTAAGCATCATTCTCATATTATTGCATTGCATTGACAAATATTTTTGACCATAGAATATGTTATGGGTTTCACGATTTTAATAACAAAGGGTGACTCAAACTATAGCATATTCAGATCTTCTTCTATATATCTTGTTGTTATATTGATCTTACCTTCACATCAGTTGGAAGCTCCAATGAGTATTTCTCTTCAATGTTTTCCAACTCCCCAATGATTTTCTCTCTTCTCACTGTGAGATATAAATAGCATTTTACACATTGTAAGAAATAATGTATTTCAGCTAAACATCTAGAAATCCCAAGTATAGTAGCACTGCTTTTAGCATATTGTAGATCATTTATTGTAGATAGATAAGTTAACTAAATTAATAACTATTGTTTCTTACATCGGAATGAATCAATACTGAATTTACTTAAGATGGATACTGACACCATTTTCTTTAAGAGCTGCTGTGCAGTTAAATTATACACCAGTTATCACTGTAAAGCTGCTTTGACACAATCTGCATTGTAAAAAGTGCTATATCAATAAAGGTGATTGATCATTTTAAAAAGATGGTTTGCATGTCCTATCTTTTGGAGCAATTTGGTTAAATCATCATTTTCAAATTTGAGTTTATCAGTTTGAGAATAAATGAATCCCTCTGCTGATTTGTTGATCTCTGGCCATAATGCTGGATTATCAGTTACAAACTGAGTGTCATGTATGTTGATTGGTTAAAAATGTTGGACATGCGCAGAGGGATAAGTCGGGGAGACGTGTTTAAGAGAGTTCAGTAAAAAGACGTGCAAGAGATAAAGACACATTTTAAAGATAAAGACCCCGTTATTCTATGACATGGTGTCAGAGGATTTTGAATTGAGTGCAGCATGAACCCTGCTGACACAATGGCAAAGTTTAATCCTCCGGAGTGGTTTTCTTTCAAAAATTCCTCTGAATGGCCTGAATGGGTTAGGGTTTTTATGTGATTTTGTTGCGGCTGCAACTTGTGAGTTCAGTGCAGAGGTGGAAAGTCCAGGGGTCAGAAAGTAAAAGTCCTGCCATATTTTTCATTCCACCCACTGAAGCATTAATGAGATAAATAAGTGATTAACTGAGTGATGATTGAGCATTATTGAAGACACCTGATGATAACAAGCAGAATCACCAAAAGAGAAAATCACAATTTTTAAGTTACCATCATCGAGGTCAGGGTTTGTTTTAGTTGAGCTAAAACTAAAACACTTGACTTTTTAATGTTAGATTTTGTTTGGGCAGTTTTAATTGAGTTAAAACAAAGTTAAAAGATGATGGCTTTGGTTATGTTTCTATGTGATCATTATTTGTCTTGAATCACTGAGTTAGATTTACATTATTGATTACAGCAGCACTGTGATTCTACAGCAGAACATCAGCTTTTACAATACAGAATTTTTTTTTAAAAAAGTTGTCCTTATCACAAAAAAAAAAAAAAAAAAGCTATTTTAGGCACACACAGACATCAAGAATCAGCCTGTGAATCTCAACGACGGTGACAAGCAACATATTCTGATCAACAGATCAACTCTGAACATTAGAAAACAAGCTACTAAAAAGTCACAGAAAAACAGCAAAATTTTAATAGTGAGAATAAAGAAAATTGCTAAAACAATTCAGCTCATAATTTATTCATGCAGCAATGCATGATGGGAGGCACGGATGAATTTTGATTGGTGGCACCCAGAATGCACTGCAACATGCTTTATTATTCTCACCATTGTTGAGATTCACAGGCTGATTCTTGATGTCTGTGTGTCTAAATGAGTTTTTTTTTTTTTTTTTTAAAACAGTAGAGGTGTGCGATACCGCTAGATTTGGTATCAATCCGATACCAAGTAAATACAGGGCCGATACCAATACCGATACTTTTTAATAATTAAGGTGGATGCGTCTTCAACCTAAATCTAAATGAATTTTCATGACTTTTAATTTGTTTTTGTGATTTGCATTTTGGGTTATTAATCAGTACTACAAAAGCTTTTGTTCAGAAACAACTTTTGGTTACTTCCGTTTTATTTAAATAAACAAAGTTACAAAATGATTACTTCACAAATATAAAAAATGTAAAAACAAATTCTCTTTTCAAGTAGCATGTTAACAAAAAATGTTTCTCCTCTTTAGTGCACTTCTTTTCAGGATTTTTTTCTTAAATAAAGTCACAAAGGGGTAGGGGGATTTTTCTCCTCCTCTCTCCGTTTCTGCAGCTCTGCATTTTCTGGTCCGTGATTTTTCATATGTTTGTACAAATTAGTTGTATTGCCACTGTATTTTAAAGACTTTCTACAAATGGTACAAGTCGCTGTTGTCTCATTTTCGGCCTGAAAATACAGCCATACAACGCTCCTCTTTCTCTCTGCTGCCATTCTCCACCTCTGACTGACTGCTGTTAGAAATGCGCGGCTGAGCGGCGCGCGCGCCTGACTGCTGGTGGTAGCGCTAGTGGTGAGTCACGTGACGGTACAACACAGGAGAGGGGGAGGAGAGCAGTGTCGAGCACGAGCAGCACTCTTGAGAGCTTGCTCTGCTCTGTGACAGCAGCAGCATTTTGACAAACACGGCCAGGTCGCAAAACGAGAGAAACTGAAACTTAAGTATCGATATTTTCACGTTGGTATCGATCTGCCCACCTCTATAAAACAGAACTTTAAAAAAAATGTATTGTAAAAGCTGATCTTCTTCTGTAGAATCACAGTGCTGCTGTAATCAATAATGTAAATCTAACTCAGAGATTGGGCTCTAAATGAGCTCAGTGATTCAAATCAAATAAAGATTATGTGAAAACATAACCTTCAAACTTTGCTTGTCTGGTGGGCTTTAATGCAGTTAAAACTGCCCAAACAAAATCTAACATTAAAAAGTCAAGGGTCAAGAGCCCAACTAAAACAAACCCTGACCTCGATGATGGTAACTTAAAAATTGTGATTTTCTCTTTTGGTGATTCTGCTTGTTATCATCAGGTGTCTTCAATAATGCTCAATCATCACTCAATTAATCACTTATTTATCTCATTAATGCTTCAGTGGGTGGAATAAAAATATGGCAGGACTTTTACTTTCTGACCCCTGGAATACCCACCTCTGCATGTGTTCTTGTGCACTTGTGAAACAGTTCAAATCCCCTGTAGCGTCTGGACCAATCAAACACATAATTAGGCAAGGCAATTTATTTGTATAGCACATTTCATACACAGTGGTAATTCAAAGTGCTTTACATAAAGAAGAACCAAATACAAAATAATAATAATGGAACACATAAGAAATGGAAATAACAGTAAAAACAGAGAATTTCGCTATCTGGGTGGAAGAGTTAGGAAGTTTCAGGGAGTTTTTTGTTGTCCGTCAGAGTGGATCTAAACGGATCTTCCTCACGCAGAGGGATAACTGTTTTTATTTGTCAGGTGCATTTAAACAGTATACCAGCAAAGGTATAATTGAAATTATTGAAAAAAAAAAAAAAAAAAAAAAAAAAAAAAATAGGGATAACATCACAAAACCACAGCTGCATGAAGTATTTCTGCACCATTTTTTTTTTTTTTTCTAGAAATTAAAATCAAATTGACAATTTGCTGAAAAGAATTTAAAAAGGTGAAAACTCACACAACCTCTGTGTTCTCTTACCTGTCTTTTGATGAAGCAATGTTTTTAGTTTTTCAACAATGTAGACAATTTCTCCAACAAACATCTTTCCTCTTTTGCCCTTCTGTTGTTGTCAGTTTGGTCAGCTGTAACAAACTACAGTATGTTAATGAAGGTGTGTCGCTCTGCTTTCAGCTTTTATACCTGTGAGTCTGTGAGGGGTGTGTCACAAACACTGCTGAGCTTGATTACTGACATTAGAGACATCAGCAGATGGTGAAGGTGAGACAGAAATGAAAGATGTTTGCATTAGATAAAGGATGTTTGTATGTTTGCATCATAAAGATCAGGGTTTGCATTAGTTGGGCTTTTGACCCTTGACGTTTTTAATATTATATTTTGTTTGTGCTGCTGTAACTGAGTTGTAACAGCTAGACAAGCAAAGAGAAAAGATGATCAGATGGTGTTGGTTATGTTTTCACATGATCATTATTTGACCCAAACTCATTAAGAGCCCAATCTCTGAGTTAGAGTTACATTATTGATTACAGCAGAAGATCAGTTTTTTCTATAAGTTGTTCTGATAATAATAATAAAAAAAATCATTCTTTTAGGCACACAGACATCAAGAATCAGCCTGTGAATCTCAACGACGTGACAAGCAACATATTCTGATCAACAGATCAACTCTGAACATTAGAAAACAAGCTACTAAAAAGCAGAGGTGTATAGTCCAGGGGTCAGAAAGTAGAAGTCCTGCCATATTTTTCATTCCACCCACTGAAGCGCTGTTAAAGTTAATGAGATAATTAAGTGATTAATTGAGTGATGATTGAGCATTATTGAAGACACCTGATGATAACAAGCAGAATCACCAAAGGAGAAAATCACAATTTTTAAGACACCATCACAGAGGTCAGGGTTTGTTTTAGTTGGGCTCTTGACCCTTGACTTTTTAACATTAGAATTTATTTGGGCATTTTTAACTGCATTAAAACCAACCGGACAAGCAAAGTTAAAACATGATCAGGTGGTGTTGGTTATGATTTCACATAATCATTATTTGATCTGAATCACCGAACTCATTTAGAGCCCAATCTCTGAGTTAGATTTACATTATTGATTACAGCAGCACTGTGACTCTACAGCACAAGATCCAGTTTTTTTTTTTTTTTTTTCAAAATAGTTCAAAGGTTTCATCAAAAGTTCTTAGGGAAAAAAAAAAGTCATTCACTTAGACACACAGAGATCAAGAATCAGCCTGTGAATCTCAACAGTGGTGAGAATAATAAAGCATGTTGCAGTGCATTCTGGGAGCCACCAATCAAAACTCATCCACGGCTCCCATCATGCATTGCTGCATGAATAAATTATGAGCTGAATTGTTTTAGTAATTTTCTTTATTCTCACTATTTTGTTTTTTGCTGTTTTTATGTGACTTTTTAGTAGCTTGTTTTCTAATGTTCAGAGTTGATCTGTTGATCAGAATATGTTGCTTGTCACCGTCGTTGAGATTCACAGGCTGATACTTGATGTCTGTGTGTGCCTAAAATAATTTTTTTGTTGTTTTATTCAGAACAACTTTTGTGAAACCCTTTGGATTATACTGATAAAGCTGATCTTGTGCTGTAGAATCGCAGTGCTGCTGTAATCAATAATGTAAATCTAACTCAGAGATTGGGCTCCAAATGAGTTCAGTGACTCAGATCAAATAATGATTATGTGAAAACATAACCAACACCACCTGACCATCTTTTCTCTTTGCTTGTCTGGCTGTTATAATTCAGTTAAAACTGCCCAAACAAATTCTAACATTAAAAAGTCAAGGGTCAAAGGCCCAACTAAAGCAAACCCTGACCTCTGTGATGGTGTCTTAAAAATTGTGATTTTCTCCTTTGGTGATTCTGCTTGTTATCATCAGTATCTTCAATAATGGTCAATCATCACTCAATTAATCACTTATTTATCTCATTAACTTTAACGCCGCTTCAGTGGGTGGAAAAAAAAAATATGGCAGGACTTTTACTTTCTGACCCCTGGACTTTCCACCTCTGCCACGAACAGACCCGTATCGGAGTCCACTTGCGCGCACTGACGGATCCGCAACGAAGGCGGATCATGGACCCCGCCTTGGCTCCGCGCTGCATCCGCTCCGCATCCGCGATTAAAACCTTACCTCCGCGGCGGGTCCGTTTGGGACCCGCAAATTGATACAACCGTTACAGTAAAGGCGCGTGCGCGTCTGCGAATCCGACATGGGTCCGCTCAGGATCCGCTGATTGACAGTAGAATTTATGGTGCCGCCCGGATGCGGACCTGATCCTCTGGGTGGTGTCAAAATGGATGTGACAGTCACGCGGATTTGGCGACTTGAATGCGGCTCCGCCTAGGAGTTCTTTCCCAGCCAGCAGAGCCATGTGGGGCCCAAATGGGTTTGACCTGGGCTATCTAACTGGGACCCAGCCAGTTTTGCACCCAGTTTCCATGTAGGCCCCACATGGATTTGCCCAGATGAAATGAACACTGCTTAGTGTGCACACTACAGGCTGTTTAATGTAACACTTAATCAGTGTTGGAGGTAATGAGATAATTAAGTGATTGAATAATGATTTTGTATTAGTGAAGAACACCTGCTGTTAACAAGCATAATCACTGAAGGAAAGAGAAACACAAGAACTACTTCCAGCCACAGCCTTGGATGAAATCAACTGAAGATAAAATACATTACATCTCTCAAGATCTGATTAAACAACTCCACAAACAACATTAGCTTCACTTATTACTAACCAGACTGACTTTATTTCTGTCAGACATCTACAGAAGTTCGTATTAAGAATTAAGAAGAGGCTTAGATGTTGATTACTTATTTGAAAGTAATAGTTTGATTTGATGTTACCATTGTGGCGATCAGTGTGTGCTTTAGTCAGGCTCTTGACTTTTTAACATTAGTTTTTTCTTTTGACAGCTGTGTCTGTTTGTTATGGCGAGAACAGCAAGAGAAAATATAATCAGATGCTGTAAGCTGGTTGATGATAAGAATATAATCCTCATATATTGGCTTAACTCATTGATCTTATGTGGAAGGTTTATACGGGTAGTGTTTTATTAATTCTGTTTTATTGTTATGATTCTACAGCAAGAGAATAATAGAATTTAATCAGAACATCAAACTATTTATAACACACCATTTACATATTTTGGGCTCCTGTGAGTTTTACTCGCACACAGACATCAAGAATCAGTGTATGATTCTCAACAATGGTGACATGCTTCAATGGTGCAATGTATCCTGGGTGCCTCATACAAAACTCATCCATGGCTCCCAGAATGCATTGCAGCATGAAGCATGTCACCATTGTTGAGGTTCATAAGCTGATTCTTGATGTCTGTGTAAGTGAATCTTTCAGAAGTGTTTAGTGAACAATGTGTTTTTCAAATTTTCTGATTAAAACATTTTTAGTGTTGTAATTCTAGAGGAGATCCAGCACAAATTTAAACACATTTTGCTCATAAAAAGCTCAATGATTAGATCAATGAATTAAGCCACTAAATGATGACTACATTTTTATCATTTAGCAGCCGACCACATTGTCTCTTGTTTTTCTTGCCATAACAAACAGCCAGAGAAAAAATTAAAAGTTAGAGTCAAACTGCCTAACTGAAGTAAGCGCTGACCTCGATCACGGTAACATCAAACCGAACTTATTTTCAACAAATCATCAACATCTAAACCTCTGGTAATTCTCAATAACAACTTTTGTAGATGAATGTCAGAAATATAGTCAGTCTGGTTAGTAATAAGTGAAGCTGGTAAAGCTGTTTGTGGAGATGTTTAATCAGATCTTCAGAGATTTAATGTCTTTTATCTTCAGTTGATTTCATCGAAGGCTGTGGCTGAAGTCGTAGTTCTTGTTGTTTCTCTGTTCTTCAGTGATTCTGCTCGTTATCACCTAATTATCTCATTAACTCCAGCATGTTTCTGTGTTTCATTTAACAGCCTGTAGTGTGCATACTAAGCAGTGTTCAGTTCATCTGGGCTAACCCATGTGGGGCCTCCATGGAAACTGGGTGCAAAACTGGCTGGGTCCCAGTTAGATAGCCCAGGTCAAACCCATTTGGGCCCCACATGGCTCTGCTGGCTGGGTTGCTGTGTGGGCTTAGACTTATATTACATCTTGTAAAAAAACGTTCGATGGCACCTTTAAATATTTTAACACTGCCTGTGTTAAGAAGAGTAACACACTGGTTGAGTTAAAAAAAAAGTAACACAACCTGTGTTATATCTGAACACACCCATGTGTTAAGTCATCCACCAATGAAGAAAGAGGCACAAACTTGCTTAACGGCTTGCAGAGTGACGTAGCAGCAATGTGATTGGATGATAGTTAACACATGTTGTGTTGGACACAGTGTTGTTTCTCTCTCTCACACACACACACACATTAGTGTGTTAAATATTTTATGCCTGTATTAAAGGGCACCTATTATGCCCCTTTTTACAAGATGTAATATTGGTCTTGGGTGTCCTCAGAATGTATTTGTTAAGTTTCAGCACAAAATACCCCACAGTTAATTTATTATAACCATTTGAAAATGTCATTTTTGGGGCCTGTTTTAAAAAGAGCTGTTTTGGTGTGTACCACCTTAAATATAAATGAGCTGCATATCCCCGCCCTGCCTTTGGATGAGGGCGTAACTTGCATACCTATGGCAATAAACAGTCGGTAGAAGCAGAATGGCTGAGAGTGAGAGACCCGCTGTTTTGTATGGCATTCAGCCGTACATGTTTGAACCGGAATCAGACCCAGATGATGAAGAGACTCCGGCAGAAGAAACACAATTGAGAATGGAGCAGGACGTCTCTGAATGGTTATTTGATACATTTATGTACTTATAGAGTTTTAATCGTGTCCCCTTTGCAATTATGGATGTGCAACACACACACACACACACACACACACACACACACACACACACTGTGATAACGTTCGCGCAATTTTCTGAAACTACAAACACAAATACTGTGATAACGTTTGCTAAGTAAACATACACAGTTTTTAATACAATATATTTAAAAAAAAAAAAAAAAAAAAAAAAAAATTTTATATATATATATATATATACGTGTGGATACACACTATACAAACAAGGTTTAAATTATATACACAGACATTCTACGACGACGACAACAACTTTAGACGCATTTGTTATTGAATTGGCTGACATCGACTGAAATGACTGTTTGCTCAAAAAACATTAAATACACTTACTTCTTCTGGAGGTGACGTTGGATCGCGAACAGTAGGCAACGATCCACACTTGAGGATTAACTTTGAAGCAAGACCTGCTTTGAATTGACCCTCGTTCTCAAAACAGTCAGTCAAAAAATGATTTGCGCAAACATAAACGTATTTTGGAATTTTGAGTGGCGCCTTTCCTTCGTAAATAAAATCCATCCACTGCGTTTTCAGTGGCTCTGATGTCGGAAGTAAGTGAAAACTACTATGTTCATTATTACATCCCACAACAGAACACTTATGTTTCTTAGGAGACATTACCGGCTGTCGTTGAAACAATGGAGGATGGTTGACCGATCACCGAGGGCGGGGTCTATGCCAAAACCAGATTGTCAATCAAACCACGTGGGTGGGGCTTAGCGCAATTCTACGTCACAGTGAGAGCAATCTTAGAACAGGGCCTTCTGAGACAGTGCTTATGAATTATTGAGATTGTAAAAAAAACACTGGGTGGATTTTTCTCATTCTAGGGTGGTTTTGCTCACACACTGCCAACACACATTTATGGTCAAACACCATGTAAAAGTGAATTTTGCATAATAGGTGCCCTTTAAGAAAAAATAACACACTGGTTGAGTTAAAAGTAACACAAAATGTATTGTCCTTAACTAGACACACAGGTGTGTTAAGATATAACACAGGTTGTGTTGTTTTTAACACATCTGTTTTAAGAGTGTAACATAAACAGAGCAAAGTAGGATTTGAACTTAAAATAAAGCATATGTTTTCTGCTTGATCAGAAACTCATTTTGTAAGACATTGAGGAATGGCACAGACACTTTCAGTGAGATGCTTCATTAAAATAAAGCAGTTTTTTTTTTTTTTCAATAATCCTACCTGGATTTACCATTGAGACGATGGCAGGGGTTTTAAAACCACCTCATGACAATCCATAGGTCTCTCTCTTTTTGATTCAGAATTATTTTGTCTTTTAAATGCTACGTCATGCATGTACAGTCATGTGAAAAAGAAAGTGCACCCTATTGAATTCTACGTTCCCTTTCGAAAAGGAACCCGCACTGTCCTAGAACGCATATGGGGAAACGTCCTCGCGTGACTGGTGTCTGAATTGAATGTTGAATCACGCCAATCCTATTGGCCGGCGACAGCCTATGACGTCATAATAGTGCAACCAGACAGTATTAGAGAACATGTCATCCTCTTTTCGTCTTCAGTGACTGTTTTGTCTGTTCCTATTGTTTCAAGGTAAGAACCTTTATTATCATATCTGAGAAGCGTTGCAAGCATTGTGCCAATCTGTGTCCGAGATATCTGACACCGGATGGCACACACACGTTCACTGTTTGGGTGAGGAGCACACGCGTTCCGTTTTTAAGGGATCTGTTTGCATTCATTGTGAGCATCTGCCTATGTGGACGCTCTGCTCTTGCCTGTCAATCTTCTCAAAGAGGGACAGGCATCCGCACCTGGCAGCTTTGTTCCTCATTGTGCTGAGGCAGAGAGGAGACTCAATTCGTGGGTCTCGCAGGTGGAGCTCGCTAAAAAGTTTAAGATGGGTGTTTCTCTTTCTTGCAATTCAGCGGCTCACAAGAGCGATCTGCTCAATGAGGATGCAATTTCTCTGGCATCCTCTGGTTCAGCAGACAGTGCTCTTTTGGCTCCAAGCCACACTGAAAAGCAGATGATGGTTGTTGAGGGCAGTGAGATTGTTTTGTCTGAGCCCGTGCGACCATCCGTGTTTAGTTGTTGGAAGGTATTGAGCACGTCTTGGGCAGATTAAAATAGCCGTGGGTGCGCGCTCGGGAAGAAGCGGTTCGTGGGAGGCTAAACGAACGCTGTCTTTCCAGCCATACTCCTCCAACTCCTGTGAGCCTTCCATTCCTTCCCGAACTCCATTATGAAAGCACGAATAAGTGCCGATGTCCCCTATTGACGAGACGTTCGTGAACTATCTCGTTGGTGGTGGAGCTTCATCTTTGGTAGGGCATACATGGCTGAAGGTCAGGCTGGTGCTGCACTGCACACTATGGCAGTGCTTCAAGCATATCAGGCCGACCTGTTGAAAGATTTGGTCCAGGGCTAGGGTCTTTACCCTGATGTGGTGGCTGAGCTGCTCTGCACCACAGACCTGGCTGGTGGCAACGGAGAGACACCTGTGATTGAACCTGGTCGACATAGGGGAGAAAGAGAAGGGTTTTCTCCTCAATGCACCCGTCTCGCTGCTTGACTTTTTCTAGACGTTGAGGCAGTGGTTGGGAAGTTCAGGAAGGGCGCTTAGCAGCACTTAAATCAGATTCTGAAAAAAGGTGTGATGCTAGAAAGAAAAAGCAGGATGTGAGAGAGGTGATATAAAGCCGGTGCGGTGAGCGCCACTGAGTGTTTTCTCTCTTTTGAGGGTTTTCAATCTCCCTATCCTCTTTTTCTTCTTTCACCTGTACCCTTTTTCTTGCCCTGCACACGCTCTGACATCAGGCCTGAAGCCTGGGCCCCATGATGAAACTCCTTGTGAGGGTCCGGCTTAGTGCTTGATAGTGAGCACATTAGAGTGTTGAGACAGTCTAGACCATTTTTAGACTGCTGGCAGGCCATTTTTACTTTCGGCATCTACTCTTTTTGGTCTTAGGTGAGCTTAGCAGGTCACTTCCCCGCTAAGGGAGATTTATTTATCTTGCAGTGACCACGGATCTCTGCTTTAGGCTGGCGGGGCTTTTATTTTGTATACATTAGGTTTTTGGGGGTTGGGGGGCTAGGGTCCTAGAGCTCTTATGGAAGGCTGATTTCTATTGCTTCATCTCTATTGAGAGTTTTATTAGAAGCTCTTAGCAGGTGTTTTTTCAGTAAGATTGTGTAGTATGGCAAGCTATTTTATCATCTTGCTGCCCTTTACTTCTGAAGCCTCCAAACTATGTTGAGTTTCATTTTAGTTCATATTTAGTGTAGGCCGTCTGGCCTCCGTTTCAGGTCCCTTCCTTAGGTTGCAGTGATACGGTTCTATTTGAAACTCCACTCCCTACCCAGATAGCATTAATGATCGAAATAATGTTGAATCAATGTTAATGTGTCAACGGTAATGACATTGAATCAATATCACTTTTGCACCCTCGATTAATGTTGAATAAATGTTGAAATTTCAACAAAAAATCAATGGAATTGAATCAGGGTTACAATGTAATGTTGGTTCAACATCATGCTTACACTCTCAGAAAATGTATGAACCTGCATATAGTATTTATTTAGTATCTTACTTTCATAGTTTCAGTATATATTTAGTTTTGACTGTCTTATATGTTGATTTGTTATTTTGTTTGTCAGTGGTGTATATTACATCCACCTGTGGTGTCCTGCTTGTACACTCTTAGAAAGGATGTGTTAAAACTGACTCAAACTGTGTTAAATTCTTACACGTCAATGGGTGAGTTTAGGGACAATACTTGTTGTGTTAATTCTGACACATTCATTGAGTCAATGATTTTAACACAGTGAATGTGTCAGGAAGGTTAACCAGAGGTGTAGTCAAGACCAGACCCTCCAAGACCGAGACCAAGACCGTTCAAGAGGGAAGTTAATGAGATAATTAAGTCATTAATCAAGCAGTAGTGATGAACACCTGCTGTTAACAGACAGAATCATTGAAGGAAAGAGGAAAACAACAACAAAATAAAACACCTGTGCTACTTCTGAACATGAAGACAATATTGCAATGATCTCTTTGTCAAGTCCAGTCAAAAAAATAAATAAATAAAAAAAATATTACACATCAATGCTTGTGTTTTGGGACAACACTTGTGTTCATTTTGACACATTCACTTTGTCAAACACAGACATTCAGAACGTGAGCATTTGTTAAAAAACCGACTCAAATTGGCTAAATTCTTACACATCAGTGTGTGAGTTTAGGGACAACACTTGTGTTAATTTTGACACATTCTTTGTGTGATGATTTTAACAGTAAATGTGTCAGGAAGGTGATCTGATGATAACAAGCAGAATCACCATCATTTTTTTTTTTTTTAGTCACCATCATGGAGATTAGTATTTGCTTTAGTTGGGCTCTTGTCCCTTGACTTTTTAAAATGCAATTTTATATGGGCTGTTGTAACTGTTATAACAGCCAGACAAACAAAGAAAGAAGCTGGTCAGGTGGTGTTGGTTATGTTTTCACATAATCATTATTTGATCTGAGTCACTGAACTCATTTAGAGCCCAATCTCTGAGTTAGATTTACATTATTGATTACAGCAGCACTGTGATTCTACAGCAGAAGATCAACTTTATCAATAGAATCTGAAGGATTTCACAAAAGTTTTTCTGATTTAAAGAAAAAAAAAATTCTTTATTTTAGACACACACAGACATCAAGGATCAGCCTGTGAATCTCAACAACGGTGAGAATAATAAAGCATGTTGCAGTACATTCTGGGAGCCACCAATCAAAATTCATCCATGGCTCCCATCATGCATTGCTGCATGAATAAATTATGATCTGAATTATCTTAGTAATTTCCTTTATTCTCACTATGTTATTTTTTTCTGTTTTATGTGACTTTTTAGTAGTTTGTTTTCTAATGTTCAGAGTTGATCTGTTGATCAGAATATGTTGCTTGTCACCGTCGTTGAGATTCACAGGCTGATTCTTGATGTCTGTGTGTGCCTAAAAGAAAGAGTTTTTTTTTTTTTTTTTTTTTTAAATTTAAAATCAGAACAACTTTTGTGAAAACCTTCAGATTATATTGATAAAGCTGATCTTGTGCTGTAGAATCACAGTGCTGCTGTAATCAATAATGTAAATCTAACTCAGAGATTGAGCTCTAAATGAGTTCAGTGATTCAGATCAAACAATGATTATGTGAAAACACAACCAACACCTGATCAACTTTTCTCTTTGCTTGTCTGGCTGTTATGACTTTAACAGCCAGTTACAGCAGCCAAACAAAATCTAATATTATTAAAAAGTCAAGGGTCAAGAGCACAACTAAAGCAAACACCAATCTCCATGATGATGGTGGCTTAAAAATTGTGATTTTCTCCTTTGGTGATTCTGCTTGTTAACATCAGGCGTCCATCACTAATGTTCAATAGTCACACGATTAATTAATTATCTTGATTGAATGGTCTTGTTTTGGTCTTGGAAAGTCTGGTCTCGTTCACACCTCTGGTCTTGAATGGTCTTGGTTTTGGAGGTCTGGTCTTCACCTCTGAAATGAACACAAAGTTGTGTAAATGTGTAATATTAACACATTACAGGTGTTCTTGGCTGCACAGATTGTGTTGATGCTGTGAATAAATACACAGGTTGTGTTAATTTTAAAACCATGGGCGTAGGTTTGGTTTCAGCTTTGGTGGGGACACCTCCCCCCTCCCCCCTCCCCCCCTCCCCCTCCCCCTCCCCTGTTGGCAATACAGAATATCACAATACAGAAGTGAATCTACTTCATCTCATTGTATTGTATCATGAATCAGGATTCCTGACCCCGATATACCATCCATACTGTCCCTAAAGAGCTAGTATAACTATAATCTCAAAAATGCACTCTCAAAAAATAAAAATAAATTTATGTAATGTAATGTAACTGTGTAATGCTGCACAACCAAACGTTTTATTAACAGAAATTATTATGTACATTAGTATTTATACTAACAAAAAATACTCTGCCACAAGGAAACAAATCTAAATAAATACATATAATAACCTTTTTATAATAACCTTTTCAGATCCACCGTTTATGTTGACTGCACGATTCTAAGTTGATATTCAGTTACTTGCTAACGTAGCATTCTATCATCCTGGGTAACACATACTATCACCAGTTAATAATATTTTCCACAGTAGAATCTGCATTTGAAAGCCTGGTCAGTCACTACTACTAGTTTATTTGTGTGGCTAGCTAGTTATTTTGCCTACTTACACTCTGACTCTGCTTTATGAAAAAGCTTCTTATGTCCCCTTTCTTCTTCTTGGGTGGCATCTACAAAGTACAAAAAGGGGCAAAAAAACGGAATATTAAAATGTTTTTACTCTGGCCTTTGTATGTGGCAGAGAGACAGCCCTGGTAACTTACCGTCGGCGTCGTCAACATGCGCGCGCGCGCGCACACACACACACACACACACACACACACCACCCGCTCGCTGCTAGTGCAAGCACAAAAGTAGTCCCGGCCCGCGCGTGTAGCCTGTCAGATACCCCGCCGCCAAATTACAGCGTTTCTTGTACTGTCGTCGTCCTGGCCGTTAGAATCGATCCAAATAGCAGTGCAAAGATCCAAATAGCAGTTCAAAGGAGCTTGCTAAATATTGGTGGGGACAAATTTGTCATCTCAAAATATTGATAGGGACTAGTACCTAGCATCCCCCCCTAAACCTACACCCATGTTTAAAACTACACATAATATGTGTAAAACAATTGAATTCTTCCAACACATTTTTATGCAATATTAACACAAAATGTGTAAACTAGAGTGTTACACATACTATGTGTTATTTTTTTTACACATTTCATTTTAGAGTGTACTACCTTAATGTTGTTGTCTTATTTGTGCCTGTTCTTACTTTGCACATTGAGCATTGGGCTTGAAGAAACACTATTTCATTCTGCTGCACACTATTTGGTGTATGGTTGGAATGACAAAAAAGTACTTTGAACTTGAATGATGTGGAGCGTCTGTGTTCAGAAAAGACTTCTAAAGTGACAAAGGCCACATCCACGAGGCCAGAGCTTTTCCTATCCGATCTTTTTCTTGTCTCAAAAAATATCTGTATACACATGAAACCACTGAAACCAACTCAAAACGATGTAGTAGATCAGTATGTGGCATTGTAATTCTGCCACAGAGATACACTAAAAACTGAGAATAAAACTTAAGCACCACAGTTGAAAAAAAAACAAAAAACATAAAAAATAGTGAAATGCATGGAAGCCCATAAAATCTCTGAAGATTTCAGCAGAGGAGGGTTAGACAACTCCACAAACAGCATTACCAGCTTCACTTATTACTAACCAGAATGACCATATTTCTGTCACACGTCTACAGAAGCTCTTATTGAAAATTACACAGAGGTTTAGATGTTGATTTATTGTTTTGTTTGATGTTACCATGATGGAGATCTGTGTTTGCTTTAGTTGTGCTCTTGACACTTTACTTTTTTAACATTAGTTTTTACTCTGGCTGGGAAAATTCTAATCCATCAGCACTGGCGCCCCTCAGGGCTGTGTCCTCTCCCCACTGCTCTTCTCCCTCTACACCAACGACTGCACCTCTAAAGACCCCTCTGTCAAGCTCCTGAAGTTTGCAGATGACACCACACTGATTGGCCTCATCCAGGACGGTGACGAGTCTGCTTTCAGACTGGAGGTTGAGCAGCTGGCTGTCTGGTGCAGTCTTAACAACCTGGAGCTCAACACGCTCAAGACAGTGGAGATGACCGTGGACTTCAGGAGAAACCCCCCTGCTCTCCCCCCACTCACCATCATGAACAGCACTGTGGCAGCAGTGGAGTCATTCAGGTTCCTGGGCACCACCATCTCCCAGGACCTGAAGTGGGACAATCACATCGAGTCCATTGTGAAAAAGGCCCAGCAGAGGTTGTACTTCCTTCGCCAGCTGAGGAAGTTCAACCTGCCACAGGAGCTGCTGAAACAGTTCTACTCTGCCATCATCGAATCCATCCTCTGCACTTCAATTACCGTCTGGTTCAGCTCAGCTACCAAATCTGACCTCAGAAGACTACAAAGGGTAGTCCAATACATTATTTACTTAAAACACTTATTTATATTTCAAATTTGCACACATCATAACTGTACATACAAATTGTCTATATTATATATTGTTTTTTTGCTTTTTTTGCACTTTGTCTATCTTGTAAATTTGTATATTGTAGGAACTGTGGACGAACCAGACAAATGAATCAATCAGATGATTCTTTCAAAACATAATTCTAATTCAGAATTGAGGTTCCGGCTCCAGCCCGTCTGCAGATAAAGCCAGGCTGATTACTGTTACGACACATGCTTCCTGATAGCAGAAGCGACATACCAAAGGGTCACCCAAGAAGACAGAGAGACAATCCAGACCCTTTTGTTTCCTTACTTCACAGGAAAGCCAAAGAGACTGTTGAACAAATAAATCTGCCTCAAAATTGTTCCAACAATTTTAACGGACTTATCAAACATCTTTTAACTACATACATTTTGCATTATGTGTCCACAAGTACTACCTGTAAACAGTTAGGCTTTAGAACACTCACAAGTCATGTAAATGTGTTAACTCTTGACTGAATGACTGAAAGTATGCCTTATTTGGACTTAATTTGATTCTTTCCCCCTTTCCTATATCCTGACTTGAATGAAATCTGTTTAAAATGTATTGTATTCCATTTAATAGAAATTATGTTAAAATGGCACTCTCTGCTGAAGCAGAAACAGGATGTAACACTTATGTTTTATTGGGGGCAGAGGAAGGCCCTCTTGAAACAGGACAATGTCTGATTGGCCAAGACTCCTCAGAGGGGTGACAAACAACTAAGTTCAAATGATCATATTGCAAGATAGTGAACTGGCAGTTGGTTCTGTTCTGGGAAAAGAAGCCAAGACAAGTACCAAGAACAATGGAGTAACAAGAAGAACAGACAAGCCGCTCATTCAAGCCATCCAACCTTCACTCACTTTTCTTTTCTTTTACTTAATTTTCCTTTACCGCTGAAAGTCTCGTGTCCTAAGTTTCGCCGCAAAGTTCAACCAACGACTTTTGCCGCTTCAACTCCAGCGACAAAGAGACTTCCTTTCATTGTTCCACACGGACCTGATCTGGACCAATCATCGACTTGGGAAACCCTTCTCTGCACGACGAGGGAAATTCACCTTTAAGTCAACGCAAGCAAGTACCTCCAGATGAAAACTGAACTGGTGCATTTAAATGAATGATTCATGGTTCGTTCTGGTCTTTGAAATGCATTGATAGGAATTCGGTTAATCAGATCACTCTCTCTCTCTCTCTCTCTCTCTCTCTCTCTCTTTCAAAACTCTTTCTCTCTCATTTCCTTCTTACTGCAACGCGTATGAATGTATGTGTGTATGGGCATGTGTTTGTGTTAGATTAGTTTGTGTTAGAATAAATAAATCTCTTGTAGATTTAAAAAAGAAAGTGTCTTGTATTATGTGATTCTAAAATTTAATGTCTTAAACTGTGATCAAGTTACCGGGCTTTAATCAGTGTTTTCACGATTGTTGGATATTTATATCCACTACAAGAGCTTTTGTTCGAGCAAATGAACGCTGGACGACTCAGTTGCTCGGTCGTAATCTTACAACTCTTTATAATTCCCTATAAATATTTCATTTGAGCTAATTTGACTTCCTAGGGTGTTATCCCTACAATATTATTATTTTATTCTTTTTATTATGTGTCTTGTCTTGTCGCTGTCACTCTGTTGCACTGTGGAGCTTCTGTCACTAAAACAAATTCCTAGTATGTGTAAACAACATACCTGGCAATAAAGCTCTTTCTGATTCTGAACTGATTGTTATGGCAAGAAAAGCCAAAAAAAAAAAAAAAAAAAAAAGTGATCAGGTGATGTTGTCTACTTGATGAAGACATAACCATCATTTAATGGTCTAACTCACTGGTATTTTCCATAGTCAAATCTTTTCATAGGTTATCCTTTGGTATAATCAACTATAGTAAGACTGTAATTCTACAGTTCATTAAGTATTTTAAACTCCTGCATCTATAGACTCACTCAGACATCAAGAATCAGCATATGAATCTCACATGTAGTTAACTACTCCCCAACACTGATAACTATACATGCTATTCTTGTCATGAGCATCAGGGCACTGCGGTGCAAATTCCACTCATGTTTAGTAGGCTACATGTTAACTCGAAGAGCAAAGGAAGCTGACCCCAGGCCTGTGTTAGTGAGGCATGTTATTCGCAATTATGTGTTGTGGCTGAGTTGTTATAGGTCTGCGTGACTCTTGATGTATTAGATCTGATTTAACGGAGGAATTTTGGTATTCTTCTGTTATTTATCCTATATAGTGCTTGCATAAAGCAAGTAGTGTACACAGTCGTAGCTGTTATGTATCTTTGTAACTCATTGTAAGCTCTATGTTGAGGCACACACAAGCGCACGACGAGATTGTGGTCTTTGTAACAGTGTTTACCAAAACACATCATTTGTTGCAAGGAAAACCAGAAACAAAATGATCCAGTGATAGTTTTCATCATCATAAAGCAGATTAGTGTACAAATATTGTACTAATTTGTTATTTAAATATTATATTCACCAATAATACTTTTTTGCCACAGATCATGTTCTGATTTTTTTTTTTTTTAAATACATTATGGGGAAAAAAAAACATTTAGACACGCACAGACATCAAGAATCAGCATATGAAGCACATGCATTGAGGCATGAAGGATGTCACCATTGTTGAGATTCTTATGCTGATTCTTGATGTGTGTGTGTCTAAAGATTTTTTGCTTCTTAAATATAACAATTCAGAATGTCTAATCTGTGGCAAGAAGATATTGTTGATGAACGTAACCTATTAAAAGCAAATACACACTTTTGGTTTAATTGGTGAACAATTTAGCTTTATGATGATGAAAACTATATCACTCAAACATCTCTGTTTCTGTTTTTTTTTTTTTTTTTTTTTTTTTTGCAACAAATTCTGTGTTTTAGTAAACACTGTTCAAAGATCACAAACTCACATGAAAAGCCAAGAGCCATTTATTGTCATTTATGGAGAGATTTATTGTCTTCTTTTATCTTCTGTTGATTTCAGGCTGTGTGGCTTTAAGTCAGTTGTAGTTGTGTTTCATTTTCTGAGAGTGCAAACACTGATTCAATGCCATTTTCATTGATTTTTTGTTGAAATTTCACATTTTTTTCAACATTAATTGAGGGTGCAAAAGTGATATTGATTCAACACGGTTAACGTTGACACATTAACATTGATTTAACATTGTTTCAATCATTGCTTGCTATCTGGGGTAGGATATTTTCTCAAAAATGACAAATATTACCCAGAATGCATTGTTTTCTACAGTATATTACTGTTTTAATGGAAAATGGTTTGTTACTGTCAGAATTTGGTCGTTCTTTTTACAGCAAGGTCTAACAGTGCACAGTATTTTTTGTTTTCCAATACTGTAAACTCACAGTAAAACTTTTTTTACAGTACAATATTAAAAACTTGACTGTAATTGGCAGTAAAGAACTGTAGATTTTGCATGAAATGTCCAAGAGTGCAAATATATACAATATAAGTCCTGCTGTGAAATTACTAAGATTTCAACTTATTTACAACTAATGCAGTTGTTAACCTGGAGTATACTGTAATTTCACACTAAAATGTTTCACAGTGTAAGAATGGTTCATTGATTGCTTTTCAAAGCCATTTGTGTTCAGAACTGAAAGTGACAGAAAGAACAAGAGGAGAGATGGAGATAAACATCCACACATCAGGAAGAATGGGCATGAATTCAAATATATCTTGTCCTTGGGGCAGTTTCCTCACAGGATCTTTGTATCTGATCTAAACCTAATGTCCAGTGTTTTGCATGTGATTTCCTCACACAGTAATACAGTCCCATACATTGACCTGCTGAACAGCTGAAGCTTTGACAATCAAATTTCTGAGAGCATGCAATGCAAATATTTAATTTATTAATCAAATGTTAATTCTCCTGAGGATGAATGACTGCTGTTTGTATTGGTGTGTGTTAAAGGAAATGCATGTTTATACATGTAAATATAAAAATGAGCTGCTGGACACATCTGACCTCCGTGATTCTCTCATGTCACGCATCTGCTCCAGTCTCTTCTCTGAAACAATCCAGTGATGGCCTTGGAAACATGTCTTACATGTTGTTTCACACTATTATTATTATTATTATTATTATTATTTTATTATTATTAGACATGCTCAATGTGTGATACAATATGCATAAAAATTGTGCACTTTCTTCTTTAAACAAACACATTTTATATGGATTTCCTGCTTTCTGGAGCCAAATATTACACAAGACATCTAAATGTGTGTGCTTGTGATATAGGAAACCAGTGAACAGTGGGCAACATGCATGTAAGCGAGTAAATAAAGGAGAATTATGGCAAAGTCATTTCAAAGTGCCAGACTTCCTGCTGCCAACAGGTGGCGCTTTGACCGTAACTGAATATTGCCATGTTGATGTCTTCAGGCCAGGACTATTATCAAACATGTGAAGTTTGGAGCAGATCAGACTTTGTATGCCTGAGTTACAACAACCTCCTGTTTTGTGGCTTTAATCGCATACATTAGCACTCAGCCAAGTGTTTGCATGATTTAATGCGTTTCTAGTATGTTTGGTACTTTGTGGCATATTGAAATGTAGGTGCATTCCATTCGACCATAAGTGGACTGTGAAGTGGACTTCACAGGGTATTCCATCATCTTAAAGGGATAGTTCACCCAAAAATGAAAATGTGATGTTTATCTGCTTACCCCCAGGGCATCCAAGATGTAGGTGATTTTGTTTCTTCAGTAGAAAACAAATGATTATTTTTAACTCCAACCGTCGCTCTGACAACGGCAATAATGTCTAGCACTCATTGAAGTATATGCGCAAGACATCACTGTCGCTGTCAGAGCGTGATCAGACCTCACTAAGTGAATGCTGAACGCAGTTGGACATAGTGGTGTATTAGAGGTAAAAAATTATATAAATACTGTTCGGTTTCTCGCACAAACTGATCGTTTCGTGTCTTAGGACATCAATGTGATGTCACGAGCCGCAGCTAGGTTTTAATTTGGATTTGTGAAATTTGGGGCAGATCAGACACTGTATGCCTAAGTTACAACAACTTCCTGTCTCATGACGATAATAACATGCTTTAACAGTCAGCTAGGTGTTGCTAGCATGATTTAGAATGTTTCTAGCATGTTTAGTACTCAATTGCATATTTTAGTATGTTGTTAGTATGCATCACAAGGTTAAAAATGTCACATCCTGTTGCCAGTAGGTGGCACTATTACTATAACAGAATATTGTCATGTAGATGTGTTCAGGACAGGACTTTTATCAAGTGTGTGAAGTTTGGGACAGACCGGATATTGTTTGCCTTAGTTACAGCAACTTCCTGTTTCATGGCGATACATCAAAATTTGTCAGGCCTCCAGGGACACGCCCTTTTTCGAAAACTCAAGATCTTTGCAATTTAGCGTCGCACAAACCTTATGATTACACAAACCCAATTTGAAGATGATCGGATTAAAACTGTAGGAGGAGTTTGTTAAAGTACGAGGCCTGAAAATGGCAAAAACTGCACAAAAATCGCACAGGAAATTCAAAATGGCTGACTTCCAGTTGCGTTTAGGACTTCACTCCAAGAGACTTTTTTTGTTTTAAAAAACACACATTGAAAACACCAATATGTGTGGGCATCAGTGACATTTGAGTTGTCTTTAACAAGGACAAATCAGCAAGTTGTACTTTTTACTCTTTTTAATGTTGGCTGCATTTTTTTTTTTTACTTTAATGAAATCACAGTCAAAGCAGCATATCTTCAGAGATTTAATGTCTTTTATCTTCAGTTCATCTAAGGCTGTGGCTGAAGAAAGTTGTAGTTTGTGTTCTTATTTCTCTTTCTTTCAGTGTTTGTTCACAGCAGGTGTTTGAATGATTGAAAGAATGTTTCAGGAACATCATAATAACCTTTAAATAACATTCTACTAACCTTAAGGAAACTGAACATTTTCATGTTCTTGGAATGTTACAAATCAACGTTCCTACAATGTTGAATTTTAGATCAAAATTAAGTTGAAAGAATGTTTGAGGAACATTATACCTTATAAAAACGTTCCTCTATCGTCAAGAAAACTGGACGTTTTTAATGTTCCCAGAACCAACACTGAATATTTAGAGAACGTTCTTATAACAAAATTCTGTTAGCTGGGTTGGCATTAGTTAACGGGTTTTGGTTTGATTATTTCTTTTGTTTAGCGACACCCTCGTTTCTTTTTCTTACTTTGAGTTTTACGTTTCTCTTGTATTGTCTTCTTTCTCCCCGTGTCAATAAACATCAGATTTTTCTGCATCCCTTGTTGTCTGATCTGTTCTCCCTCACACTGCAACAGTTGCATCTCACTTAAATATTGCGCTCATTCTATTTAATATCCTTAAGCACGTAACAGTGACATTGTAACATTTATTTAATGCCATTTCTATTGATTTTTTGTTGAAATGTCAACATTTTTTTCAACATTAATTGCGGGTACAAAAGTGATATTTATTCAGTGTGTTTAACGTTGACACATTAACATTGATTTAACATTGTTTCAATCATTGCTTGCTATCTGGGTTATGTCTAATCAAGTTTGAAGCTGTTACCACAAAAGGTTTTAAAGCACCGTCTTAAATTCAGTGTCCAATTTAAAAAGTGTTTCATTTTTTGAATGACACCTAATTCTATCACATACACAAATATGTGAGAAGAAAAAAGCACACCTGACAGATAATTGTACAATTACTGTATGTACCTTTATTTTTTCTATATTTGCCTATACTGTCCCTTTATACTGTCCCGTACTTTCTTATAAAAAAACAAAAGACAAAACAAACAAAAACAAGATTGTCTCTTATTTTCTGTTGCTGAAGTTGGCAAACAATACCATGATCATACAATGAATCTGTTGCAACATTTCTCCTCTGGCAGACTGATCACGTTCACACCTTAGACCTTACATGAACTATTTTCTGCATTAAAAAAAATTCTGTTAACTTTTTTTTTCCCATTAACGCAGGAACCAACAAAGACACAAATTACAATAAATATACGCTTGTTATAAGAGGGATAGACTTTATTGTTGATGTGTTATGTATAGACACAAACATGTCAATTTGAACAACAAACTGAACAGCACATTTGTTTTCAGAATTCACTCATTTTCATTAAAATATTTTAATGAAAATGCAGGTCCTTAAGCAAATAAGAAAAATTAAGAAAGTATATCCCAGATAAATTTACATCCCTATAATATGTAGACCTACACCCAAGATTTACTGTTGGTAATAAATATGCAACAATAATTATCAGTTCTACACATTCATCAGTCCTTTAAATTAATACAACACCATCCCTGATTGTTAATCACTAGTGTGTGTGTGTGTGTGTGTGTGTGTGTGTGTGTGTGTGTGTGTGTGTGTGTGTGTGTGTGTGTGTGTGGCATTGGTTTAAGAGTGTTGATGGTTAAATGAAAGAGATGTGTTGGTCATCGGACACTAACATTACTTGGTTGGTGTCCAAGTAAAAATAAATTACAAGCAAATAGTAAATGCTCGCTATCTGTCATTATATTGTGGACCATTGGATACCTGATATTTCTTTAAACCAGTAGGTCCTGGACCCGAATGGACTCTATGCCTGGTCACTTCCTTGTTTTTCCTCAGGCAGACTATTTAAATCCGGTGCAGCACCAGAAAACATTCCTTACGCAGAGCTTTCAAAATGACAAAGTAGAAGATGACTTCAGCTTACAAGAACTTCCCCGGATTACTGTAAATGATGTTCATCACATTGCGAGTCTGTCAGCTTTGTGTTTTATCTTTGAATGTGTTTAGCATGAACACACCATGCTAATGCCTGATTAATAGTGTAGAGACCTAGAGGGAACGTCCTAATAGTCCCGTAAACATTCCCAGAACCTCCTGAATGTTCCCTGAAGATCCACAAATAACGTCCCCCAAACCGTAAAAGAACTCCACATCGTGACCGTCTCTGAACGTTACCAGGTGACGTCCTTGACATCATCCCCTTGTCAAACAATACTAAAGGATTCTAATAAGAAAATTGTACTATTTTAATTAGAATTTCTATCATATTTTGGAACCATTCCTATAAGATTCCTATAGGATTTATATTATAGACATAAATATATAATTTTTGGGAAGGTGTACAAAGGATTTGGTTCTTATTCAGTTCATTTTCTTTGCAGCATCTTGTTTACTGAGACAATGTACACTGTGGAAAATGTTAAAAAGAGTGAAAGTCATGGCATTAAAAATCCAAATTTATATTCTAATTGTCCTTAAATGTCTCAAAAAAAGCATTTCACAAATATTTCCTGGGTCATTATTGTGAAACAGCATGCATCAGCAGCTACAGCAGTGCTTCTCAATCCTGTCCTGAACCCCTCACCACTGCACAGTTTGGATCAGACACACCCAACTCAAGTACTAATGAACTGATGAGCTGAATCAGGTGTGTTAAATGAGGGAGACATACAAAATGTGCAATCTGGACACAAATGAATTCATTATGATCAATGTATCACTTATTATTGTAAAACTGTGGTAAAACATTGATGCTTTGGTTTTAAATCTTTAAGTGAACAATAAAAATGCCAACAGACGGCCACTTTTATCATGTTCATTTTGTGATCTCGCTATTGTTTTCTTTCTGAGTTGTTTTCTGATAAAACTTCCATTTGTTGGTGAAATTATGTTTTTTTTGTTGTATTATTATTATTATTATTATTATTATTATTATTATTATTATATCATACACATCAAGATCAACCAGCACTACACACAACCATAAACACACCAAATTAAACCAAAAAAAAAAAAAAAAGGAAGGGGGGGGGGGGGGGGGTACATATGCAGTATGTCCTTTATAACACAATGGAGGGAGAAAAAAAGCATATCCAATTTACATTAACATATATATAAATAGCCAAATAAACAGGGAAACATAAATTTATACAACAATTTCCCCCTTATGGGTATATACTTGTATCTTCAACAATCCCTAGAGACTTCAATGGTTTATTAAATACTGTGAGTTTACCCATGAGATGGAACCTAAGTTTTTCCAAAGATATGAGATCCTTTATCATAGTTAACCAATCCCTATATCTCCAACCCATTTATTCATAATGGCATTCCTTGCCAACATCAGCAGGGGGTGAAAAACATCTTTGTGTTCCTCAAGAGGAGGTGGTAAGATACCAAGTAAACACATAGAAGGTGAAGCTTGAACTGTTACTTTACAAATGTAGGGCCTTGAAAATTAAAAACCAAAAATGTTTGATCTTATTACATTCCCACAGACAGTGAAAAAAGTACTAAGAGAATCTTTGCACTTCATACAATCAGAGGACACCTGTTGATTAAAATTACTATATGTATATGGTGACACATAAGCCCGGTGTACTATATTAAACTGCATTTCTCTGAATTTGTTGCAGACAGAAATAATGGCAGGAAGCTTAATAATGTTTTCCCATGAGATGGAGTCAATATCAAACCCAATGTTCTTACTCCAAGATTTATGAAGATCAGTGAACTTATTCTGCCTGTGTTCATATAACATTGAGTAAAATTTAGATATGAACTTTTGGGTGTCTGTGCTATCAAGCAAAAATTTCTCTAAAAAGTGATCATGATTTCTAATGGAAAGCCCACCATTTCTAGAGTTAACATAATATCTAACTTGTAAATATTTATAAAAAAATCTTTTTGTGTAATATGAAAATGAGATGTAACCTTATCAAATGACATGAATTCACCTTTGTAAAAGAGATCATAAATATGATTTATACCAGCTTGTTGCCATGAGAAAATATATAATCCCATTTTAGGACACAGGCTAGGATTATCTACCAATGAGGAAAGAATAGATAATGGTTGTTTATAATTTAAAAAAAAAAAAATGTAATTGCGGACCAAGCTTGCAAAGTTGAGAATATAAGTGAAAAATTCTTCAATTTGGAAGGAATCAAAATCTTTCCATCTAAAAAATTAACTAACTCAGATGTTCCGCATAAATCCATTTCTATTTTAACCCAAGAAGCATCCGGAGGTTTATAAATCCAGCTCATAATTACTTGTGGGTCAAAAGTAACAGAAGGAGATTTGTCCATAAAAGGGTTAAGGAAACAATTAAAATCACCACCCAAAATAACATTATTACAATCTAAGCTTGCCAATCTACTGAAAACTTGCACAAAAAAAATTCTCATTATGATTATTCGGGCCATATATACATCCAACAACAATTTCTTTACCATTAAGTAAACCCTTTATTAAGATAACTCAACCTTCGTCATCAGAATCTTGTGTTATTAACGTAAACGGAAGGTTGTTATGTAATAATATACAAACACCACACCTTTTTGTAGAAAAAGAAGAATAATAGATTTGCCCAACCCAATCCCTACAGAGCTTTTGATGTTCCATATCACTTAGATGAGTCTCTTGTAGCAAAGCAATCTGAATCTTATCCCTCTTCAAAATATTTAAAATTTTCTTTCTTTTAATCACATTATTTACCCCTTTTGTTTTCAGAGCATGTAGCCAAAATCTGCATGATCAGGGACTCCAGTATATGAGCATGAACTAGAAACAACTATTGGTGTGACACGAACAAGACTTTATTAACTAAACACTTAAATTATTCTAACATACAAACATATACATGTAATTTAGCGATGGATAGAGAGCAGAAGCAGAATAGCATGTAATAACATCAGTGTGATGGTGTAAAATAAGCCCAGAGTTTCTTTAGGCTGAACTAAAATGAATTTGGCACGATGTGGTAAATGACCGTGGTGTAATCCGAGTGAATCTCCTCGTTGCTGAAGGCGAGAGCAGCGTCACTGAGAGACTCTTCATGCTTCTGGAAACTGACAGACGTGCACAGGAGCCCATCAGAGGGGATTGTGGGTAATTGTGCTGGAGTCGATGAACCGATGCCTGTGTGAATGAGCAGAGAAAGTGTGAAGTTAATCTGTGTGTGTATTTCTGAACAGCAGAGGGAGACAAACTCAGATTTATTAAAAATGCAGCAGCTTGAGTGTCTCACCGTGTTTACGGTTGTATTTTATTTTGAGCAACACGAGCACTAAACACACAGCCAGCAGGATCAAACCCACAGAAACAGCAACTATCATAGAAGAGCCTGAAATCAAGCAAAGAGATTGTCACAGAGAAACAAGGTGATCACATGACATTCATCTACAAGCATTCATACACATGCTGTACATCTGACACTCATCTTTATAGCTGTGTCATGTGATCACTTTCAACTCAAACTGAGAAATGGATCTGTTGGATCTTACCAGACTTTTCTTTATCCTGGGATTTTTCTCTTTCAGTGTCAGATGTTTCTGAAAATACACAATCATAAAGCACAAATGGTCAAATTAGAGGAACAAATTCTGCCAAGAAATCACACAAAGAGATTGTCACAGAGAAACAAGGTGATCACATGACATTCATCTAGCAGTCATACACATGCTGTACATCTGACACTCATCTTTATATCATAAAATAACTTTCAACTCAAACTGAGAAATAGATCTGTTGGATCTTACCAGATTTTTCTTTATCCTGGGATGTTTCTCTTTCAGTGTCAGATGTCGTCGTTTCTGAAAATACACAATCATAGAGCACCGATGGTCAAATTAGAGGAACAAATTCTGTCAAGAAATCACACAAAGGATTGTCACAGAGAAACAAGGTGACGTCAAACATTCATACACATGCTGTACATCCGACACTCATCTTTATATCACAAGATCATGTTCAACTCAAACTGAGAAACAGATTTGTTGGATCTTACCAGACTTTTCTTTATCCTGGGATGTTTCTCTATCAGTGTGAGATGTCGTCGTTTCTGAAAATACACATGGTCAAGTTTATTGATTGTCAAGTTTATTGAAGGGACGAATTCTGTCATTATTTACTCAGATGTTTTGTGGAACACAAATGCAATTTTGCTTGACGATTTTTTTTTATACAATTACATTTATGCATTCAGCAAAAAATGCCACAGAAGTGCACATGTGACTTATTTCATATCTTATAAAGCTGTATGATAATGTGTGACAAAACAAACAGACACAAATTTATCACTGAAATCACTTGTGCATATTCAAACCTGGCACATAATTGATGTCTTAAATAACAAGACCTGTCAGGATATATGGAAGCACACAAAAACTCTTCAGTGCATAACGATTTAAATTTAGATTAATTCTGTATTTTCATTGTATGGATAAGATCTGTGTGAATGTTAAAATAACATCTTTTTGTGCTCCACAAAACAACAACAACAAAAAAGAAACGGCATCAACACAAAGTCAGACGGACCTTTCCACAGTAAAACACAACCCAGCTGGCACAGTACGTCAAATCATCGGTCACATGTCAAATTTTGGTTGAAAATGAAAAACACGTCTAAACACAAGATTTGTTTGATGTCTAGCTCCAGCATCAGTCAGACATCAAATTTTGGTTGAAATTAGCTCCACACTGTAAAATAAATAATAAATAAATAAGAGTAGGGGAGAAATGAATGGCAGCACATTAAATCGTTCAAGATCTCAGCATAGGTTGGTGCTAATTTGACTATTTTTTAACATTAGTTTTCTCTGGCTGTTGTAACTGTGTTTGTGTTTGTTATAACATACACAGTTAAAGCAGCTAGAGAAAAAGTAATGGTAAAAAGACAAGAGTCAAAACAAAAGATTTCAAACTAAACATTTTCAATAAGCCATCAACATCTAAACCTCTGTTAATTCTCAATAAGAGCTTCTGTAGACAGAAATAAAGTGTTTTTGTGTGTGTGTGTGTGTGTGTGTGTGTGTGTGTGTGTGTCTGCCCAATGTTGGTGCTTGATGTCAAACAAACATTGAGTTAAGCTGATTATCATTTTCAACCAATATCTCACATCTGACCAATGTCTTCCTGATGATACATTGACGTCCAATGACCTCTCTGTGTCTAAACATTGGGTTTAGAGGTCAATCCCATTTTCATTTTCAACCAAAATTCAATGTCTGACCAACCAAGTCTATCCTGTGTCTGCTGGATCTGTAAGAAACGCTTTCTTTCTGCACGTTACTGAACTAAAACACAAAAGTAGCAGCCAGTTTTTCTTAAACTGTTTTTGTCTGTGGTTTTCAGCTGGTGTGAACATGACCGTTCATCAGACTTTACCACAGCGTGCTGCTTTAAAGAGACAGTACATCCAAAAATGATCACACTGAAAGAAAACATCTGTAGAAAGTTGGGCTGAACGATTATATATTTTATACTTATTTTATCAGGATTATGATTTCTGCTTCTCTTATAGTAACTGTTGTGATTTTGGCCCATTGGTTAAACTTTATAAGACATTTCAGTTGTATTGCATTAGTAACAATCCTTCACAACCTCTCATGCGTGCGGTTGCCAGACGTCAAGAGTTTAAATCCCCCAAACATGTTCTCTTAAAAAGGATACATGTAATGTCTGAGTTTTACTTCATCTTTGCAATCTGGCAACCATGTTCACATGCTCTCTACACTGTGAAAACACCCCTGATGATCTGAAAACATTGATGAACACGTGAGTTTATCGATCTCCATTGAGATATTCTGCTCAAATGAAGGTGTCGTTCAGTCCGTCTGTTCCTTCACGAGTTTTACTGTGACTGAATCTGCCATCAAACCTTCGGTTATGAACTGTAATAAATCCAAACATGGATCTCAACTTATTTGTTTCTGAGTGTAGTTGCTGAATAAATGCACTTAAACAGCCTCTGTGTGACTATAGAGAGAAAAACATTAACATCATTTGAAATCACTATTAGGAATTTCACTGTTTTGGTTTTGAGAGAAACTCATTATGGTTTTACCAGTTTACAGAGCGTGTTAATGTATATGATATAATAAATCAGATGATTTGTGTTTACTTGAAAGTGCAATAATTGTGAATAAATGTAAAAAGAAATTTCTCAAATTACAACAATCGAGACAAATTATTGCAATTATAATTTAAGCAAAAAACAATTTTTATCAGATTAATTAATATTTTACCTCCAATCACATGTAGATGAACTTCAGTGAATATGAATGACCCAGAACTCTCCTCTGCGCACCAGTATTTCCCAGAATCCTCTTCTGTCAGGTTGTTGATGTTCACAGTAAAGACTCCAGCTGAGGTTTCGTCAGTCACAGAGAATCGCCCATTTGTTCTCGTATTCGATGAAACACGAACTCCGTCTCGGACACAGATGTTCGGCTGATCTCCTCTGCAGAAAAACCTCATGTGATTCCTGAAGAACTGACAGCTGATGGACACTGATCCTCCGACAGACGCTTCACGAGTGACCGCTGAAGAGAGAAAATATGAGTATGAGAACAGAATGATCAGAAACATTGAGATTTTCTCCAGAAACCCCCTCACCATCTTTCATGACGATCATGAGATCAGTGTGAAGGTTAAACTCATCTCTCACTGCACACCAGTATATCCCAGCATCCTCTGCTCTCAGCTCACTCAAGGTCACAGTGAAGAGATTGAGTTCAGGATCATCCTTTGCTGAAATCTTTGGTTTTTTAGCTTCATCTGATCGAATGATATTTTGAGCATCTTCAGTGAAACACTTTCCTTTGCAAAGATGCTTTACTTCACTTGAATGTTTTGCATTATAAGGGCATTTGATCTCTGATGAATCTCCTTCACGTCCGACCACTGGAGGCACTAATAGTCAAAGAGAATGAAAGTGTTTATATCCTGCAATGAATGCACATGTTATGTGGTTTATGGTGACTGTACGTACTGGTCACAGTGAGTTGATGTTGATTGGTGAGAGAGACAGAAGTCAGATGTGTGTCTCTGGTTTCTGCTCCACACCAGTAAACTCCAGCATCTCTCTCGCTCACATTACTGATGATCACTGTAAAAACTCCTGCTGAACTGACAGAAAACTCAAAGCGTTTCTGCTCTGATGAACTGATGCTCTCACATATCTTCTGCTCGTTCTCTCTGCAGATGTGTTTGAAGGTCTCGCCGTGTTTCTCAGGGAAATCGCAGGTGAGATTCACACTTTGACCAATAACAGCAGATGCTTTACTTGATGCACGAAAATGATCAACTATACACAAAAACAATGAAAAATATATAATATCAAAGTATCAAATCTTTTAGAAAGTGTCCGATGAATCTCCTGACAGAATCTCTTTACCTTGATTTACAGTCAGTGTGACGTCAGTGAACAGATCATCATCAGCGATATTCACTCCACACCTGTACGTTGCTTCATTAGCCGCTGTTAAATCACTGATAAAAACCTTCAGAAGTCCTTCACTGGAATCATCATACATGTGAACTTTATCATGATGGACCCATCGATTCTGTTCATCAACAATAATCTTCTGTGATGAATCTTTCTGGATGAATTTCTTGTTTCTTCTGAACTCTTGTGGAAATTTACACGAGATGAAGACTGATTTACTGGAGTAGGCCTGAACCTGGACAGAAGTGATTCCACCTGAAAAATTAGATTTATTTGTTGATTTGTTAAATTATTAAAAGTCAGGAGGGATTTACTTTTCTCATTTAGATCTGTAAAAATTCTTTAATTAAAAATAAACTAAACTCACTATAAACATTCAGCCGAATCTCTTTAATGAAGGTTATGTGAGTAATTGATGGATCTGATCCGTCTCTCTCCACTCCACATAAATAAACTCCTCCGTCGTCTGCAGAAATGTCTCTAATGGTCACAGTAAAATGATCTTCACGACTGTCAGACAGAATGATCTTCTCCTCAGATGATTGTGATGATTGTGAGCTGTTCAGCACATGGACAGGACCCACTTTCAGTCTGTAGAAGACTTTGGTGTGTGATTTAAACTTATCATCATATTCACAGTGGAAAGAGATCGTTTGTCCAACAAACTCGTCCTGGATAACAGACCTCCCACAACCAGACTCTGAAAATGATACAACAAAATCTTGTGACATGCACTGAAATCTAAAATATTATTAGTATGATTGAAGGTGCATTATGGAATTATGTCTTCTCTAGCGCCATCTCTGTTTGACACATACAATTGCAGAGTTTTTTTATTATTTATTTATTTCTTGTAGGTATATTTATGGATGCCAGTGATCAGAACAGATCTGTCATTCTACATCAAGACAGAAAAACATGAGTCTTACAAGGCATATATCCAGAAAAATGTCATCGATAACAAGTAAGTTGCATATACTGTAGTAGCTGGGACTTGTTGAACATGAACATGCAAAGATGAATGATATAAAACTGACATTTCCCCCGCATAATCCAGCCCGACTGCTCAAATTATGAATTATAATAAGATGACCGTTGTGAATCAGGGTAAGGCATGGAAACTGTTTTAAACATTGATTAATGTGCTTGGTATTTCATTCTTGTTCATTTTTACTCAATGTTCTGCAGCGCTCCATTAATAGTAATAAAAATAATTGATGTAGTAAGTTATAAAGTATCACACGTACCGTTGTTCACCTTTAAGTCAAAATCATGACTCCATTTCTGATTGTTTCCACACGCATATTTCCCATGATCCTCTCTGCTGAGGTTCCTGATAAACACTGTGAAGAATCTGCTGTTTCCATCATCATACAGAGCGAATCTCCCGTTATAAACCCAACGACGCTGAATCTCAGTACTGATGCCTGATATATTTCCCTCCTGTCTGCTGAAAAAATTTCCTTTATGCTGTTCCTCAGTCTTTCTCTGGTTCGTATGCTGTTCATTAGTTTCAGTGTGGTTTGAGATCATGCACTTGAACATCAAACTCCCTCCAGCGCATCCAATCAACATGAAACAAAGTACCTGACCTGCCAAACACAAGTTCATTTGCTCTGGGTTATTATATATCATCAATCTAGATCATATAATGTATTATTTGATCCAGACTGACCAGTGAAGAACTGACCTGAGATCAGGCAGAGAGTGATGAAGATGAAGATGATGATGGCAGCCCTCATTCCTGATTGACTTCAGTCTCACAGATATCCAGAGAAAAAACAGATCTGATCACAATCCAGCGACAGCAAGAACTGATCAAATGTTCCTTGAATGCGACGTAAGTCTCTATCATCAGAAGTACACACACCCTACATCGGTCTTTCTCACGACTCTTCTTCCTTATTCTCTATAACAGTTCCACCCAACTGCACAGCTATCAGGGCGGAAAGCGTTGAGATGTGTGTGAAAGACATGCAGAGAAACACATGTCAGATGACACATCAGTATTAATATAACAGCATACGCATAATGAGTGACTGAAGAATGCAAAAGCTTCATCCTGCATTCATCATAAACATCACAGAAAAACTGACATGAATAAAGAGTTTTAATAGATGTCAATCATCTTAAAACATGCCAACATTTCCAGTAAGAGAGCAGATAGACTCACTGTGAGACTTATGTGCATTGGATGTTGTGAAAGGCCTAAATTGATAGAGATGAACCCTGTGATCAGGCTCTGATGGTTTCACAGACAGGGCTTATAGACTAAGCCATGGATTACGCTTTACTTAGTTCAATTGGGGCATTTCAGTAGCTTTTATAAACATACCTTAGAAAAAAACAAAACATCACCAGTGTTCATCTTAAGAGAAATTATTAAGCTTTAAAAATAAATGTGTGAGCCAACTCAATAGACTTCATGAAACACAATTTAGGTTTTAAGAAAACCATTATTTAATTATATTTCAGGAAGCAAACATTGATTCTAGATAGAAAGTGAACATAATCTAGCTACTATTTACAATTAATTTACAACTGAAATGTTAAAGGAATATAATATACTAGTTTAAAACTGTCAGAAAATATCAGTTCTGCTGTTTTGTTTTCATTAAACTTCAAACAGTCAATGTACAGTCAAAACCACAAAAATACAATATTATCTTATTATGTGAATGAAAAATAGTCTAGGTATATTTTTGAATTTCTTTTTCAAGAATCAAAAACAAAGGTTGGGTTTTTACTGTACTTATGTTGTACACGCTTCTCAATCAGACACTTTACTTACAGTACATGTACAGCATAACTGACTGTAAGAGCTGTAATAGTGCACGTCTGTGTTTATGCTCTACAGTACAGACACACACACACACACACACACACACACACACACTGTGTTTTCATGTTTTATGGGGACTTTCCAGAGACATAATGGTTTTTATACTGTACAAACTGCATAACCTATCCCTCTACGTTAAACCTACCCATCACAGAAAACTCATAAACCATGTTTACTTTGTAATGCATATGACATTATAGACATTTGTGTCCTCACAAACCACATATACCTGTACACACAAACACACCAATAAAGTTATGTTAAAAAACCTGAAATATCTGCCTTCTCCAGATTAGCCTGTACAATTAAGTGTTGCATCCTATATGAATTATCCCTGAAAAGTATTAATGCTATATTTTCAGTTTCATTTTTAGCTATACATCTAAATTAACCAGTTTTTAAAGGTGCTCGTTCCAAAGCCAGAAGTGGCCTTGTTTTTTATGATATTTAGAGCATATTTGCTGTGTCAACTGTACCGTATATTTACCAACATTGGCCCTAATTGTTATTAACTATTAACATGCTTACTGTTCCATTTTGAGCTTACACCCTGGTTGGCCAGTGCTGACTGTGCCATACATATGCCAAATGTGGTCCAAAGTTGGAGTAATGGAGTACAGTTGGAGTTAACATTCGGAATCGCCAGTGATTACACTCCGTCATCTTTGCCAAAACTGGTCCAGATATGTTTTAAGATATCTGGGCCACATTTGCTGCATTATATGTGGGCCAGTTTAGGCTTACATCCTGGTTAGCCAGTGCTGACTGTGCCGTACATTTGCCAAATGTGGTCCAAAGTTGAAGTAATGTATCTGGGCCATATTTGTTATGCCATGTGTGGGCCACTTTAGGTTCACATTCAGAATTGCCAGTGATTACTTTCCACATCTTTGCCAAAACTGGCCCAATTGTGTTTTAAGATAACTGGGCCACATTTGCTGCAGCATATGTGGGCCGTATTTGGTTTAAAGCCAGATTAGCCATTGTTGATTGTGCCACATTTTTGCCAAAGATGGCCCACATTTGGTTTGTGATATTTGGGCCATATTCATTATTTATCACATGGGCCACTTCAGGCTCACATTCAGATTACACATTACCATAAGTGCTGCATCTTTGCCTAAAAAGGCCCACATGTGATTTGAAATATTTGGGCCATATTTGCCGTGTTACATGTGGGCCACTTAAGGCTCACATACATTTTGTCCGGGTCATAAGAAGGCCTGCAGTGCCGCATCATTGCCTAAAGTGGCCCACATCCGTTTGCTATCTAGGATTTATGTATATGAAATTTAGCACAAATTAAAACTTAATTTATAATATAATATTCTTTCCCTTTATTTGAGTGATATTAGTAAACCCAAATATAACGTTTTCTAAATACAAAGAATCAGTTCTGCTGTTGTTCATAAATACCAGTAGCTAGTGACATTGCCATGTCGTCGAAAATAGAGTCATCAGTGTCCCAATGTAAGCCTGAGACATAGGGAGATAGAGAGCTGATTGAGACGCAGCCCTAGACTGCAGTTACTGCACTTGTTGTCATGGTAACTGTGGGCGTTTTTATAATAAACTAAACGGAAATTGCTATCACCTAAGGCAGGGGTCATCAACTATATTTGTCCAAGGGCCAGAATTTTTCACTGCAGACACTGTAAGGGCCAGATACTCGTAATATAAAATAAAATTCGAATTGTATCCTAATATGTTATTATTTGATATACTAATTCTAATTCCAAATTCATGTTATTTTTTACATATTACCTGTACTGCAGCAAGCCACCAGGGGGCAATAGCGATAATTTAGGCTTCATATTTGTGAGGCTGTCAAGCTGTCCATCACTGTCACGCAATTGTGCGCAAATCCCAGGCAAGGAAAATTTTGACATTTGTGAAAAAATGAGCACGTGAAACAATAAAAGATGTTCAATGAGAGAACGCGTTTATCGTCATTCTTGACTGAAGGCAGGCTATGGCGCAAGCTACTTTTCAGAAGGGTTTTTGTTTCGTTAGATTTAAAAATAAAAAACGGTTCTCATTCCCCCTTGAATAAGGCCGGCGACACACTGGCTGCGTGAGCGTCTCAGCTGCGTGGCGTGTCCGTTTTTATTTCGGCTCCCATATTTAACAGGTTGGAGTTTGCACACTGAGACACGCGTCTCAGGCGCGCTCGAGCCACGCAGAAAACGCGTGCATGCTAGAAATAGAACCGACGCGTGTTCCAGCCCTATGGTTCCAGCAACGGGAGTGTTCTCTGGCTAGAGCGCAGAACAGCGGAGTTTGTACATGTCTGAGCTTGTGTTTTGTTGCTTTGACATTGTGGAAAATAGAATAATAGAAACAAAATGTATTAGCATTTTTACCCGTTATTATCAATCTAAATTAATCTCGTTTTTAATTTAACTTAATTTCGTTTTTCTTTAGGCCTATTTAAATTTCGTTTTTATTTATTTAAATTTTGTTTTTTCTTTATTTAAATCTACCCTTACTGTGCCAATTTGTTAGTCAGAAAAATATTAGACTACCTTAAAAGTATTGCTTAATTTAACAGACCTGTGTGTGTGCGTTTTATATCACTAGTGCAGTGTCCGTTCTCGGAGCATAAGCCCTGCCCGCGTGAGGTGCGCCGCTTCCCGCTCGCGCTGCTCTAACTGTAGTTTACTAAAAGTTTATTAATTCTGAATGTGTCGCGTCTCGCGTGTCCATCTATATCGCACCAAATGAGACACTGCACTCCCTTGTGAAGTCGATTGGATGAACGGTTCTCGAAATAATAAGAATGCAAACGGCATACAGACACAGATTCCTGCCTTTATTAGAGAGAAAAATATGTTCAGCCCCTCTCTCCGAAGCTTCGAATAGTCGATGTTCATCAAAAAATGGTATTCGGACCAGCCCTAAACTTTTTCCTCTTACAAGGCTATTCCTGAATTCAGTATTATTCTGGGGGCCGGATGGAAATCTCTGGCGGGCCGCCAGTTGACGTTGCATGACCTACGGTATGTTTCTGGTCACTGTTTGTGTGTGATCTCTATTTTTACTCTCTAATATTTTGATATATTAATGCAGTAGATGTGCAGTATTGATCACAACTGATTACAGACGCACTATAGAGGCCTAACAGAGGCTTCATGACCGACATGCGTCACATTTTCTCTCGTTTGTACAACAGAGCTAACAATCATTGGTTCATTGATATTGTTTTTGTGCATTAAATGTGTTAAATGAATAAAAATGTCAAATTTGTATCATTTTGTTGGCATCACAAATATCGTAAAACGGCTTTCAATACTACCTGATGTGAATGTAATTTAAATAAACATTATAAATAGTCTGACTAAATATCAAAATTTATTTAATCGTCTAGTTTCTGGCATTTTAAAACTGTCGAAGTATAACGATGGTCTGAAATCCCCCATGTAACGAAGACCAAAATAACTTAGCAGCTAATTTTTATATGACTTCATGGTAATATGAAGAATAAGTTCAGAACTCACCGCTAAATATGAGGACGTTTAATTATTTATGATCAGGGATTCAAATCCCTGGAATGGCGTCGCTTATTTATTTTCCTTTCACTTTCGTTTGCGGTCGAATTCCAAACGGTGTTTTGCGCCCTTGAAGGACACTGAGGGGAGGGGCGTCACACGAAGGGTCGTTGATTAATGGCGTTGTTTTTCATCGCTTCCTTCGTCAGCTGTGTGAGCTTCTGTGTGACTAGGATATAGGGATGCTTACTGAATTCGTCTCACCAGCTCCTCAGCTCCACTCATGTTAAAGACAAACGCTAGTGGCGCAGAGCATCATCACATTCTCAGAGAGTCTCAGAACAGTTGCTATATGTGACTAAGTAATACAGACAATATGAAAATAACAACAACAACTCCATGCAGCCAACAATTTAAGTTCAGACTTCTTACAGAAAAGAGAAATCAAGCAAGTATTTCAATTTAAAACATTCAGTACAGTCAGGAGTAATTCTGCTTTTGGTGGGCCACCTTCCTGTAGAGTAGCAAGGTGTTCAGGAAGAAGCCCTCCAGAAGCAGGGTTTGATTGACACCCCTGTACATTAATCTTTAAATGTTTTCTAATGTAAATGTAAAGTAAGCTTTACAGAAAATGTTGCAAATTTTATTTTATGTATAGTGTTTCCTGACACATATACACTCAATCTTCTTTTCTCCTTCAATTATAGGTAAAATATAATTTAACATTTAAGTAATCAGCAAACCAACACTAGAAAAGTCACTCCAGTGCACCTTCTGGATACCAGAATGATCTACACTGTAAAAAAAAATCCCGTTAAAAAACGGTAATTTTCTGGCAGCAGGGGCGCCAGAAAATGTCCGTTTAAAAACAGAAAATTACTGTCAGAAAAAAAAAAAAAAAACATGGATAAACTGTAAAACAAAAAAATCCCGTAAAAAGACGGTAATTTTCTGGCAGCAGGGGCGCCAGAAAATGTCCGTTTAAAAACAGAAAATTACTGTCAGAAAAAAAAAAAAAAAAAAAAAAAAAAACATGGATAAACTGTAAAAAAAAAAATCCCGTAAAAAGACGTTAATTTTCTGGCAGCAGGGGCGCCAGAAAATGTCCGTTTAAAAACAGAAAATTACTGTCAGAAAAAAAAAAAAACATGGATAAACTGTAAAAAAAAATCCCGTAAAAAGACGGTAATTTTCTGGCAGCAGGGGCGCCAGAAAAAATTATGTAAAATAACCGTTATTTTAAGACATTTAATAATACATTTATTTTCCGTTATTTTACGGTATTTTTTGGGAGCCCCTGCTGCCAAAAAATGACCGTTTTTTCGGAGTTTTTTTATATAAAAGAACTCATGCTGAAGTAATGCAGGATTTATAATGTAAATGTATCAATAGCACAACACAGTTGTTAGATTCAAATGATATCAGTCCATTTCATAAAGCCCACAAAACAATCAACAGACAACCATCATCACCTGATGTCGTTTTGCTTTAGCTTTCTTTATTACTGCGAACGTGTTTTACAAACACACTGTCACAGCAGCCAGAAAAGACGATAGCATAATAAGAGTTGAGACCAAACTAATGGAACAACTATTCGCCATTATGGTGACTTCAAATGAAACACATGAGAGTTAAACCTCTGCTAATTCTCAATAACAACCTTTGTTGATGTCTAACATAAATCAAGTCAATCTGGTTAGTAATAAGTGAAGCTGGGGATGCTGTTTGCAGTGGCGTAAATTAATATAATAATTTCTTCCTTACATCTGCTATAATACAATATGCCTTTAGTCCCGAGAGTATGTATTTTAGTTAATAAATACGAGGATCCGCTATTATCATCTTGTTTTCCTGATAGCCTCGGGGCAGCATTTACGTTTAGCATGCAAGAGGTTCTGGGTTCTAACCCAACCATGTATGATTTTTTTTTTTTTTTTCTCATTAAAACCAAAGATGTTCATCAGTGATTGTATATCAAGAGCAGGGATACGTTTATGTGTAGCTATTTTGTTTTGTGATTTCAGCCAAACAAATAGAGAGTCTCTGCAACAGAGCGATAGATTGAAGCGCTCGTCCGTGTGAACACGGCTCAGTGTGCATGAGCGCCAAGAGAACACTGTTGAGCCTCTGATAGCAGCGACAACGAGCACTCAACATGATTTCAAAAACAACACATTCTAGCGCCAGATCGCCTATTATTAACTCAAACTGATAATCAACTAGAGCTGTTTCTTTTGTATTACATATCCGTGCCAAAAAGTAGTAGGGACATGTCCCACCCGCGAATTACGCCTATATTATGGCTGTTTGTGGAGTTGTTTAATCATCTTCTGTTGAGAAAATTACCCCTGCTGCCAGGAAATTACCTTTTTTTTACGGGATATTTTTATTTAATTTTTAATAAAATACAGTTTATAACCATAATTTTACATTAAAAAGCTAAATAAAATACAGAAAATTTTATGTAAAATTATGGTTATAAACTGTATTTTATTAAAAAAAAAAAAAAAAAATCCCCTAAAAAAACGGTTATTTTCTGGCAGCAGGGGCGCCAGAAAAATACTGTAAAATGACGGAAAATAAATGTTTTATTAAATGTCTTAAAATAACCATTATTTTCTGTTATTTTATTTAATTTTTAATAAAATACAGTTTATAACCATAATTTTACATAAAATCTTCTGTATTTTCTTTAGCTTTTTAATTTAAAATTATGGTTATAAACTGTATTTTATTAAAAATGTAAAAAAACAAAATCACTTATAAAAACGGTGATTTTCTGGCAGCAGGGGCGCCAGAAAAATACCTTAAATTAACGGAAAATAAATGTCTTATTAACTGTCTTAAAATAACAGTTATTTTCCGTTATTTTATTTAATTTTTAATAAAATACAGTTTATAACCATAATTTTAAATTAAAAAGCTAAAGAAAATACAGAAGATTTTATGTAAAATTATGATTATAAACTGTATTTTATTAAAAATGTAAAAAAACAAAATCCCTTATAAAAACGGTGATTGTCTGGCAGCAGGGGCGCCAGAAAAATACCTTAAATTAACGGAAAATAAATGTCTTATTAATTGTTTTAAAATAACAGTTATTTTCCCTTATTTTATGGTGTTTTTCTGGCGCCCCTGCTGCCAGAAAATCACCGTCTTTTTACGGGATTTTCTACAGTTTATAACCATAATTTTACATTAAAAAGTTAAAGATAATACAGAAGATTTTATGTAAAATTATGGTTATAAACTGTATTTTATTAGAAATTAAATGGTTTATAACCATAATTTTACATTAAAAATCTAAAGAAAATACAGAAGATTTTATATAAAATTATGGTTATAAACTGTATTTTATTAAAAATTAAATAGTTTACAACCATAATTTTACATTAAAAAGCTAAAGAAAATACAGAAGATTCTACATAAAAACGTCTGTATTTTCTTTAGCTTTTTAATGTTTAATGCAGGACATTTACTTAAGACAATAAAAACAATAAAATTCCCTATAAATAAGGTTTAATGCTGCTATATACAAATAATCAGTCTTAACTGCAAAAGAATGTTTGTTATTAGTTTATTTTATAAAGAGCCAAAAACAGTTTTAAAAATAGTAATTTAAACTAGTAATGGTTTCAACTACAGCAAAACTTAATATACAGAAACAACAAAGAAAAAAAAGTTACAGTAGAATAATAATTAAACAGTCTGCCTTCAAAACCTGACCACTGGTCGACAGATGAATTACAAGGAGTCATTAAAAGACAAACAATTAAACAAAGCAGGAAAGAGTGAGTGTTCTTAAAGTCCGTGTGACACTGATGAAATTTCTGTGCAAGTGAATGGAGGGAGATTGAAGAATGTTCTCCGTGTTTGTCTTCTAGTCATAGTCTGCAGTTTCAGTTCAGAGTGTAAGAACCTTTTGAATAAGGGTGTCAAACTCAGGGATGGAGCTAAACTCTGCAGGACAGCGGCCCTACAGAAACTAATTAAACACACCTGAACCAGCTAATCACAAAGTCTTTAGGATTGCTAGAAACTTCCAAGGCCGGTGTTCTGGAGCGGGTTGGCGCACTTTGCAGGACAGTGGTCCCCCAGGAACGGAGTTTGACACATGCTGTGGACTGAACGTCATCTGCTTTCTTGAAGTTTCTTCACAGCTTTTGATCCCTTGCGGTTTATCTTGAAAAGGCATCTGTCACACAAACAACATGAGTAATGAAACAGACTCTACTATAGAACTCTTTTAATAAATGAACAGTAAAAATATCAGAATAGTGGAAAAGGACACAAAGCGTGTTTGTGGAGGGAATTTGCAAGAGTGAATGCCAGAGGGTCTACGTCTACATTAACCCAGATACTTTTGCATATTTCTCTTTATGTTTTGGCCTTCCTTTCACACTGAGTCCTGAGAAAACATGATCGTTTCTTACGTTTAACAGCATGCGCAGGAAGATGATTTAAGAGTCTTCCGACATCTCAGTGTGAAAGAGAAACTTTTGGAAAATGCTGGAACAATAATGTGGTCTAAGAACATCTCAAAATTAAAACAAAGTTTTCAAATGTGTCCGGATTAATGTAGATAGAGAGAGTAGATAGATAATGTAGAGAGAGAGTTTCATAACTGTTGATGTATGAAATTAACTGCTGGATTCGTACCTCTGCAAGAGATCCAGCGTTGCTCCTTGGCCTATATTTCTGGCTAAACTTAAGTTTTATGTAATTGAATTACATTCAAATTTTCTATCCATTTGGATTACATAGTTTTTACATAAACTAATAAACTTAATGTGACTCATATTTGTAAGTCATATGTAAATGAAATAGGTAATATTTATCTAATAGTATGCGGAAAATGCCCAGGTTATATAACACTGCTTAGTGTTCATGTGTTTGCGCACTACTGAGTCAAAATATTGAAGCAGTGTTAAAGTTAATGAGATAATTAAGTGATTAATTGAGTGATGATTGAGCATTATTGAAGACACCTGATGATAACAAGCAGAATCACCAAAGGAGAAAATCACAATTTTTAAGCCACCATCGTGGAGATGAGGGTTTACTTTAGTTGGGCTCTTGACCCTTGACTATTTAATGTTAGATTTTGTTTGGGCTGTTATAACAGCTTGTCAAGCAAACAGAAAAGATGACCAGGTGTTGGTTATGTGTTACAGAAAGCGCACAGAGAGGAGCTGGAGAAAACTGCACAACTCAAAGAGACATATGGGATGGACACACACACGCTTAACAAATTGATTCAATCTCTGAGTTAGATTTACGTTATTGATTACAGCAGCACTGTGTACTCAAAGATGGTAATGTCAAATGAATCTCAATAATTCATCAACATCTAGGCCTACACCTCTGTTAATTCTGTAAACTCTGTAATGTTTTGTAATTTGTTTATGTAAAAACTATGTACTCCAAATGGATGGAAAATTTGAATATAATTCAAATTTTTTTTGAGTGAACATATAATGATAGAGAGAAGTTTAGAAAATGTGTATTTTACCTGCTTATTTTCACTTCACGTCCACGAACAGCAGCAATCCTAACGGTCGAGTGACTCCAGTCAGCTCCGCTGCTCCACCGTGTGCTTTGAAGAGACTGTATCCTTGCGCCGGGCGGGAATTCCTTCATTTCGATATTTAAACTCTACATTGTTGAAATGTCTGCGTATTTCAACAAAGAATGTATGATTATATTATATTAAGAGATGATATTATGAAAAGAAATTCGTTACAAAACGAAACATTGAACGTAGCAGAACTACTTTGACAAGCGGAACAGTCAGAGAAGTGATTAAGTCCAATAAAAAAACGGAAATGTTATGTTTCTTCACAGTTACATGTTTTTCCACATTATTTTACAGCGGATATGTAAATTTACATTATATTTCTGTGATTTTACAGAATATTCAAAATACAGAAAAAATCTGTAAAATATTAATCAACATTTTATGTAAAATTACACATTATTCTGTAAAAATACAGAACATTTCTTTTAAAAAACAGAAATTTAATGTAATACTAAAATACATGCAATTCCCTGTAAATTTTATAGTGGAAAATAAATTACAGCAAATATCAGTAAAACAACAGGCATTTCAGTGTATAATGACAAAAATCTGTAAAAAAATACAGACCATTACCTGTAAATTTACCAGAGGTGGGTAATCCAGGGGTCAAAGAGTAAAAGTCCTGCCATATTTTTATTCCACCCACTGAAGCATTAATGAGATAAATAAGTGTTTAATTGAGTGATGATTGACCATTATTGAAGACACCTGATGAAAACAAGCAGAATCACCAAAGGAGAAAATCACAATTTTTAAGTTACCATCATCGAGGTCAGGATTTGTTTTAGTTGAACTCTTGACCCTTGACTTTTTAATATTAGTTTTTTTTTGGGCAGTTTTAACTGCATTAAAACCAACCAGAAAAGCAAAGTTAAAAGATCAGGTGTTGTTGGTTATGTTTCTGAACTCATTTAGAGCCCAATCTCTGAGTTAGATTTACATTATTAATTACAGCACAAGATCAACTTTATCAATACAATTTTTTTTTTTTTTTTTTAAGAGTTCTGATTAAAAAAAAAAAAACAGCGCTCATTTAGACACACAGACATCAAGAATCATCCTGTGAATCTCAACAGTGGTGAGAATAATAAACCATGTTGCAGTGCATTCTGGGAGCCACCAATCAAAATTCATCCATGGCTCCCATCATGCATTGCTGCATGAATAAATTATGAGCTGAATTGTCTTAGTAATTTTCTTTATTCTCACTACTAAAATTTTGCTGTTTTTTTGTGACTTTTTAGTAGCTTGTTTTCTAATGTTCAGAGTTGATCAGAATATGTTGCTGATCATCTCACCACATCATCACACCTGGTCATCTTTTATCTTTGCTTTTCTGGTTGGTTTTAATGCAGTTAAAACTGCCCAAATAAAATCTAATATTAAAAAGTCAAGGGTAAGAGCTCAACTAAAACAAACCCTGACCTCGATGATGGTAACTTAAAAATTGTGATTTTCTCCTTTGGTGATTCTGCTTGTTATCATCAGGTGTCTTCAATAATGCTCAATCATCACTCAATTAATCACTTATTTATCTCATTAATGCTTCAGTGGGTGGAATAAAAATATGGCAGGACTTTTACTCTTTGACCCCTGGATTACCCACCTCTGAAATTTACATTTATTTTTAACAGTGTAGAATCATCCAAACAAAATAAATCATACAAGAGATCTATAGTTTTTTGTATGCTTAGTCAAAAGTCCAAGCAGCAACTATAGTTGCCGGTGGGCAAATGACTTGTAAGTACATATATATATCATGGGGAAATGGGGTATACTGTGTTTAATGGGTTAATAAATTGTTATTTGGTTGTTTATTGGTCTTGTTTAGTGCCTTTTGCTTTCATAAAATTTTATATTGATATATATTGTTATTTGTTTATTTATTTTTATTTTTTTTTTTTTTGTTGTTGTTGTATGTGACCCTGGACTACACAACCAGTCATTAGGGTAATTTTTTATTATTATTTTTTTAAAAGAGTTTTATACATCATCAGAAAGCTGAATATATATAAGCTTTCCATTGATGTATGGTTTGTTATGATGTGACATTTGGCCGAGACTCAACTATTTGAAAATCTGGAATCTGAAGGTGCAAAAAATCAAAATATTGAAAAATTTGCCTTTAAAGTTGTCCAAATGAAGTCCTTAACAATGTATATCTACTCACAAAAATATTTTTTTATATATTTACAGTAGAACATTTACAAAATATCTTCACGGAACATGATCTTTACTTTATATCCTAATGATTTTTGGCATTAAAGAAAAAAAATCAATAATTTTGACACATACAATGTATTGTTGGCTATAGCTACAAATATACCCGTGCGACTTCTGACTGGTTTTGTGGTCCGGGTCACATATAGGAGTAATTTTTTCTAATGAATGATGTAATTTAACTTCTTTGATTCACAAAGCTCTGTTGGAGCAACTTAATTGCTGGACTTTGTTCTGCACTATGTTCCACCACTATAAGACTAATGGATTTGTTGTTTGTTTAGTTTTCATATTCAAGAGATTATAAGCTAGATGCAGCATTTTTGTGTTCGCATCGAATGTTCTTCAACTTTGATTGATCTGTTGATCTGTTGAAAGCAGTTATTTTGAGTTAGATGCATAAATGTTCTCCTGCTATTCAAATTTTACATTGAGGGGTGCATACAACATATTTGCCCACCGGCAACTATAGTTGCCGCACATTCAAACACGTTTTTTAAGAAAAAAAACAAAAACCTGGGGAAAATAAATGCAGAACATGTTCACATAGGACACTATTAACAGGACTATATGCATGAAACTATTCAAAAAAATTTGGGCACAAATGGGTTAAGGGTCAAGATCAAGTTATCTGCATCAAGCCACTCCTGTAATCACTGTTGTGGTTAAATTAATAGATTAACTGTACATCATGTGTGTAAGACTCCAGTGAAATCATTAGGTAATTATTCCCTCATGAATAAATCTCTCAACGAGTAAAACTGGTGGTGTCTATATTATGATAGACTACACAGCATTATAATAATATTTGCACATTTATTTTTTAAATCATTATTAGTGTCCCTGGTTCACTCTTGTTAAGAAAGACCCAGCTAACAGAATTTTGTTATAAGAACGTTTTCTAAATCTTCCGTGTTGGCTAAAACGTTGTTTTCTTGACATTAGACGAATGTTTTTTTTTTTATAAAGTATAATGTTCTGTTGATCTGCTTTATCAGTGCAGAAATGTTTTCTGAAAACAGCTTTATCAGCAATTGCACCTTTACATTATTGATTACAGCAGCACTGTGATTCTACAGCAGAAGATCAGCTTTATCAATACAATCTGAAAGATTTCTTAAAAGTTGTTCTGATCAAAAGAAAAAACTCTTTCTCTTAGGCACACACAGACATCAAGAATCAGCGTGTGAATCTCAACAATGGTGACAAGCAACATATTCTGATCAACAGATCAACTCTGAACATTAGAAAACAAGCTACTAAAAAGTCACAGAAAAACAGCAAAAAAAAAAATAGTGAGAATAAAGAAAATTACTAAGACAATTCAGCTCATAATTTATTCATGCAGCAATGCATGATGGGAGCCGTGGATGAATTTTGATTGGTGGCTCCCAGAATGCATTGCAACATTCTTTTTGACGGTCACCACTGTTGAGATTCACAGACTGATTCTTGATGTCTGTGTGTCAAAATGAGAACCATTTTTACAACTTTTGATAAATCCTTTGAATTGTATTGATACAGTTGATCTTCTGCTGTAGAATCACAGTGCTGCTGTAATCAATAATGTAAATCTAACTCAGAGATTGGGCTCTAAATGAGTTCAGTGATTCAGATCAAATAATGATTATGTAAAAACACAACCAACAACACCTGATCAGCTTTTCTCTTTGCTTGACTAACTGTTACAACAGCCCAACCAAAATCTAATATTAAAATATCAAGGGTCAAGAGCTCAACTAAAACAAACCCTGACCTCGATGATGGTAACTTAAAAATTGTGATTTTCTCCTTTGGTGATTCTGCTTGTTATCATCAGGTGTCTTCAATAATGCTCAATCATCACTCAATTAAACACTTATTTATCTCATTAATGCTTCAGTGGGTGGAATAAAAATATGGCAGGACTTTTACTTTCTGACCCCTGGACTTTCCACCTCTGCTGGTTAGTAATAAGCAGTATTAAAGTTAATGAGATAATTAAGTGATTAATTGAGTGATGATTAAGCATTATTGAAGACACCTGATGATAACAACCAGAATCACCAAAGGAGAAAATCACAATTTTTAAGACACCATCACAGAGATCATGGTTTGCTTTAGTTGGGCTCTTGACCCTTGACTTTTTAATATTAGATTTTACTTGGGCAACCAGGCAAGCAAAGTTAAAACATGATCAGGTGGTGTTGGTTATGTTTTTACATAACCATTATTTGATCTGAACCACTGAACTCATTTAGAGCCCAATCTCTGAGTTAGATTTACATTTTTTATTACAGCAGCACTGTGATTCTACAGCACAAGATCCAGTTTTTTTTTTTTTTTTTTTCAAAATAATTCAAAGGTTTCATCAAAAGTTCTTAGAAAAAGAGGCTCACATTTAGACACGCATATCAAGAACCAGCCTGTGAATCGCAACAGTGGTGAGAATAATTAAGCATGTTGCAGTGCATTCTGGGTGCCACCAATCAAAATTAATCCATGCCTCCCATCATGCATTGCTGCATGAATAAATTATGAGCTTAATTGTTTTAGTAATTTTCTTTATTCTCACTATTTTGTTTTGTGCTGTTTTTATGGGACTTTTTAGTAGCTTCTTTTCTAATGTTCAGAGTTGATCTGTTTATCAGAATATGTTGCTTGTCACCGTCGTTGAAATTCACAGGCTGATTCTTGATGTCTGTGTGTGCCTAACAGAAAGGATTTTTTTTTTTGATCAGAACAACTTTTAAAAAATTCTTCATATTTTATCGATAAAGCTGATCTTCTGTTTAATCACAGTGCTGCTGTAATCAATAATGTAAATCTAACTCAAAGATTGGGCTCTAAATGAGTTCAGATCAAATAATGATTATGTGAAAACATAACCAACATTACCTGACCATCTTTATAACTCAGTTACAACAACCCAAACAAATTGTAATATTAAAAAGTGAAGGGTCAAGAGCCCAACTAAAGCAAACCATGACCTCTGTGATGGTATCTTAAAAAATGTGATTTTCTCCTTTGGTGATTCTGCTTGTTATCATCAGGTGTTTTCAATAATGGTCAATCATCACTCAATTAATCACTTATTTATCTCATTAACTTTAACACTGCTTCAGTGGGTGGGAAAAAAAATATGGCAGGACTTTTACTTTCTGACCCCTGGACTTTCCACCTCTGGTAATAAGTGAAGCTGGTAATGCTGTTTGTGGAGTTGTTGAATCAGATCTTCAGAGATTTAATGTCTTTTATCTTCAGTTCATCTAAGGCTGTGGCTGAAGAAAGTTGTAGTTTGTGTTCTTATTTCTCTTTCTTTCAGTGTTTGTTCACAGCAGGTGTTTGAATGATTGAAAGAATGTTTCAGGAACATCATACTAACCTTTAAATAACATTCTACTAACATTAAGGAAACATTGAATATTACAAATATTACGAATATTACATTTTTAGAATGTTTAATTTTAGATCAAAATTAAGTTGAAAGAACATCTGAGGAACATTATACCTTATAAAAACGTTCCTGTACTTTATGCTGTGGCTGAGACTTGTATATACACCAGGGGTGTATATACCATGACTATTTACATGCTTATTATGGAGTGTGTGTGTGTGTGGACATTCTGCAGTTATGATGAATAAACCATAAACACACACCTCACCACGGCGCCACCATTTGAAGCACGCCTTAGCATCCCTCTCCTCCTCGTCAGACATTTTTATGTGGTAAATCCTACCAACATATTCAGTAAACTTCTCTGGCAGCAGACTGGATACCTGCAGATATATATATATATATATATATATATATATATATATATATATATATTTATACAACAGTTCTGTCTGGTTCTCGAATCTGATTGGCTGATAGCCGTGCGATATTTCAGTGATAACAGCACTCCTCCTACCTTTTCACCGTTTGTATCACTCCGCTAGAAGTGACCGTCATGGCAGACAAACAAATCCACCGTAATTTTTGCGAATACAACTTGTTGTACCACGAACTGTTGTTTTAAGAGTTTTTTATGTGAGAATGTAATTGTTTAGACCTGAAATATGTGACTCATATTTAATAATAGCACCTATTTTACAATTTGTTTTGATGTTTTCAGAGATGTGAGCTCCAGGGCGTCAGCGGCCGTTCAGGGGTCGTGTAAGCACCGAGAACTGCTTCATCTCGGCCAGTGCTTTGGGGATTTACCACTGGCACTTATAGTGGTTAAACATGAGACATAATTCAATTTGAGTACATAAAACGGGCAATCTTTGGTCTTATTAATCTATCGTTTGTTCCAGAGGTAGTCGAATTGTGACATATCAGGTGAAGACTCTTCTCCACTCTTCAAATACATAAAACATTAAACTTTATAAACATAGTGTTATTTGAATAAAGAAAACGCTTTACAATTTTTTTTTACAAACATCACATCTTTATTTACCTTTGCATTGCATAGACGAGATGACCAAACTGTGTGCGGCACTTCATTCACGAGGTGGGGCGGATTTGTGAGGTTTGACTGACAGTTTGAGGTTTTGTCACAAGCTCTTTAAAATCCTTCTCATTCGTTAAATATTTGTAAAACATACACCCCACATACAGGCGTAAAGGGTCACCTATAGATTTTTTTTTTTATTTTTTTTTTAGCTATTTACAGTTTTTTTTCAATTGCTAAGAAGTGTTTACCAATACTTAAAGTCCGTGTGAACCGGAAGTTGCAAACGTCTTTTCTCCAGTGTTGTGACGTATTTCCAAGTGAAACAGAATATTGAACAGAGGGCAGAGTTTTACTTTAGCGCTCCTCCTCTCCATCTCTCCCTCATAGCAGACGAACGGTTGCAGAGGAGCGGTTTAAGTGTTTTCAACCCAAGCCGTCAAACTGACGTTATCAGAGAAGGGGCACAGAAGCTTTTTTTCCACCACAGAATAAAAAAGCATAAAAGGTAATTGTGACCTTTTATTAAAAAAATATATATATATATTTTGCAATTGTGAGTTTACATCTCACAATTCTGACTTTTTTTTCTCAGAATTGTAAGATATAAACTAGGAATTGAGAGAAAAAAGTCAGAATTGTGAGATAAAAAGCCACAGTTACCTTTTTTATTTTCTATTCATGGCAGAAATAAGCTTTCATATGTTCTACATGTTACACTCTCAGAAAATAGAGACATAATTGTACCTTTATGGGTACAATGGTACAAAGGTACAAATTTGTACCCTTGTGATTTGTACCTTAAGAGACCAGTTTTGTACCTTTATTTAACAGTACAAAAATTGACCCTTCAAAAAGGGTACAAAACTGGCTTTGACAGCGTACAATCGTTGACTATAATGAGATATATATATTTTACACACACACTGAATTAAAATCAGAATTTATTAAATCCTTTTCATTTTCACATTTTACAACATTTCATTTTAAACACATTTTTAAACATTCCATATGAGTTCATCTTGTCGGGTGTTAAAAAGTAACACTGAAGCAGTGTTAAAGTTAATGAGATAATTGATTGATGATTGAGTGATGATTGACAATTAGTGGAGACACCTGATGTTAATAAGCAGAATCACTGAAGAAACAACAAGAGAAAAAGAGAGAGACACAACAACTACAACTGACTTCCAGCCATTAAACATTATTACACTTATTATTAACCAGTTTGATTTGATTTCTGTCATACATCAACAAAAGTTCTTATTGAGAATTAACAGATGTTTAGATGTTAATGTTTGAATGAAAGTTTAGTTTGAAGTCACCATGATGGTGAAAAGCATTTCCTTTAGTTGGGCTCTTGACTCTATTTGTTAACATTAGTTTATCTCTGGCTGCTCCAACTTTGTGTTTGTAGAGCACATTTGTTATGGCCAGAAAAACTATGATCTGATCTGATCTGATCTGATCTGAGCTGTGTTAACCAAAAGTGTTGTGAGCCGAAGTTGATCAATTTAGGTTTACAATGCTTTGGGAAGCACAGTAGTGATGGGAAGTTTGGATCATTTTACCGACTCGGACTTTTGAGTCTCGTTCAACAAAATGAATTAATCTTTTTTCGAGTCATTTCGTGATTAAGGAACGACTCAAAAACCCGAAAGACTCATAAAAAGAACTAATCAATTCTCTTTCCGGCTCAGAATGCATTGGCTTAGTGTATGGGTCTGTCACGTGATTAAGGAACGACTCAAAACCCGAAAGACTCATGAAATGAACTAATCAATTGAATCATCAGGTGAACTACTACTAGCAGTACAGAACCTGTAGAACAGGGATGGACAACTCCGGTCCTGGAGGGCCAGTGTCCAGCAGAGTTTAGCTCCAACCCTAATCAAACACACCTGAACCAGCTAATCAAGGTCTTTAGGATTAGTACACAGCAAAAACTGCAGTGTTAAATTAACTCTCCTGGGAGTACATGTGAGACCATACTCAAGAGTGTTAAAGTGTTAAAATAAGAGTGTTAAAAAAACACTGAAGCGGTGTTAAAGTTAATGAGTTAATTAAGTGATTAATTGAGTGATGATTGACCATTATTGAAGACACCTGATGATAACAAGCAGAATCACCAAAGGAGAAAATCACAATTTTTAAGCCACCATCGTGGAGATGAGGGTTTGTTTTAGTTGGGCTCTTGTCCCTTGACTTTTTAAAATAAAATTTTGTTTGGGCTGTTTTAACTGAGTTATAACATCCAGACAAACAAAGAGAAAAAATGATCAGGTGATGTTGGTTATGTTTTCACTTAATCATTGCTTGATCTGAATCATTGAACTCATTTGTAGCCCAATCTCTGAGTTAGATTTACATTATTGATTACAGCAGCACTGTGATTCTACAGCAGAAGATCAGCTTAATATAATCTGAAGGATTTCACAAACAGTTGTTCTGAGCAAAAAAAAAAAAATCTTTCTCTTAGGCACACACAGACATCAAGAATCAGCCTGTGAATCTCAACAGTGGTGAGAATAATAAACCATGTTGCAGTGCATTCTGGGTGCCACCAATCAAAATTCATCCATGGCTCCCATCATGCATTGCTGCATGAATAAATTATGAGCTGAATTGTCTTAGTAATTTCCTTTATTCTCATATTTTATTTTGTTCCGTTTATGTGACTTTTTAGTAGCTTGTTTTCTAATGTTCAGAGTTGATCTGTTGATCAGAATATGTTGCTTGTCACCGTCATTGAGATTCTCAGGCTGATTCTTGATGTCTGTGTGTGCCTAAGAGAAAGATTTTTCTTTTTTTTGCTCAGAACAACAGTTTGTGAAATCTTTCATATTATATTGATAAAGCTGATCTTCTGCTGTAGAATCACAGTGCTACTGTAATCAATAATGTAAATCTAACTCAGAGATTGGGCTCTAAATGAGTTCAGTGATTCAAATCAAATAATGATTATGTGAAAACATAACCAACACCACCTGATCATTTTTTCCATTTGTTTGTCTGGATGTCATAACTCAGTTAAAACAGCCCAAACAAAATTTTATTTTAAAAAGTCAAGGGACAAGAGCCCAACTAAAGCAAACACTCATCTCCACGATGGTGGCTTAAAAATTGTGATTTTCTCCTTTGGTGATTCTGCTTGTTATCATCAGGTGTCTTCAATAATGGTCAATCATCACTCAATTAATCACTTAATTATCTAATTAACTTTAACACTTTTCAGTGTTTTTTTAACACTCTTATTTTAACACTTTAACACTCTTGAGTATGGTCTCACATGTACTCCCAGGAGAGTTAATTTAACACTGCAGTTTTTGCTGTGTACTAATCCTAAAGACCTTGATTAGCTGGTTCAGGTGTGTTTGATTAGGGTTGGAGCTAAACTCTGCTGGACACTGGCCCTCCAGGACCGGAGTTGTCCATCCCTGCTGTAGAATATTGCACATGCGCGACTGAACGAATTACCCCCCGAGACGACTCGTTCTTCCCGAGTCACATTAAAGATTCGTTCAAAATGAACGAATCGTTCAAGAATGACACATCACTAAAGCACAGTCATTAGGGGCCAAGCACCTATTGTAATTGTTAGTTTTATTATTCTTATTATTCTTATTATTCCTCCCCAATGGGAGTCTATGGCAGCCCTATCAATGGAACATGAAAAAATTATGAAATTTGGCAAACTTGTAGTGACGGTCATGTCTAGAAATCTGACCAATTTTGGAGTCTCTAGGACCAACTCTATAGTGCCACCGCCAGTTCAAAAATTCACTATTATAATGGTTATAACTTTTGAACCATTTGCTCTATAAAAATGAAATTTAGTACAGCTGATTTGTCTCTTCATGCTGATGCTATGCAACATCTGACATTAATACTCTGCTCATTACAGTAGCAGCCATTTTGAAAAGTACAGTATTCAGTTTTTTCACTACTCCTCCAAATTTTGTCCAATTTTGTCCAAATTTTGATCACATGATCTTTGTTCTGTTTGCAGTGCTGCTCTGCTTGATGTTCTGCTCTGCTTGCGGTGCCTTCGGTGCTTGGCCTTGCATTGCTGCTTACAGCTATATTAATGGTTGTGTTTCTCATTGTGAAATGGCCAGATTCATTGGTGACATCCAGTATTAACTGGTGATATAGATGTTATATTATTTCTTCATAGTAAATCTCTGTTACCGCTTGAGATCCAGCAGAGCTTTTATAATCTGAAGGGTTTTTTTGAAACCCACACAGACATCAAGAATCAGCATATGACCCTCAACAATGGTGACAATCAAACAAAGTGCTTCATGTTGCAGTGCATGATGGGAGCCACCAATCAAAACTCATCCATGGCTCCCATCATGCATTGCTGCATGAATAAATTATGCAGCTGAATCGTCCTGTAATTTTCATAGATTGTTCATGTTTGCTTTTATTTTTCTGTTGTTTTGTTGTGACAGTAGCTTGTTTTGTGATGTTCAGAGTTGATCTGTTTGTCAGTATTTTGTATTTATTTATCGTCACCGTTCTTGAGAATCAGATGCTGATTCTTGATGTCTGTGTGTGTTTAAACACTGAAGCTTCAGTGCATAATGTATTATTATAAAAAAAAAGAAAAAGACATACTGCTGTTGGATCTCAAGCTGTAAACTCAGAGGACTACAATCATTAATACTAAAGCTACACATCAAGCACACAGTCAGAGATTTAGACTCTAAATGACATCAGGCCATCACATGACGATTATATTGTGACCAGATCGTATTTTTTCTGACCATAACAAATGGGCTTTACAAACACAGAGTTGGAGCAATCAGAGAAAATTTAATAATAAAAGGTAAAGAGTCAAGAGCCCAACTAAAGCAAACGCTGACCTCTTTCATGGTGACTTGAAATGAAACATTCATAAAACATTAATTAACACCTTTTTTCTCTCTTTCCTTCAGTGATTCTGCTTATTACCATCAGGTGTCTCCACTAATTGTCAATCATCACTCAATCATCAATCAATTATCTCATTAACTTTAACACTGCTTCAGTGTTACTTTTTAACACCTGGCAAGATGGACAGCCTCTGCTAAGCCAATTTTTTTTTTTTTTTTGGTAAAAGTTCACTGTTAAATGTCGCTGTAGATTTAGCAGTACATTACTGTAAAAACCTACAGTACAATACTGCATTTTTATATTACAGTACAATACTGTAATTTGTATTGCATTCTGGGTAATTTTGTTTGAGCAGGAACATTTTACAGTATATTTTAGTGTTGCTGTAACCTAGCTGTAACTTGGCTGTAATATGCCGGGCAATAATACAGGATTGCTGTAAACAGCGCCCCCTGACTGACGTCAGAACACAACTGCAGCAGGTCACTCACGGATATCTGGAAGTTTGGCAAGTTAATTTGACATTTTATAATTAGGTTTTAGGATTTTACGCTATAGTGTAGCCTACATAACTTGTGAAATGACAAGAGTGAGTTCAGCCAGCAAACGTTGCAAAAACAACATTACAGAGTTAAGTGTCTGTTTTCCGCTTGTCCCAACGTTTTCAATTAACTCTGTGTATTACAGCTGGTTTATTTCGACCAAACCAGACCTTGTGATTGTTGAAATGCTAAAAACACAAATCAAGATGGTTTTCATGAGTTTTATTTTGTTTCTGTCAAGTTTGAATGTACTGTGGTTTACGATGTTCTGCGAGGTAAAACTACTGCATTTGCTAATGGAGTCTAGGTTTGAATTATCATATGATAACAAAAATGTCTATGTCTCTAGAGATCTTTTTTATAATGTCCGATCTGAGCCTGTCAGCAAGAACTTATAGTATTGTAATAGACGTACATTGACAGTGCTTAAACTGCTAAGATTTGCAGTCTGTTTCCCAGATGACGGCTGGAGCTGTCGCGGTCAACACTGGACCTATTTGAATAAGTCGTTTAGACAGAAAAATACATGAAAACAAGGTTTAAAAATACTTAACTTTCATTTGCAACATAAATAGGTGATTTAGGCTTAGAGAGATTGACTATTGGTACCAGTTTAGCATTTTACTTATTTCATTTACACTCAAAAAAATAACTCTTTGAACGAACATAAAAAATCATGGAAAGGATTTCCACATGATTAAGTTGCTTTATTTCAGCAGTATGCAATTCTGTTATTCCAATTTAATGTACTTACGTTGGGTCAACACAACCAACTTAGTATGTAAAATAGTTATGTCCAACTTACTCAATTCAATCATGGACAGTGGTTCCACATTGAGACAAGTAAAATCCAATAGATTCAACCATGTTAAATTAACTAGAATCAATTGTGTTAATTTAAAGGTGCCCTAGATTCAAAAATTGAATTTATCTTGGCATAGTTAAATAACAAGAATTCAGTACATGGAAATAACATACAGTGAGTCTCAAACTCCATTGTTTCCTCCTTCTTATATAAATCTCATTTGTTTAAAAAACCTCCGAAGAACAGGCGAATCTCAACATAACACCGACTGTTACGTAACAGTCGGGGTGTACGCCCCAATATTTGCATATGCCAGCCCATGTTCCCAACATTATGAAAGGCATTAGACAAGGGCAGAACGTCTGGATCTGTGCACAGCTGAATCAACAGACTAGGTAAGCAAGCAAGAACAATAGTGAAAAATGGCAGATGGAGCAATAATAACTGACATGATCCATGATAAAATGATATTTTTAGTGATTATTTGTGAATTGTCTTTCTAAATGTTTCGTTAGCATGTTGCTAATGTACTGTTAAATGTGGTTAAAGTTACCATCGTTTCTTACTGTATTCACGGAGACAAGAGCCGTCGCTATTTTCATTATTAAACACTTGCAGTCTGTATAATGCATAAACACAACTTCATTCTTTATAAATCTCTCCAACAGTGTAGCATTAGCCGTTAGCCACGGAGGACAGCCTCAAATTCACTCAATAAAACGTTAACATCCAAATAAATACTTTACACACATAATTCGAAGCATGCATACAGCATGCATGACGAACATCTTGTAAAGATCCATTTGAGGGTTATATTAGCTGTGTGAACTTTGTAAATGCGCTGTAATATAGTCGAGAGCTCGTGTGGCAGGGAGCAGGCGAATTAAAGGGGCGGCGCGCTGCCAAAATCAGTGTATAGTTAATGATGCCCCAAAATAGGCAGTTAAAAAAATGTATTAAAAAAAAATCTATGGGGTATTTTGAGCTGAAACTTCACAGACACATTCAGGAGACACCTTAGACTTATATTACATCTTGTGAAAAAGCATTCTTGGGCACCTTTAAAGATTCTTTCCATTTTCTCATCTTCCTAAAAACTGCTTAAAACAGCACTTTATTTCAACATTTACACTCCTAGTTCAGCCCCTTTGCAAAGCATGATGGGAAGTGAAAATCCTGTTTGATTGAGTCCTGGTTGGGTTTACTTGATTGAAACATGTTATTTCAATATGAAAACATCAAGTTAAGTCAAAGAGTAATCGTTTCAAGTCAATTTAACATGAATCAATCACATTTAAACCAGAAACCTGATACAATGGTGTTGAATCAAAATAAATTGTTTAAATAAAGTGAACAGCATCAAGACTCTGTTCTGTAACATTGTGATTGTAATGACAAATAATGATTAATTATTTATGAATAAAGGTAAAAATTATAAAAATATCAGAGTTGATATATTAGTCAACATAGACCCATGTACACAGTAAAATCCAACTCTTCTCAGGTAACATTTGGTCCCTCTCTGAATAGTGTTAAAATAACACTGAATCAGAGTTGAAGTTAATGGGATAATTAAGCTATTAATTAAATGATGATTGAACATTAATGATAAACACCTGCTGTTAACAAGCAGAATAACTGAAGAAAAGAGAAACACAAGAACTGCAACTGACTTAAGCCAAAACCATTTAATTGAAATCAACTGAAGGTAAAAGACATTAAATCTCTCAAGATATGATTTACTTATTATTAACCATATTGACTTTATTTCTTTCACATGTCTGAATAATTTATTATTAAGAATTAACATAGGTTTAGATGTTGGTGTTTTATTGGTTAATAAATTATGCCACCATCGTGGTGGTCAGGGTTTGTTTTAGTTGGGGTCTTGACCTTTTTATGTTTTTAAATTAATTTGTGTTTGAGCAATTGTAATAGTGTTTCATAACAAACACTTGTGCATTGCTGAATCAAAAGACTAAAGGAGCAGATCCTTTCTAGGTTAGATTTTTCTTTACAATAATGCATATGTTGTTGTAAAGCAGTGAAATCAGTGCTTATATGTTGCTATAGTCGTTGTGAGATGGCCTGATAATATGTTTAGTCATTTGTACATTTTGGTTTTGCATTAGCAACCCTGTGAAACTACAGCATGAGAAGTGCTGCAGCAAACAGATATACTGTTTAATTTTAAAACCATGCAGTGCATAAAAAAAAATTGAACTACAGCATCACTTAGACACACACAGACATCAAGAATCAGCATATGAATCTCAACAATGGTGATAAAAATAAGATGATTCATGCTACAATGCATGCTGGGTATCACCATAGGACAAAACTCCCATCATGCACTGAGGTATGAATAATTATTGCCACCACTGTTGAGGATTGTATGCTATATTTTTTGTATAAGCCTGAGCTGTAATAGCACTGAAGTATTACGGTGGCATTTGTTTAATGGAATTCTTTTGTTGCAATTTTTTGATAGCTGAATCTCAGTCAAGAAACCAAAGAAAACGAGACTTCTTTGTGATGCTTATTTGAAATGCTTTCAAGCTGCAAATGTATGTGGATCTGTTCCTTTAGTCTTTTGATTCAGCAATGCACAAGTGTTTGCTGTGAAACACTATTGCAACTGCTCAAACACAATTTATTTAAAAAAACATAAAATGGTCAAGAGCCCAACTAAAACAAACCCTGACCACCACGATGGTGGCATAATTTTTTGACCAATAAAACACCAACATCTAAACCTCTGTTAATTCTCAATAAGAAATTATTCAGACATGTGACACAAATAAAGTCAATATGGTTAGTAATAAGTGAATCAGATCTTTTAATCAGATCTTGAGAGATTTAATGTCTTTTACATTCAGTTGATTTCAATTAAATGGTTTTGGCTGAAGTCAGTTGCAGTTCTTGTGTTTCACTTTTCTTCAGTTATTCTGCTTGTTAACAGCAGATGTTCATCATTAATGTTCAATCATCACTTAATTAATAGCCTAATTATCTCATTAACTTTAACTCTGCTTCAGTGTTATTTTAACACTATTCAGAGAGGGACCAAATGTTATCTGAGAAGAGTTGATTTAACTCTGTGGATTTTACTGTGTATGCCAAAAAAAGCAAGTTAGAATTTTTAGAAGCAGAAGGTTTTTTTTTTTTTTAACTAAATATGTATTATTGTACTAAAGATGTAGTTTATGAAATACAGTGATGTGTTAGCTTATACGACCTCAACAAGTAACGCGTAACTGAATAAAATGTATTTTGATTTCTTACAGCTCTACAGTGTGGGCCAGTTGTCTTTGCAGCCTGGGAATACGTTTTCTGTAAGTAATAGCCATTTTAATGCAATGTTTTAAAGGGTTAGTTCACCCAAAAATGAAAAGCATATTTATTGACTGGTATGATATTGCTAACAGGTTCCTGGTCAAAATCAACCCTGAAGATGGAAATGCCAGACAAACGAAGTGCCAGACAGGGAGTCAGCAAGGGGACCAAAAGGGTGGTGCAGAGGAAGGTGACGGCCATCAACCCACAAAACTTCAAAATGATGCCTGCACCCACACACACACTTGTTTTTGTTTGTTTGTTTGTTTGTTTTTGTCGCTCACTTGTCATTCTTTTACCTAACCCAATCCTCAAGCTATCTTTTCTTGTATGTCTTTGTTTCATGTACATTTGTGCACACTTAAAGGGTTAGTTCACCCAAACATTCTGTCATTATTACTTACCCTCATGCCATTTCACACCCGTAAGACCTTCGTTAATCTTCGGAACACAAATGAAGATATTTTAGTTGAAATCTGATGGCTTCGTGAGCAGAGGTGGAAAGTCCAGGGGTCAGAAAGTAAAAGTCCTGCCATATTTTTATTCCACCCACTGAAGCATTAATGAGATAAATAAGTGTTTAATTGAGTGATGATTATTGAAGACACCTGATGATAACAAGCAGAATCACCAAAGGAGAAAATCACAATTTTTAAGTTACCATCATCGAGGTCAGGGTTTGTTTTAGTTGAGCTCTTGACCCTTGATATTTTAATATTAGATTTTGTTTGGGCTATTGTAACAGTTAGTCAAGCAAAGAGAAAAGCTGATCAGGTGTTGTTGGTTGTGTTTTCACATAATCATTATTTGATCTGAATCACTGAACTCATTTAGAGCCCAATCTCTGAGTTAGATTTACATTATTGATTACAGCAGCACTGTGATTCTACAGCAGAACACCATCTTTGAACTTTGCTTGTCTGGTTGGTTTTAATGCAGCTAAGACTGCCCCAACAAAATCTAATGCTAAAATATCAAGGGTCAAGAGCTCAACTAAAACAAACCCTGACCTCGATGATGGTAACTTAAAAATTGTGATTTTCTCCTTTGGTGATTCTGCTTGTTATCATCAGGTGTCTTCAATAATGGTCAATCATCACTCAATTAAACACTTATTTATCTCATTAATGCTTCAGTGGGTGGAATAAAAATATGGCAGGACTTTTACTTTCTGACCCCTGGACTTTCCACCTCTGTTCGTGAGGCCTGCATAGCCAGCAATGACATTTCTTCTCTCAAGATCCATTAAAGTACAAAAAACATATTTAAATCAGTTCATGTGAGTACAGTGGATCAATATTAATATTATACAGCAACGAAAATATTTGTAGTACACCAAAAAAAACAAAATCACGACTTATATAGTGATGGCCGATTTCAAAACACTGCTTCAGGAAGCTTCGGAGCGTTATGAATCTTTTGTGTCGAATCATTCAGATCGCGTGTCAAACTGCCAAACGGCTGAAATTGCGTAAATTTGGCGATTCGACACGCTGATTCATAACGCTCCAAAGCTTCCTGAAGCAGTGTTTTGAAATCGGCCATCACTATATAAGTTGTTATTCTGTTTTTTTTGGCGCACCGAAAATATTCTCGTCGCTTTATAATATTAATATTGAACCACTGTTGGTTCACAGACAGTTGGTAACCAAACAATTGATGGCACCCATTGACTTCCATAGTATTTATTCCCCCCACTATGGAAGTCAATGGTTACCATCAACTGTCTGGTTACCAACATTCTTTAAAATATCTTCTTTTTTGTTTAGCAGAAGGAAGAAACTCATATAGGTTTGGAACAACTTGAGGGAGAGTAAATGATGACAGAATTTATATTTTTGGGTAAACTGTCCCTTTAACAGCCGTTAATACCTGTAAATTGCTGATTCACTTAACATGCAATGGTTTTAAAAAAATTGTTTTAATAGTTCAATTGATTGAATCAAACATATTTTTGACAAGAACATTGTTTGGATTGTCTTTTGATTTGCAGGTATTCTGTCATCATTAATATTACTTCCTATAAATGTATATACTGTAATAACTATATATTATATAATTATAATATTAACATTAGTTATTTTGAAAATTGCAGTAATATTTAGCAGTAATATATCAATATTGATATTACAGTACAATACTGTATTATTAATTACAGCAGAAGCAAACTTAAAGTAGAAAATGCAGTAAAAATACAGTACAGTACTGTTTTGTAGAATTACAGTACTGTTCTTGTGTACTGTAAATTGAATTACAGTACAATTACTGTAAATCAAAATACAGTAACTTGCTGGCAACCGTGCTGCCAGTACTGTACTGTAAAAATACAAGAAAGATTTTTTAATGATGTATCAATATGTAAACTCAATATGAAATTATAGAAATTGTTTTTAACACTGAACTGATTTATGTTGGATTGTCCAAAACTATTTAGAAGTTAAAATCGACACACTTAGACATCAGCACTCATCATACAAACCTCAACAATAGTGACAATAAAAAAAAATTTAAAAAAAATTCAGCTGCATAATATTGTCGTATTATAATAATGTCGTAATGCATGCTGGGAGCCATGAATGTGTTTTGTATGCTGGCATGAAGCATGTCACCATTGTTGTGTTTCATATGCTGAATGTTGATGTCTGTGAGTGTATAAATGACACAAAACATTGTTTTAAACAGAAAATTAACAATGACAGTGTTATAAATGATATTTTTCACATTGGTTGAGTTTGATACAGCATTTCAATTTCTTAAGTTAACAATTATTGAAAAAAACAGCTGCTTAAACCACTTTGATGCAGTTATTTGTCTATTATTAAAAAAGACATGTTGGTCTTTTTTGTCAGTGCAGAAATGTTTTCTGAAAACATGTGATTGCTAATAAAGAATCAACATAATAGTTAGGGATCAAGAGCTCAACTAAAGCAAACACCAACCTCCATGATGGTGACCTCAAACTAAACATCTAAACCTCTGTTAATTCTCAATAAGAGCTTCTGTAGACGTATGACAGAAATAAAGTCAGTCTGGTTAGTAATAAGTGAAGCTGGTAATGCTGTTTGTGGAGTTGTTTAATCAGGTCTTCAGAGATTTAATGTCTTTTATCTTCAGATCATCTAAGGCTGTGGCTGAAGAAAGTTGTAGTTTGTGTTCTTCACAGTAAAATCCCCAGTGTTAAATTAACACCCAAAGTGTACATCTGAGTCCATCTTGCCGGGTGTTAAAAAGTAACACTGTAGCAGTGTTAAAGTTAATGAGATAATTGATTGATGATTGAGTGATGATTGACAATTAGTGGAGACACCTGATGATAATAAGCAGAATCATTGAAGGAAAGAGAGAAAAAAGGTGTTAATTAATGTTTTATGAATGTTTCATTTCAAGTCACCATGAAAGAGGTCAGCGTTTGCTTTAGTTGGGCTCTTGACTCTTTACCTTTTATTATTAATTTTTCTCTGGTTGCTCCAGCTTTGTGTTTGTAAAGCACATTTGTTATGGTCACAATATTTTTGATGATGATATAATCATCATGTGATGGCCTGATGTCATTTAGAGTCTAAATCTCTGACTGTGTGCTTGATGTGTAGCATTAGTATTAATGATTGTAGTCCTGTGACTTTACAGCTTGAGATCCAATAATAGTATGACCTCTTTTTCTTAAGACTAATACATTATGCACTGAAGCTTCAGTGTTCAAACACACACAGACATCAAGAATCAGCATCTGATTCTCAAGAACGGTGACGATAAATAAATACAAAATACTGACAAACAGATCAACTCTGAACATCACAAAACAAGCTACTGTCACAACAAAACAACAGAGAAATAAAAGCAAACATGAACAATCTATGAAAATTACAGGACAATTCAGCTGCATAATTTATTCATACAGCAATGCATGATGGGAGCCATGGATGAGTTTTGATTGGTGGCTCCCATCATGCACTGCAACATGAAGCACTTTGTTTGATTGTCACCATTGTTGAGGGTCATATGCTGATTCTTGATGTCTGTGTGTGTTTCAAAAAACCCTTCAGATTATAAAAGCTCTGCCGGATCTCAAGCCGTAACAGTAATTTACTATAAAGAAATAATATAACATCTATATCACCAGTTAATACTGGATGTCACCAATGAATCTGGCCATTTCACAATGAGAAAACACAACCATTATGACTGTGCTTCCCAAAGCATTGTAAACCTAAATTGATCAATTTTGGCTCACAGCACTTTTGGAAAACACAGCTCAGATCATAGTTTATCTGGCCATAACAAATGTGCTTTACAAACACAAAGTTGGAGCAGCCAGAGATAAATTAATGTTAACAAATAGAGTCAAGAGCCCAACTAAAGGAAATGCTTTTCACCATCATGGTGACTTCAAACTAAACTTTCATTAAAACATTAACATCTAAACATCTGTTAATTCTCAATAAGAACTTCTGTTGATGTATGACAGAAATCAAATCAAACTGGTTAATAATAAGTGTAATAATGTTTAATGGCTGGAAGTCAGTTGTAGTTGTTGTGTCTCTCTCTTTTTCTCTTGTTGTTTCTTCAGTGATTCTGCTTATTATCATCAGGTGTCTCCACTAATTGTCAATCATCACTCAATCATCAATCAATTATCTCATTAACTTTAACACTGCTTCAGTGTTACTTTTTAACACCTGGTAAGATGGACTCATATGTACACTTTGGGTGTTAATTTAACACTGGGGATTTTACTGTGTTGTTTCTCTTTCTTTCAGTGTTTGTTCACAGCAGGTGTTTGAATGATTGAAAGAATGTTTCAGGAACATCACACTAACCTTTAAATAACATTCTACTAACATTAAGGAAACTGAACATTTTCATGTTCTTGAAATGTTACAAATTAACATTCCTACAATGTTGAATTTTAGATCAAAATTAAGTTGAAAGAACGTTTGAGGAACATCATACCTTATAAAAACATTCTTATAACGTCAAGAAAACTGGATGTTTTTAACATTCCTAGAACCAACAGTGAATATTTACAGAACATTCTTGTAACAAAATTCTGTTATCTGGGTAGAACCTTATAAGGACATCAACCATCTTGGCTGAGTTTACTGGAGTCCAAGGACACAAAAGCCAGACAGCTTGCGAGGCCTGCGAGGCCTTGAGAAGGATCTGGAAACTTTGGGAAAGTTACAATGTACGTCAATCGTCTGCAATAAACAACATGAGTATAAAAGACTGATGAGTTGATTGCCTCTTCGGATACTGATATGTCAGTACCCCCAACGCCTAGAAGCCCAGAGCTGAGGACAAGAAACCCCAAGCTGAAGATGGGAAGCCCAGAGCTGACTACACCTTTGACTCAAAAGAGTGATTACTGTAATTTATACTTTAATGATGATGTTTTATTTGCCTCTACATTTTTGTTTATTATAAAAAGTAAAGTAACCAATCTTCTGACCAAATTGTAAGTAATTTAAAATGCTTATAATTTAGGCCAGACTCGACTTACTTTATCTAACCTGAGAATAATAAATAATAAAATCAAAATACACACTGTAAAACACTATTTTGGGGCATAATTAGAAATGCACTGATTCTCTGTGTGTCCCCTTTAAATGCTCACACTCCCCATCCCCAAGCTGGCGACTCTATAATACATTGCTTAAACAAAGTTCACACAGCTAATATAACCCTCAAAATGGATCTTTACAAAGTGTTCATCATGCAGCATATCAGATCATGTAAGTACAGTGTTTATTTGGATGTTTACATTTGATTCTGAATGAGTTTGATGGTGCTCCGTGGCTAAAGCTAACATTACACACTGTTGGAGAGATTTATAAAGAATGAATACTCCTCATTTTTTCTTAACTGAATTGATATTTTATCTTAAGGTCATGAGAAGCTCACAGTGTCAAAAGTAATTAGAAGGATGATAACATGATAAACAGGTGTTTATTGTAAATATTATTAACCACAAGAAGCAGAACCACCAATAATATGCAATAACAGTCTGGTAGCAAAAAAACAAAAAACAAAAAAATCCATCACAATTATTTTATAAGAGATAAATCATTACTCCACCACTGTTGTTGATCAAGAACTTTTTTTTTTTTTTTGTGGCAACTGTAGTAATATTGACATTCTACAATTATTTTATAAACATGTCAAATTTCTGAATATAAATCTGAAAAGCAAAACTTTTTTTTCCATTAAAAAAAATATCTTTCCCAGAAATCACAGGATTAATATCTCCATTTCAGATAACATGTCATCCTAAAAATGTGACCTGTATTACTCACAATAACAGAAACTAAATCTCAACACACTCCAAATATATATAAATGATCTGTTATCCATATTTACTAATTCCCAAACAAACCCAAAACAAATGCTGTCACAGCATTACATGCTAAATGAGTAAATGTAAATAAATCCTTCATCATTCTCTACCATTAATGCTTAGTGCATATTTTCAAAAACCTACACCCTTTTGTGAGAATAAGTATAACAAAGAAAAACAATAACAAAATGTAACTACTCAAGCAAGAACCCGTCACTCATTATACCCAACCAGCAAAAATCTAAATTAAATTAAACTGTATTTGTAAAATATATCATCTTATCAGGCAGTATATTAGGCTCCTTTGACTTTATTTTTCATGACCGTATTACTGTAGATGTGATTTATCATCATTTATTTTTAATTTCACCATTCGTTATAAGCCTCTCTGTCAAAAGGCGTATTCGCACACATAAACACATTAATCTTATATGCAGAAATGAGGCTTTAATTGCATCTCAGACCTAATGAATGGTTTAGAGAGATTTCAATCCATTTAATCAAATTAAATGAATCACAGTTAATTACACATATCAATATTTGCTGAGAAAAGCTTAAAAAAACCACTGAACATTACATTATTGTGGCAAACAAGCAAATTAGTTGTTTGATTTTTTTTAAACATAATTAAACATTAAACCATGGCTGTCAATTTAAAGCTTAAAAAAACAGAGGTGAACAAGGGCAACAGATAGACAATTTGGTGTTCAGATTCTAATTCATAGATTGAAGACATCGAACAGGAAAATTGGGAGCACGAGATCTCCCCCTCCTTATTTCGCACTGATTCCCCCTGTAGTTAGGATACTCATAGAGCTTCCAGACACCACGGTGCACCCTAAAGGAGCGGACCTCACTTATGCCAAACTGGGCATGCAAAGAAGGACAGTCCTCTGTGATCAAACGCATTTTACCTCCAAATCCTTCTTGGTCATACACTTGAATCAAACACTTGAAGAAAAATAAAGAGGAAGGAAGTTGAATTTAAAAGACAATATACTTGCTCATTATACTATATTTTGTGTGTAACTTGGACAATGAGTCTGTGTGGCAACCCCACAGAGATGACAAATATACCCACCTTGCCACGGCGCCACCATTTAAAGCACTTCACAGCTTGCTTCTCCTCCTCATCAGAGTTTTTTCTGTAGTACACTCTAACAATGTCTTCTTTAAACCTCCCTGGCAGCAGGCTGGATACCTGCAAAAACAAGTGAAATAAAACATACAATTATATACATTTAGTAGAAGTGGGACAATATTATTATCTCATGATTTGGTTCAATATACAATACAAGGGTCACAATATGTTCTTGTTTTGTTAAAACAGACTCAAACTGTGTTAAATTCTTACACATCAATGGGTGAGTTTAGGGACAACACTTGTTGTGTTAATTCTGACACATTCATTGAGTCAATGATTTTAACACAGTGAATGTGTCAGGAAGGTTAACCAGAGGTGTAGTCAAGACCAGACCCTCCAAGACCAAGTTAATGAGATAATTAAGTCGTTAAGTCTAGCAGAATCATTGAAGGAAAGAGGAAAACAACAACAAAATAAAACACCTGTGCTACTTCTGAACATGAAGATCACATTTGTCAAGTTGTCAAAAAAAAAGTCTTACACATCAGTGCTTGTGTTTTAGGACAACACTTGTGTTCATTTTGACACGTTCACTGTGTCAAACACAGACATTCAGAATGTGTCAAAAAGCATTTGTTAAAAATGACTCAAATGTGTTAAATTCTTACACATCAGTGTGTGAGTTTAGGGACAACACTTGTGTTCATTTTGACACATTCGTTGTGTGATGATTTTAACCAGAGGTGGAAAGTCCAGGGGTCAGAAAGTAAAAGTCCTGCCATATTTTTATTCCACCCACTGAAGCATTAATGAGATAAATAAGTGTTTAATTGAGTGATGATTATTGAAGACACCTGATGATAACAAGCAGAATCACCAAAGGAGAAAATCACAATTTTTAAGTTACCATCATCGAGGTCAGGGTTTGTTTTAGTTGAGCTCTTGACCCTTGATATTTTAATATTAGATTTTGTTTGGGCTGTTGTAACAGTCAAGCAAAGAGAAAAGCTGATCAGGTGTTGTTGGTTGTGTTTTCACATAATCATTATTTGATCTGAATCACTGAACTCATTTAGAGCCCAATCTCTGAGTTAGATTCACATTATTGATTACAGCAGCACTGTGACTCTACAGCAAAAGATCAACTGCATCAATACAATTCAAAGGATTTATCAAAAGTTGTAAAAATGGCTCTCATTTTGACACACAGACATCAAGAATCAGTCTGTGAATCTCAACAGTGGTGACCGTCAAAAAGAATGTTGCAATGCATTCTGGGAGCCACCAATCAAAATTCATCCACGGCTCCCATCATGCATTGCTGCATGAATAAATTATGAGCTGAATTGTCTTAGTAATTTTCTTTATTCTCACTATTTTATTTTTTGCTGTTTTTCTGTGACTTTTTAGTAGCTTGTTTTCTAATGTTCAGAGTTGATCTGTTGATCAGAATATGTTGCTTGTCACCATTGTTGAGATTCACACGCTGATTCTTGATGTCTGTGTGTGCCTAAGAGAAAGAGTTTTTTCTTTTGATCAGAACAACTTTTAAGAAATCTTTCAGATTGTATTGATAAAGCTGATCTTCTGCTGTAGAATCACAGTGCTGCTGTAATCAATAATGTAAATCTAACTCAGAGATTGGGCTCTAAATGAGTTCAGTGATTCAGATCAAATAATGATTATGTGAAAACGTAACCAACAACACCTGATCATCTTTGAACTTTGCTTGTCTGGTTGGATTTAATGACTGCCCCAACAAAATCTAATATTAAAATATCAAGGGTCAAAAGCTCAACTAAAACAAACCCTCATCTCCACGATGGTGGCTTAAAAATTGTGATTTTCTCCTTTGGTGATTCTGCTTGTTATCATCAGGTGTCTTCAATAATGCTCAATCATCACTCAATTAAACACTTATTTATCTCATTAACGCTTCAGTGGGTGGACTAAAAATATGGCAGGACTTTTACTTTCTGACCCCTGGACTTTCCACCTCTGATTTTAACACAGTAAATGTGTCAGGAAGGTGATCTGCTGTTGACAAACTGAAGGAGAAAATCACAGTTTTAAGTCACCATCGTGGAGATCAGGGTTTGCTTTAGTTGAGCTCTTGATCCTTGACTTTTTAATATTAGATTTTGTTTGGGCTGCTGTAATTTTAATTATATCAACCAGACAAACAAAGAGAAAATATGTTTTCACATAATCATCATGTAACAGACAAGCCTGTTTCTAAGTCTTTTGTCTGCAGTTTTCTTCCTCACTGCTAGGTGTGCTATGGCACCTAAATGCGCTCCTTAAGTAAAGGTGAGGCAGTAGAGGAAGTTAGCAGAACAGCAGCACTAGGAAGAATGACTTTACTGCATTTTTGCTATGTTCTGGTTGAGAAATGTTCCATTTCAAGCTCAATTTAAAGTAAGGATTTATTTTCTTTCCCTTTATTTAAACTTGCCTGCTGATGATGTTTGTTGCCAAGACGTTATTGAACTCATTTGTTGATATATGCTGAGCAATTGTATGTAAGCTGTATTGGGTCTGATTTTAAAAGGTTGATACAGTTTATTTGTATGTATTTTAGAAGGATTCCTTTATCTGTAACTTTAATACAGCATGTTGAGAGATAAATATGGATTTGGAGCTTGGGAACTGTTATTGGCTGGAGTGAATTCATCGATGGATTACTCATCGTTTAAGGGACAACTTCAACTTTTGACATTTTTTGATGAACTTTATACCCTCAGATAAGGCTCTCTCACACACACATCCATTTTCACATTATTGAACTGTGCAACCTAATGCACAATTTCTACAATGCAATGTTTTGTATAATGTGATTGATTGTCTGTTACTTGTATTTTTTGTGTGGTGATAATTATTTTTGTTTTCATGAGTGTATAAAAGAATAGTTGATTCATTTGGTGAACATCTTTTCCTTCAATAAATAGCGGTTTCACCTTCCGAAAATGTTTGTCCATGTGGACGAAACGCCTACCCACATAGCAAACAGACACTTGGGTAAAGTTGGTTTTATATTCGCACATTCGGACATCCGTATTCAATAGCCTTGTTAATCACACTACATTGGACATTCAGTGGACATTCACAAGTAAATATGCCATTAAAACAATACTTGCCTATTTTGATCGACTGTGAAAAATGTTGTAAGTTCCCAGCCAGCAGAGCCATGTGGGGCCCAAATGGGTTTGACCTGGGCTATCTAACTGGGACCCAGCCAGTTTTCCATGGAGGCCCCACATGGATTTGCCCAGATGAAATGAACACTGCTTAGTGTGCACACTACAGGCTGTTTAATGTAACACTTAATCAGTGTTGGAGGTAATGAGATAATTAAGTGATTGAATAATGATTTTGTATTAGTGAAGAACACCTGCTGTTAACAAGCATAATCACTGAAGGAAAGAGAAACACAAGAACTACTTCCAGCCACAGCCTTGGATGAAATCAACTGAAGATAAAATACATTACATCTCTCAAGATCTGATTAAACAACTCCACAAACAACATTAGCTTCACTTATTACTAACCAGACTGACTTTATTTCTGACATTCATCTACAGAAGTTCGTATTAAGAATTAAGAAGAGGCTTAGATGTTGATTACTTATTACTTATTTACTACATTGTGGCGATCAGTGTGTGCTTTAGTCAGGCTCTTGACTTTTTAACATTAGTTTTTCTCTTGACAGCTGTGTCTGTTTGTTATGGTGAGAACAGCAAGAGAAAATATAATCAGATGCTGTAAGCTGATTGATGATGAGAATATAATCATCATATATTGGCTTAACTCATTGATATTATGTGGGAGGTTTATACGAGTAGTACGCTATTAAATCTGTTTTATTGTTATGATTCTACAGCAAGAGAATAATAGAATTTAATCAGAACATCAAACGATTTATAACACACCATTTACATATTTTGGGCTCCTGTGAGTTTTACTCGCACACAGACATCAAGAATCAGCGTATGAATCTCAACAATGGTGACATGCTTCAATGGTGCAATGCATTCTGGGTGCCTCATACAAAACTCATCCATGGCTCCCAGAATGCATTGCAGCATGAAGCATGTCACCATTGTTGAGATTCATATGCTGATTCTTGATGTCTGTGTAAGTGAATCTTGCAGGAGGTTTGAAGTGTTTAGTGAACAATGTGTTTTTCAAATTTTCTGATTAAAACAATTTTATTGTTGTAATTCAAGGAAAGATCCAGCACAAAGTTAATCACATTTTGCTCATATAAAGTTCAGTCATTAGATCAATGAATTAAGCCTCTAAATGATGACTATATTTTTATCATTTAGCAACCGACCACATTGTCTCTTGTTTTTCTTGCCATAACAAACAGCCAGAGAAAAAATTAAAAGTTATAGATAAGAGTCAAACTGCCTAACTGAAGTAAGCGCTGACCTCGATCACGGTGACATCAAACCAAACTTATTTTCAACAAATCATCAACATCTAAACCTCTGGTAATTCTCAATAACAACTTTTGTAGATGAATGTCAGAAATAAAGTCAGTCTGGTTAGTGATAAGTGAAGCTGGTAAAGCTGTTTGTGGAGATGTTTAATCAGATCTTCAGAGATTTAATGTCTTTTATCTTCAGTTGATTTCATCTAAGGCTGTGGCTGAAGTCGTAGTTCTTGTTGTTTCTCTGTCCTTCAGTGATTCTGCTCATTATCACCTAATTATCTCATTAACTCCAGCATGTTTCTGTGTTTCATTTAACAGCCTGTAGTGTGCACACTGAGCAGTGTTCAGTTCATCTGGGCAAATCCATGTGGGGCCTCCATGGAAACTGGGTGCAAAACTGGCTGGGTCCCAGTTAGATAGCCCAGGTCAAACCCATTTGGGCCCCACATGGCTCTGCTGGCTGGGTTGACAATCGTTGGTTGTCAATATCATGTCGCTGCTTAATTCGCAAACATTAATTTATTGCACATTTATTGGAAAGTTTGAATTTATCAGAAGTCCGAATGTGCGAATATAAAACCAACTTTACCGAAGTCAAACAGACTTGGCCCAAATGTGGCCTCATAATGGCACTGCTGGCGTGTTGAATTAAAAATAGAAAAACAATCCAGTTTTGGCGCTTTTTTAAATACATGAAACTCGGATGCCACTTTGTTCTTTATTGAAGTGAACTTTTGCCTATATGGTAGCTGATTCACTGCCCCTTTAACTTGAGAACGCGAGTAAGAGGATTGACGCGACCAGGGTGCGATAGACCGGCCTGTGGGATGTCCGAGGCTTCCTGTCCTGTGTGCGGAAAAATGTAATGTTGTTAAAATGATAGGAAAAATCAAAGCGAAATCAGCAACAGTAATTGACTTTTTGAGCTGAAAGTGATTCAAAGGTTGTATAATCAGATTTAATTTGATCTAAATCTAATCTGTGACTTTGATAATCAGGATAGGCCTATGTCTGATATTTTTGTTTTAACTATTAGACATTCTTAAAACAATAAGAAAGCAATTTCTTATTTTGTAAGCATTTTGCATCAGTCATGTAGAATAAAATCTGGATTAATCATTGTTTCACATAAACAAGGACATGTTTTTGGTATTTGTAGGAGTTTATTGTTAGTTTACATTAACCAATGCAATAAGAAAGCAACTGTTTAAGACAGACCAGTACATTTTGAAATTAAATGCACTTTTTTTTTTAGGTGGAAATAAGATTTTATGCTTTGAATGTGTTACATTATCAGTACTTCAACAGTGCATTGGTTACTCTGTTTACGCCACAGTTTCCATATCTCAACATTTTTAAGGTTTTTGTTCGCTAAAATGGTCTTATTTGTCATAATACTGTTGTCAAACTCTGACAAGCCAGTTATAGTGCCACATTATTGGCAATCATTTCCTGTAAAAAGTGTAACCGAAGCAACCTTATTTTTAGTTTGTTACCTACATTTATTTACAGTAGATGGATGAATGTTTGTATATGTATTTATTAATTTTGTATTATTATTTTGCCTTTTAGCTGCTGTGAGGAAAAAATCATCTGACACCACAAGCTACCAATCAGGAGATAGAAGCAAATATACAAAGATGGCTTCAGCTTGCTCTTGATAGAGATGGAGGAAGGAGAGAGCGCTTGAGGAGAAAAGAGGGGCTGCAGAGCTGCACTTCACTTCCTGAGGACAGTCCTAAATAGGATCACTTTCTCCCTCACACATACAAACATTCTGATGTGTAAATTTGTTTTAAGTAAATTTTTTAATTTGCTTTATATTTTTTGAGAGTAAAATTACATTATAATATGTTTACATTTCAGTGCTAGATAAGTGCTACACAATTCAGTGCTACGCAATTCTGAATGTGATTATTATTATTATTGGCTTGTGCAATATTGTTAAATAAACTAATTTTGAGAATTGAATTTTCTTGTTCACATGGTTTGGGTAAGATCAGGCTGGGTTATGGCTCATTTTTGGGGTTTCTGGTTAAAGGGTGGTGTTGATATGGTTAACATATGGCTGAGAATTGGTACCAATAATAAAACCTGTATTGGCCCAGTTCAGGGCCAGTTAAGGGTGATTAACTGGCTGGAATTAGGGCTGGTTATGGCCCATGTATGACCCTTGTCTTTAATCCAGTTCTGGGTAGAGCTTAGATCGGGCCCAACAAATCAAGCCCGACCCTACCCGAGCCCGAGTACGTTGTGTCCGAGCCCGGCCCGGTCCGACACGTCCACTGTAATTATGAGCCCGAGCCCGATTTAAACCCGACCATTTTTAATATGTGGGCCGTTATAACCAGAGGCGGCGCCAGATTTTTTTTTAACGCAGGTGCTGCTGTGCGAGATCATTTAGGCTACAGGGGGGAGCTGCGCAGATATATATATATATATATATATATATATATATATATATATATATATATATATATATATTATATAAATACTATTAATAAATGAGCAAAAATTGGCCACTCAATATTAAATACACTCAATTAAAGTTTTAATTGTATTAAATTGAACAAGCACAGCATTCAGCATTCAATCAAATATTCTTAAAGATTAATTATTATTAATAACGTTACTTCAACATATTGTTATTTCAGCATAATATGTGTGTGAGCAACAAGCAAGATGTGCATTTGTAAATTCGGTGACAGCGTGTGTTACGAGTTTCAAATGGTGTAAGTGTGACCGCAGTGCGCCGGCGCCTCCTGTCATTATTATATTGTCTGCTGTATTGTTTTTATGTATTAAATCCAGGCAATTGGTTGATGAAAAATGTATTAAAATTAAGATACAATTTATACTAAACGAAATTCACTTTAAAAAAAATCTTTCTTCAAAACAAAACTTAACAAACTTGAAACTAAATGTTAATGGCTAAAACACGTAGACTCTCTTTTTGTACAAATTGCAGCACATTCATTTAATTCTGAATTTTGCACATGTAAGTTGAAAGGCATTTGTTTGTGCATAGTAAAACATCTGTAACATTTATCAAGTTCATAATTGTGCGTGCATTTATTAATTATTATCTTAATGAATAATAGGACAAGGAAGAAGCATGTAAACTGTGCTTGTTTATTCAGAAGTCCCCGTATTTTTTTTTTTTTTTTTTTTTTTGCTGTCATAGGTGAGCAGAGTGCCGCATTTAATGCACGAGACAAAGCCAACACTGCAAAAAATGCTGTTCTTACTTAGAATTTTTGTCTTGTTTTTAGTCAAAATATCTTAAAGTTCTTAAATCAAGAAGCATTTTCTTGATAAGTACAAATTATTTTCTTGTTTTCAGGAAAAATAAATCAAAATTAAGCACGTTTTTCCTTAAAACAAGCAAAATAATCTGCCAATGGGGTAAGCAAAATAATCTTAGTCCAAACTGAAAACAAGATTATATATCTTATTCTTGGTTTGAAATAAGATTATTTTGCTTACCCCATTGGCAGATTATTTTGCTTGTTTTAAGGAAAAACTTACTTAATTTTGACTTATTTTTCCTGAAAACAAGAAAATAATTTTTACTTGTCAAGAAAATGCTTCTTGATTTAAGATCTTTAAGATATTTTGACTAGAAACAAGACAAAAACTCTAAGTAAGAACAGCGTTTTTTGCAGTGAACACATATGTTGTCACTCCCCACGACTAGTTTAAAATGTTTCCATACCTCCGATTTTCCTCCAAACTTGCTCAAAGTTAATTCTCCTGTTTTAATTTTTTTGCTTTGCTTCTTCAAGCTCCATTTTGCTCTTAAGCTGCACAGCAGGTGTGATGCGTCACACGTGCGAGACTGCGAGTGCAAGTGGACGAGACGCTGCGCATGACACGTGATGTGCTTTATCAAGGGCCGCGGGGAAATACCCGCGGGTCGGGTCGGGTCGAGTCCGGGCTCGGGCTCGGGCAGAGAATCTAAGCTCTAATTCTGGGCCACTTCAGGGCCGTCATTCTTTGCGGTACTTGGGCCGAGGGAAATGTGATCATGTGGCCCGGAAAAAAAAAACATTTGCTATGTGGGTATCTGATAAAAAAAAATGTGTGCATATACACAGAAATGCATGTCCGTGCATAAAATAATAATAATAAAAAAAAATATTAGAGATGCACCGCTTGCAATTTTCTTGGCCGATTCCGATTTCCAATGTTTTTGTCAGTGTGATCTGCCGATACCGATTTTTGCCGATTCCGATTTTCTTTATAAGAACTATAATTGATAACATATACAAACAAAAATCTACTTTTCTTCAATGCAAAGTTTTTTTTTTAAACAAACAAAAAAAAAAACAAGTAAAAGTCAGTAATAAAATATAAACAGCTCCAATAAATGCAATAGAATAGAAAGGTATGAAACTAAGTTTTTCAGGTTAACTGGGTTTTTATTCAGGTAAGAAATACTACAGAAATTAAAGTAATCAAATGTAAAATAACACATTCAGTGTTATTTTATTGATTACCTTACTTTCTGTAGTCTTTATTGTAAATATTAATACAGATCAATTCTTGCCATTAAAGTTATAAAACATATTCAGTCAAGAGCTGAAATTGATTTTCTTTGTCTTTTGTTCTTTGATTAACATGACAGCAGCAGGAATATTGGACTGCTGTCCCTATAAGAGTCTATGAACGGTGTTCAACGGACCCAATACTGTTACACACAACATGGGTTCACTTTCTTAGCTATTTAACAATTCAAAACTGACTGTGTTTATCTGAATACTCGCCAAGATTGCCTGTGCCACTGTTTTTGACATACTTTTGTATGTATTTGACAGTTTAAGCGCTGCCAAGAATTGACTTAAGAGTAAAAAAAAATCTTGGCTCAAAGCTGTGCTTAAAAGTTATCAAGCATCTCAATCATAATTTAAGTGAAGTGTAGGACAATCTTAAGTGTCTTAAAGATGATTCACGACACTTTGCTGTGCCACAAACATGGTTTTGGATGACGACATAGGCATGGACCAATCACTGAATAGATTTCCTTATTTGAGAATATTCTCAGATAAATTCACATTGAATGGTGAAATTCCTAAGATGAGTTTACATTCAACATACATTTGACAATAAATAATTTTCAAGAACTATCAGCAAAGGATTAATTGATTTCAAGCCCTTGCATTAGCTTTACTACTAGACATATTTATGGAGATGAGAAATAAAAACCTGCTCTGTACAGCTATGATTAGCTGTTTGGCTGAGCTTTTGATGTTGATACAAAAAGGCCAAAGCTGATTGGTTTGTTCTTGTTACATGACCTGCAGTGCGCTTGTGGCATTCAGAAAAGTTTAGATGTTTTCATCTCGCCGCGGCAGGCACGCCTGGACAAAACGAGCACCGCATAAATTCACAAATTCATATGTGAACAGCCCCTTAGTCAAACAATTCAGCCCAACATTAATCAGTGCTGACAAAGATGATGCCTGATCTGTCCAAATGATACCGTTTGATTAACTGCTCATCATCAAAGGTTTCAAAAACATTCTTTCTTCCCTGAAAGATTCACACACATCTCTAACAGAAATTATATTTGTAATTCTCAAATGATAAAATACTTTAGCTGCAAAATGGTATGATTACCTCATATGTCTTAATCTTCTGGGCTGTTCTAATCTTCCCATAGAAGTACACGCTGTCAAGGGGTTTTTTCTCACTTTTGTTATAATCCAGTTGAATTGTCTGTGTGAGAGATTTACAGTTAATCTTTCAGTCACTTAAATTATCCAAATAACAAAGGTAAAAAAAAAATATATATATATATATATATATATACAGTGCCCTCCACAATTATTGGCACCCTCAGTAATTATGAGCAAAGGCGGCTGTGAAAATAAATCTGCATTGTTTATCCTTTTGATCTTTCATTCAAAATATTTACAAAATTATAACCTTTCATTAAAGTAAAAGAATTGAAAATGGGGGAAAATCACATCATGAAATAAATGTTTTTCTCCAAAACACGTTGGCCACAATTATCGGCACCCTTTTATTCAAAACTTTTTGCAACCTCATTTTGCCAAGATAACAGCTCTGAGTCTTCTTCTATAATGCCTGATGAGTTTGGAGAACACCTGACAAGAGATCAGAGATCATTCCTTCATGCAGAATCTCTCCAGATCCTTCAGATTCCAGCTCCATGTTGGTACTTCTTCTCTTCAGTTCACTCCACTCATTTTCTTTAGGGTTCAGGTCAGGGGACTGTGATGGCCATGGCAGAAGCTTCATTTTGTGTTCAGTGACACATTTTTGTGTTGGATTAGATGTTTGTTTTGGATCATTGTCCTGATGGAAGATCCAACCAAGGCCCATTATTGGATTCCTAGCAGAAGGTCAGGTTTTGATTTTTTTTTTCTGTTGGTATTTGCTAGAATCCATGATACCATGTATCTGAACAAGATGCCCTGGATCTCCAGCAGAAAAATAGGCCCACAACATTAAAGATCCAGCAGTATATTTAACCGTGGGCATGGGGTGCTTTTTATCCATTTTATCCATTTGTGCACCAAACCCATCTGGTGGGTTTGCTGCCAAAAAGCTCTTTTTTTTTTAGTTTCATCTGACCATAGAAGCTGACCGTTTGAAGTTCCAGTCTTGTCTGACAACTGAATATGTTGGATTTTGTTTTTTGTTGAGCCAGAAGGATTTTTCTTGAAACCCTCCCGAACAACTTGATGGGATGTAGGTGCTGTTTGGAAATTTTTTTTAGGCTTTCTGAAACTTAAGACTCAACTAATTTCTGCAATTCTCCAGCTGTGATCATTGGAGAGTCTTTGTCCACTCAAACTTTCCTCCTCACTGCGCATTAGGACGATTTAGACACACGTCCTCTTCCAGGCAGATTTGTAACATCTTTAGTTAATTGGAACTTCTTAATTATTGCCCTGATAGTAGTGGTTAAACGGATCGTTGTTGATCCGTGATCCGTACAGTCCAAGGCCCACAGTTCGGGAGGCATGTGATTCGCAGATCAATTGCAACTTTAACCGCAATAGAGTGAAAGGTTGTCATTTGAACGTGTTTTGTCTTGCTAGTTTACACATTAAATAGATATAAAACCATTCCAGCGCGCTCGAAGAGGCAAAAGAGGATTTAATTCGGTATCGCACGCAGCGCTGTTATCGGTGCGCACAGACGCACACACATTCAAGTCTCACGCACACAGAGAGAGAGAGAGAGAGAGAGGCGCATTATAGCTCACAAACTCCAAATTGATTTCTCTTTCGGGTCCTCAATGCACTTGGATGGTCACATACATGCATTATGTCAGTCAAAATACCCCTCTCAGCAAGTATTCTTGTAAACACATTCAGTTATGTCTTAAATGAACGAGGTGAGAATTCGGATGTGTATCTAACTGATGTGTGCATGCATTGAGTCTTACTCTTAACGTGACAGCGACCTATAAATACCTGTTGTTGTCTGTCATGTAAATCAAACAACAAAACACAGCTTTAACAAAGATTAATCTATATTAAATTTATACAGTGAACATTGTCATTTTACATTTAATTATTACATTTCTGTGCATGAAAATTAATACTACAGTTAGACCTTATACTTTATGTAACTTTATGATGTATTTATCTATACTTGTTATTGGTGTACAGTATTTGTTCTTTTTACAGTCTGTTCACTTGCCTTTAATAATGTGTTACTTAGGCTAGTAGTTTATGCTGTGGTATCAGAGTAGTTTAAGTGGGCTAAGTAATAAATGCAAAGTTAAGTTACCCCCTATCCAATTTTTTTTTTGTGTGCTGATCCGAAAAATGATCCGATCCGTGACGTCATAACCGTGATGTGATCCGAACCGTGAGTTTTGTGATCCGTTGAACCACTACCTGATAGTGGAATGGGGATTTTCAATGCTTTAGCTTTTTTCTTACAGCCACTTTCTATTTTGTGAAGCTCAACAATCTTTTGCTGCACATCAGAAATATATTCTTTGGTTTTACTCATTATGCTGAATGATTAAGGGAATTTGGCCTCTGTGTTTCCTCATGTTTATACTCCTGTGGAACAGGAAGTCATGGCTGGACAATTTCATGTTCATGATCACCCTGGTGTGGTAAAAAAATGTAAATATGAATGGGAATATACTTCAGAGATATTTTACTCAAGAATTTCTAGGGGTGCCAATAATTGTGGCCAACATGTATTGGAGACAAACATTTATTTCATAATGTGATTTTCCCTCCACTTTAAATTGTTTTACTTCGATGAAAGGTTAGAATTTTGTGAATTTTTTGAGTGAAAGATCAAAAGGATAAACAATTATTTTCACAGCCGCCTTTACTCATATTTACTAAGGGGTGCCATTAATTGTCGAGGGCACTGTATATATCCAAAAGGAAATTGAATTTTGAATATAACATACTTTAATGCTGAAATCCTTTTTATCCAAGAAAACAGTTTGGTGAAGATTGGTCCATTCTTCCACTGCTTCATTCCAGTTATTCTATAAAATTGGGGATGGGAGTCAAACAATTAAGAATAATCTTTCATGAATGTGCATTTTAAATGTGAGACTCTAAGCCAATACCTGTGTTTTGTCAAATGTATACAAAATGCACAAAAACATCAGCTTACAGGGTATCTCAACTACAGTACACAGCAAAATGTAAAATTAACACCCCTTACACTGAAGCAAGTTAATGAGATAATTGATTGATGATTGAGTGATGATTGACCATTAGTGGAGACACCTGATGATAATAAGCAGAATCATTGAAGGAAAGAGAGAAAAAAGTGTTAATTAATGTTTTATGGAATGTTTCAGTTCAAGTCACCATGAAAGAGGTCAGCGTTTGCTTTAGTTGGGCTCTTGACTCTTTACCTTTTGTTATTAAATTTTCTCTTGTTGTTCCAACTTCGTGTTTGTAGAGCACATTTGTTGTGGCAAGACAAAATGTGATCTGATCACAATATGTTTTGATGATGATATTATCATGCTGTAATGACCTGATTCACTGATGTCATTTAGAGTCTAAATCTCTGACTATATGTGAGATGTGTAACTTTAATATTGGTGATTGTAGTCCTGTGATTTAACAATTGAGATCCAACAACAATATGAAAATTCAAACATATATTTTGCACATAAGGTTTTGTGTTTAGACACACAGACATCAAGAATCAGCAAATGATTCTCAAGAATGGTGACAATAAATAAATACAAAATACTGACAGATCATCATCTTTACTACCAATCTTTCATTTGAAAGCCATGTTTTTAGCATCTATAAAACCGCATTCTTCCATTAAAAATATATCTAAACTACGACATATTCTTTCAATGACCGATGTGGAACAGTTAGTTCATGCGTTCATGACCTCAAGGCTAGATTACTGTAATGCTTTACTGGGTGGTTGTTCTGCTCGCTTGTTAACCCTCTGGAGTCTGAGGCTGATTTGGGCCCTGGAGAAGTTTTGACATGCCCTGATATTTGTGCTTTTTTCAGTTGTTCATAAACATATTAATGGAAAAAGTGTCATTACACTGTATTCAGCACAGACTAGGCTACCATAATATGTGAGAAACATGTATGCACATGTTTGTGTTTTTGAAGGAATAACATTTATGCGTGGTTATTGAAAAAACAAAAAACTTAAGTCACTGAAATAAGACCAAAAAAACTCATGTTATATATGTGTTCACAAGACTTCTGGGTATTGGAGGTTGTAGATTAGAATAGACCTGCCTACTCATTCATATAAAACAATATAGAGATTGAAATTTTGTAAGGCACTTTTTGTAAAGACACACAGTGAACATTTTATTTGAAAGTGGACTAATCCTTTAACAGGGAAAATTACTGAGACAGCGACAGTTTACACATAGTGTTGCGCAAGATCATAAGGAAAGTTTCTAACAACTGCAACTAGGGGGCCAATTCTGAAAGTTATGTCCAATTGTCACGTGCAGTGGAAAGGGGGCTTCAGTTGGTTGGTCCGTTGGGTCGGATTCCTTTCTCACCTTAACCAAACCACCCCATAGTTTGTTTTCAATCGGCCTGAGACCGTCTCATTCAGGCGAAATCGGAGCGATTGTTTTGGTGCAGATCTGAGCACGATTGCAGTGTTCCTATCTGCCTAAACTAACCGAACTAAGGGAGAGAATGCACCAGGTTCTGAAACTCTCCAAATTAGCCAGGTGTGAAAACCCCCTTAGTCACAAATGTAAGTGAAAAGCTCACACTGCCAAGCCCTGTCTATTGTCCGTTCTATTCGTTCTATTCTACCGAACCAGGCTCATTTTCACCCTGTGCTTATTGTGCGATTTACGCATTTAGAATATTTTTTAATTAGTAAAACTACAAATACCGTCTTATTGGGTAAATGAAGTATTGCGATGCAAATTGTAATGTAATCAGACAGCAAAAAGATAATCCAGTTTACCAATAATGCCAAAAAAATTGTGATTTAGGAAGCATTTTAAGTTTTTGTATTTTATTTGTCTTGCTTTGAATCTATATAGCGTGGACATACTTAGCTATTTAAAATTTGCACGAGGTACTGAAGACGTTTGCCATTATATTATAAAGCCCTATTCATGAATACAACGTGCCCTAGCATATTCCTGGACTTCAACATTGACATAAAATTTTCATGTGATGACAATAACCCTAATCTAAAGCAAGCAGTATTCACAGTGTAAAAAAAATGCATTAATGGCACTGATTTGTGGTAAGTCTGAAATCTTTTGCACAATGTCAATGAAATGACATATGTTTTCTCAGTTCTCTTCTACCTTTAAGACCTGGTCACTCCCTTCAGTGTCTTGTCTGGCTTCTCCCACACATTTTGGAAGGCATCTCTTGAAAACATCCTCAAGATTCTTTCTGGCAACTTCCAGCTTGACATCAGTGGAGTACAAGATCCTTTCAAAGATGTGATCTGATGGAATGTGAACAGTTATTTAACTTTATTTAAAGGGTTACTTCAGGATTTAGCATTAAGCTTTGTATTAGTAGAATACCACTAGTATTTTAGAATTACCGTGCTTTCCCCCTTCATATCAGCCCGAGATGAGAGATTTATGCATTTTTATTCTGTAAAAAAGCCTCCGATGACGCAAAAATCGTCATTTTGCGTCATCGGAGGCTTTTTTGGCCAGAGGCTTAAAACTACAGCCAGTAATAGCAGGTAGTTCCGCATTTTTTCACCACGCCCATACCATATGCGCGTTTGAGGTTACTCACGGACATAGATCAAAGATTTTATCAAAAGTGGGTGTCAATTATATTTTTAAGCTTACAGTAATTAACTTTATTTTGTCTGCAGTACATCAGTTGTTCATCTCGCAAATTTATCGGTCTCTGCAGTCATCTCGACCAATACAGCAACAGGCTTTTGTGGTAACGTTAGCATAAATAGATAAATAGACTAACTCAGTTTTACAGAACAGTGGCTTTACTTTGATAACAGTCAACTTATATGCAACTTATATGTAATTGTCTATCTAACGTTACTTTGCTAAGTTTGCAGTTTTACTGCTACCTACAACACTACATATAGGCTACTGTGTTATCAGTCTAGTATCAGCGAGTCTTACCTCTAAGCGAATACGCTTAGTACCAGATGCCCAGGCTGTTCGTCCTCTGGGAAAGTGAATATCGATGGTATCGCGGTGTCCTTCAGAATGGTTCTCTTCATTGCAAGGATATTTGGTTCGTAGTCCTCGTGCTTGAAATGGAGACTACATATTCTGCGTTTTTTTAGGTTTTCTATAATGGTGTCATCTCCAAACTTCGGGTGTTTGATGGCCCGCAGCCACTCTTTACATCGCTCCAAATCTTTAACTTAATCGGAAAATGATGGAAACTTACTTGTCCTTTCCTGGTTTTGGGTGTACATCCAGGTACAAAGCAATTTAGCACCATTTCGCTGTAAATGTATGAACTAACTCACGATTTATAAAGCAAGCCTAGTTGTTTGAATTTTCCTGGTAATGCCGCCTGTAACCGATAGGCGTGGTTTGGGCGTGGCCTCGCAAGGGCAGCAAAACAAGTGCATTCTGGGAGTTGTTGTCTTTCATCCACATTAGTCAAAAATACATTTTCTGCCTTTTCTCAGTCTAGAAAGCTCCAAATTCAAAAATAATTTCACATTTCTACTACATAAATGACCAATTTTAAATACACATTCATCTTTCCAGGGGTGAAGTACCCCTTTAACTTTATTCATTGTCTCTAAACAAGTAAAATTACTTTAAATACCATATATGGTGTGAAAACAACCGAGTAGAAACCATAAGAATAAGAACTTTACAATCTTTATTTTCCCCCCTTTATTCATTTCTATCTAACAATGTTTTCAACTGACCTGTTAGTTCAGAGAATTTATTATTAATGGCTGCTGACATCTCATTCGCATCTTCATTTGGTGCAATGTTTTGTTGAAGCCTATTGATCTTCTGCTCAACTTCATCTTGTGAAAGGAGTTCTGTAATGCTTGAGATCTCAAGGTGGTTATTAGCTTCTATAAGAGCGTCTGAAAGTCTAAAGTACAAAGCAAAAGTATGCACTTGTAAATAACTCAAGTTGTGCAAAAATAAGAATAACAACAAGATTTTGAAAACTAACAAAACACACCTTTCTTCAATGATATGGACGGTCTTGTGCTGGTAGGCATGACAATACAGAGTGTATCGGGTGTGAAACATGTCATAAATATTATCTGCCACCTGTGAGAGAAACAAAAAGAGATCATCTATTGACAGGAGCTAGCTGACAGTGGTGACGGCAAGTGCGCGTAAGTGTTTTGCTTAAATATCTGTTGTGGTCAGTTGCTTAGTTTATTATTTGCTGCTAGGAAGGATTAATTTCGAATCTGTGCTTCTCCTATTTTCTACCTTGACTATAATTGAATTTTAATTGTAGTTGTTTAGAAAACAGCCATGTTTGCAGAGTTTATTGGTGTTATTGCTTGTCTTTTGTACTTAAGCGCTTTGTTGTTGTCGCTTTAGTTTCTTTTTCTATAGATCCGTTTATATCCACTTTGACGGACAACAACAACAACAACAAAAAACTCCCTAAGACTTCCTAGCTCATCCATCCGGATAGCAAAATTCTCTGTTTTTACTGTTATTTCTATTCCTTATGTTCTATTTTTATTCTTCTTCTTTATGTAAAGCACTTTGAATTACCATTGTGTATGAAACGTGCTATACAAATAAAATTGCCTTGCCTATTTGAGCCATTCACGGGCTTTAGGCTTTTACAGTGCTAATTTTAAAGTCGGACTCAGGTGTTTTCAGTCACGTGTTAACCCTCTGGAGTCTGAGGCTGATTTGGGGCCTGGCGAAGTTTGACATGCCCTGACATTTGTGCTTTTTTCAGTTGTTCATAAACATATAAATGACAAAAGTGTCATTACACTGTATTCAGTACAAACTAGGCTACAATAATATGTGAGGAACATGTATGTACATGTTTGTGTTTTTGAAGGAATAACGTTTATGCGTGGTTATTGAAAAAACAAAAAACTTAAGTCACTGAAATAAGGCCAAAAAAAGTATAGTAAATCTGTGTTTACAATACTTTAGGGCAGTGGTTCCCAAACCTGTCCTGGAGGACCCCCAGCCCTGCACATTTTGCATGTCTCCCTACTTCTGACACGCCCATTTCAGGTCTTGCTGTGTCTACTAATGAGCACATGAGTTGAATCAGGTGTGATAGATGAGGGAGACATACAAAATGTGCAGGGCTGGGGGTCCTCCAGGACAGGTTTGGGAACCACTGCTTTAGGGTATTGGAGGTTGTAAACTAGAGTTTTTGCTTCAAAATTATGTAAAAATTATGCTGCCTACTCCTTCATATAAAACAATATATTGATTAGTTTTTGTAAGACAATTTTTGGCAAGAAACACAGTATGCGTGGAGACGTGAATCACCACTGAATAATGGGCCATTCTCACCTGAGAAGACAAAAGAATTGGATAGTAATGAGCTGAAATGACTTGCATATTAATGAGGCATTTCAGTCAGGTAGGCTGTGAAAAAAACCTTCTGTGATGTCTCAAACTCATCATGATATATGAAACATACAGAAAAATATTATTACAATATAAAGTAATGGTTTTATATTATACTTTAATGTATTTTTGTGATGCAAAGAGTCTGAATATAGGCTTTTAGTTTAAAAGCATGCACATTTGGAGAAATATTGGATTCTCATATGCTTATGTCAATTTTCTATACAGAGGAGTTATATTTATTTAATATTCATTGTCATTACTATGAGCGCTGGTGTTTTCAATTCATCCTTGAAGTCGGAGGGCGCTCTGTGCATTTTTAGTCCACAAATTCATCTAAAAGAAGAAGAGGCTATTCCATGAATGGAGTTTCCAATTCATACTGCAGCCGGAGGGCGCTAAAGAAACAAAAACTCATCTAAAATTCATCTATAGAAGAAAAGAAAACAGGAACTAACTGCATGTCTTCTAGAGATCGCTAACCTTGACTTTTACATCCAGATAAACACTTTTCAAGACAATAAATACACGATTGAGACGATGAATGCATGTATTGCCTCTGAATTTGCGTCTGAATAGCGCTGGCTCCGTGGGCGTGGCCGCATTAGCGGATAATGAGCTGAATCACGGACTTCTGACATGGCTCTCTTTTCATACAGATTACATACACACAGAAGGTTTGTTTTCGATTTGACTTACATGATTTAAAACCTGACATCTTAACGTTTTTTTACACATAAGTTTAATTTTTCTGTGATTAGTATTCACTAAGTTACAGTTCATTTTCTGAGAACGATCAGATTGGACTTCGTTCAGAGGGAGAGGAGAAATCACGCATCATGTTAGTTTTCTTTATTTTACAAAAAGCACAACATTTTGTTTTTACTCTGAGTGTATACAAATAAAAGAAGAGATTCTATAGTTTCAATTGATATATTACTTATGTCTCTATGACAAAAAATGACGGAGTATTTTAAGTCTGTTTTGCTGCAATGTGAAAAAAAACCCTGCAAAACGCGCCGGCGCGTTTTCAGACCTCAGAGTGTTAATAAGCAGCATATTTATTGGGTGTGTGCATGCTGTCGTGGGAGTGTTCAGCCGTTGTGTTCAGCCTCCTCTTGTAAAGACTGATTTGGGAAGAAACTGACTTGGGTAAAGACCTGTGACTCTACCTGCACGACTCCACCGAGCAACGACACCGTTAGGCACTTGAGTATCTTCCTTCCCTTTCTTTCACACTTTTTTTCTCAGCAACGCTCCACTAACCCACGTAAAAGGCAGACCAATGTTTTTAACCTGCGCCCTGTTTACTCCTCTTCTAACACTAACACTCCTCTCTCTGTCTCTGTGGGTCTATGGAATTGTCAGTCAGCAGTTAACAAAGCTGACTTCATTCCAGGCTTTGCTACTAATTCTTCTCTCAATATCTTGGGCTTGACTGAGACCTGGATTCGGCCAGAGGACTCAGCAACCCCTGCTGCTCTCTCTAACAACTTCGCTTTCTCTCATACCCCTCGCCAATCTGGGAGGGGTGGGGGCACAGGTCTTCTCATTTCTGACAATTGGAAATACTCGACTCATTCCTCTCTTTGCAACAACAATTCATTTGAGTTTCATGCTATTACAATCTCAATTCCTGTCTAAATTCATATCGTAGTAATTTATCGCCCCCCCAGGCCAACTGGGTACCTTTGTAGAGGAACTGGACATGCTGCTGTCCTCATTCCCAGAGGATGGTAGCCCACTTGTAGTTTTTGGCGATTTCAACATTCATCTAGAGAAGCCTTATGTTTCAGAATTCCACTCTCTTCTAGCCTCATTCGATCTCAATCGGCTCATCACCACAAGTACACACAAATCTGGCAACCAACTTGACCTCATTTACACACGCAACTGCATCACTGACAACATTCTGGTAAAACCTCTGCACATCTCCGATCATTTCTTTGTTACTTTTAATCTACAACTCCTCATTTGTTCACCACCAACACCTCTACCAGTTACCTTCAGACGAAACCTGCGCTCTCTTTCTTCTTCTCATCTTTCCTCTGCTGTATCATCCTCCCTTCCCTCACCCTCACAATTCTCATCTCTGGATGTGAATACAGCATTAGACACTTTATGTTCCACCTTAACTTCATCTCTAGATATCTGTCCTCTGTCATCCAGGCCTACACGTGCTACTCCCTCTAACCCCTGGTTATCTGATGTTCTTCGTGAACGTCGGACCAAACTTAGGGCTGAAGAGAGGAAATGGCACAAATCAAAATACCAATCTACTCCAAGTACTCCACTTCTCTGGTTTGAATCCTATCTCACAGGAAGGTCTTTCAGGGCTGCCTGGAGAGGGGAGGTATCCAAAGCTCATCAACTGACCACAGGGGTTCCTCAGGGTTCAGTTCTTGGACCCCTCCTCTTCTCCATTTACACTACATCACTTGGTCCCATCATTCAGGCACATGGTTTCTCCTACCATTGCTATGCTGATGACACACAACTCTTCCTTTCATTCCAACCAGATGATCCCACATTAGCTGCATGAATCTCAAGCTGTCTGATGAACATCTCTGCATGGATGAAAGAACATCATCTACAGCTCAACCTGGCTGAGACTGAGCTTCTCGTCTTCCCTGCCAATCCGACTCTAAATCATGATTTCAGCATCCAGCTAGGCACATCCTCAATTATCTCATCAAATTCGGCCAGAAATCTTGGAGTAATACTTGATGACCAACTGACCTTCAAAAGACCACATTGCGAAGACAGCTCGGTCATGCAGATTTGCACTATACAACATCAGGAAAATCAGGCCCTTTCTAACAGAACATGCAACACAACTTCTCGCCCAGGCCCTGGTCATTTCTAGGCTTGATTACTGGCTTCTGGCTGGACTGTTATCATTCACAATCAAGCCTCTACAAATGATTCAGAATGCAGCTGCACATCTTGTCCTTGACGAGCCCAAAAGAGCCCACGTCACACCTCTCTTTATCTCTATGTACTGGCTACCTCTTGCTGCTTGCATCAAGTTCAAGGCATTGACGCTTGCTTACAGATTTACCACAGGCTCAGCACCCTCCTACTTCCACTCACTCTTATGAGTCTACACTCCTACCAGAAGCCTACAGTCACTAAAGGAGCGAAGGCTTGTGGTACCATCACAGAGAAAATTATGCGTAATTAATAGTTATTACTATATTACCTACACTCTCAGAAAATAAAGTACATAATTGTACCTTTAGGGGTACAATGGTACAAAGGTACAAATTTGTACCCTTGTGATTTGTATCTTAAGCGACCAGTTTTGTACTTTTGGTGACAATTTTGTACCTTTGTTTAACAGTACAAAAATTGATCCTTCAAAAAGGGTACAAAATTGGCTTTGACAGCGTACAATCGTTGACTATAATGAGATGTATATATTTAACACACACACACTGAATTAAAATCAGAATTTATTAAATCCTTTTCATTTTCACATTTTAAACACGTTTTTAAACATTCCACTTGAGTCCATCTTGCCGGGTGTTAAAAGTAACACTGAAGCAGTGTTAAAGTTAATGAGATAATTGATTGATGATTGAGTGATGATTGACAATTAGTGGAGACACCTGATGATAATAAGCAGAAACACTGAAGAAACAACAAGAGAAAAAGAGAGACACACAACAACTACAACTGACTTCCAGCCATTAAACATTATTACACTTATTATTAACCAGTTTGATTTGATTTCTGTCATCCATCAACAAAAGTTCTTACTGAGAATTAACAGATGTTTAGATGTTAATGTTTTAATGAAAGATTAGTTTGAAGTCACCATGATGGTGAAAAGCATTTCCTTTAGTTGGGCTCTTGACTCTATTTATTAACATTAGTTTATCTCTGGCTGCTCCAACTTTGTGTTTGTAGAGCACATTTGTTATGGCCAGAGAAACTATGATCTGAGCTGTGTTTCCCAAAAGTGCTGTGAGCCAAAGTTGATCAATTTAGGTTTACAATGCTTTGGGAACACAGTCATAATGGTTGTGTTTTCTCATTGTGAAATGGCCAGATTCATTGGTGACATCCAGTATTAACTGGTGATATAGATGTTATATTATTTCTTTATAGTAAATCACTGTTACGGCTTGAGATCCAGCAGAGCTTTTATAATCTGAAGGGTTTTTTAGAAACACACACAGACATCAAGAATCAGCATATGACCCTCAACAATGGTGACAATCAAACAAAGTGCTTCATGTTGCAGTGCATGATGGGAGCCACCAATCAAAACTCATCCATGGCTCCCATCATGCATTGCTGCATGAATAAATTATACAGCTGAATTGTCCTGTAATTTTCGTAGATTGTTCATGTTTGCTTTTATTTCTCTGTTGTTTTGTTGTGACCAATGTTCCCTCTAATTTTTTTTCTCGCTGAGCAAAACTTTTCTCTGTTGAGCGCACATTTTGGCCACCTGAGCAAAACATACTTTATATTAAACCTGTACAATGAACGTAACACACACATACAAAAAAAATGGTTTTATCATGCAACTGTAACATTTAACTTTAATGTGCCGTTTCTATTTTATTTGACCCTTGATGTAACTTAGTGATTTATTAAATAATATGTTTGAAATTAAGCAGTTCAGTCACTAAATTAAGCACATTTTAGGTTACTTGAGATTTGTTCACATTGCTGTATTAACTGTACCAGTCTTTACCAAGAAATTCTATTAAAAAATACTTTCTGTCCTCCTGCAGACAGTTCAATTCTTTATAATAATATAATATGAGCAGTTACAATGATGGTTTGGAACAACCATAATGTGTTTTTGTACAGTCAATTATTAGCAACAGACCATGTTAAACCATCAAAATTACATGTTTATTGCTTATGAATTTCCCAGATTTTATATGCCAGGAGGTTAAGATTTTTCGTGGCAAGGAGCCCTAAACAATCCCCTTGTGAGATAAATTTTTTATAAGGCTTACATTATAATATAATAAAATATTTAAGTATTTAAACTGATATACAGTATTATAATTAATGCTTCCATTTGTTTTAATATATTATATATTATATTATATATTATATATAACTAAATATTTTTAAGAAAAGTGAACGTTAACTCTTTTATAGTTATCTAAACATCCCTGAAACCCACACCACCACACACAATAATCTATTTAAACTGAGGTATATCACTGATGTATTTTGAGTTTGCAAGCTACACCTGTGGTGGGTGTGTGATTGTAAATGTATCAGAGTTTTGTTAGCATTCTGTGCCCATCATCCGTTATTTCCGCCATTTTTCATTAAAACATGACGTTTTATTTCACATTTCTTTTCGTTTTGCGTTGGCTCTCGTATTGAGGCATTTAGTCTCCAAACATGACAGTATTCTCAATCGTTCTCTTTCTATGGAACCTGTAAACCGCATTCACCGGTTCCAACTCTATAGCGACAATAACTCTATAGCGGTTGTCCAGAGCACTGCAATTATTTCTCATTTAAACTACAATCATTTTCATGTCTGTTCTCTGCGCAGCTTAGAGGGAACATTGGTTGTGACAGTAGCTTGTTTTGTGATGTTCAGAGTTGATCTGTTTGTCAGTATTTTGTATTTATTTATTATTATTTATAATTATCTCATTAACTTTAACACTGCTTCAGTGTTACTTTTTAACACCCGGCAAGATGGACTCATATGGAATGTTTAAAAATGCGTTTAAAATGAAATGTTGTAAAATGTGAAAATGAAAAGGATTTAATAAATTCTGATTTTAATTCAGTGTGTGTGTGTGTGTGTGTGTAAAATATATATATATATATATATCTCATTATAGTCAACGATTGTACGCTGTCAAAGCCAATTTTGTCCCCTTTTTGAAGGGTCAATTTTTGTACTGTTAAATAAAGGTACAAAATTGTCACTAAAGGTACAAAGCTGGTCTCTTAAGGTACAAATCACAAGGGTACAAATTTGTACATTTGTACCATTGTACCCCTAAAGGTACAATTATGTACTTTATTTTCTGAGGGTGTACATGTAACAAATGTAACAAGGACACTGTAAAATAAAATGTTATCAAAAATCCTATACCTATCCTTTCACTTCATCTAATCCCTCTCTATTGTAGCTTATGATACTCTGAGCACTGCCTATAACTTGTATTGTGAGCACTTCTTGTGTCTATTTGCCTCATCATGACGACTCGGTTGTTGTATTCCTCACTTGTAAGTCGCTTTGGATAAAAGCGTCTGCCAAATGAATAAATGTAAATGTAAATGACACACAGAAACACAGTAGCATGATGAACACAAACTACTGAATGACACTGACTAGTTCTAGACAACACAAATTCATTATTAGCCCTTTATTATTGCATTGTGTCATTGACGAGATGAATTATCCATGCTCAGTGTAGATATTGTACTTGTATGGGTGATGTAATCTTACTAAATTAAAGTCCATGATCCAGTTGTTGTAGTATTATTTGAATTGTTTGGATGATTCAGACAGTCTAAAAGCATTAAAGTATTCAGTGATCATTAGAAAAGAAATAAGTAAAAAGTAATCTTTTGTATCATGTACCTTGTCTCTGAAGCAGATGTGATTTCTCTTGTTCACCACACACACACGAGCAGATTTCAGTAGGCGCTGATGGTCGAAACTGTTAGGAAAGCCGAGGTGATGACAGTCTCTGAAAAATATGAGCAGATTTAAAGGCACACTCTGCACTTCTGACAGGCATGGCAGAATTACTCCTTTATTTCTTTATGTGCAAAACATGAAAAGTTACTTTTAAAATCTATTAATATTGGGAAACAAAAAAATTATACATATATGTGTAACGGGATAAATATCATCGTTCAATGGTTCTTTAAATAAATCCTGCTGTAATGTGTTAGCGCTTCCTATTGGCTGCGCTGGTGGCACTATAGCCCACTGAGTTCGAATGATCTGTGGGTGAATCATTTCTGCTGCAGCTCCATATTAAAAGTTAAAAATAAAAGTTTTTTATGAAGCGGACTGCACACATTGAACACTAAAGGCCCCGGTACACTTCAAACGAAAACGAAGAACGAACTGATGTGACCAGAGGTGTAAAGTCCAGGGGTCAGAAAGTAAAAGTCCTGCCTTATTTATTATTCCACCCACTGAAGCAGTGTTAAAGTTAATGAGATAATTAAGCGATTAATTGAGTAATGATTGAGCATTATTGAAGACACCTGATGATAACAAGCAGAATCACCAAAAGAGAAAATCACAATTTTTAAGTCACCATCATGGAGATCAGGGTTTGTTTTCATTGAGCTCTTGACCCTTGACTTTTTAGTATTAGATCTTGTTTGAGCTCTTAACTGAGTTGTAACAGCCAGACAAGCAAAGAGAAAAGATGATCAGGTGTTGGTTATGTTTTCACATAATCATTATTTGACCTGAATCACTGAACTCATTTAGAGCCCAATCTCTGAGTTAGATTTACATTATTGATTACAGCAGCACTGTGATTCTACAGAAGATCTGCTTTCTCCATATAATCTGAAGGATTTCACAAACAGTTGTTCTGAATAAAACAAACAAACTTCTGTTAGGCACATACAGACATCAAGAATCAGCCTGTGAATCTCAACAACGGTGACAAGCAACATATTCTGATCAACAGATCAACTGCTACTAACTGCTAAAACAAGCTACTAAAAAGTCACATAAAAACAAAAAATAAAAAATAAAATAGTGAGAATAAAGGAAATTACTAAGACAATTCAGCTCAAAATTTATTCATGCAGCAATGCATGATGGGAGCCATGGATGAATTTTGATTGGTGGCTCCCAGAATGCACTGCAACATGCTTTATTATTCTCACCACTGTTGAGATTCACAGGCTGATTCTTGATGTCTGTGTCTCGAAATGAAAAAACTTTTTTTTTTTTTTTAAATCAGAACAACTTTTGAAAAATCCTTCAGATTATATTGATAAAGCTGATCTTGTGCTGTAGAATCACAGTGCTGCTGTAATCAATAATGTAAATCTAACTCAGAGATTGGGCTCTAAATGAGTTCAGTGATTCAGGTCAAATAATGATTATGTGAAAACATAACCAACACCACCTTATTATCTTTTCTCTTTGTTTGTCTGGATGTTATAACTCAGTTAAAATAGCCCAAACAAAATTTTATTTTAAAAAGTCAAGGGTCAAGAGCCCAACTAAAGCAAATGCCGATCTCCATGATGGTGGCTTAAAAATTGTGATTTTCTCCTTTGGTGATTCTGCTTGTTATCATCAGGTATCTTCAATAATGGTCAATCATTACTGTTAATCACTTAATTAACTAATTAACTTTAACCTCTTAACTGTCACAATCCCATTGGTGGGACGCCTCTCAGCCAGCACACCCATGTAGGGCTCACATGGTTTAGCCCAGATGAAATGAACATTGTTCAGAGTGCACACTACAGGCTGTTAAATGTAACACTGAATCAGTGTTGGAGTTAATGAGATAATTAAGTAATTAATTAAGTGAGGATTGAGAATTATCGAAGATAGCTGCTGTTAACAAGCAGAATGAACGAAGGAAAGAGAAACAAAAACACAAAAAATCGAAACACTAGAACTACAACTGACTTCAGCCGCAGCCTTAGATAAAAGAAGACATTCAATCTCTCCAGATCTCAGCAGAGGATTAAACAACTCCATATACAGAAGCTCTTATTGAGAATTAAGAGAGAGTTTTTTTGTTGTTGATGTTTTATTGAAATTTGTTTGAGGGTTTTTATGTCACCATCATGGTGATCAGTGTTTACTTTATTTGTGTAGTTTGACTTGTCTTTGTAATGTTAGAGTTTCTCTGGCTGCTGTAGCTGAGTTTGTTATAGCAAGAAAAACAAGAGAAAACACAATCTGATGATGTGGCTGCTTCATGATAAGAATATAATCATTGTATAGTGGTTTAATTCACTGATCTTACGACTGAACTCAATATGAACAATACCTTATGAACTTTGTTTTGTTGTTATTTGTGTAAAAATAGAAAAGCTTAATGAGTTTTAAAGCACATTGTACACTAAACAATTTAAAACTCCAACAGATCTTCCTCACACACAGACATCAAGAATCAGCCTATGAATCTCAACAACGGCGACATGCTTCACTCCACAATGCTGCTGTTTTTTTTTTGTTTTGTTTTTTTGCATGATGCACCCAGAATGCATTGTGGCATGAAGCATGTCACCGTTGTTGAGATTCATACGCTGATTCTTGATGTCTGTGTGTGAGGAAGTTCTGTTGGAGTTTTAAATTGTTTAGTGTACAAAGTGTTTTAAAACTCATTCAGCTTTTCTGATTAAAACGGTTTTATCATTGTATTTCTAGAAATAGCCAACACAAACTTAACATTTTATTAATATATTAGATCTGTGAATTAAGCCATTATATGGCGATTATATTCTTATCATAAAGTAGTTGATCACATTTCCTCTTGTCATTATTGCCATAACAAACATTAAAAACGTCAAGAGTAAAACTGCCTAACTAAAGCAAAGACTGACCTCGATCATGGTGACATCAAACCAAACGTATTTTTTAACAAATCATCAACTTCTAAACTTCTGTTAATTCTCAATAACACCTTCTGTAAATGTATGTCAGAAATAAAGTCAATCTGGTTAGTAATAAGTGAAGCTGGTAATGCTGTTTGTGGAGTTGTTTGATCAGATCTTCAGTGATTTAATGTCTTTTATCTTCAGTTGATTTCATCGAAGGCTGTGGCTGAAGTCGTAGTTCTTGTTGTTCCTCTGTCCTTCTGTGATTCTGCTCGTTATCACCTAATTATCTCATTAACTCCAACACAGATTCAGTGTTACTTTTAATAGCCGTAGTGTTCACACTGAGTAGTGTTCATTTCATCTGGGCTAAACCATGTGTAAACAAGGGTGTGCTGGCTGGGAGGCGTCCGGCCAGCGGGACCGTGACAGTTAAGGGGTTAACACTTTAACACTCTTGAGTATGGTCTCACATATAGTCCCAGGAGAGTTAATTTAACACTGCAGTTTTTGCTGTGTACTTTGCAGAGCTCGTGCTAACATACCCATGCTGTTATGATCAGATGCTTTTCTTATGCTTTCTATAATAAATGCTTGCCGTTTTCTCATTTTTGTTGTGTTTATTTTGTTACTGAGAAGAAAGTGCATGGCACATATTTTACATATTCATCTAACCTTTGCTTTGAGCAGTGTGGGCGGCGTCAGATGTTCGTTTACAGTAAATCGCTGGTCATGCATTTCGAACTTCGTTTTACCCCTAAACGAAGAACGAAAAAGAACTTCGTTTGAAGTATACCGGGGCCTTAATTGACTTCTAGAGTGTGTTTTCTGTTCATATTTTTGTGTATTTGATAGTTTTATTTCTGTTTTAATGAACTCGATTTTAGTATGTGTGCCATTTTCCATGTGCTCCCTACCCAGCCAGCAGAGCCATGTGGGGCCCAAATGGGTTTGACCTGGGCTATCTAACTGGGACCCAGCCAGTTTTGCACCCAGTTTCCATGGAGGCCCCACATGGGTTAGCCCAGATGAACTGAACACTGCTCAGTGTGAACACTACAGGCTGTTAAATGAAACACAGAAACATGCTGGAGTTAATGAGATAATTAGGTGATAACGAGCAGAATCACTGAAGGACAGAGAAACAACAAGAACTACGACTTCAGCCACAGCCTTCGATGAAATCAACTGAAGATAAAAGACATTAAATCTCTGAAGATCTGATTAAACATCTCCACAAACAGCATTACCAGCTTCACTTATCACTAACCAGACTGACTTTATTTCTGACATTCATCTACAAAAGTTGTTATTGAGAATTACCAGAGGTTTAGATGTTGATGATTTGTTGAAAATAAGTTTGGTTTGATGTCACCGTGATCGAGGTCAGCGCTTACTTCAGTTAGGCAGTTTGACTCTTAACTATAACTTTTAATTTTTTCTCTGGCTGTTTGTTATGGCAAGAAAAACAAGAGACAATGTGGTTGGCTGCTAAATTATAAAAATATAGTCATCATTTAGAGGCTTAACTCATTGATCTAATGACTGAACTTTATATGAGCAAAATGTGATTAAATTTGTGCTGGATCTTTCCTTGAATTACAACAATTAAATTGTTTTAATCAGAAAATTTGAAAAACACATTGTTCACTAAACACTTCAAACCTCCTGCAAGATTCACTTACACAGACATCAAGAATCAGCGTATGAATCTCAACAATGGTGACATGCTTCATGCTGCAATGCATTCTGGGAGCCATGGATGAGTTTTGTATGAGGCACCCAGAATGCATTGCACCATTGAAGCATGTCACCATTGTTGAGATTCATACGCTGATTCTTGATGTCTGTGTGCGAGTAAAACTCACAGGAGCCCAAAATATGTAAATGGTGTGTTATAAATCGTTTGATGTTCTGATTAAATTCTATTGTTCTCTTGCTGTAGAATCATAACAATAAAACAGAATTAATAACATACTACCCGTATAAACCTCCCACATAATATCAATGAGTTAAGCCAATATATGATGATTATATTCTCATCATCAATCAGCTTACAGCATCTGATTATATTTTCTCTTGCTGTTCTCGCCATAACAAACAGACACAGCTGTCAAGAGAAAAACTAATGTTAAAAAGTCAAGAGCCTGACTAAAGCACACACTGATCGCCACAATGGTAACATCAAATCAAACTATTACTTTCAAATAAGTAATCAACATCTAAGCCTCTTCTTAATTCTTAATACGAACTTCTGTAGATGTCTGACAGAAATAAAGTCAGTCTGGCTAGTAATAAGTGAAGCTAATGTTGTTTGTGGAGTTGTTTAATCAGATCTTGAGAGATGTAATGTATTTTATCTTCAGTTGATTTCATCCAAGGCTGTGGCTGGAAGTAGTTCTTGTGTTTCTCTTTCCTTCAGTGATTATGCTTGTTAACAGCAGGTGTTCTTCACTAATACAAAATCATTATTCAATCACTTAATTATCTCATTACCTCCAACACTGATTAAGTGTTACATTAAACAGCCTGTAGTGTGCACACTAAGCAGTGTTCATTTCATCTGGGCAAATCCATGTGGGGCCTACATGGAAACTGGGTGCAAAACTGGCTGGGCCCCAGTTAGATAGCCCAGGTCAAACCCATTTGGGCCCCACATGGCTCTGCTGGCTGGGTAATGAGTGAAAAATGTTTCGAATAGATGGAGCTGAAGCTACTTTACTCTCTACTCTCTCTCTCTTCCACTGTTCTGTGCAGGTAATTGTTTTTGTGAAATGGTATTTTAGAATTTACTGAATTTACTGTTGTAGAGCATGTTGTTTTACGATTTTTTTTATTTATATTCATTTTATTCTATGTTTAATATAAAGTGGATGATTATTATCTTATATTTAATATATTATAATACTTATGTCTATGCATATTCCTAATTGATAGTGAAAAATTACAATACAATCACAAAGCATTAAATTTAAGAAGCCAAATTGTATTGTTAAATTGTGTTGTATTGTTAAAGTCTATAGTATTCAAGTCAAGTATTATGAAATGTATTACACATTTCAGTAATTCGCTTTTTTTTAAATACAGTCTTTATTCTACTTTCCTAAACTACATAGAACTGTATGTAAAATTACAAAAAATAAGCTGTAATTAAACCGTAACAAAACAGTTAAAAGATAAAATAATCAAATGACTGTTTTTTTGGGGTCAACCATTATGCTGAAAAGTAGAGCCTGTATGTCAGTCCAGGATGAGCCAGAAAACATTGGCAATGAATCTTTTATTATGTTTTATTTAAAAGGCAGTAACTGTGTAGCCGATGATTAAGTGACATATAGTAACATTAATGTATGCATGTATGTATGCATGTAACTGCAAGATATTCATATTTTACAGTGAATGTGTTTGTTAGAAATAATTCAGAAAATACTTGTAAAATAACCTGTTTTTCTGTAAAGTTTAATGAAAATTTCTGTAAAAATTCTCTCTTTCTCTCTCTCTTTTTTAATTTATTTAAATTATGATATTTTTCGTTCATTTTACGTTTTTTTGTTTGTCAGCCAGCTGGCAGCCATTTGACTGTTTTCTTTTAAAGACTTCTTTTATACAGTGTAGCTGTTTGATCGAATAATTCAGAAAATACGTATATGTAAAATAACAATAATCTTTTTGTAAAACATTTAAGAAAAATTTCTCTTAAAGTTTTTTTTATTATTAAAATTAAGAAATTTTACTTTAATTTTACTTTTTTTGCAGGCATAGCTGACAGTCTTTGAACATTTTTTTAATGTGTGGAGACGATTTATCATGACATCCAGAGGTGGGTAATCCAGGGGTCAGAGACTAAAAGTCCTGCCATATTTTTATTCCACCCACTGAAGCATTAATGAGATAAATAAGTGATTAATTGAGTGATGATTGAGCATTATCGAAGACACCTGATGATAACAAGCAGAATCACTGAAGGAGAAAATCATAATTTTTAAGTTACCATCATCGAGGTCAGGGTTTGTTTTAGTTGAGCTCTTGACCCTTGACTTTTTAATATTAGATTTTGTTTGGGCTGTTTTAACTGCATTAAAACCAACCAGACAAGCAAAGTTAAAAGATGATGGTGTTGGTTATGTTTTTACATAATCATTATTTGTCCTGAATCACTGAACTCATTTAGAGCCCAATCTCTGAGTTAGATTTACATTATTGATTACAGCAGCACTGTGATTCTGCAGCAGAGGATCAGCTTTTACAATACAGATTTTTTTTTTTTTTTTTTAAGTTGTCCTTACCACAAAAAAAAAAAATATATATATATATATTTAGGCACACACAGACATCAAGAATCAGCCTGTGAATCTCAACAACGGTGACAAGCAACATATTCTGATCAACAGATCAACTCTAAACATTAGAAAACAAGCTACTAAAAAGTCACATAAAAACAGCAAAAAATAAAATAGTGAGAATAAAGGAAATTACTAAGACAATTCAGCTCATAATTTATTCATGCAGCAATGCATGATGGGAGCCATGGATGAATTTTGATTGGTGGCTCCCAGAATGCACTGCAACATGCTTTATTATTCTCACCACTGTTGAGATTCACAGACTGATTCTTGATGTCTGTGTGTTTAAATGAGTTTTTTTTTTTTTTTAAGTCAGAACTTAATAAAAAATTGTATTGTAAAAGCTGATCTTCTGCTGTAGAATCACAGTGCTGCTGTAATCAATAATGTAAATCTAACTCAGAGATTGGGCTTTAAATGAGTTCAGTGCTTCAGATCAAAAAATGATTATGTAAAAACACAATCTAACTTTGTGCAGTTAAAACAGGCCAAACAAAATCTAGTTTTAAAAAGTCAAGGGTAAGAGCTCAACTAAAACAAACCCTGACCTTGATGATGGTAACTTAAAAATTGTGATTTTCTCCTTTGGTGATTCTGCTTGTTATCATCAGGTGTCTTCAATAATGCTCAATCATCACTCAATTAATCACTTATTTATCTCATTAATGCTTCAGTGGGTGGAATAAAAATATGGCAGGACTTTTACTCTCTGACCCCTGGATTACCCACCTCTGATGACATCAATAACAATAATATCAATAATGAAATTTTAACTATTTAGGCTAATTTCTAAGCATTTTAATGTTGAATATTTTTTTAAAGTTTAAATTAGTATTCTTTTAAAATGATATATTTACCGAGCAAAATAGTCCCATTTGCGCACATCAATGCCATTCCATTTATTTGCCACAATCTCATACAGGAAAGCTTTGTCCTCAGTCCTGCCCTCCGCTGACCACTGGAAGAATGAAAAATCTTTTAATACTTAACATAAACTCTGTATAACTTGTTGAAGATTGACTGAAATTTACAGGAAGTTCTGAAGTGTCGATCCCAACAATTAATTCTTTAATAAAGATTAGATGATCTCTCAGCCTCTGTTTCAGATCTTCATTGTTCTCTACTATGTCCAGAAACATCCAGAACGAAGCCAGTTCATGCTATAAGAATAAGACACAAATATTGATAAATAGCCTCACTGTATCTGATAGTATATTATTATTAAGTATTATGCCATCAATGACAAATTACAGTAATTCTTATTATTCCATAGTATTTTTCTTTCTTAAATTACATACAACTGTATGTAAAAGTACAATAATAATTGGCAATAATAGTTTGTGAAATCACCACCACATGGTGCAAAGGGACAGTTAGCATCAATGTTCACACTGATTAAAATAATAATAATAATAATAATAATAATAATAATAATAATAAGGTCTAAGGCTGCCAAACAAAAAAACATAAAATTAAAGTAAAATATCCTAATTTAAATAATTCCCTGTTGGGATTTAAAGGGGTAATTCACCCAAAAATGAAAATTCTGTCATCATTTACACCCTCAAGTTGTTCCAAACCTGTATTTATTTGTTCTGCTGTACACAAAGGAAGATATTTGGATATTTGCTTTAGTTGGGCTCTTGAACCTTGACTTTTTTTAATATTAGTTTTTGTTTGAGCTCTTGTAACGGAGTTATAACAGCCAGATAAACAAAGAGAAAAGATGATCAGGTGGTGTTGGTTATGTTTTCATGTAATCATTATTTGATCTGAATCACCAAACTCATTTAGAGCCCAGTCTCTGAGTTAGATTTACATTATTGATTACAACAGCACTGTGATTCTACAGCAGAAGATCAGCTTTATCAACATAATCTGAAGGATTTTTTAAAAGTTGTTCTGAATAACATAAATAAAGAAAACAAGCTTTCTTTTAGGCACACACAGACATCAAGAATCAGCCTGTGAATCTCAACGACGGTGACAAGCAACATATTCTGATAAACAGATCAACTCTGAACATTAGAAAACAAGCTACTAAAAAGTCACATAAACAGAACAAAATAAAATATGAGAATAAAGGAAATTAATAAGACAAACAGGCTCATGATTTATTCATGCAGCAATGCATGATGGGAGCCATGGATGAATTTTGATTGGTGGCTCCCAGAATGCACTGCAACATGCTTTATTATTCTCACCACTGTTGAGATTCACAGGCTGATTCTTGATGTCTGTCTCTAAATGAAAGACATTTGTTTTTTGTTCAAAACAACTTTTGAGAAATCCTTCAGATTATATTGATAAAGCTGATCTTCTGTTGCAGAATCACAGTGCTACTGTAATCAATAATGTAAATCTAACTCAGAGATTGGGCTCTAAATGAGTTCAGTGATTCATGTCAAATAATGATTATGTGAAAACATAACTAACACCACCTGATCAATATTTTCTGTTTGCTTGACTAGCTGTTACAACAGCCCAAACAAAATCAAATGTTAAAAAAGTCAAGGGTCAAGAGCTCAACTAAAGCAAACACTGATCTTCATGATGGTGACTTAAAAATTGTGATTTTCTCCTTTGGTGATTCTGCTTGTTAACATCAGATCACCTTCCTGACACATTCACTGTGTTAAAATCATTGACTCAATGAATGTGTCAGAATTTACACAACAAGTGTTGTCCCTAAACTCACCCATTGATGTATAAGAATTTAACACATTTTGAGTCAGTTTTAACACATCCTTTCTAAGAGTGTGTTTAGGTCCAGACTTTGATTTGCTCCATGTTGCTTTAAAAAAAAAAACTATAATGGTGTATTTACTAATGTAATGATGTCTGTAGTTATATTAGTTCACACCTGAATGCTGTTGCTATACACTGTTAGACCTTGCTGTAAAAATATGACCAAATTCTGACAGTAACTAACCGTTTTCCATTAAAACAGTAATATACTGTAGGAAAAAATGCATGTAATATTTTTGAGAAAGTAGCCTACAGGAATATACTGTGAGTTAACATCACTCAAAGTCGACACTCAGAGGCTGTGTTCTAAATCACACCCTATCAGAGGTGGAAAGTCCAGGGGTCAGAAAGTAAAAGTCCTGCCATATTTTTATTCCACCCACTGAAGCATTAATGAGATAAATAAGTGTTTAATTGAGTGATGATTGAGCATTATTGAAGACACCTGATGATAACAAGCAGAATCACCAAAGGAGAAAATCACAATTTTTAAGTTACCATCATCGAGGTCAGGGTTTGTTTTAGTTGAGCTCTTGACCCTTGATATTTTAATATTAGATTTTGTTGGGGCAGTCTTAGCTGCATTAAAACCAACCAGACAAGCAAAGTCCAAAGATGATCAGGTGGTATTGGTTATGTTTTCACATAATCATTATTTGATCTGAATCACTGAACTCATTTAGAGCCCAATCTCTGAGTTAGATTTACATTATTGATTACAGCAGCACTGTGATTCTACAGCAGAAGATCAGCTTTATCAATACAATCTGAAAGATTTCTTAAAAGTTGTTCTGATCAAAAGAAAAAACTCTTTCTCTTAGGCACACACAGACATCAAGAATCAGCGTGTGAATCTCAACAATGGTGACAAGCAACATATTCTGATCAACAGATCAACTCTGAACATTAGAAAACAAGCTACTAAAAAGTCACAGAAAAACAGCAAAAAATAAAATAGTGAGAATAAAGAAAATTACTAAGACAATTCAGCTCATAATTTATTCATGCAGCAATGCATGATGGGAGCCGTGGATGAATTTTGATTGGTGGCTCCCAGAATGCATTGCAACATTCTTTTTGACGGTCACCACTGTTGAGATTCACAGACTGATTCTTGATGTCTGTGTGTCTAAATGAGAGCCATTTTTACAACTTTTGATAAATTCTTTGAATTGTATTGCTAAAGTTGATGATCTGCTGTAGAATCACAGTGCTGCTGTAATCAATAATGTAAATCTAACTCAGAGATTGGGCTCTGAATGAGTTCAGTGATTCAGATCAAATAATGATTATGTGAAAACACAACCAACAACACCTGATCAGCTTTTCTCTTTGCTTGACTAACTGTTACAACAGCCCAAACAAAATCCAATATTAAAATATCAAGGGTCAAGAGCTCAACTAAAACAAACCCTGACCTCGATGATGGTAACTTAAAAATTGTGATTTTCTCCTTTGGTGATTCTGCTTGTTATCATCAGGTGTCTTCAATAATGCTCAATCATCACTCAATTAAACACTTATTTATCTCATTAATGCTTCAGTGGGTGGAATAAAAATATGGCAGGACTTTTACTTTCTGACCCCTGGACTTTCCACCTCTGCACCCTATACCCTCATTCACTATTCCCTACATTAGTTCACTAATATAGTCCACTTGACAGAGTGAATGAAAAGAAGAGAGTGAATTCAGATACTGATGAACACCTGATAAGCAGAATCACTGATGGACAGAGAAACAAGACCAGAAAAAAGAGAAGAGACGAGCAGAAACCAGAGGTATATAGTCCAGGGGTCAGAAAGTAGAAGTCCTGCCATATTTTTCATTCCACCCACTGAAGCAGTGTTAAAGTTAATGAGATAATTAAGTGATAAATTGAGTGATGATTGCCCATTATTGAAGACAGCTGATGATAACAAGCAGAATCACCAAAACAGAAAATCACAATTTTTAAGCCACCATCATGGAGATGAGTATTTTCTTTAGTTGAGCTCTTGACCCTTGACTCTTAACATTAGGTTTGTTTGAGCTGTTAACAAGCAAAGATGATCAGGTGTTGATTATGTTTTCACATAATTGTATTTTTACCTGAATCTCTTTACTTTATTGATTACAATAGCACTGTGATTTTACAGCCGAAGATCAGCTTTCTCAATATAATCTGAAGAATCAAAGATGATGAAAAAAGCTCTTTCATTTAGAGACACAGACATCAAGAATCATCCTGTGAATCTCAACAGTGGTGAGAATGCAGTGCATTCTGGGTGCCACCAATCAAAATTCATCTATGGTTCCCATCATGCATTGCTGCATGAATAAATTATGAGCTTGATTGTTTTAGTAATTTCCTTTATTCTCACTATTTTATTTTTTTCTGTTTTTATGTGACTTTTTAGTAGCTTGTTTTCTAATGTTCAGAGTTGATCTGTTTATCAGAATATGTTGCTTGTCACCGTTGTTGAGATTCACAGGCTGATACTTGATGTCTCTGTGTGCGTAAAAGAAATTTGTTTTTGGTTTATTCAGAACAACTTTTGTGAAACCCTTTGGATTATATAGATCAAGCTGATCTTCTGTTGTAGAATCACAGTGCTGCTGTAATCATTAATGTCTAGCAACTCAGAGATTGGGCTCTAAATGAGTTCAGTGATTCAGGACAAATAATGATTGTGTGAAAACATAACCAACACTTGATCATCTTTTCTCTTTGCTTGTCTGGCTGTTATAACTCAGTTAACAGCCCAAACAAATTCTATTATTAAAAAGTCAATGGTCAGCTAAAGCAAACACTCATCTCCACGATGGTGGCTTAAAAATTGTGATTTTCTCCTCTGGTGATTCTGCTTGTTATCATCAGGTGTCTTCAATAATGGTCAATCATCACTCAATTAATCACTTAATTATCTCATTAACTTTAACACTGCTTCAATGGGTGGAATGAAAAATATGGCAAGACTTCTACTTTCTGACCCCTGGACTATACACCTCTGGCAGAAACACAAGAACTACAACTAACTTCAGCCACACTGAGCGTCAAACCAGTTCACAAACCAGTTTGACATTATTTCTTTCATACATGTATAGAAATTCTTGTTGAGAATTTACAGATTTGTATGTTGATGTTTTATTGAAAACAATAAAGTTTGTAGTCTTCATCATAGTGACCAGTATCTACTTTAGTTGGGCTCTTGACTCTTTTACTTTAGTTTTCTCTGGCTGCTGTAACTGAGTGTTTATAAAACATGTTTGATATGGCAGGAAAAAGCCAATATAAAGTTGATCAGGTTTTTTGGCTGTTGTGATGATGCTGTAATCATCTTGGCTTGTCTGATTCACTGATCTCTTTCTGTGTCTACTCTTTGATTTCATGTTTATTGCATAAGACACTGCATGACTTCAGAATATGAATCTCAACAATGGTGACATTTAAGAGTGTAATGTCGAAATACATGCTGTACAAAACTCCTAGCACGCACTGTAGCATGAATAAATTATAAAGCTGAATGGCCATTTTTTATATTGCCACCATTGTTGAAATTCATGTGCTGATTTTTATGGAAGCCCCTTTCCACCACAGTTGAGTAAAAAACCCTAATTCTGTAAGTCATAATAATGAGAAACTTTCTCATAATTATGACTTAGTATCTCATTATATTGAGAAAGTTTCTCATAATAATGACTTTGTATGTCAGAATAATGAGAATATTTCTTGTAATTATGACTTGTTTTCTCATAATAATGTGAAACTTTCTCATAATAATGGCTTAGTTTTTCATAATAACGACTTAGTATGTCAGAATAATGAGAAACTTTCTCGTAATAATGACTTAGTTTCTCATAATAATGAGAAACTTTCTCGTAATTAAGACTTATATAAAGACTTAGTATGTCAGAATAATGAGAAACTTTCTCGTAATTATGACTTAGTTTCTCATAATAATGACTTATTTCCTCATAATAATGACTTAGTTTCTCATAATAATGACTTATTTCCTCATAATAATGACTTAGTTTCTCATAATAATGAGAAACTTTCTCATAATTATGACTTATATAATGACTTAGTATGTCAGAATAATGAGAAACTTTCTCGTAATTATGACTTAGTTTCTCATAATAATGAGAAACTTTCTCGTAATTATGACTTATATAACGACTTAGTATGTCAGAATAATGAGAAACTTTCTCATAATTATGACTTAGTTTCTCAAAATAATGACTTAGTTTCTCATAATAATGACAGTTTCTCATAATAATGACTTAGTTTCTCATAATAATGAGAACATTTCTTGTAATTATGACTTATTTTCTCGTAATAATGACTTAGTTTCTCATAATAATGAGAACATTTCTTGTAATTATGACTTATTTTCTCGTAATAATGACTTAGTTTCTCATAATAACGAGAAACTTTCTCATAATAATGACTTATTTTCTCAGAATAATGAGAAACTTTCTCATAATAATGACTTTAGTTTCTCAAAATAATGACTTAGTTTCTCATAATAATGACTTAGTTTCTCATAATGAGAACATTTCTTGTAATTATGACTTATTTTCTCGTAATAATGACTTAGTTTCTCATAATAACGAGAAACTTTCTCATAATAATGACTTATTTTCTTAGAATAATGAGAAACTTTCACATAATAATGACTTAGTTTCTCATAATAATGAGAAGATTTCTTGTAATTATGACTTATTTTCTCGTAATAATGACTTAATTTCTCATAATAACGAGAAACTTTCTCATAATAATGACTTATTTTCTCATAATAATGTGAAACTTTCTCATAATAATGGCTTAGTTTCTCATAATAATGACTTAGTATGTCAGAATAATGAGAAACTTTCTCGTAATTATGACTTATATAACGACTTAGTATGTCAGAATAATGAGAAACTTTCTCGTAATTATGACTTAGTTTCTCATAATAATGAGAAACTTTCTCGTAATTATGACTTATATAACGACTTAGTATGTCAGAATAATGAGAAACTTTCTCATAATAACGACTTAGTATGTCAGAATAATGAGAAACTTTCTCGTAATTATGACTTATATAACGACTTAGTATGTCAGAATAATGAGAAACTTTCTCATAATTATGACTTAGTTTCTCAAAATAATGACTTAGTTTCTCATAATAATGACTTAGTTTCTCATAATAATGAGAACATTTCTTGTAATTATGACTTATTTTCTCGTAATAATGACTTAGTTTCTCACAATAACGAGAAACTTTCTCATAATAATGACTTATTTTCTCAGAATAATGAGAAACTTTCTCATAATAATGACTTAGTTTCTCATAATAATGACTTAGTTTCTCATAATAATGAGAAGATTTCTTGTAATTATGACTTATTTTCTCGTAATAATGACTTAATTTCTCATAATAACGAGAAACTTTCTCATAATAATGACTTATTTTCTCATAATAATGTGAAACTTTCTCATAATAATGGCTTAGTTTCTCATAATAACGACTTAGTATGTCAGAATAATGAGAAACTTTCTCGTAATTATGACTTATTTTCTTGTAATAATGACTTAGTTTCTCAAAATAACAAGAAACTTTCTCATAATAATGACTTATTTTCTCATAATAATGTGAAACTTTCTCATAATAATGGCTTAGTTTCTCATAATAACGACTTAGTTTCTCATAATAATGACTTAGTTTCTCATAATAATGAGAACATTTCTCGTAATTATGACTTATTTTCTCATAATAATGACTTAGTTTCTCATAATAACGAGAAACTTTCTCATAATAATGGCTTAGTTTCTCAAAATAACGACTTAGTATGTCAGAATAATGAGAAACTTTCTCGTAATTATGACTTATTTTCTCGTAATAATGACTTAGTTTCTCATAATAACGAGAAACTTTCTCATAATAATGATTTATTTTCTCATAATAATGTGAAACTTTCTCATAATAATGGCTTAGTTTCTCATAATAACGACTTAGTTTCTCATAATAATGACTTAGTTTCTCATAATAATGAGAACATTTCTCGTAATTATGACTTATTTTCTCATAATAATGACTTAGTTTCTAATAATAATGAGAAAATTTCTCGTAATTATGACTTATTTTCTCGTAATAATGACTTAGTTTCTCATAATAACGACTTATTTTCTCATAATAATGATTTAGTATGTCAGAATAATGAGAAACTTTCTCGTAATTATGACTTATTTTCTCGTAATAATGACTTATTTTCTCATAATAATGAGAAACTTTCTCATAATAATGACTTAGTTTCTCATAATAATGACTTAGTTTCTCATAATAATGAGAAAATTTCTCGTAATTATGACTTATTTTCTCGTAATAATGACTTAGTTTCTCATAATAATGAGAAAATTTCTCGTAATTATGATTTATTTTCTCGTAATAATGACTGAACATCTCATAATAATGAGAAACTTTCTCATAATAATGACTTATTTTCTCATAATAATGTGAAACTTTCTCATAATTATGACTTATTTTCTCGTAATAATGACTTAGTTTCTCATAATAATGACTTAGTTTCTCATAATAATGAGAAACTTTCTCGTAATTATGACTTATATAACGACTTAGTATGTCAGAATAACGAGAAACTTTCTCGTAATAATGAGAAATTTCTACGCATGCGCAAAGCAGCGGAGCAGTGACACGCTAGCGACATCCGCTGGTCAAATGCGAGAACTCCGCAACCATGGCACGTTCTGCAAAAGTGTAATCTATTATATCATTAAATAAATAACATTATTGATAAATTATCAGTAGCCTATATGAGACGGGATATAGTTGTTTATTCATTTGTAACATTCATTTGTATGTTTGTGTATGAACAAGCAGAAACACAGAGTGGTGATCCATGGATTTCACACAGATAGAGGAATGATAACAGCACACACCTACATATCCAACTCTGTTAAAGAACGCTTCACCTGGAAAGTTGTCTTTTGCATACATTCTAATGAGTCATACACATCTTAAAAGGTGTTTTCTGTAGGAATATCACTGGAATGAAGGTTTATGTCTGGCCAAGTGCTTTAGGACCCGGTTTATATTAGAAAAGCTTTCCAGCACCTATGTCTAGGCAAACCTGCACATCAAATAGCCTAGACTCATCCGCGAAATACGTGTTAACGTTAACACATAAACCCACACATTTTATGAAGACGTTGCACTTAAACTTAACGAATGTCATATTCCTTCATTAATCTGATAGTTTTGAAAGCCTTCGCATTCATGCAGCAGTTTCCACCGTTACCACGGAAACCACTTTGCGTTTGTGCGCATGGAAAAGTATTGAAGTACTGATAATTTATAACTGATGTTATTTAATGATATTATAGACTGCACTTTGTATATTACACTGAATTTAACGAAAACAGAAGTGCACGAATGGAGAATGTGCCATGTTTGCTGTTCTCGCATTTACGAGCCTTTGACCAGCAGATGTCGCTAGCATGCCACGCCCTTCTGCTCCGCTGCTCTGCACATATGTAGAAGTTTCTCATTATTATGAGAAACTAAGTCATTATTACGAGAAAGTTTCTCATTATTATGAGATGTTAAGTCATTATTACAAGAAAGTTTCTCGTTATTATGAGAAACTAAGTCATTATTACGAGAAAGTTTCTCGTTATTATGAGAAACTAAGTCATTATTACGAGAAAGTTTCTCATTATTATGAGATGTTAAGTCATTATTATGAGAAAGTTTCTCATTATTATGAGATGTTAAGTCATTATTACGAGAAAGTTTCTCGTTATTATGAGATGTTAAGTCATAATTACGAGAAAGTTTCTTGTTATTATGAGAAACTAAGTCATAATTACGAGAAAGTTTCTCATTATTATGAGATGTTAAGTCATTATTACGAGAAAGTTTCTCGTTATTATGAGATGTTAAGTCATTATTACGAGAAAGTTTCTCGTTATTATGAGATGTTAAGTCATTATTGCGAGAAAGTTTCTCGTTATTATGAGATACTAAGTCATTATTGCGAGAAAGTTTCTCGTTATTATGAGATACTAAGTCATTATTGCGAGAAAGTTTCTCATTATTATGAGAAACTAAGTCATTATTACGAGAAAATAAGTCATAATTATGAGAAATTTTCCCTTTATTCTGACATACCAAGTCATTATTATGATAAACTTTCTCAATATAATGAGATATTAAGCCATAATTATGAGAAAGTTTCTCATTATTATGACTTACAGAATTAGATTTTTTTACTCAACTGTGGCGGAAACGGGCTTCCATAGAATATAGAGAAGAGCAGGCTCGGCAAAAGGCGGATTTGAAACCGCGGCGATAGTAAAACAGTAAAAGACAGTAAAAGCCAGAAGTGAAAGCCGACACGTTACTGTTGCGCCACTGAAGATGTTGAACAATAGGCATCTTTTATTAAAATTGACATACAAAAACGAGTTATTATGTTGAAATAACGAATTTCATACCTCGAAATTACTTAATACTTAATACCTTACTTAATAAGGTTACTTCAAAATAATGACTTAACATCTTGAAATAATGAGATATTATGTCGTATACTGACTTATGTCGAAATAATGACGTATTATGATGTAATAATGACTTAATATCTCTAAATAACGAGATACTAGTCTTTTTTTTTGCATTTTATTTAAATTAGGATTTTGTTACAATTTATATTTCACAGTGAAGGTGTTTGAGCATAATAAATGAGAAAATACCTGTAAAATAACTGAGCAACATTATGAACACTGAATTTACATTACAATTTTATATTAATTGTATATTTGTAGAGGAGAGTGTATATCCTTACCTGCCATATATTACCTAACAAAAAGAAAAAACAGGGGGTATTATTTATGACATGTTTTATTAATGAACTTACAAGAACTTACTCATTTATAAATCTTTGAAGCTGAAATCACAGTCACACAATGCATTCTCTCTTTCTCTATTTCTCTCTCTATTTCTCTCTCGTACAAAAATGAGTATCACTTTTGTTATAAGTACCAGGATTAATAATTAACTATCATAGTGACATAATGAGAGTTGGGTACTTTTTAACATTTTCAGATCTTTTTTAATGATGTCAGACAATACACACTTTTATTTTTCAGTAAAAATTCAAGCACTCTTCTCATCAAATAATTAATTGTAGGAGATTAAAAAAATAATACTGCCACCCTACAACAAACATTGTTTTAGGCAAAATTACCCTTTCATATGGTTTACATGCGCATCCAGAACATCACTAATGTCCTGACCAGAGTTGGGCAATTTACTTGTAATACATTATATATTTAATGTAATACATTATATATTACTAGTCATTTGAAAATAATTACATTACAATATTATTGTCTCTGTCTCTGAATTGTAATGCGTTACGCTATTTTTGCATTACTTTTGAGCTTCACTTTCACCAAAATAACCACAGAAGTATGACCATATAAAATGCTAAAATGTAATTTATTGCTGCTCATTATACATCCAGTGGAGGGCGATGTGGTATATCATAATGACTGTAGGCCATTGGTCCTCCAGGCCAGGGCGACTAGGAGATATTTTTTGAGATCATTTAAAATAAATTTAATTATATTAATATAATTAATTAATTGTATTATTAATATGTTAAATTAAATATGAACAAACACAACCTTTCTGAATGTTCTGTGATTGTTTTGGAGCAACCCACATTGCTTCACATTGTGTTATGTAAAAATACATAGGGGCAGGAATCTTTAGTCAAAATGTGAAGCTTGAGTCTTAGATCTTTTTAATGATGTATAGTTTGTCAACTGCACATCAACATTTAGGCTATATAATATAACAAATATAGTAGCCTATATGAAATGCCTTAGAGGTAGGAATGTTCAGACGCTTTGCATCACAGAAATACATTATATTTTAAAGTATATGAAAATAGAAATCCATTACTTTAAATTGTAATAATATTTCACAGTATTGCTGTTTTTTCTGTATTTTTGATATACAGCATGATGAACATGAGACTTTATAACAGTAATGTGTCCAATCTTTTGACTGGTATTGTAATTTAACATAGACCTATACAAAATTTTCTTGATGTGCAATAATGTGCATGCATGAGATCACAAAAATCATGATTTTTTTTTTTTTTTTCCAGGAGTGGACATTATATTAACATTATATTGACAAAAAGTGTCTTACAAAATTTAAATCTCTCTATTGTTTTATATGAACGATTAGGCAGGATAATTTTTACATCATTTTGAAGCAAAAACTCTAGTTTACAACCTCCAATACCCAGAAGTCATGTGAACACATATTTTGTATTTATTTGGTGGCCGTATTATTATCAATTATGTCATTAAAACGACATCTTTTCTCATAAAAACGACATATTGTGTCGTTAAAACATTTTTTGTTGTTAAAACGACATATCTCATTAAAACCACATATTTTGTACGTGACGTGTACGAAAAATACCTTTATCTGATCTATAATAGAGAATTTATATAGGTCAGTGCCTTTATCACACTCGAAAAGCAGAAGTAAATACAGTGTAAAATACCTTTCGATGCCTGCACAGCAAAAACTGCAGTGTTAAATTAACTCTCCTGGGAGTATATGTGAGACCATACTCAAGAGTGTTAAAGTGTTAACCCCTTAACTGTCACGGTCCCGCTGGCCGGACGCCTCCCAACCAGCACACCCATGCACATGGTTTAGCCCAGATGAAATGAACACTACTCAGTGTGCACACTACAGGCTGTTAAATGTAACACAGAAACATGCTGGAGTTCATGAGATAATTAGGTGATAACGAGCAGAATCACTGAAGGACAGAGGACCAACAAGAACTACGACTTCAGCCACAGCCTTCCCAGATAGCAACACTGTGTCGGCCCAAATCCGGCCCACATCTGGCACATGCGGAATGATGATCTGGCCCATATGTGGCAGGAATGATGGCACTTGGGCGGACCGCTCCTGTTTGCCAGATCTGGACCACAAGCAGGCCATAGAAATGCCAAATGTCAGCCAAGAGCAAAGAACTGGACCTTATCTGATCCACAAAATATTTATATATTATTTATAGAGTCATCTCAGCATTAACAATCCTGTTATCAAGCAGAATCACTGAAGGAAAGAAGGAAACAGAAAAAAAAGAGATGAGCAGAAACACGAGAACTACAACTGACTTCAGTCACAGCCTTAGAGGAAATCAACTGAAGATAAAAGACATTAAATCTCTGAAGATCTGATTCAACAACTCCACAAACAGCATTACCAGCTTCACTTATTACTAACCAGACTGACTTTATTTCTGTCACACGTCTACAGAAGTTCCTGCTGAGAATTAACAGAAGTTTAACTCTCATGTTTGTTTCATTTCAGGTTACCATGATGGTGATTGATGTTTCCATTAGTTGGCCTCTTAACTTTTAACATATATTTTTGTTTTCTCTGGCTGCTGTGGTAGTGTTTCTGTCAAACACATTAGCAGTAGCAAAGAAAACTAAAGCACGATCATGTGATCATTTTTAACTATTGATGATTTTGTAATCATCATATAGCCTGTGAACAACACTTTGTCCAACAATTAGCTATCAAATAGCCTGCTTCACTGAAGTCATAATAATTGAATATAAATGTTACTGCAAAATGAAATGCAGATGTTTTGCAGAAATCAGTTAGAAGATGAAAATAAATAAAAACACAAGAAGGAAAACTATGTTGACAAACACAGATATCAGTAATCAGCATATGAATCTCAATGATGGTGACAATAAACAAAATATTTAGATAATCAGATCAGCTGCATAATGCTCTGATGCATTCTGGGAGTTTTGTACTATAGTACCCAGCATGCATTGCGGCTACATGATGCTTTTGATTGTCACCATAGTTGAGATTCATGTGCTGATTCTTGATGTCTTAGTGTGTCATCTCAAAGCACCTTTTTTTTAAAAAAAAATAATAATTTCTGCAATACAGCTCAAGCTCATGTCGCAGAAACACAGGGTTTGTAATGTTAGTGTATCAATGGCGCAAAACATTTTTTTTCATCTAAACAACATCATTGATTAGTAAAATCATCAACGGCTAACAGCCAACACCTGATCTCATTTCAATTTTTAATGCTGCTGCTAATGTGTTTGGTAAACACACTATCACAGCAGTCAGAAAAGACAGTTATATATGTATAAAGTTAAGAGGCCAACTAATGGAAATATCAATCACCATCATGGTAACCTCAAATGTAACAAACGAGTTAAACCTGTTAATTCTCAATAAGAGCTTCTGTAGACGTGTGACAGAAATAAAGTCAGTCAGGTTAGTAATAAGTGAAGCTGGTAATGCTGTTTGTGGAGTTGTTTAATCAGATCTTCAGAGATTTAATGTCTTTTATCTTCAGTTGATTTCCTCTAAGGCTGTGACTGAAGTCAGTTGTAGTTCTTGTGTTTCTGCTCATCTCTTTTTTTCTTCTTTCTCTCAGTGATTCTGCTTGAAAACAGGCTTGTTAATGTTGAAATGACTCTATAAATAATACATAAGATTTTGTGGATCAGATAAGGTCCAGTTCTTTGCTCTTGGCTGACATTTGGCATTTTTGTGGCCTGCTTGTGGACCAGACCTGGCAAACAGGAGCGGTCCGCCCAAGTGCCATCATTCCTGCCACATGTGGGCCAGATCATCATTCCGCATGTGCCAGATGTGGGCCGGATTTGGGCCGACACAGTGTTGCTATCTGGGTTCGATGAAATCAACTGAAGATAAAAGACATTAAATCTCTCAAGATCTGATCAAACAACTCCACAAACAGCATTACCAGCTTCACTTATTACTAACCAGACTGACTTTATTTCTGTCACACATCTACAAAAGTTGTTATTGAGAATTAACAGAGATTTAGATGTTGATGATTTGTTGAAAATAATAGTTTTGTTTGATGTCACCATGATCGAGGTCAGGCTTTGCTTTAGTTAGGCAGTTTTACTCTTGACTTTTTAATGTTAGTTTTTCTATGGCTGTTGTAGCTGTTTGTTATGGCAATAATGACAAAAGAAAATGTGATCAGCTGCTTTATGATAAGAATATAATTGTCATATAATGGCTTAATTCACAGATCTAATATATGAATAAAATGTTAAGTTTGTATTAGATCTCTTCTAGAAATACAATGATAAAACTGTTTTAATCAGAAAAGCTGAATGAGTTTTAAAACACATTGTACACTAAACACTTTAAAGCTCCAACAGAACTTCCTCACACACAGACATCAAGAATCAGCATATGAATCTCAACAACGGTGACATGCTTCATGCCACAATGCATTCTGGGTGCATAATGAAAAAAAAAAAGCAGCGTTGTGGCATGAAGCATGTTGCCGTTGTTGAGATTCATACACTGATTCTTGATCTCTGTGTGTATAAATGAGAGCCTTTTTTTTTTTCTTTTCTAAGAACAACTTTTGAAAAATCCTTCAGATTATATTGATAAAGCTGATCTTCTGCTGTAGAATCACAGTGCTGCTGTAATCAATAATGTAAATCTAACTCAGAGATTGGGCTCTAAATGAGTGATTCAGGTCAAATAATGATTATGTGAAAACATAACCAACACCACCTGATTATCTTTTTTCTTTGCTTGACTAGCTGTTACAACAGCCCAAACAAAATTTTGTTTTAAAAAGTCAAGGGTCAAGAGCCCAACTAAAACAAACACCGATCTCCATGATGGTAACTTAAAAATTGTGATTTTCTCCTTTGGTGATTCTGCTTGTTATCATCAGGTATCTTCAATAATGGTCAATCATCACTGTTAATCACTTAATTAACTCATTAACTTTAACACCACTTCAGTGTTCATTTAACACTCTTATTTTAACACTTTAACACTCTTGAGTATGGTCTCACATGTACTCCCAGGAGAGTTAATTTAACACTGCAGTTTTTGCTGTGTGCATCGATGGCAGTGCAGAGTAATGAACACAATATTATTGTTTTATTGGCGTATTTGCAGTTTCTACTAGCGTAATAAAGCACAATTTTATAATTTAGCATTCCTTATTTTCTGAAAAATAACTCGCAACGGATTATGTCACATGCACAAAGTCAGAATTAAGTTTTTGAGAGAAAAAAAATCTCAGATAGGCATAATTTTCATTGTTGTTTCTGTTTTATTATAGGCCTACAGTCAAAAATAATGTAGCTAAAATAGCCTACCAGTAAACAGGCCTGGCGCTAGGGATAGGCTATACAACAGAGGTGGGTAATCCAGGGGTCAGAGAGTAAAAGTCCTGCCATATTTTTATTCCACCCACTGAAGCATTAATGAGATAAATAAGTGATTAATTGAGTGATGATTGACCATTATTGAAGACACCTGATGATAACAAGCAGAATCACCAAAGGAGAAAATCACAATTTTTAAGCCACCATCATCGAGGTCAGGGTTTATTTTAGTTGAGCTCTTGACCCTTGACTTTTTAATATTAGATTTTGTTTGGAGTGTTTTAATTGCATTAAAACCAACCAGACAAGCAAAGTTAGATTGTTTTCACATAATAATTACTTGATCTGAAGCACTGAACTCATTTAGAGCTCAATTTCTGAGTTAGATTTACATTATTGATTACAGCAGCACTGTGATTCTATAGCAGAAGATCAGCTTTTACAATATATATATATTTTTTTAAGTTCTGATTTAAAAAAAAAAAAAAAAAAAACTAATTTAAACACACAGACATCAAGAATCAGTCTGTGAATCTCAACAGTGGTGAAAATAATAAACCATGTTGCAGTGCATTCTGGGTGCCACCAATCAAAATTCATCCATGCCTCCCATCATGCATTGCTGCATGAATAAATTATGAGCTGAATTGTCTTAGTAATTTCCTTTATTCTCACCATTTTATTTTTTCTGTTTTTATGTGACTTTTTAGTAGCTTGTTTTCTAATGTTCAGAGTTGATCTGTTGATCAGAATTTGTTGCTTGTCACCATTGTTGAGATTCACAGGCTGATTCTTGATGTCTGTGTGTGCCTAAATTTTTTTTTTTTTTTTTTGTGGTAAGGACAATAAACTCTGTATTGTAAAAGCTGATCCTCTGCTGCAGAATCACAGTGCTGCTGTAATCAATAATGTAAATCTAACTCAGAGATTGGGCTCTAAATGAGTTCAGTGATTCAGAACAAATAATGATTAGGTAAAAACATGACCAACACCACCATCTTTTAACTTTGCTTGTCTGGTTGGTTTTAATGCAGTTAAAACAGCCCAAACAAAATCTAATGTTAAAAAGTCAAGGGTCAAGAGCTCAACTAAAACAAACCCTGACCTCGATGATGGTAACTTAAAAATTGTGATTTTCTCCTTCAGTGATTCTGCTTGTTATCATCAGGTGTCTTCGATAATGCTCAATCATCACTCAATTAATCACTTATTTATCTCATTAATGCTTCAGTGGGTGGAATAAAAATATGGCAGGACTTTTACTCTCTGACCCCTGAATTACCCACCTCTGCCAAAGGTACAAAACTGGTCTCTTAATGTACAAATCACAAGGGTACAAATTTGTACCTTTGTACCATTGTACCCCTAAAGGTACAATTATGTACTTTTTTTTCCTGAGAGTGTATTTTACCAGTGGATTATTTTTTTCTCTAGTGCTGAAATGTCTTGCGGTGCTGGTGAAAAATAAAGCTAACACCACTTAATTTCGGGTTAAAATGTGTTGTTGAATCTTGGATTACTGAGAGTGTAACAAGTATAATATTACCCAAATTTCATTATAAATGCGTTATATTACTGCGTTACAGCAAAACATTACATATTACTGTAATATAATTACTTTTGTAATGCTTTACTCCCAACACTGGTCCTGACATTTGCTACAATTTATTTAACCAAAATCTGAATAGATCATTTGAAATGAATTGAATGTAGAAGAGAAAATTCTCCAACACTGCTTTTCAACTATTAGGCCAAAAAGGGTTTAGAAAGTGTTTTTTTTTTTTTCTTCTTCTTCTTCTTTTCTCTGTCAGTCATACAGTGCACCTCTTATTTTGATGTTATTTTGATTTTACTGAAACATAGTCAAAAATGTTTGTCAGTCCCCCAAGGACAGAAGTAACAACATTACACAATGTGTGATGATTAATTTCCGATTCCTCAATCATACTTTTCTCATTAAAGCTACATGTAAATATGTAAAAGTACACTGGTAATAATTAAAACAAAATGATCAGCTACACAACATTATAGAGTCTAAATAGATGCTATTTTTTATTTTTATTTTTTTACTTGAAAGGATATTTAGTGTAGAAGAGGAAAGTCAACTGCGCCATCTCCTGGACACTTTTAGGCATTCAGGTTAACAAGCATCCAGGCCACCATAGTTATCATGCACTGATCACGCGAAGGGACAGCCAATCAAACCACCGCATTGTAGGGTGACTGTTCAAATAGAACCGTTAGTTTCGTTTTTGCTCAATCAGAAAGAGATGGTTCGTGTGTTGTTTTTCTGCTGATTCCTGTCGAAGTTGTGTGTGTTAATGACCAAAAGTAAGTGTTTATTCATCTTGTATAGTGTTGTTAATGTTGATTAAGATTATTTATCGAGTTGTTTATAAAAGTAGACGGATGCGCGGAAGACCCGCGGTCTGCATTAGCGATCGTTTATGTAAACATTAAGCACTCTAAACCAAATATGTGTATGTAGAATGATAATAATTCAAGTCATTAATGCGATTGTGAGATATTTCCGCCTAATTTAAAGAGTAGTTAATTCAGAAGTGTGGTTAATTTGCCAAACTTATACTTAATGTATACATTCATTTATATGCTGTTCAGTTTCGAAAGCGTATATGCTTAAGGATGCACATTGTGTATGTATATATATATATATATATATATATATATATATATATATATATATATATATATATATATATTGCATTACAGTACAGTTTACATCTAATGATGCTATCTGATAGTTTACACGTGATAATCTTATCCTGTTTGTTCCAAATCACTTAATTTATGTAATTTTATTTTTCCTTTCCTTTGTTTAGACCACACTTACAACCATACACAACCATGCTCAAGATTGTATATCAATGTAACCTGTGAACTGGAAGAACATTAAAGTAACCTAACTGGACTTCCTGTCTCCGTGTCCTTACCGACACTCCATGGCGATGACCAAGTTAACCTAAGAACTAGCACACCTTCCCTACAAAATTGGTCCTTCGAGCCGGAGGCGGGTCGTTACCATGGCAACTCCAGAGTCTGAAATCTCCAAATCAGCTCCTGCCTCATCCCAACGTCCACGCAGAGCAATCCAGAGGCCTGGCTACCTAGACGACTATGTGGTCAACTATGCTGGGAACCCAACAGGTCAGGCTTTTAAACCGAAAGAGAAGGTAATGGTGACTTCGACCCCCATCTCCACTCACCACCCATTCGGAACAGCTAGTTCATCAGAGGACTTTATGCTGCAGATAATGGAAATTACAAAGCAACAGAGCGAGACTGCTAGACGCCAAACAGAACTCTTAGAGAAAGTCCTGCTACACAGCACTCCTCAAGTATCTGCCCGCTCCTCACGAGCATCATCCCGGCATCAGACACCTAGGACCCAGATCCTGAAATCAGCGGAGAAGGGACAGCTGAAATCCGATGCCAGACCTGATGATGTTACCCCAGATCGTCATCCTTGGCCACAGACTACTAAACCCCAACCCACCTTTGTTGAGGAGCTTTCACAAGTGCTGAGAAAAACCCAAATCAGAGACACTCATTTCCAGTCACCAACTCCAGTGAGTAGAGAGACTAGCCTGTCGACACACCATTACACATCACCATGCTGCAGCTCCTTATCAGATCCAAATAGAACCCATGTGCATACCAGCTCAGAGCCCTGGATGAAACCATTACCTCCTCTCCCTGAACAGAGAACAAGCCAAACCACCCAGCTCCCTTTCTATCAAGTATCACCCCCGGAGCCTTATCCAGCACACAGTCAGTTTGCTCCAGAGACAATGCCAAGAACTTCACAACCAGTTACAACATCTCAGCTTAGGGCTGATGCTGTGCCCTACACCCCCCATCACTCATCATACTGGCTTCCAACCGTAGAAGGTCCCACCTTCCCAGATTTCATTAAAGAGGACAGAGCACAATACGTGGAACTTAGGATTGCTCTGGATAACCTACTCCACCCCCAATCACCAGAGCATTATAAGCACTCCATCCTTCTTAAGCATGTGAAAGTCCCTAATGCTCACAGACTGGTGCTGGCACATGCAGAGTCAGTTATGCCATACACTAATGCCCTGCAAGGCCTTGATAGAAGGTATGGTCGGCCCTACCAGTTTGTTCTAAAGGAAATAGAGGCTTTAGAGAACCTGCCACCTATCCGTGCTGGTGATGAGCGGGCATTCAATGACTTTTTCATCCGAGTTCAAGCCATAGTCGGTATGCTTAAAGCCCTAAAGGGGGATGGAATTGAAGAACTGCACAGTGGGTCAAATGTGAAACGCCTTCTTAACCGTCTTCCTCGTTCACAACAGACCCAATTCAGGAGGCATCACCTCAAGAGAAACCCAGATAAGACAAAGTTTTCACTCCTTGAGTTTGCAGAATGGCTGCAGCTAGAAGCCAACTGTATGGAATTTGACCCAATTGATGAGACAAGAACCACGAAGCGAGATCCAAGGGCAGCAATTCGTGGACAAAGTAAACAAACCACCATACTGCATGGCGTGGAACAAAGACAGGTCATGGAACCACTTACCAAAACCAAGGCAGTACATCCTAAAGTACCTACCAAGCCCAAAGCCATCTGTCCATACTGCAGTGCAGAACATTACCTCAGTCAGTGTACAGCATTTACAGCATTAACCAAAGAGCAAAAGGTTGGTTGGATCAAAGATAATAAACGGTGCTGGAAATGTGCACGCTCCCACCTGGCCAAAGACTGTGACCTAAAAAGGCCTTGCCACCTTTGCCAAGCCAAACACCTGTCCATACTCCATGACATTAACCAAAGAAAAGGTGAGGTTACCAGTGAGAGCAATAGCCTTTACAACTCCACTACAGAAACTCTTTACTTAGACCAACCTCGCTGCGGTGGGAAAGTGTTCCTGAAAGTTGTTAAGGTTACCATCCATCACCAACGCAAAGCTTTGGACACATTTGCTGTACTTGATGATGGCTCAGAGCGCACCATATTGCTTGCCACAGCTGCACAACACCTCAGATTAAAGGGCAAACCATAACAACTGAATTTACGAACGGTGCATCAAGACATCAGGACACTGCATGGCACTTCTGTGAACTTCAGTTTATCCACCCCAAGTGACCCCAGGAAAAGGTTTAACATTCAGGGGGCCTTTACAGCAGATCAATTTGGACTAGCAGAATACACCTACCCACTGAGTACCCTGCAGAAAAGGTACAGACACCTCAGAGGGTTACCAATCCCACCTCTGCTCAAAGCTTGTCCCTTACTGCTTATTGGTTCAGATCACACTGAGTTCATCACTCCAATTGAGCCAGTGCGACTGGGTCCACCTGGCGGTCCAGCTGCTGTCAGAACTCGTCTTGGCTGGACCTTACAAGGCCCCTCCAAACATCTGCAGGATCAGCTCTCAGTCTCACAGTGTTTGTTCACGTCTAATTGCTCCCCATCTGCAGAACTATTTCGTCAAGTGGAAAAGTTATGGCAGATGGACATCCTGCCTTACCGCAGTGAAAAGACGGTGATAAGGTCACAACAAGACCAAGAAGCACTGAACATGCTGGAGATACAGACAGTGCGCGTGGAAGTAGATGGAGTTGAACGTTACGCCACCCCGCTTTTGAGAGTTAAAACCATGCCTTTGTTACATGCTCCAAAGGATGCTGTGATGTGTCACCTCCGTAACACTGGACCTGGCCAAGGACCTGGAACTAGCTAACAGGTACCAAGAAGAGATTGAAAAACTGGAGAAAGCAGGTTATGCCACTAAAATACCATCTCAAGAAGCAGGTTTGTCTACAGAGTCATGGTATCTGCCCCACCATATTGTGACACACAATGGAAAACACAGAGTGGTGTTCAATTGCTCATACACCTACAATGGGGAAAACCTAAACAAGCAGCTGTTACCTGGACCTACACTGGGACCCTCTCTCCTTGGAGTGTTAATCCGCTTTAGAGAACATCGAGTAGCCATCAGTGGAGACATAAAAGGGATGTTCCATCAGGTCCGCCTGCTCCCTAAAGACAGACCCCTTCTAAGGTTCTTGTGGCGGGACCTAAATCCTAGAAACCCACCTGATGTTTACGAGTGGCAGGTCCTTCCATTCGGCACGACCTGTAGCCCCTGTTGTGCGACATTTGCATTACAGCGACGTTTTCACCCATTGTCAGCAGGGTGATAAGTTACGACAGTCAGTTGAACGCTGCTTTTATGTCGACAACTGTTTACAGAGCACCGCCTCCTCAGTTGAAGCCCGTGAGCTAATTGATGGATTAAGGTCCCTATTGGCTTCAGGTGGGTTTGAAATCCGTCAGTGGGCAAGCAATGAGACCTCAGTGATTGGCCATCTTCCCAAAGAGGCTAGATCAGAGAGCACTGAGTTGTGGATTTCCCGCAGTCAATCAGACCCTCAAGAAATGACATTGGGTTTAAATTGGCATTGCGTACCAGACACCCTCCATTATCGCCATCGACTGCTATCCTACCGCGAGGTAACAATGCGAAACATCTACCGGATCCTCGCCAGCCAGTATGACCCTTTGGGTTACATAATACCTTTCACAACCAGGGCTAAAATCCTAGTAAGACAACTGTGGGTGAAGGAACGGGAATGGGATGACCCCCTTCTTCCTTCTGAACTGCTGACGGCCTGGCAAACATGGGAAGCAGAATTGGAACATCTACCCCTGATCACCATACCCCGATGTTATGTGTCAGCAAAATGAGATGTTCCAGAGGTGGAGCGAGAACTTCACATATTCTGTGATGCCTCTGAGGCAGCCTATGGGTCAGTAGCATACCTCCGTATTGAACACCAAGGTCAAGTTGAGCTTTCATTCGTCCATGCCAGGTCTAGAGTATCTCCAAAAAGGCAACAATCAATGCCTAGGCTTGAACTCTGCGCCGCTCTCACTGGAGCACAGTTAGCCAAGCTACTCCATAATGAGCTCTCACTGGAGATCAGAAACACATTCTTGTGGAGTGACTCAACAACAGTACTCACCTGGCTAAAATCAGAGTCCTGCAGATTCAAAGTTTTTGTAGGCACCAGAGTAACTGAGATACAAGAACTTACTGAAGGTCATTACTGGCGCTATGTAGATTCAGAAAACAACGCTGCAGATGACATCACACGTGGCAAAACCCTGCTTGAATTATCCCAACCCAACCGATGGTGTAAGGGACCGGACTTCCTCTACCTACCACCTGAATCATGGCCAGAGAATCCTGCCATTGTACTGAATGAGGACCCAACTGAGCTTCGTAAAGCAAAGTTTTGTGGCCTCACTTTGACTGATCCTGGATCGCCAATGCCAGATGCTACCCAGTTCTCAACCTTTGAGGAACTTTCGGAAGCTACTTGCAGATCCATGCATGGGGTGGCGGGAGAAACAGGTGACCCAGGAGCACTGGAGTACCAGCAGGCAGAAACAAGTCTATTGAGGCAAGCCAAATTAGATAGTTTCCCCACAGAATATCAGGCTCTTACAACTGGTAAGCCGATACCTTCATCCAGCCGTTTGCTCACATTGTCACCAGAAATGGATGAAACGACTGCACTCATCCATGTAGGAGGACGACTACGCCAAGCGTCCCACTTGAGTTACAGTACTGCACATCCCATAGTTTTGGACCCAAAACACCCTATTACCCGCCTCCTCATAAAGCAATATGATACCAAACTCTGCCATCCTGGGCCAGAAAGGGTCTTTGCAGAAATTCGAAGATATTATTGGATCCTCAGAGGGAGAGAAGCAATACGGCGCCATCAACATTCCTGTGTCGAATGCCAAAGGTGGAGAGCAAAACCTAACATTCCAAAAATGGCAGAACTTCCCCCCGCCAGACTTCGCCTAATGAAACCAGCCTTCTATTCCACAGGGATAGATTGTTTTGGCCCATTCCTGGTAAAACGAGGAAGAAGCAATGAAAAGAGGTGGGGAATAATTTTTAAGTGCATGACTACCCGCTGTGTCCACTTAGATCTACTGAGTAACATGGATACAGACTCCTTTCTGATGGCTCTTAGGCGCATGGTTGCTCGACGTGGAACTCCTTCCGAAATCTAGCTGATCAGGGCACTAATTTCCGAGGGGGTGATAAAGAACTGCAGACAGCTTTCAGTTCCATGAGTCCACACCCACTGAGCAAATTACGTCCAGAAGACGTCTTTTTGAGGTCTTGTCTCAGGTTGAAAAGACGTCCACTGAGGGGCCAGAATGAAAGTTTTTATGACGTCTTTTTTTGACGTCTTCTGGACATCCGATATAGACGAACACGCAGAATCACCAAAGGAGAAAAATCACAATTTTTAAGCCACCATCGTGGAGATGAGTGTTTGCTTTAGTTGGGCTCTTGACCCTTGCCTTATTAATATTAGAGTTTGTTTGGGCAGTTTTAACTGCGTTATGATAGCCAGACAAGCAAAGAGAAATGAGCAGGTGTTGGTTATGTTTTCACATAATCATTATTTGACCTGAATCACTGAACTCATTTAGAGCCCAATCTCTGAGTTAGATTGACATTATTGATTACAGCAGCACTGTGATTCTACAGCACAAAATCAGCTTTATCAATATAATCTGAAGGCTTTCACATGCAAAAAAATCTTTCTTTTAGGCACACACAGACATCAAGAATCAGCCTGTGAATCTCAACGACGGTGACAAGCAACATATTCTGATCAACAGATCAACTCTGAACATTAGAAAACAAACTACTAAAAAGTCACATAAAAACAGAACAAAATAAAATATGAGAATAAAGGAAATTACTAAGACAATTAAGCTCATAATTTATTCATGCAGCAATGCATGATGGGAGCCATGGATGAATTTTGATTGGTGGCTCCCAGAATGCACTGCAACATGCTTTTTGATGGTCACCACTGTTGAGATTCACGGGCTGATTCTTGATGTCTGTGTGTGCCTATAACGAATATTTTTTTTTTTGTTCAGCACACCTTTTCTGGAATCATTTGAATATTGATAAAGCAGATCTTCTGCTGTAGAATCACAGTGCTGCTGTGATCAATAATGTAAACCTAACTCAGAGATTGGGCTCTTCATGAGTTCAGTGATTTAGGTCAAATAATGATTATGTGAAATCATAACCAACACCTGATCATTTCTCTTTATTTGTCTGGCTGTTATGACTCAGTTAACAGCCCAAATAAACTCTAATATTAATAAGGCAAGGGTCAAGAGCCCAACTAAAGCAAACACTCATCTCCACGATGGTGGCTTAAAAATTGTGATTTTTCTCCTTTGGTGATTCTGCGTGTTCGTCTATATCGGATGTCCAGAAGACGTCAAAAAAAGACGTCATAAAAACTTTCATTCTGGCCCCTCAGTGGACGTCTTTTCAACCTGAGACAAGACCTCAAAAAGACGTCTTCTGGACGTAATTTGCTCAGTGGGCATCTTCAAACCCAATTAGCAAAACAGAAGATACAGTTCAATTACAACCCCCCAAATGCCCCACATTTCGGTGGTATGTGGGAGCGTGAAATCCGCTCAGTTAAAACTGCCCTGCATACCATATTAGGATCTCAGACCCTGACAGAGGAAAACCTCAGAACACTCCTTATAGAAGTTGAGGCTATCCTTAATGCAAAACCACTGGGGTATGTCTCTTCTGATGTAGCGGATCTAGATCCGGTGACCCCAAACTACCTGCTGATGGGGCGGCCAGATGCATCACTACCGCAAGTGATTTACCCAGAATCCGAAATTCTTAGTCGGAAAAGATGGCGGCACTCACAAGTATTGGCAGATCAGTTTTGGACAAGTTTTATTAAGAATTACTTGCCAACCCTGCAACCACGTCAAAAATGGATGAGTGACACCAGCAACCTCACACCCGGGACTGTTGTGATGATAATTGACCACCAACTTCCCCGAGCACTTTGGCCCGTTGGCAAAGTAGTAACCATATACCCTGGATCAGATGGGCGTGTCCGTTCTGCAGAGATTGAAGTGAAGAACAAGCACTACCATCGACCAGTATCTCGTCTCATCACACTACCCGCCATCCCAGATTATGACCATGCAGCAGACTAAACAAGGAGGATAGAAAGTACATTTGCATAGCAAATGTAGGGGCGGCTGTAGAAGAGGAAAGTCAACTGCGCCATCTCCTGGACACTTTTAGGCATTCAGGTTAACAAGCATCCAGGCCACCATAGTTATCATGCACTGATCACGCGAAGGGACAGCCAATCAAACCACCGCATTGTAGGGTGACTGTTCAAATAGAACCGTTAGTTTCGTTTTCGCTCAGTCAGAAAGAGATGGTTCGTGTGTTGTTTTTCTGCTGATTCCTGTCGAAGTTGTGTGCGTTAATGACCAAAAGTAAGTGTTTATTCATCTTGTATAGTGTTGTTAATGTTGATTAAGATTATTTATCGAGTTGTTTATAAAAGTAGACGGATGCGCGGAAGACCCGCGGTCTGCATTAGCGATCGTTTATGTAAACATTAAGCACTCTAAACCAAATATGTGTATGTAGAATGATAATAATTCAAGTCATTAATGCGATTGTGAGATATTTCCGCCTAATTTAAAGAGTAGTTAATTCAGAAGTGTGGTTAATTTGCCAAACTTATACTCAATGTATACATTCATTTATATGTTCAGTTTCGAAAGCGTATATACTTAAGGATGCACATTGTGTATGTGTATATATATATATATATATATATATGTGTGTGTATGTGTGTATGTATGTATATATATATATATATATATATTGCATTACAGTACAGTTTACATCTAATGATGCTATCTGATAGTTTACACGTGATAATCTTATCCTGTTTGTTCCAAATCACTTAATTTATGTAATTTTATTTTTCCTTTCCTTTCTTTAGACCACACTTACAACCATACACAACCATGCTCAAGATTGTATACCAATGTAACCTGTGAACTTGAAGAACATTAAAGTAACCTAACTGGACTTCCTGTCTCCGTGTCCTTACCGACACTCCATGGCGATGACCAAGTTAACCTAAGAACTAGCACACCTTCCCTACATTTAGCATTTTAGCATAAACATATTTTAGATAAATGTGTGAGAAGCTTACCAGGCTCTATGACTTTACGGATGAACTTGTCCTTAAACACATAAGATAATGGACCATGGCCTTAAAGAAAAAAAAAAAAAAAGAAAGAAAGAAAGAAAGAAAAAAAAATAACAGTAAATCAGTCATTAAACGTTTCACATTTTTAACATACACTGTATATCAAAAGAAATTGAACAAACTTTCTCACACTTTTGTAAATCACATATATATATATATATATATATATATATATTAGGGATGAGCGAGTACAGCATTATCTGTATCTGTATCTGTATCTGTATCTGTTAACCATATGAATTATCTGTATCTGTATCTGTACTCGGAGTGGGTGGGGCCTAACCCGGAAGTAGGAGGGGCTTGTCTTGAAATGGGCGGGGCTTTAACCGGTATGTAATTTTAAGCATGCAATTGATATGGGTTGATCAGAAATTGTTATATTTATTGCTGATTAGAAAAAATATTTACCGGACAGCATCAGGATTGAGCTTCAGATCAATGGTTTTGATCACGATAGCAAACAAACTATATTACAGAACAAGTTTTGCAACAATGAAAACAAAACAATGCAGTGCAATTATGAAGTAAAATGTAATGAACAACATAACTTTCTTTTTTAACTTTTAATTTTTTTATGGTCAGTGTGATTTTTTTTATTTTTTTGGGGGGGGGGTTCTTTTTTATTTTTTTATTTCCACACCAGGTGTGTGTGTGTGTGAGTGTATGTGTGTGTAGCTTAATAATTAATTTGTAATATTTATAACACTAGCTTACTACCTTTATGTTTTTATGAAATACAGCAAAAACGTGTCAGACACTCAGTGTCTGGTTCATAGGCGCCGATTTATGTTTCTGCCGGTGGGTGCCCAGTGCCCCACATCCCCATTCGAATCTACCATCATATCGTTTTTCTTCATAAAGTTTAAAGAAGTTAATTAATAACTAGCTAGTTCGATTCTTATTTAACTCAAATCAACGTCAGCTTGATGTTTTATTTGCATTATATCCGTGCAGCAATATGACAATTTCGACCCAAAAGAACATTCTTTTCACGAGCGTTGTCGCGAGTCATGCTCTCACTTATATCTGGTGCAAGGAAAGTTTGAGTTGGAGCGCGCGCATCTGTCTGATCGAGAGCAGAGACATTTGTGCTCGCCATTGTTTGTTTGCCATTAAAATATCGCCATAGAAACGGCCTTAAATAAACTATTAAAAGGGTGAAGATCGTGTCTGAAAGCTACAATTGATTTTCAATTGGTTAAAATCAATGGAGAATATCTCGTATTTTTCCGTGGGTGCTCGACGTGTTTTTACACGGGATCGGCGCCTGTGGTCTGGTTACTGGTTAGAGACAGCTGAAGGTTTAAAAAAGAAAAAAAATCTCTGACAGGCAGAGACGCAATGCGAGTCGCATTCTATTCTACCAAGCAAGCACCACGTCTGAACGAACCCACGTTTACCAGAACTCTACTGGTTAGTAAGTACGTATTATTAACGTTACAACCCGAAGTAAAAAGCTGAAGAAACCCTAAACGTTAACGGAAAAGACCCGCGAACCCGAGTGACTGAGGGAGAGACCGAGAGCTGTTCTGTGTGTGACTGTGAGTGAGCGAGACACAGCAACACAATACATCTGTATGTGTGTAGGGGAGGGGCGCTGTGACTAGCCTATCACAGAACGCAGACACAATCAGCTACCCAATGATGATTTTCATTCAATCCGAGCACAGATATTGACTCGTATTACTCGTATAATACTCGTACTCGGCAGAAGTGCTTTATCCGTACCGGATACTCGTTTCAGCCGAGTATCCGGCTCATCTCTAATATATATATATATAAATCTTTTTCCTACTCACCTAAATTATAGCACAGAGCTGCAACTTGGACACACAGGATTTCTGTATCATCAATGTTGGTATTCTGTCCTTGTAAAATTTTGCCCAGGCATCCAGCTAAATATGCGGCACTTACAACATATAGACAAGACATTGTTTTAAAAATAATCATAATAATTATTATTTATTAATGATTTAATAATTTGGCCTATGCAAATTGAAAAGCTTCCCATCCACAAATAGTGATCTAAATTCAAAATTCTGGTGTCATTTTTTTATGAAATTACATAAAACACTGCTGAATGTGATAAAAGTGGTAGTATATGTTATCTGTGCAGTAACAAAGCCCCTGAAAAAGAGGCGCTTTTTGATTTTTATTGTTATAAATTATTTGAAAGTGTATAACTCAGTCCCTGAGTGCACTAGTTGTTTCCACTAGATGTCAGCAAACTCTGGAAAAAAATAATTTTGTGTCTATCATGTTGTCTGCAAGAGTTATTCAAATGCACCTAAAGGGAAGAATATATATATTTCCACTTAATGTAAAGTCTTTCTATACCCATATACAGTGGTATAAATGCAATATCCCAGTGCCATTTTACAGAAAACCCTTTGAAATTACATAAAGTACTGCTGAAAGTGATAATGGAATGTGTATAATGGAACGGAGTTGATAATGGAACGGAGTTGGAATGTGACACTTGCCTTTTTCTCTGAGTGATCATATTTCACTGTGTGATTCTTGGAACTATAAACTACATGGGCAGAATGAGTGATATATGACTTGACTGTTTTGTGAAAAATATAAAAAATACATTTGCGTTAGAGCTTAGATTCTCTGCCCGAGCCCGAGCCCGGACTCGACCCGACCCGGCCGATATTTCCCGCCAGCGTCCTCGGGCCGGGTCGGGTCGGGCCCTTGATAAAGCACATCACGTGTCATGCGCAGCGTCTCGTCCACTCGCACTCGCAGTCTCGCACGCGTGACGCATCACACCTGCTGTGCAGCTTAAGAGCAAAATGGAGCTTGAAGAAGCAAAGCAAAAAAATTAAAACAGGAGAATTAACTTTGAGCAAGTTTGGAGGAAAATCGGAGGTATGGAAACATTTTAAACTAGTCGTGGGGAGTGACAACAACATATGTGTTGGCTTTGTCTCGTGCATTAAATGCGGCACGCTGCTCGCCTATGACAGCAAAAAAAAAACAAAAAAAAAACGGGGACTTCTGAATAAACAAGCGCAGTTTACATGCTTCTTCCTTGTCCTATTATTCATTAAGATAATAATTAATAAATGCACGCACAATTATGAACTTGATAAATGTTACAGATGTTTTACTATGCACAAACAAATGCCTTTCAACTTACATGTGCAAAATTCAGAATTAAATGAATGTGCTGCAATTTGTACAAAAAGAGAGTCTACGTGTTTTAGCCATTAACATTTAGTTTCAAGTTTGTTAAGTTTTGTTTTGAAGAAAGATTTTTTTTAAAGTGAATTTCGTTTAGTATAAATTGTATCTTAATTTTAATACATTTTTTCATCAACCAATTGCCTGGATTTAATACATAAAAACAATACAGCAGACAATATAATAATGACAGGAGGCGCCGGCGCACTGCGGTCACACTTACACCATTTGAAACTCGTAACACACGCTGTCACCGAATTTACAAATGCACATCTTGCTTGTTGCTCACACACATATTATGCTGAAATAACAATATGTTGAAGTAACGTTATTAATAATAATTAATCTTTAAGAATATTTGATTGAATGCTGAATGCTGTGCTTGTTCAATTTAATACAATTAAAACTTTAATTGAGTGTATTTAATATTGAGTGGCCAATTTTTGCTCATTATTAATAGTATTTATATAATATATATATAGGGTTTAAATTGGGCTCGGGCTCATAATTACAGTGGACGCGTCGGACCGGGCCGGGCTCGGACACAACGTACTCGGGCTCGGGTAGGGTCGGGCTTGATTTGTTGGGCCCGATCTAAGCTCTAATTTGCGTAGAAAATTTTCTCGCAATCGATTTGCGAAAATTCGTAAATGGGACCAATGCAATTGTAAGCTTAATTTTACTGCTTTATGTATCATAAAACCAAAAGTTATGGTATTCTTTGTAAAGTTTAGATTCTAAGCTTTCAAATGATACCAAATATGGGGTGATACCGTATAAGGAAGCCTTATATGGTATCACACATTATAATGTGTGTAAACATTATAAGGTGGTTTTCAAACCCTTATACGGGTTGGTGGAGTTGAAGAGGATATGTAAATATTATGTGCAGTTGAGAACTATAATACTCATGTCAACTGGCTCAAATGGTTTTATGTCAGCCTGAATTATAATGAACACCCCAGCTAACAGAATTTTATAAGGTGTTTATAACCCAGCCAGCAGAGCCATGTGGGGCCCAAATGGGTTTGACCTGGGCTATCTAACTGGGACCCAGCCAGTTTTGCACCCAGTTTCCATGGAGGCCCCACATGGGTTAGCCCAGATGAAATGAACACTGCTCAGTGTGCACACTACAGGCTGTTAAATGAAACACAGAAACATGCTGGAGTTAATGAGATAATTAGGTGATAACGAGCAGAATCACTGAAGGACAGAGAAACAACAAGAACTACGACTTCAGCCACAGCCTTCGATGAAATCAACTGAAGATAAAAGACATTAAATCTCTGAAGATCTGATTAAACATCTCCACAAACAGCTTTACCAGCTTCACTTATCACTAACCAGACTGACTTTATTTCTGACATTCATCTACAAAAGTTGTTATTGAGAATTACCAGAGGTTTAGATGTTGATGATTTGTTGAAAATAAGTTTGGTTTGATGTCACCGTGATCGAGGTCAGCGCTTACTTCAGTTAGGCAGTTTGACTCTTAACTATAACTTTTAATTATTTCTCTGGCTGTTTGTTATGGCAAGAAAAACAAGAGACAATGTGGTCGGCTGCTAAATGATAAAAATATAGTCATCATTTAGAGGCTTAATTCATTGATCTAATGACTGAACTTTATATGAGCAAAATGTGATTAAATTTGTGCTGGATCTTTCCTTGAATTACAACAATAAAATTGTTTTAATCAGAAAATTTGAAAAACACATTGTTCACTAAACACTTCAAACCTCCTGCAAGATTCACTTACACAGACATCAAGAATCAGCGTATGAATCTCAACAATGGTGACATGCTTCATGCTGCAATGCATTCTGGGAGCCATGGATGAGTTTTGTATGAGGCACCCAGAATGCATTGCACCATTGAAGCATGTCACCATTGTTGAAATTCATACGCTGATTCTTGATGTCTGTGTGCGAGTAAAACTCACAGGAGCCCAAAATATGTAAATGGTGTGTTATAAATTGTTTGATGTTCTGATTAAATTCTATTATTCTCTTACTGTTGTAGAATCATAACAATAAAACGGAATTAATAACATACTACCCGTATAAACCTCCCACATAATATCAATGAGTTAAGCCAATATATGATGATTATATTCTTATCATCAATCAGCTTACAGCATCTGATTATATTTTCTCTTGCTGTTCTCGCCATAACAAACAGACACAGCTGTCAAGAGAAAAACTAATGTTAAAAAGTCAAGAGCCTGACTAAAGCACACACTGATCGCCACAATGGTAACATCAAATCAAACTATTACTTTCAAATAAGTAATCAACATCTAAGCCTCTTCTTAATTCTTAATACGAACTTCTGTAGATGTCTGACAGAAATAAAGTCAGTCTGGTTAGTAATAAGTGAAGCTAATGTTGTTTGTGGAGTTGTTTAATCAGATCTTGAGAGATGTAATGTATTTTATCTTCAGTTGATTTCATCCAAGGCTGTGGCTGGAAGTAGTTCTTGTGTTTCTCTTTCCTTCAGTGATTCTGCTTGTTAACAGCAGGTGTTCTTCACTAATACAAAATCATTATTCAATCACTTAATTATCTCATTACCTCGAACACTGATTAAGTGTTACATTAAACAGCCTGTAGTGTGCACACTAAGCAGTGTTCATTTCATCTGGGCAAATCCATGTGGGGCCTACATGGAAACTGGGTGCAAAACTGGCTGGGTCCCAGTTAGATAGCCCAGGTCAAACCCATTTGGGCCCCACATGGCTCTGCTGGCTGGGAAGGTATAATGTTCCTCAAACGTTCTTTCAACTTAATTTTGATCTTTAATTCAACATTGTAGGAACGTTGATTTGTAACATTCCAAGAACATGAAAATGTCCAGTTTCCTTAATGTTAGTAGAATGTTATTTAAAGGTTAGTATGATGTTCCTGAAACATTCTTTCAATCATTCAAACACCTGCTGTGAACAAACACTGAAAGAAAGAGAAATAAGAACACAAACTACAACTTTCTTCAGCCACAGCCTTAGATGAACTGAAGATAAAAGACATTAAATCTCTGAAGATCTGATTAAACAACTCCACAAACAGCATTAAAGGGATAGTTCACCCAAAAATGAAAATTTGATGTTTATCTGCACTCTAAACCCGGATTTTGTCTTAATGAAACATTTTAAGTGGTCATTACTGATTCTTTGTTGTTTTTGAAAAAGCATTGTCATAACTAAATCAAATTAGTTGTTTGCACTAATCAAACGAAATATTGAGTGCACTGATCATGTTAAGCTGTGATAACTCGGAATGTTACGCTTTTGCGAGGGAGGGAGGGGCTTATTGAAACAGGTGACTAACAGTGAGAGGAGCGCACTGTTTGAAAAGTCTGGTCGTCCTGCCGATGATGCACGCTAAACATGGATTTTTGAAAGAAGCTTTAAACGGTGAGTGTATAAATCTTATCTTTCTGACAAAGTGATTACCTCAAATCCGAGCTGATGTTAGTTGAACGCTAAAAATGTAGTGTTAATGTGCCAGTCGACATTGTTTTTTTTCTTCCTTCAGTTCACAGATTAACTTACGTTAACATTTAATTCGCTGTTTCTGTCAGGTCACAGTTTATAACGTTTGCCAGTGTGTTTCTGTATGTTAACAGTTTGCATTTCGTTTTTTTCCCCTGTCTGTTCATATCGGCATGTGTGAATGTATGTACACATGCTTGAGGCTAACATTAGCATAGCCTATGTCTCTTTGATGTATTATGGTAACGGTTCAAAAATTTGCTTTTTAAGGTCCATAAGCCAGATGGTGGACGCTGTCCTGCTATTTTTACAGGAGATCAGGTATGTTCAAGAGTGCTATTACTGATCTATCTTTCTATTATTATTTGATGTCATTGTTCAGTGTCATTTACACACCCTCATGCTTTCCCAGAAGTATATGACTTTCTTTCTTCAGATGAACACAAACAAATATTTGTAGAAAATATTTAATCTCTGAGTCCATATAATGCAAGTATACAGAACCGCCAAAGTTGACGCTTTTACAATCGCACAAAGCGAACACTATAATCCACAAAACCACAGTTGATGAATCAACGTCTTAGTTTGTATGAATTACCATTGTGTTCACTCTGTGTGGTTTTTGAAGCATCAACTACTGTCCCGTACACTTGTATAATATATAAGCTCACAGAAATGATTTATGAAAATCTTTCTTAGTGTTCATCCAAAGAAAGACAGAAATTCATAAACACCTGGAACAGTATAATGGTGTGTAAATGAGCAAATTTTCATGTTTGGGTGAAGTATCCCTTTATCTTTTCTCACACACAACATGGGTACCTTCAACCACAGTATAATTTAGTTTTTAAATGTACTGCTCTGTATTTTTTTTTATATATATATATATTGCAGGTGTTCGTGGAGTTGAACAGGATTGTGGGAAAGAACCTTAAGCAGGATTTCTATGAAAGCATTGATCAACACAGTCTTTATCTAACTGATATCTTTCGATCTAAGAGAGGGAATGTTGCACAGCTGTTGACCCAAACCAGGGTTAGTCCATATCCATTATACACTTGCAGTGTTTTTTTACAGTAATGAAAACGTCACAATAAGTGATACAATCAGAATTGTGCTTTGTTGGTTCAGCTATCTTGTAGATAATTTCTTGTTATTCTAGCTATGTAACTTTGTGATTTATTTTACTACCCAGTAGACATCAGTTGGCTCTTGAATTACGTCACTGGTGCTCAGAGGGCTCCCGATTGTCCTTGGTGACAACCCCACAAACTTCTTCAAAGCATGCTTTGTAAGTAACTTATTTTCTCAAAGGACCATGACAACATAATCCTTTTATTAATTGATAGTCCTTGTGTTTGATAAAATGTATGCATAGAGTTAGAGGGTTAGTTCACCCAAAAATGAAATTTCTGTCATTAATTACTCACCCTCATGTTGTCCCAAACCCTTAAGACCTTTGTTCCTCTCCGGAACACAAATTAAGATATTTTTGATGAAATCTGGGGGTTTGTGAACCACACATTGGCAGCAACGTCATTGCACCTTTTAAGGTACAGAAAGGTGCTAAAGATGTTACAATAGTCCACGTGACAGTGGTTCAACCTTAATATTATGAAACGACAAGAATACTTTTTATGCGGCAAAACAAAAATAATGACTTTATTGAACAATTTCTTCTCTACCCTGTCAGTTTCCTATGCTGTTGATGTAGGAAACGCATTGCAGCACTTCCGTGTTTACGTCAGAACGCCGACTCGGCACATGTGAGCATCACAATGCATGCGTGTGATGCTGACACAGGAGCTGGCCAATACTGAGTCAGCGTTCTGATGTAGAACCTGGAAGCGCTGCGTTCGCTATGTCAACTGTGCAGGAGACTGACATAGAAGAGAAGAAATTGTTGAATAAAGTTTGTTTTGTTTGTGCACACAAAAAGTATTCTCGTCTCTTCATAACATTAAGGTTGAATCACTGCAGTCACGTTTTTAACAATGTCTTTAGTATCTTTCTGGACGTCAAAAGTTGCAATGACTTGGCTGCCTATGTGTGGATCAGAAAAAATCTTAATTTGTGTTCCAAAGATGAACGAAGGTCTTACCGGTTTGGAACAACATGAGGGTGAGTAATTGATGACAGGAATTACATTTTTGGGTCAACTAACGCTTTTAAATCACTGAAACTTAGTAGCAAAAGGTCTTTCTAATCTATTTCTATATTCATAATCTGCTACTATTTATCTATAGTCATATTCTGCAACCAATTCACACATTCCTTATTTTCTCCATCTTTCTGTCTCATTACAAGACTATATTGTTTAACATTATTTATGGTTATGTAATGAGAAATGTCATGAATGTTCTCTGTTGTTAGGACTCTGATGGTGATCACTCATTTTGCCATCTTGAGTTTGGGATCCCCCTTGTTGAGCATGAAGGTGCTGTGCTACCATCTTCTCTTCATCTCAATCAAGCTTCAATTAAGATCATCATTGAGGGAGAAGTTGTGATGGAAGGTATTAAAGACTTGCCAACAGATGTGTGCATTCTCTTTGGACTTGCATATGCACTGTATCTCAGCTACCCCAAATCAACAAAGAACACATTCCAGTTCACCCAACAAGTACTTCTCATATTGGGCCACAGTGAACTAAAACCCAGCTTACAAACATAAAAAAAACTTACAATTTGATATTCACAAAGGAATTATAAGAAGTTACCATGTTTTTTGTTCTCTAGAAGGGTGAAGATTCTTGTTCAGATAGTCCAGTCACTGCAGTAAGTGCTCTAAAGTTTACCAGTGTTCTGCGCTATAAGTGTACTGTATATTTAAACGGAATATTGTTGCTCTATTGATAAGAGAAAAGTTGTCAACAGTTGGAGTGTGTGAGTGCGTGTGTGTGCGCGTGCGGGAGGGTGTGCGTGTGTGGTCTTTTTCTTTAATCTAATCTTATGATCACGCTCTGACAACGGAAGTGATGTCTAGCACTCATTGAAGTATATGCGCGAGACATCACTGCCGTTGTCAGAGCGCGATCAGACATCACGAGTCGAGTGATGAACACAGTTGGACATAGTGGTGTATTAGAGGTAAAAAATGATATAAATACTGTTCGGTTTCTCGCACAAACCGATCGTTTCGTGTCTTAGGACATCAATGTTTCGTCACGAGCTGCAGGGTTTAATTTGGATTTGTCTGTCGTGTTTTATTTACTCTTATAGTCCAAGTTCCCAATGACTTGCATTATATGACTGACAGACGGCAGCGGTTGGAGTTAAAAATCATAATTTGTGTTCTACTGAAGAAACAAAGTCACCTACATCTTGGATGGGCTGAGGGTAAGCAGATAAACATCAAATTTTCATTTTTGGGTGAACTATCCCTTTAAGCTTCACTTATTACTAACCAGACTGACTTTATTTCTGTCACACATCTACAGAAGCTCTTATTGAGAATTAACAGAGGTTTAGATGTTTCATTTGAGGTCACCATCATGGAGGTTGGTGGTTGCTTTAGTTGAGCTCTTGACCCTTGACATTTGTTGGGTCAGCAATTGCAAGTGATTGCACTTAAAGTGGTTTACATAACTTTTTTTTTTTTTAAATTGAAATGTAATATAAGAAAAGCTGAAGTGATTTGTGTAATGTTGTCCAAAATTATTTAGAAGTTAAAAATGGCACACTTAGACATCAGCACTCATCATACAAACTTCATGAATGGTCACAATAATAAAAAAAAAAGCTGCATAATTTATTCATGACGCAATGCATGCTGGGATCCATGAATGTGTTTTGTATGCTGGCATGAAGCATGTCACCATTGTTGTGTTTCATATGCTGAATGTTGATGTCTTCAAACAAAAAGTTAAGAATGACAATGTTATTTCTACACTCACATCAACATTCAGCGTCTGAATTGCAACAACAATATTACAAATATTCTTTTTCATGTTGGTTGAGTTTTATTTTTCTCAATAACATTTTCTTAAATCAGCAATTACAGAAAAAAAATATTTTAAACCACTTTAATGCTGTCATTTGTTTGTTATTAAAACAGATGTTGATCTTTATCAGTGCAGAAATGTTTTCTGAAAACATGCAACTGCTGATAAAGAAGCAACTCAACACTAACTCAAACACAAACTAAACATTTTCAATAAGACATCAACATCTAAACCTCTGTTAATTCTCAGTAAGAGCTTCTGTAGACGTGTGACAGAAATAAAGTCAGTCTGGTTAGTAATAAGTGAAGCTGGTAATGCTGTTTGTGGAGTTGTTGAATCAGATCTTCAGAGATTGAATGTCTTTTATCTTCAGTTCATCTAAGGCTGTGGCTGAAGAAAGTTGTAGTTTGTGTTCTTATTTCTCTTTCTTTCAGTGTTTGTTCACAGCAGGTGTTTGAATGATTGAAAGAATGTTTCAGGAACATCATACTAACCTTTAAATAACATTCTACTAACATTAAGGAAACTGAACATTTTCATGTTCTTGGAATGTTACAAATCAACGTTCCTACAATGTTGAATTTTAGATCAAAATGAAGTTGAAAGAACGTTTGAGGAACATTATACCTTATAAAAACGTTCCTGGAACGTCAAGAAAACTGGACGTTTTTAATGTTCCCAGAACCAACACTGAATATTTAGAGAACGTTCTTATAACAAAATTCTGTTAGCTGGGACTGTGTTCATTGTTGGCCAGAGAAGAACTGGCCACCAACTGAGCCTGGTTTCTGCCTAGTTTTTTTTTTTTTTTTTTTTTCCTCCATTTTTGTCACCTGATGAAGTTTGCATTCTTGCCACTGTCACCTCTGGCTTTCTTAGTTGGTCACACTTGATATTTAGGAGTCAGGGTCACCAAATAGGAGTAATTATATAAGCACAGTTTAGAAAAAGTAAAATATAACACAAATGCAAGCAGCCTGGCATTTATTTTTGTGCATCATATTTAAAGCTATATTAAAACAATACTGTAAAAGCCACTGTGCAAAACATACTGAACCCCAAAGACCCTAAACACTAAAAGAGTCTTAAATAATTACTAATATGGGGATTATGATACTTATGCAAGCAGCATATTTAAGTTTTTCATTTTCTTTAAAAAAAAAAAAAAAAAAAAAAGTTTTGGGAAATGTGAGTACTCAAAAAATTAATGAATCACCCTTACTTAATTTAACTAAAGAAAGATTTTTACACTGTTTAATTCAACTTAAATTAAAATAGTTTAGTTGGACCAACACAATTTAGTTAGAAAAGATCAAATTAATTTTATATTTAACTATTACATTTGTCAGACTATTTTTTTATTGGTGCAACTTATTAATATATTGAGGTATAATTAGTGATCATAAATTTAAATTAAGAAACAGAATATCTGTTATTACCCATAGTATATTTTATGCATAGCTGCCCACAGCCTAAGCACAAGCACCACTCTATTCGACACAGTAGTAACCACAGAATTCAAAAACAGAGGAACCCTTGCATCCACTGCCCAATAGGTACGTCAACAGAAACAACCTACACTCTCAGAAAAAAAAGTACAAAATTGTACCTTTAGGGGTACAATGGTACAAAGGTACAAATTTGTACCCTTGTGATTTGTACCTTAAGAGACCAGTTTTGTACCTTTGGTGACAATTTTGTACCTTTATTTAACAGTACAAAAATTGACCCTTCAAAAAGGGTACAAAATTGCCTTTGACAGCGTACAATTGTTGACTATAATGAGATATATATATATTTTACACACACACACACACACGCTGAATTAAAATCAGAATTTATTAAATCCTTTCATTTTCACATTTTATAACATTTCATTTTAAACACATTTTTAAACATTCCATATGAGTCCATCTTGCCGAGTGTTAAAAAGTAACACTGAAGCAGTGTTAAAGTTAATGAGATAATTGATTGATGATTGAGTGATGATTGACAATTAGTGGAGACACCTGATGTTAATAAGCAGAATCATTGAAGGAAAGAGAGAAAAAAGGTGTTAATTAATGTTTTATGAATGTTTCATTTCAAGTCACCATGAAAGAGGTCAGCGTTTGCTTTAGTTGGGCTCTTGACTCTTTACCTTTTATTATTAATTATTCTCTGGCTGCTCCAGCTTTGTGTTTGTAAAACACATTTGTTATAGTCAGAGAAAATACGATCTGGTCACAATATAATTTGATGATGATATAATCATCATGTGATGGCCTGATGTCGTTTAGAGTCTAAATCTCTGACTGTGTGCTTGATGTGTAGCTTTAGTATTAATGATTGTAGTCCTGTGATTTTACAGCTTGAGACCGAACAGCAGTATTCATTTTTTTTTTCTTTTTTTTTTTATAATAATACATTATGCACTGAAGCTTCAGTGTTTAAACACACACAGACATCAAGAATCAGCATCTGATTCTCAAGAACGGTGACGTTAAATAAATACAAAATACTGACAAACAGATCAACTCTGAACATCACAAAACAAGCTACTGTCACAACAAAACAACAGAAAAATAAAAGCAAACATGATCAATCTATGAAAATTACAGGACAATTCAGCTGCATAATTTATTCATGCAGCAATGCATGATGGGAGCCATGGATGAGTTTTGATTGGTGGCTCCCATCATGCACTGCAACATGAAGCACTTTGTTTGATTGTCACCATTGTTGAGGGTCATATGCTGATTCTTGATGTCTCTGTGTGTTTAAAAAAAAAAAACCTTCAGATCATAAAAGCTCTGCTGGATCTCAAGCGGTAACAGAGATTTACTATAAAGAAATAATATAACATCTATATCACCAGTTCATACTGGATGTCACCAATGAATCTGACCATTTCACAATGAGAAAACACAACCATTATGACTGTGCTTCCCAAAGCATTGTAAACCTAAATTGATCAACTTTGGCTCACAGCACTATTGGGAAACACAGCTCAGATCATAGTTTCTCTGGCCATAACAAATGTGCTTTACAAACACAAAGTTGGAGCAGCCAGAGATAAATTAATGTTAATAAATTGAGTCAAGAGCCCAACTAAAGGAAATGCTTTTCACCATCATGGTGATTTCAATCTAAACTTTCATTAAAACATTAACATCTAAACATCTGTTAATTCTCAATAAGAACTTTTGTTGATGGATGACAGAAATCAAATCAAACTGGTTAATAATAAGTGTAATAATGTTTAATGGCTGGAAGTCAGTTGTAGTTGTTGTGTCTCTCTCTTTTTCTCTTGTTGTTTCTTCAATGATTCTGCTTATTACCATCAGGTGTCTCCACTAATTGTCAATCATCACTCAATCATCAATCAATTATCTCATTAACTTTAACACTGCTTCAGTGTTACTTTTTAACACCCGGCAAGATGGAGTCATATGGAATGTTTAAAAATGTGTTTCAAATGAAATGTTGTAAAATGTGAAAATGAAATTAATTAAATGATTTAATAAATTCTGATTTTAATTCAGCGTGTGTGTGTGTAAAATATATATATATATATATATGTATATATATATAGCATTATAGTCAACGATTGTACGCTGTCAAAAAGCCAATTTTGTACTCTTTTGAAGGGTCAATTTTTGTACTGTTAAATAAAGGTACAAAACTGATCTCTTAAGGTACAAAACTGATCTCTTAAGGTACAAATCACAAGGGTACAAATTTGTACCTTTGAGGGTACAGCCCCAGTGACAAGCCATTGTACCCCTAAAGGTACAATTTTGTACTTTATTTTCTGAGAGAGTACAAAATTGTCACCAAAGGTACAAAACTGTTCTCTTAAGGTACAAAACTGTTCTCTTAAGGTACAAAACACAAGGGTACAAATTTGTACCTTTGTACCATTGTACCCCTAAAGGTACCCCTTTTTTTTTTTCTGAGAGTGTATTTGTGTTGAAACTACATGAATCAAGTAAACTTCAGTTTTAAATACATTAGGTAGGATGAACACAGTGAAATTAAGTTGTGACACAATGTTCCAAATCATGTTGTTTTAGCTCATTTTAATGAATTAATTAAATTCAAGAGGAAAAATGTATTTTTAAATGTATGCTTATTGATTGTTTAACTAGTTTTAAAAGGGTCCAAAAAAAAAAAAAAATATGATGCACTATGAAAGTTTTCAGTTTTAATTCATGTATGTATAAATTGCATTTATTAATTAAATTAAAAAGTAAAACCTTTTACTTGCACTCACACCTTACTCGAGTGAACTGTATATTTAAAACATTCCAAACCTTTACATGTCAAATAAAATCAAAGCTAAAAAAAGGGGAAATTACCCAATGGAGTGTTCAAAGCGAGTGTGAGTGGCGCCCGGATACACCAGATATGTTCCTCCGAGCTGTTTGATGTGACGGAGTCTCTGAAACTGAGGAGTGTCAATGATCTTCACCAGCAGGGGGTGCAGCTCAATTTGACCATGAATGGGGTCGTTGAAGATCTACAGGATAGAAAAAGGGCAAATATAAGTTCATACATTGGCAGGGCCAGTTTTAAATTAAAGAATTAAAGATTGAAAGGTCATTTCGACCATGTCTTAATCCTTTGTTGGAACACTTTCACTGCATGGTAAACTGCCATGTAATTTCAGGTTTGCCAGATGTATAAGGGAATATACCGAGTCAAGAACAGTAAATTTCCAGAAAAACCCAGATACCTGGCGTACACAGACACCACTGTCTGCTCAAACTGTGAGCACACACTGCAAAATCGAATTAGTTAGACATACTTAACAAAGCATGCAAATTGATTGCTTTAAAAAAAAAAAAAAACGAAGTGAAAATGGAATAGTGTTATACTGACAAATACTTAGTATAGTTAAAATGAAATAACTATTTAAAGGGATAGTTCACCCAAAAATGAAAATTTGATCCAAGATGTAGGTGACTACACTGTTAGACCTTGCTGTAGAAAAATGGCCAAATTCTGACAGTAACAAACCATTTTCCATTAAAACAGTAATATACTGTTGAAAACAATGCATTCTGGGTAATATTTGTCATTTTCGAGAAAATAGCCTACAGGAATATACTGTGAGTTAACATCGCTCAAAGTCGACACTCTGAGGCTGTGTTCTAAATCACACCCTATACCCTCATTCACTATTCCCTACATTAGTTCACTAATATAGCCCACTTGACAGAGTGAATGAAAAGAAGAGAGTGAATTCAGACACTGATGTGTTGTGTTTTCTTCTGAACTAATGTAGGGAATAGTGAATGAGGGTATAGGGTGTGATTTAGAACACAGCCTCTGAGTGTCGACTTTGAGCGATGTTAACTCACAGTATATTCCTGTACAGAGGTGGAAAGTCCAGGGGTCAGGGTTTTTTTTTAATATATATATTGAAAAAGCTGATCTTCTGCTGTAGAATCACAGTCCTGCTGTAATCAATAATGTAAATCTAATGGACAAAATTAAACTATGTCTTTATTCTTTCTCTGTGTGTCGTTTATCATGAGACTGTAGTGCTCACAAACATAATGAAAGTATTATTAGCCCTTTTAAATATTCTTTCACATTTCTCCCTTGTGCTTGGGAGTTTGTTGTAATTTTCTCTGTGCTCATAATAATATTCATTTTCCTGTATAATGAGTGTGTTCTATGTCTGTGTTTCATTGGTTGTTCTCTTCCCTCTTCCCCCCCTCTACACTCCCACTTTGCCAGAGCTTTACACGCCCATTTTTACAGACTTTTTCCAGCTCAGAGGTTTGAACGACCAGGATAAAACAGGGGGGTTTCATGGCCCTTTAAAAGAGTTATTAGGAGCCATAAGCTTTGAAAAAGAACATAAAGCGCTACTCACGTTGCCGACTTCAGACCTGAGGCGTGCACACAGAAAGCGGCCTTTCAGAAAGCATGAGATTGCAACATTGGTTCTCTTTCACTGATTATTGTGCTTGTAAATAAGTTAAAATGCAAGTCCTAACAAGTATCCACACAAACACTGCCGGTGTGTCTAAGTGAATGCTGTTAAGAACAGTTTAGAAAGAAATCTGGTGTGTTACAATGTATTGGATCTGTGCATCAGGTCTTAAAAAGATTTATGACTACAAAAGAAAAGAGAAATTAACCCACTGCTTGACTGAATAACTTTAATATATTTATTAAGAGCCAGTTAATCAGTTAATGTATAGAGTGCAGATTGAGCAGTTTTTGTTGCTGTTGTTGTTGTTGTTGTTGTTGTTGTTTTTACATTTGATTAATTAGATTCTTAATTGAATGCTACTGTTGTTAAATAGACATATTGGTGGATTCATGAGTTTTCCGAATCCTGATTGATTTGCACTGATTGTTTCAGAAGAGGACAAATCAGTGTCTCGGGACGAGAAAAGACTAGTCAATAACAAATAAAAAAGTGCTGGTAAAAACTTAAAGGCTGCATTATTTGCATTAGTTTCTAAAAACAGCAGTAATAGAGATGCTGTCCTTTTACTAACAAATAAACATAATATGTTACATTAAATATATTTACAATATGCAGAATTATATTTTTACCTTGTCTGAAGATTGACTACCTCTTCCGCCTCCATCTCCTCCTCCATCTTCGACATCTCCCCCTTCTACATCTCCTTCATCTCCTCCTCCTCTATCTTCTCCATCTCCTCCTTCTCCATCTCCTCCATCTCCTCCACCTCCTCCTCCATCTTCCACATCTCCTCCTTCTCCATCTCCTCCACCTCCTCCTCCATCTTCTCCATCTCCTCCTCCTCTATCTTCTCCTTCTCCTCCTTCTCCATCTTCTTCATCTCCTCCGTCTCCCTCTTCTCCATCTCCTTCACCTCCTCCTCCATCTTGTCTGTCTCCTCCTTCTTCATCTCCTCCACCTCCTCCTCCATCTTCCCTGTCTCCTCCTTCTCCATCTCCTCCAACTCCTCCTCCATCTTCCCTGTCTCCTCCTTCTCCATCTCCTCCACCTCCTCCTCCATCTTCCCTGTCTCCTCCTTCTCCATCTCCTCCAACTCCTCCTCCATCTTCTCCATCTCCTCCGGCTTCCTCTTCTTCTTCTAAAAAGTTGTGTGGTTTTACATTTTAAAGGCCACAATAAACTCTCAAAGTTAGGGGAAAAAAAGAAGTTTGAAATACATTTGTTGTGATATACTGCACACAGTATCTTTTTCTCTTCTTCTTGTTTCTCTTTCCTTCAATGATTCTGCTTATTAACATCAGGTGTCACTACAATTTGTCGATCTTCACTTATTAATCACTTAATTATTTCAACTTTAACACTGCTTCGGTGTTACTTTTAAAAACCTGTAGTGTGGACTAGTGCCATCAATCGATTAAAAAAATAATTTGATTAATCACACATTTTTTCTGTGGTTAATCGTGATTAATCGCAATTGAAAACACTTACATTTTTATATGTTTTTAATACATATAAAGACAAAACAAGACCATTCAATCAAGATAATTAATTAATTGTGTGACTACTGTACATTAACGATGAGCACCTGATGATAACAAGCAGAATCACCAAAGGATAAAATCACAATTTTTAAGTCAACATCATGGAGATGAGGGTTTGCTTTAAGTTAGACTCTTGACCCTTGATTTTTTTAATATTCGTCATAACAGCCAGATAAGCAAAGAGAAAAGTTGGTGTTGGTTACGTTTTCTCATAATCATCATCATCATTGCTCTTCTGCTGTAGAATCACAGTGCTGCTGTAATCAATAATGTAAATCTAACTCAGAGATTGGGCTCTAAATGAGTTCAGTGATTCAGATCAAATAATGATTATGTGAAAACATAACCAACACCACCTGATCGTCTTTTCTCTTTGTTTGTCTGGCTGTTATAACTCAGTTAAATCAGTCAAACAAAATCTAATATTAAAAAGTCAAGGGTCAAGAGCGCAACTAAAGCAAACACTGACCTCCATGATGGTGACTTAAATTTGTGGTTTTCTCTTTCGGTGATTCAGAACCGTTTTGGAACCAGGCTGAAAAAAAAACAAAAACAAAAAAAACCTTTTGTCCAGAAGCCATATCGTTTCATACAGTCATGTGACACGATAATATCGAGACAATTTTGCTATTGCGATACCAAAATTGATAATACCATTACATCCCTATTAATCAGCATATAAATCAAAGCTTTATAATGTTGAATGAAGTGTTGAACCCGCCAAGAGGTGCAAGCTTTGGAGGTGTTGATGGAAGCAATCTACTCCATCTGTTTTAACAATCATTATGAATGTGATCCAGATGTAGCCTTTGATTAAAAAGAAAGTGATTTCCTTAGTTTTTTTTATGAATCCCACATTCAAGTATTGACAAAAACAATGCATGAATAAATTGTTTTGTTGTTGTTGTCATTGTTTGTTTGTTTAAGAGCAGAGACTGTTCTTTCTTTTGATATATTATGTCCAGATATTTTTACAACAAAATATTCTAGGGGCCATGATTTTTTTATGAAAATCATCAAAAATGCTGGCAATGCTTGTCAAATAAAAAAAAAAAAAAAAATAAAAAAATGCTGTCGAAAAGCTAAGATCACGTGATAAATAATTGAAGCTCCGTGCAAGAACTGTTTCAGTTATTAACATAACCTCAGTTCCCCAAGATAACGGGAACTAGCACTCATTGAAGTATATGCGCGAGACATCACTGCCGTTGTCAGAGCGCGATCAGACCTCACAAATTGAGTGATGAATGCAGTTGCACATAGTGGTGTTTTAGAGGTAAAAAAATATATAATTACTGTTCGGTTTCTCGCACAAACCGATCGTTTAGTGTCTTAGGACATCAATGTGTCGTCACGAGCCGCAGGGTTTAATTTGGATTTGTCTGTCGTGTTTTATTTACTCTTATAGTCCAAGTTCCCGCTGACTTGCATTATACCACTGACAGACGGCAGCGGTTGGAGTTAAAAATCATAATTTGTGTTCTACTGAAGAAACAAAGACACCTACATCTTGGATGGGCTGAGGGTAAGCAGATAAACATCAAATTTTCATTTTTGGGTGAACTATCCCTTTAATGAGCGTGGCATTGACTTGGGTGCAGCCCAGGTGAAGTGGAGTGCTCGTCCGAGGAAAGCATATATTTTTTTTATAGAAATTTTGCACACAATAGAACTGATTTTCAACATCTGCCCTGTGAATTTTATAAATAAAACAGCATAAAATACTGAAAGCTATTTTAGCAGGCAAAGTATATCAATTTACTCCAGTACAGTACTTATCAATGGACTCCAACTAATCCAGCGTCTGTCAGATGTCAAATTTTGGTTTAAAATGAAAAATGGGTTGATGACTAAACCCAATGTTTGTTTGACATCAAGCTCCAACATCAGACAGACATCAAATTTTGAATGAAATAAATGCCACTCTGTATAAAATATAAATAAATAAATAAATAAATAAAAAACATGTAACACTGTACAACAAAAAACATTGTAATGCATGCCAAAACATTAAATCTCCGAAGATCTCAGCAGAGGAAGATTAAACAACTCCAGCTCCAGCTTACCAGCTTCACTTATTTATAACCAGATTGACTTCTAACAGACTGACTTTATTCCTGGTGATTATTGAAAGTTTAGTTTGATGTCACCATTACAGACTTCAGTATTTGCTTTAGTAGGGCAGTTTGACACTTGTATTTAACATTAGTTCCCTTTTGAAAGGGAACCTGCATTGCATCCTAGAACACTAATGTGGAATGCCTTAGTGGGGACCGGTGTCTGAAACGCTATCAAATCACAGCAATCGAATTGGTCGGCGACAGCCTATAATGTCACTACTATTGTGACCTGAACACACATAAGGAACGCCTAGAGAACAAGTCATCCTCTTTCGTCTTTCAGGGACTGTTTTGTTTGAAGTGCTATTCAAAGGTAAGAACGGCTGTTTACAGACGTCAAGTCAAGTCACCTTTATTTATATAGCGCTTTTTACAATGCAGATTGTGACAAAGCAGCTTTACATTGATAACTGGTACCCAAAACTCCAACAGGTGACATCAGGTGGCAAACAAGTGGCAAATAGGTGTTAAAATGGAGAAAAAAACCTTGGGAGAAACCAGGCTTAGTCAAGGGGGCAGTTCTCCTCTGGCGAACAGTGCTTTGTTATGATTCAGCTATCATAAGTCTGATAGGATCTCAACATTCAAAGTATTTATTTCAGTTCCATCCAGTTGAGGATCGTATTCATCACAGCGATTGTTTCCTGTGACTGAAGCAGATTTAAATACCTACACATGGGATTTGAACACCGACTGTAATCGCAGCCTGAACGCAACTGGCTCTGACTGGACGCGTTTAAGTGCGATCAGCCATTAGTATCAATTTACATTCATAATCGGCTTTACCATCGTTAAGTGTGTGCGCGGCTTTAGTGAGTGCATCCTTCAGACTGCAGAGTATGACAGGCCACTTTTACATTTAATCCTCTGCTCTTGAAGTCTCAGGTTGAGCTTTAGGTTACCTCTGTGAGAGCCATTACAAATTTAGTGATCTCAGCTCCCTCTATAAAGGAATTAGGGGATGTTTATTCTATGTTTGATGTATTGGGGCATTTAAACTGGGGCCCTGGAGCTCCCATTATTAGGGAAGGTTATCGTGGCACCCTTACTATGTGCCTCTTTTCTTTATGAGGCCTTAATAGCGGGTAGCATTAAGAACGAAATATCACCTGTAGTGAATGGCATGGCCTCCTCTCGATCTGAGAGTTGTTTTTTTTTAGGCCGCCGCTCATCTGAGCTTCAGGTAATTGATATGTCAGGTGTTCTGCCCTCTGGGGCCGCCCTGATAATCCTTCTGGGTTGAGTGGGCTGGTTTTCTCTTGTTAAATAGTCGTTTGTTGAAGCCACCGCTCTGCTGAGCTCCAGGTAATATCACGATTTGAGGTGTTGGCCTTTGTTAGGCCCCCTTGATACCTTCCCTAGGTCGAGTGAAGTGGTTTCCTCTCGGTTAGAGACTAGAGGGCAATATGCCTCCGCTCCCCTGAGCTCCAGATCAGATCATGACAGTAGGTGTTGGCCCTCTCTGGGCCACCCTTGACATCACCCTGTGATTAGCGAGAGTCTCTGTTCAAGGTTGCCGCTTCATTTGAGCTCTAGGTAGTTGATGTCTTTGATGTTGGCCTACTGAAAGGCCACCTTGACAATCACCCTATGATGAGTATGTTGGCTTCCTCTCATTTGAGAGTTTTTATTGAAGCCTCTGATCTACTAAACTCCAGGTAGTTGATGTCCTCAAGTGATGGCCTGTTAAGGCCACTTTTACATTCAATGTAAAAGCCGGCCTTCTTTATTTAGAGTTGTTAGGCTGAAGTCTCCATTTCACTGAGCTCCAGGAAGGTCATGAGTGCGTGTGTGCCGGCCCTTCTTTTGGGCCACCCCTATATCCGGCCTAGGCTTGTACTCAGGAATACGTCTTGTTTGACAGAGGCGGTTAAGCTGTAGCTTTCCGCCTTCTAGCATGCAATAGCCCTGAGTAGGCTACTCCTTGGAGAGCCTCTCTAGCCAAGACTAGCAGATAGTGTTCCTAGTTACGGCCTCTGCAATGTATCTAGGTTGAGCTGAAACTCCTCTTGATATTAGAGTATAGCAATATGCTGAGCTTCAGTTCCCTGGTGGTGTTAGGCACAGACAAATAGCCAGGTGTTGTAGGCTTTCGTTGAAAGCCTCCCCTGTGGTTGTCCTTGAGTGTTGTTAGACTTTTTCCTCTCGTTTTGAGCTTGGAGCATCTCTCCACAAAAAAACTCCTTGATTATTATCAAGTCGCGGAGTCAAGTGTTGCAGGCCCCTCCTGTGGAATTTCTTCCTGTTGGGGCCTCCATTCCTCCAGAGCTGAGCTCAGACAGCCTAAAAAATTCTCGTCTTGGAGCGAGAGTTTTTGCTCAGGTTTTTACATTTGAGCCTTTTCTCTGTTAGCTCATTTTGCTCACAGAGCTCTGTGCCCCATAATTGCCCAACATCAGTGATGCTCAGGTCGAGCCTGTCGAAGTTCTCAGGATGAGTTGAGCATGCTCCCTTAGAGCTCAAGCATCAGCCTCGGGCCTGTGGCTTTGTTATGCTAGAGTAGTACGCCCTGACTGAGGCCTCCTCAACAGCCCGGTTGCACAGTTTTGTACTTCCCTTGTTTTAAGGGTAGAAAGCGATATGCTGAGTACATGGCATGGCAATGTAAACAAGTATTCCAAACCTGCATACCTCTAATGGCTATCTCTGCTGGAGTTAGATTTGCTACCAAGTAGTTGACCCTCCTTGGGTCACCATGAAAGCGATCCTCTGGGTTGAGCTAGGTTCCTGAGTGCCCTAATTCCCTAGAATTGAGCAGATGGTTACAGGTAGCTCAGGTTTCATTGGAGCCTCCCTGATACTAGCCCTGGTCCTAGAGCCTGAGCCAGAATCTGTTTCAACAGCCTTGAACACAAAGCTTTGCAGGATGCTGATCTCCCGGAGCACGCAGATGAGACCCTGGCGTAACTACAGAAGGTCCTTAACAGTCTGGAACACGCAAACGAAGGTACCTTGGAGTGAAGGTTTGCTCTCCTGAGCTTAACCTTGCTGCAGATGTTGTTACTGTCTCGCTGGACAGAAAATCTGATGGCATTGGACAGTTTGTTTGTATTAGTCCACCAAGATCCAATCAAAATGTAGCAAACCTTTGTCCTCTGTTACGGACAGAGAGGGGCCTGGCCATAAACTGGGCCCTTAAAGGGACCCCTTCTTTTGAAGTTGTTGGTTCCAAGCCTTTGAGTGGCCTTGGTAGACCTCTAGATGTTTCTGGAGGCCTCTTTGAGGCTTATAGCTTGGGTGGTGGCCGTAGGGAATGCTGTCACTGACACCTTTGTGACCCTTAGGAGGAGTGTTTTTTGGCATGTCGGGTTAAATTGTTTCTGATTTGTCACAGCCATTCTTTGGCATGCACTCCCCTCAGCATGGTGGTGTGGGTATTTTGTTCCCCATTAGCGTTCTAGGACGCAATGCAAGTTCCCTTTCGAAAGGGAACATCTCAGGTTATGCATATAACCATGGTTCCCTGACAACAGGGAACGAGACATTGTGTCTCCCTGCCATACCTCGGGCTGCCTGCTGAACAGTCCCTTCATACGATACTTGTTCTCTATGGTCGGGTTGCACTAGTAGTGATGTCATAGGCTGTCGGCGGCCAATTTGATTGTCATGATTTGATAGTGTTTCAGACACCGGTTCCCGCTAAGCCATTCCCCATTAGAGTTCTAGGACACAATGTCTCGTTCCCTGTTCTCAGGGAACCATGGTTACATGTGTAACCTGAGATGTTTTTCTCTAGCTGCTCTAACTGTGTTTGTTATGGCAAAGACAGCAAGAGAAAATATGATCAGATGATGTTGGCTACGTGATGATGGTATTATCATCATATATTTTCCAGTATCTATTCTATAGATATAGGTATTAATTACAGTAAGCCTTTAATTCTACACTATGAGATCTAGTAATCAGATAATCTAAAGAAGTTTTAAAAATACATATTACACTAAACATTTTGAACTCCAGCATTTATTAGCCTCACTCAGACATCAATAATCAGCATATGAACGTTGTTGAGATTCATATGCTGTTTCTTGATGTCTATGTGTCTTAATAAGCTCAACACTATCTCAACATTAGATCAGTCTATTTTACTAAATTCTAACTACTATAACCAAATTTTACAATATTATCAAATACAGAAAAATCAAGTCATATTCTGGGAGTAAGCTCCAGTTTGCTCGCAACAGCAGCAAAATATGTAACAGCTTGCCACAATCTAAGAGAGTCAGTAATATTCTTAACATCTAAATGTATGTATAAAAAATATATTAATTTGTTTGTTACTATTTTGTTTATGTATTATATAGTCATTATTTGTTCATTGCTCATGTAATGGCTACTGCTTTGGCAATACTGTGTAAGTCATGCCAATAAAGCTATCTATCAAGCTATCTATCAATAAAGATAAATAGATAGACAGACAGACAGACAGACAGACAGACAGATAGATAGATAGATAGATAGATAGATAGATAGATAGATAGATAGATAGATAGATAGATAGATAGATAGATAAACACAGTAAAGAAACTGGAGTTACCTGAATAATCAATGAAGTCACATACATTGCACCACAAGTGAAAGCATTGCTCAGCAATCTGCTGGAAGTCCTTGAAACTGTTATCAGTGTTTTTATAGTACACCCTTACAAGCCATTCATGAAACTTATTTGGCTTAAGACTGGACACCTGCAGGGATGAGATAAACCAAATACAACCTGTTTACTAGCCTTTCTCTAACCAGGAAACATGTTGATCTACATGTTAATTCTCAATAAGAGCTTCTGTATATTGAGTTGTTTAATCCTCCTCTGCTGAGATCTCAGGAGATTTAATGTCTTCTTTTATCTAAGGCTGCGGCTGAAGTCAGTTGTAGTTCTAGTGTTTTGATTTTTTCTGTTCTTGTTGTTTCTCTTTCCTTCGTTCATTCTGCTATCTTCGATAATTCTCAATCCTCACTTAATTAATTACTTAATTATCTCATTAACTCCAACACTGATTCAGTGTTACATTTTACAGCCTGTAGTGTGCACTCTGAACAGTGTTCATTTCATCTGTTTGTAATAATATTTTACAGTATTGCTGTTTTTTCTGTGTTTTTGATATGCATAATGAACACACAGCATGATGAGCATGAGACTTCTTTTTAATACATTATAATAGTAATGCGTCCAATCTTTTGACTGCTACTGTTAATTAACCTCTTAACCGTCACAATCCCGTTGGTGGGACGCCTCCCAGCCAGCACACCCATGTAGGCTCCACATGGTTTAGCCCAGATGAAATGAACATTGTTCAGAGAGCGCACTACAGGCTGTTAAATGTAGTGCGCATCAGTGTTGGAGTTAATGAGATAATTAAGTAATTAATTAAGTGATGATTGAGAATTATTGAAGATAGCTGCTGTTAACAAGCAGAATGAACAAAGGAAAGAGAAACAACAAGAACAGAAAAAAATCGAAACATTAGAAATACAACTGACTTCAGCCGCAGCCTTAGATAAAAGAAGACATTAAATCTCTCCAGATCTCAGCAGAGGATTAAACAACTCCATATACAGAAGCTCTTATTGAGAATTAAGAGAGAGAGTTTTTTTTGTTGTTCATTTTTAATTAAATTTGTTTGGGTTTTATGTCACCATCATGGTGATGAGTGTTTTCTTTAGTTGGGTAGTTTGACTTGTCTTTGTAATGTTAGAGTTTTTTTCTGGCTGATGTAACTGACTTTTTTATAGCAAGAAGAAACAAGAGAAAACACAATCTGATGTTGTGGCTGCTTCATGACAGGAATATCATCATTGTGTAGTGGCTTAATTCACTGATCTTATGACTGAGTTTAATATGATCAATATCTTACTAACTTTGTTTGATTGTGATTTATGTAAAGATCCAGCACAGTTTCAATCAGAAAATCTGATTGAGCTTTAAAACAGATTTTACTCTAAGCACTTTAAACTATAGTGAGGTTTACTCACAAACATACATCAAGAATCAGAGTATGAATCTCAACAACGGTGACATGCTTAATGCCGCAATAAATTCTTTTGAAATTCATACGCTGATTCTTGATGTCTGTGTGTGAGGAAGATTTGCTGATTTTTTAGATTTTTAAAGTGTTTGGTGTACAATGTGTTTTAAAACTCATTCAGCTTTTCTGATTAAAACCGTTTTATCATTGTATTTCTAGAAGAGATCTAACACAAACTTAACATTTTATTCATATAAAGCTCAGTCATTAGATCAGTGAATTAAGCCACTACATGACAATTATATTCTTATCATAAAGCAGCTGATCACATTTTCTCTTGTCATTATTTCCATAACAAACAGCTACAAGAGCCTCAGAAAAACTAACACTAAAAAAAATCAAGAGTCAAACTGCCTAACTAAATCAAAGACTGACCTTGATCATGGTGACATCAAACAAAACCATTATTTTCAACAAATCATCAACATCTAAACCTCTGGTAATTCTCAATAACAACTTTTGTAGATGTGTGACAGAAATAAAGTCAATCTGGTTAGTAATAAGTGAAGCTGGTAATGCTGTTTGTCAAGTTGTTTGATCAGATCTTGAGAGATTTAATGTCTTTTATCTTCAGTTGATTTCATCGAAGGCTGTGGCTGAAGAAAGTTGTAGTTCTTGTTGTTCCTCTGTCCTTCAGTGATTCTGCTTGTTGTCACCTAATTATCTCATTAACTCCAACACTGATTCAGTGTTACATTTAACAGCCTGTAGTGTTCACACTGAGCAGTGTTTATTTCACCTGGGCTGAACCATGTGCTAAACTTAGGTGTGTGATCTGGGAGGCATCCGGCCAGTGCGACCGTGACAGTTAAGGGTTTAAAACTATAATAGGCCTATACAAAATTTTCTTCACATGTGCAATAATACATGCATGCATAAAATCACAAAAATCATGTTTTCTGTCAAGAGTGGACATTATATTAACGTAAATGCAGCTGATATGATCCTGTTATCAACATGTTCACAGAGGGTTTTTTTCATAGCCTACCTGACCGAAGGGCTCATTATACAGCTCATTATGTGAATCTTTTGTCTTCTTAGGTTTGAATCACAGAATTATTCATGAACATTCACGCCTCCACACATACTGTGTTTCTTGACAAAAAGTGTCTTACAAAATTTAAATTAAAATATTGTTTTATATGAACGAGTAGGCAGGATATTTTTTTTTTACATAATTTTGAAGCAAACATTCTAGTCTACAACCTCCAATACCCAAATGTCTTGTGAATATATATTTTTTGGCTTTATTTCAGTGACTTAAGTTTTTTGTTTTTTCAACAATCACCCATAAACGTTATACCTTCAAAAACACAAACATGTACATACATTTTCTCACATATTATGGTAGCCTAGTTTGTGCTGAATACAGTGTAATGACACTTTTTCCATTAATATGTTTATGAACAGCTGAAAAGAGCACAAATGTCAGGGCATGTCAAAACTTCTCCAGGGCCCCAAATCAGCCTCAGACTCCAGAGGGTTAATACTAACCAGATTTAATTTATGTCTGTTATACACTTACAGAAGCTCTTATTGAGAATTATTAGAGAGAGTTTTTGATGTTTTTTACATCATGTCTTTTTTTTTTTTTTTTTTTAAATGTTAATCATAAATTTAAAAAATGGTTTTAAGCAGGTGTAGTGAAAATTTTGAATTGGGTCAAATTCAAAAAAAATGTAACAGTCAAAATTAGAATTACAAAGGGGTGTGTGTGTCTTGCATTCTCAAAAATGTCCCATCGAACTGGTACTTTTTTTTTTATTTCCAAGGTTGGCAGGTCTGAATCTAAAAAGGCATTGCTCAAATCGCTTTATTTAATTAAAAGTAAAATTTATTCCTTTTCTGTGACATGACACTTAGGAATAATAATTCTGTATGATAAATGCTTGAGATAAGTGAGATTTCATACCTGGTACTTCTCAATCTTGAAAGCTGTGTTTAGGTTGCTCTTGCTGTAGAAATGAACATTATCAATGGGCTCATTTCCCACTTCACCAAAACCCATGTCAAGAACCTGAATGAGAAGACATTTCAAATAGGATAAGAGATTGAAAAAAAAAAAAGTTTTGATTTTGATTATTTTGATTTCTGTTTGATTTCCTTTTATTCTTTAGACATACATGAATGTCAAAATCTTCTGCCTCAAGATCTTGGTTGTAGAACGTGTTGTACTTGTCGACCATTTGCTGCCATTGTTCCAGCAGTTTTTCCTAAAGGTTTTGAAAGAATAAATGTTAAAATAAATGATAAAAGAGCAAAATATATTTAAAAGATTATTTATGAAGATTTTTTTAAAAATATGTCAAGCATTGGTAGGGGAGTGTGGGGTACAACCTAAAGCAGGGTTAGTTGTAACACGCATGGTTTAAATAATTCCACACGTGCTGGCATGATGAAACTTAAGGCGGGCGTACAAGGTGCGATTTTTGTTGTCGTATGAGCTCGCAGGTGATTTTTTTTTTTCAAACGCATGGAAATCGTTAATGCTCGTATAGCCTTGGCTCGTATCACGTGCGAGGAATTACGAGCCGAGCAGAGTGCCTTATGAGCACTTCCCGACCTCCTGATCATTTTTAAACATGTCGAAAAAGTTTGGGAGCTATCGGTTTGAATTTGTGACGTTTGCAGTTGAACAAGCCAATTTTTTTTTATCTACATGAAGTTGACCATCTAAAAGAAGAGAGTGAATTCAGACACTGAACACCCGATAAACAGAATCACTGAAGGATATTGCCAAACTGGTTTGTGAACTGGTTTGACACTCAGTGTGGCTGAAGTCAGTTGTAGTTCTTGTGTTTCTGCTCGTCTCTTCTCTTTTTTCTGGTCTTGTTTCTCTGTCCTTCAGTCATTCTGCTTATCAGGTGTTCATAAAGTGTCTGAATTCACTCTCTTCTTTTCATTCACTCTGTCAAGTGGACTATATTAGTGAACTAATGTAGGGAATAGTGAATGAGGGTATAGGGTGTGATTTAGGACACAGCCTTTGAGCGATGTTAACTCACAGTATATTCCGGTAGGCTACTTTCTCGAAAATGACAAATATTACCCAGAATGCATTGTTTTCTATGGTATATTACTGTTTTAATGGAAAATGGTTTGTTACTGTCAGAATTTGGCAATTTTTCTATAGCAAGGTCTAACAGTGCAGTTACTGATATAATTGGCAAAATTAATTTTTATGAATTTCTGAACGTTTACAAAATATTATTTCAAGAAATGTTCAGCATTTGTACTGGCTTGTCTATTTGTCTTGTGTTCTGTGAGAGCTGTGAGTGGAAGGAGAGGAGTGTTTTGTTCAGCTCTGTGTTTTTCTGAATGTCTGAATATGTTTCTTCTTCTGTTTGCCTGTATTGTTTGACCTCTGCTGTATAGCTATGTTTTGCAGTGTGTTCATTTTCAAACTACAAAATTTAAATTAGAATTTCTAAAAAACTGCTATTATTTTATATGAAAAAAATAAATAAATAAATAATTGTCTTTTTATTGACAAAATATTTTAGTTTGTCATGTATCTTTTTCGTTAAGATAAGATAACATTTTAAGCTGTCATATGGTCATGTTACAATGTGCCCCACATATGGGGCATGTTGTCACATTTTACATCCCTTTTTCAGAGTAGATTAAAAAAAAATAAAAAGTATACAGTGTATTAATAAAACAAAGCCACATATTTGTACCAGACATTTGTGAAATGAATGTGGAACAAAATGTTCATAATACATTTTCTCAACCCTAAGTAGATTTACACAAACTGAGAAAATCAAAAAGCATTAGGTTGTGCCCTGCTCTCCCCTACAATACAACAACGTGAATCTGATAGAACTGACACTTCATATGTGAACATCATAAAAAAAAAAACATGTATACTGGCTATGTACTACTGTACACCCAAAGCATTTTACAATCATATCAGGGGTCTCTCCTCAACCACCACCAGTCTGCATCATCCACTTGGATGATGAAACGGCAGACACAGCATGTGACATGATAATTCAGATATTGCGCATGTGACATGATAATTCTGTACCATAAATCTTTGAATTATGTGACAGAAGAAATTAATACCTGATACTTTTTCATCTTTAAGGCTTTAGTCACGTTTTGGACTACCATGTGTTGGTCTTCCTAAAGGATTCAGAAAAGCAATGATTAAATCATATAAACAAACAAGACCAAGACAGATAGGGAAGATCTTTAAATTTGTTTACCTTCAGTCATACATGCTGTGTACTCTGACTGCAAACTGACAATATATTTATTTGATGTTGAAATGATATTAAACATTTTTAAAATCCTGCTGTAGAATCACAGGGTTGATAACACAAAATACAGTGACTGATTCACTTAGTTTTGTCACAGCCATGAAATATTAACACCATATTAACACTATAACACAATATGTTGTGGCCACAAGATCCTATGTTGAGGGAGCAATATATATTTCTCATGGCCAAGAGCCTATACAATTTTTCATTTTTTTTCAATTCATACTGCTTTAATGGCATGACATATTTAGGTAAATATTGCCAAAGCATTTCATAAAGCGAATACAAACAAGAACACACACACACACATATATATATATATATATATATATATATATATATATATATATATTTCTTTTACACATATTAACAGTAATATGGATGTGTTCACTCAGTACCTCTTAGTGTTTGTGGCAATTATAAATACGGTGTGCTACTTAAGAGAAAGAAGGTCCTTCACCAAGTAATATTTTCAGTTTGTCAGTTTCATGGACTGACTGGAACTCTGGGATAATATGCTGTATTTGACATTACAGTGACTCTCTTAAGGTTGTGTATTTATCACAGTGGAGGAGGAAGTGTGCCTCCATCTCAACTGCCCCTGATCTACATTCATTACAGACTCACTCTTCTTTAGGTAACCTGTCTTGTTATGTCACCCTCTTTCTATGGCCAGCTGGTGGTCACTAAGTCTGTACCCAGCTAACAGAACATTATAAGAACGTTCTCTAAATATTCAGTGTTGGTTCTGGGAACATTAAAAACATCGAGTTTTACTGACATTAGAGGAACGATTTTTATAAGGTATAATGTTCCTCAAACGTTCTTTCAACTTAATTCAACAAAATTCAACATTGTAGGAATGTTGATTTGTAACATTCCAAGAACATAAAAATGTTCAGTTTCCTTAATGTTAGTAGAATGTTATTTAACACTCTGAGGTCTGAGGTATCGCCGGCGATACCACCGCGTTTTTTTTTCTTACCAGTGTGAAAGAGACTCAAAATACTCCGTCAATGTTGCACATACTATTAAGAGTTATACACCATTTTAATCTGTTGAATGTCTTCTTTCATTTGTGTACACTCAGAGTAAAAACAAAATGTTGTGCTTTTTGTAAAATAAAGAAAACTAACATGATGCGTGATCTCTCGTCTCCCTCTGAACGAACTCCAATCTGATAGTTCTCAGAAAATGAACTGTAACTTAGTGAATACTAATGACAAAAAAAATGACACTTTTGTCTAAAGAAACGTTGAAATGTCAGGTTTTAAATCGTGCAAGTCAAATCGAAAACAAACATTTTCTGTTTATGTAATCTGTATGAAAAGAGAGCCATGTCAGAAGTCTGTGATTCAGCTCATTATCCGCTAATGCGGCCACGCCCACGGAGCCAGCGCTATTCAGACGCAAATTCTGAGGCAACACATGCATACATCGTCTCAGTCGTGTATTTATTATCTTGAAAAGTGTTTATCTGGATGTAAAAGTCATGGTAAGCCAGCTCTAGAAGACATGCAGTTAGTTCCTGGTTCCTTTTCTTCTTTATATGGATTTGTGGCCTAAAGGTGCACAGAGAGCGCCCTCCGGCTGCAAGTATGAATTGAAAACACCTTTCCTGAAATGTCCTCTTCTTCTTTATAATAATTTGTGGACTAAAGGTGTACAGAGCGCCCTCCGGCTGCAAGTATGAAATGAAAACGCAGTATCCAGCACTCATAGTGATGAGAATAAATATAGAATAAATATTACTCCTCTGTATAGAAATTTGACATAAATATATAAGAATCCATCAATATTTCTCCAAATGTGCATGCTTTTAAAAGTATATATGAAATGCCATAGAGGTAACATAATTGTTCAGGCACTTTGCATCACAGAAATACATTATATTTTAAAGAATAATAAATAGAATACAATTATTTTAAATTGAGCTGAGACATGATCACAGAGGGTTTTTTCACAGCCTACCTGACTGAAAGGCCTCATTAATATGCAAGTCATTTTAGGTCATTATTATGTGATTCTTTTGTCTTCTCAGGTGAGAATCACCCATTATTCATGCAGATTCACGCCTCCACGCATACTGTGTTTCTTGACAAAGAGTGTCTTACAAAAACTAAATCAATATATTGTTTTATATGAAGGAGTAGGCAGCATAATTTGTACATAATTCTGAAGGAAAAACTCTAGTCTACAACCTCCAATAACCAAAAGTCTTGTGAACACAGATTTAATATACTTTTTTTTTTTGCCTTATTTCAGTGACTTAAGTTTTTTGTTTTTTCAATAACCACACATAAACGTTATTCCTTCAAAAACACAAACATGTACATACATGTTCCTCACATATTATGGTAGCCTAGTTTGTGCTGAATACAGTGTAATGACACTTTTGTCATTTATATGTTTATGAACAACTGAAAAAAGCACAAATGTCAGGGCATGTCAAAACTTCTCCAGGCCCCAAATCAGCCTCGGACTCCAGAGGGTTAAAGGTTAGTATGATGTTCCTGAAACATTCTTTCAATCATTCAAACACCTGCTGTGAACAAACACTGAAAGAAAGAGAACTAAGAACACAAACTACAACTTTCTTCAGCCACAGCCTTAGATGAACTGAAGATAAAAGACATTAAATCTCTGAAGATCTGATTAAACAACTCCACAAACAGCATTACCAGCTTCACTTATTACTAACCAGACTGACTTTATTTCTGCCACACATCTACAGAAGCTCTTATTGAGAATTAACAGAGGTTTAGATGTTTGTTTGAGGTCACCATCATGGAGACCAGGGTTTGCTTTAGTTGAGCTCTTGACCCCTGACTGTTGTACCATTATTCTACAGCAGAAGATCAGCTTTTTCAGTATAATCCAAAGGATTTCACAAAAGTTGTTCTGAATAATTATAATAATAAAAAAAAAACTTCCTTTAAGCACACACAGACATCAAGAATCAGTGTAAAAACAAGCTACTACAAAGTCACATAAAAACAGAAAAAAATAAATAAAATAAAAATAGTGAGAATAAAGGAAATTACTAAAACAATTCAGCTTATAATTTATTCATGATCACTGAACTCATTTAGAGTTAGATTTACATTATTAAAACAGCTTTTACAATATAATCTGAAGGATTTCTCAAAAGTTGTTCTGATCAAATAAAAAATAAATCAATAAATAAAAAATCTTTCTTTTAGGCACACACAGACACCAAGAATCAGCCTCTGAATCTCAACAGTGGTGACCATCAAAAAGCATGTCGCAATGCATGATGGGAGCCATGGATGAATTTTGATTGGTGGCTCCCAGAATGCATTGCGACATGCTTTTTGATGGTCACCACTGTTGAGATTCAGAGGCTGATTCTTGGTGTCTGTGTGTGCCTAAAAGAAAGATTTTTTATTTATTGATTTATTTTTTATTTTATCAGATCAACTTTTGAGAAATCCTTCAGATTATATTGTAAAAGCTGTTTTAATAATGTAAATCTAACTCTAAATGAGTTCAGTGATTCAGGTCAAATAATGATGATGTCAAAACATAACCAACACCTAATCATCTTTTCTCTTTGCTTGTCTGGCTGTTATAACTCTATTAAAGCAGACAAACCTAAATATAAAATCTAATATTAAAAGTCAAGGGTCAAGAGCCCAACTAAAGCAAAAACTCATCTCCATGATAGTGACTTACAAATTGTGATTTTCTCCTTTGGTGATTCTGCTTGTTATCATCAGGTGTCTTCAATAATGGTCAATCATCACTGTTAATCACTTAATTATCTCATTAACTTTAACACTGCTTCAGTGGGTGGGATAAAAAATATGGCAGGACTTTTACTTTCTGACCCCTGGACTTTACACCTCTGCTTCCAAATTAAAATTTTCTGATCATTTACTCACTCCATGTCATCCAAGATGTTCATGTCTTTCTTTCTTCAGTCGAAAAGAAATTAAGGTTTTTGTTGAAAACATTCTCGTTATAGTGGACTTCAATGGACTCCACTGTTGAAGGTCAAAATTACAGTTCCAGCGCAGCTAAACACAAATTATCGCATTGTGAGTGCTTCTGTCTGTCTTTAAAAAGCTTAAGCTGGATGTCCTACACCTTCCCTATTCAACTTACGGACGAAAGTGGCGCCACTTCCATTTTTTCCTTAAGTAGAATAGGGAAGGCGTAGGACATCCATTGAAGTTCACTATAAGTAGAATAATCCTGGAATGTCTTCATCAAAAACCTTAATTTATTTTCGACTGAAGAAAGAAAGACATGAACATCTTGGATGACATGAATTTTTATTTCAAAGTGGACTAATCACTTAATTATCTCATTAACTTTAACACTGCTTCAGTGGGTGGAAAAAACATATAGCAGGACTTTTACTTTCTGACCCCTGGACTCCGCTGGTTAGAACCAACGTTGGATTTTACAGTGTGTGAACGTAGCTCTAATAATGTACCTCTAATAAATCTTCATTCAGTCGGGCCTCTCCCACAAACTTTGGCAGCTGTCTGTTGATGATGTCATTTAGAATATCTTGGGCTTCAACCAGTTCAGGGTTTGAGTCTAACAGGATCTGATCATAGATGTGGTCTGTTAAAAAAGTGGGAGAATGAAGAGAATAAAGGAAAATAATTTAGTATCACATTTATGTATATGAACTAATTTGTGATATCTAAAATAAATGTGTCACTTGGTTAATACAAAATACTACCCAAAAGGAAGTATCTCATTCCCAGCTGACAGAATTCTGTTATAAGAACGTTCTCTAAATATTCAGTGTTGGTTCTGGGAACATTAAAAACGTCCAGTTTTCTTGATGTTATAGGAATGTTTTTATAAGGTATAATGTTCCTCAAACGTTCTTTCAATTTAATTTTGATCTAAAATTCAACATTGTAGGAACATTGATTTGTAACATTCCAAGAACATGAAAATGTTCAGTTTCCTTAATGTTAGTAGAACGTTATTTAAAGGTTAGTAAGATGTTCCTGAAACATTCTTTCAATCATTCAAACACCTGCTGTGAACAAACACTGAAAGAAAGAGAAATAATTCACAGCCTGAAATCAACTGAAAATAAAAGAAGACATTAAATCTCTCAAGATCTCAGCAGAAGTTCTTTTTGAGAATTAACAGGTTTAGATGTTGATGTTTTATTGAAAATGTTTGGTCACCATTTTGGTGGTCAGTGTTTCCTTTAGTTGGGCAGTTTGACTCTTGGCTTTTCATGTGAGTTTGTGCTCTTTGTAACCGTGTTTACTAAAACACATAATTTCCATTAAAAAAAAAATGCATAAAAAAAAAATGCATAAAGTGATCGAGCTGTGTAGTTTTCTGCCTCATAAAGCAGAGTAGTTTACTAATCTTGTTCTTGACTAAAAGTGGTAATTTGTTACTAAAATAGTATATTCACCAATAATACTTGTCACAGATCATGTTCTAATTTTGTTAAAAAAAAAAAACATAATGGGAAAGAAAGTATTTTGTCACACACAGACATCAAGAATCAGCATATGAATCTCAACAATGTTGACATGCTTCATGCCGCAATGCATGCTGGGGGTATACAAACTCATGAATCCCTTGCTGCATGAAAGCATTGAGGCATGAAGCATGTCACCATTGTTGAGATTCATATACTGATTCTTGATGTCTTAAAGATTTTTTGCAAGTATTGTTGGAGAATGTTACCTATTAAAAAACAAATAAACACATTTGGTCAGGAGTACAATTAGTAAATGATTTTGCTCTATGATGATATCTATATCACTTTATCACTCAGTCATCTTTGTTTCTGGTTTTCTCTGCAACAAATAATGTGTTTTAATAAACACTGTTAAAAAGACCACAAGCTCACATGAAAAGCCAAGAGTCAAACTGCACAACTAAAGGAACCACTGACCACCAAAATGGTGACCAAATATTTTCAATGAATCATCAACATCTAAAACTCTGTTAATTCTCAAAAAGAACTTCTGCTGTGATCTTGAGCGATTTATTGTCTTCTTTTATCTTCAGTTGATTTCAGGCTGTGTGGCTTTAAGTCAGTTGTAGTTGTGTTTCATTTTCTGAGAGTGCAAGAATGATGTTTGGTTTAACATCATTCTTGCACTATCAGAAAATAAAACACAATTCCATTGATTTTTTTGTTGTTGTTGTTGTTGTTTTTGTTGAAATTTCAACATTTTTTCAGCATTAATTGAAGGTGCAAAAGTGATATTGATTCAATGTGGTTAACGTTGATACATTAACATTGATTTAATATTGTTTCGACCATTGCTTGCTATCTGGGTAACTTCAGAATAGTGTCACCTAGATTTTTATTATTTTTTCTTAATTCCTTTTTAAAGAAGCATTTCTCTTGATTTCTACTCTTGCTTTAGCTGACCTGTGAGTTTGGTGTACTCCGACATGTCATGTATGGCATCTGAGATTTTGCAACCTGGCACGAGTTTTCTATCAGCTAGAACGAGAGCATCCTTAATCCTAATGCACAAAGAGAAATAAGCACACATCAGCAATAACAGTAACATCTAAAGAAAATATCAGGATACATTCAGAAAAACAGATGATCAGGGGCCTCACGTATCAACCCTGCATACGCACAAAAAACTTTGCACCGCATTGACGGCGTCAGTCAAACTCTCCCACTCATATTTTTTCCTTTTGTTATTAATTCCAGAGGACAAAGTTCCAAATAAAATATTTTTTCTCATTTCTACCTCCGATAGTAGCACCTCCAATTCACTTTCTGTAAAGTTTTGTTTCTTGCCGCTTGCTTTTGCCATTTTCTTACTGCTTTCTTTTGCCAAAGTGGGCTCAATACCATATTTAAATTGATTTAATTAAGGGAGGAGACTGGGTGGGGTATTGTGCTTGTGCATGTGCACTCAATATTACGTTAATTGGGATGTACAAAGAGAATATGTGCGGAATCCTTTGTACGCAGAGATTCATACATCTGTTTTTTTTTTTGTGCGTACACACATTTACAGCTTTGTCCATATGCAATGTTTTAGTATGAATTCAACGCAAGTCTTTGTACATGAGGCCCCAGAACAATCAAATCTGCTTTTGCACACAAAACCCACTTGACATCAATGATGAAGCCAATCTTGTGCTGAAGGGCTTGACGGTGAAGAGTGTATCGGGTGTGAAACATTCCATGTATATTATCTGCCACCTGTGAGTGAAACAAAGAATTTTGTCATCATTTACTCACCCCAATGTCACTCCAAAGACCAATGCATGAGAAGTTCAAGCTTCCTTGTTTACCCTATTTATTGTGTTCTATGTATGTCCTGTCTTGATTGCTCCTGTCTGCCTCGCTGCTCAGAGTGGTTTGCATCTGCAACTCCGTATAGCTTTGTTTTGAATCTCTTACTTTCATACATTGTTGCTTATATTATTATTACCTTATATCTAAAATTGCCTACCACATTAATCTGACGCCACTAGCTTTTAATCTTTTAATCTAAGTCGCTATTACAACGCGTTTGCATCTCGCTAGCTTGTTTACTTGTCATCAGTCTCTCGCATGCTCTTTTCTACGCGTTCATCAAACAGCTTTGGTAACTCGGATCAGTCTACAAACACCGAGTCATTCATCCTCTCCCGGTATTTTATCGTGCTCCATTTGTCACATGTTCAGTATAGCTTTCTCTGTCAGCAACGAGGGATTTACATGTCATAAATGTAGGAAAATAGTCAGGCTGACAGAGAAAATCTCAGAATTAGAGACACGCATCCAAGCTTTAATTGAGGATAGTAAGAATGCAGAGGATTCAGATACTGTTTTGGATGCGACTAGCTTAGTGAACTCTGTACATTGTTCGGTTCCGGCTGTAGAGCCCGCACAGCAGGGCACTTGGGTAACGGTGAGGCGGCCTAGCCGCGGAAAACACCACACTTCTGTTCCAGTAAGAACATCAAACAGGTTCTCCCCACTCAGTGACGCACCCACTGAGAATCCTGTTGAAAGTGCCCTAGTTATTGGCGATTCTATTACATGGAACGTGAAAATAGAGACACCAGCCACCATAGTCACATGTTTGCCGGGAGCCAGAGCACCTGACATCAAAGCAAATTTAAAAGTGCTGGCTAATGCTAATCGTAAATACTCTAAAATTATTATTCACGTTGACACTAATGATGTTCGACTTCGCCAGTCGGAGATCACTAAAATTAACATTAAAGAGGTGTGTGAACTCGCAAGTACAATGTCAGGAGAAGTAATTTGCTCTGGCCCTCTTCCTGTTTGTCGGAGTGATCAGATAGTTAGCAGATTATCATCACTCAATGGCTGGCTGTCTAAGTGGTGTCCGCAGAATAATATAGGTTTCATAGACAATTGGAAAAGTTTTTGGGGCAGACCTGACCTGTTGAAAAGAGATGGTATTCATCCGTCCCGGGATGGTGCTGCTCTTCTCTCTAGTAATATGACACATAGTCTTAGAGCTGAAACATGACAAACTGCGGCCCAGGACAGGAAAAAGCAGCAGACAGCCTGGTTAAACCGACAGTCTGCTACACTGTTAGACTTTGCTGTAGAAAAACGGCCAAATTCTGACAGTAACAAACCATTTTCCATTAAAACAGTAATATCCTGTAGAAAACAATGCATTCTGGGTAATATTTGTCATCTTCGAGAAAGTAGCCTACAGGAATATACTGTGAGTTAACATCGCTCAAAGTCGACACTCAGAGACTGTGTTCTAAATCACACCCTATACCCTCATTCACTATTCCCTACATTAGTTCACTAATATAGTCCACTTGACAGAGTGAATGAAAAGAAGAGAGTGAATTCAGACACTGATGAACACCTGATAAGCAGAATCAATGAAGGACAGAGAAACAAGACCAGAAAAAAGAGAAGAGACGAGCAGAAACAAGAACTACAACTGACTTCAGACACACTGAGTGTCAAACCAGTTCACAAACCAGTTTGACATTATTTCTTTCACACATGTACAGAAGTTCTTGTTGAGAATTAACAGATTTGGATGTTGATGTTTTATTGAAAATAAAAATGTATTGAAGTTTGCAGTCACCATCATAGTGACCAGTGTCTGCTTTAGCTGGGCTCTTGACTCTAACGTCAGTTACCTCTGGCTGCTGTAACTGAGTGTTTATAAAATACATTTGTTATGGCAAGAAAAAAAAAAAAAAAAAAAAAAAAAAAGCCAACAGGAAGTTGATCAGGTGTTTTGGCTGTTGTGATGTTGCTGTAATGCTATAATGCATAAAATATTTTGAGCTTCTGCATAACTCGGACAGCAGAGACATCAACAATCAGAATATGAATCTCAACAATGGTGACATCCAAAAGTTTAACGTTGCAATGCATGCTGGGTGCCAGCATAGTACAAAACTCCCAGCATGCACTGCAGCATGAATAAATTATGCAGCTTTATTGCCACCATTGTTGAGATTGATGTGCTGATTTTTGATATCTGTGTGTGTCTAAATTAAGCTGCAGCTGTTTTTTATTCATGGTGTTCAAAATACACTATTTTTAGCTGAATGTTGTTGGAACACTTGTTGTAGTTTCATAGTGGAGATAATGTCTGTTAATAATGTAACAATGGATAAAACACAGTATGAATTCAGTGAATTAAGAGATTATGTGATGGTTATGTCTTCACCAACACATAACTATCAGCACTCAACAACTTTTTTCTTTTTCACATTTGTTTCTGCCATAACAAACGTGATTTGCAAAAATAGTTTAAGCAGCCAGAAAAAAACAAAACAAAACAAAAAAACTGCTATGTAAAAAGTCATGGGTGAAGAGCTCAACTAAAGCAAACGCTGATCTCCTCAATGATGACATCAAACCAAACATTTTCAACAAAACATCAATATCTAAACTTCTGTTGATTCTCAATAAGATCTTCTGTAGAAATAAAGTTAATCTGGTCAGTAATAAGTGTAATAATGTGTAATGGCTGGAATATTTTTTTCCCGTTCTTGTTCCTCTTTTCAGTGATTCTGCTTGTTAACAGCAGGTGTTCATCATTAATGCTCAATCATCACTTTTATTAATATTAACTTAATTATCTCACTGCAACACAGCGTCAATGTTACTTTTACTCTGTAGTGTGGATACTAGAGGATGTTCCTGTGGGGTTGAAAGGGTTAAAGGTGTAAGATAAAAAGACACACCCACAAAATGTATTTTAGCAGTAACAAACTGTAAGTTAAAAAACAGTTACTGTAAAATTGAGTTTTGTGTGTCACCATTGTGCTGAAGAGTAGAGCCTGTGCTCAAGTTCAGGAGAAGATCAAGAGATGTTGGTGATGTGCTGCATGTTGTTTTATTTAACAGATGGTGACTGTGTAGTTGCTGATGCAGTGATGCACTGTTTATTTAAAATGTTTTTTTTTTATTGATCTTTAAAGAAATAAGTTCATAGTAATAATATGCTCATATTATTAGTACATAATAAAAATTTGTCTGTAAATTTAAATGGCACTCTGACAATTTGAGGCAGTTGGTTTCTGCATATGGAATGAGATGAGGTAACACAGGTTTTAATTTAGTGAATGGTATCTTTACAGTAACATACTGTAGATTACAGTAAATAACTGGCAACAGTGTTGCCAGTATTTTACAGTAAAAAAGCCTGGCAAGGTCTAACAGTGTAGCTGCCTCACGTTACAGAAGTCAGATAAATCCCAACACATAGAAACTCTCACACCTAGATATTATCACATAGAGACTGTGTCTGTACCCCGAATTAGTAAAAACAAAAAACTCCCAAACCCATTAAAGGGTAAACATTTAACTGATGTTCAACAAATAGAAAAAAGAGATAATAATGCTAAACAAATGATAAAGCTTGGATTGTTAAATATTAGATCACTTTCTTCAAAAGCACTTTTTGTAAACAATATTATCATAGACAATAATCTAGATGTGCTGTGTTTGACAGAAACCTGGCTAAAACCTGATGATTACATTACTTTAAATGAGTCCAGCCCTCAAGGTTATGATTATCGACACAATCCTTGTCAGAAAGGCAAAGGGGGAGGTGTTGCTGTAATTTATAGTAATATTTACAGTATCAGCCAGAAGTCGTTCAAATATAATTCCTTCGAAGTGATGGTGCTTTACGTAACATTATGTAAGTTGACATTTGTGCTGGCTACTGTATACAGGCCACCAGGACACCATACAGACTTTATCAAAGAAATTGCTGATTTTCTACTCTCAAAAAGGATGTGTTAATTAATAACACATTTTTTGTGTTATGGGTATTTTAACACATTTTTGTGTCAATTTAAGTTGATCGTGTAGAGAGAGAGAGAGAGAGAAACAACACTGTGTGCAACACAACATGTGTTAACTATCATCCAATCACATTGCTGCTACGTCACTCCACAAGCCGTTAAGCAAGTTTGTGCCTCTTTCTTCATCGGTGGATGACTTGTGTTCATTTTGACACATTCATTGTGTCAGGAAGGTGATCTGCTGTTAACAAGCAGAATCAAAGGAGAAAATCACAATTTTAAGCCACCATCATGGAGATCAGGGTTTGCTTTAGTTGAGCTCTTGACCCTTGACTTTTTAATATTAGATTTTATTTGGGCTGCTGTAACTGAGTTATAACAGCCATACAAGCAAAGCTGATCATGTTTGGTTATTGATTGGTTGTGTTTTCACATAATCATTATTTGACCTGAATCACTGAACTCATTTAAGAGCCCAATCTCTGAGTTAGATTTACATTATTGATTACAGCAGCACTGTGATTCTACAGCAGATTCTAAGATCAGCTTTATCAATATAACCTGAAGGATTTCTCAAAAGTTGTTCTGATTTAAAAAACAAAAAGCTCTTTTTGATTTTGATTGGTGGCTCCCAGAATGCACTGCAACATGCTTTATTATTCTTACCAATGTTGAGATTCACAGGCTGATTATTGATGTCTGTGTCTCTAAATGAAAGAGCTTTAAAAAAAAAAAAAAAAAAAAAAAATCAGACCAACTTTTAAGAAATCCTTCAGATTATGTTGATAAAGCTGATCTTCTGCTGTAGAATCACAGTGCTGCTGTAATCATTAATGTAAATCTAACTTAGAAATTGGGCTCTAAAAGAGTTCAGTGATTCAGATCAAATAATGAATATGTGAAAACATAACCAACATCACCTGATCATACTTTCTGTTTGCTTGACTAGCTGTTACATCAGCCCAAACAAAATTAATATTAAAAAGTCAAGGGTCAAGAGCCCAACTAAAGCAAACCCTCATCTCCATGATGGTGGCTTAAAAATTGTGATTTTCTCCTTTGATTCTGCTTGTTAACAGCAGATCACCTTCCTGACACATTCACTGTGTTAAAATCATTGACTCAGTGAATGTGTCAGAATTAACACAACAAGTGTTGTCCCTAAACTCACACACTGATGTGTAAGAATTGAACACATTTTGAGTCAGTTTTAACACATCCTTTCTAAGAGAGTGTATTGCATTCATTTTAACTGGTCAAAAATAGCACATCTATGACACAAATTATGTGATTTATGACACATTAGTGTGTTAAATATTTTAACACATTGCCTGTGTTAAGAAGAATAACACACTGGTTGAGTTAAAAAAAGTAACACAAAATGTGTTGTCCTTAACTAGACACACGGATGTGTTAAGATATAACACAGGTTGTGTTGTTTTTAACACATCTGTTTTAAGAGTGTACTAGCTACGGATTAAGTCCTTGATGTTGATGATTTTAATATCCATGTAGATAATAAAAAAGACTCATTGGGATTGGCATTTAAAGACATTCTAAACTCTATTGGTGTTAGACAACACGTGTCAGGACCCACTCATTGTCGTAATCATACTTTAGATCTAATATTGTCACATGGAATCGATACTGATGCTGTTGAAATTCTACAGCAGAGTGACGACATCTCAGATCATTATGTACACTGTTAGACCTTGCCAGGCTTTTTTACAGTTTTTAATGCAAAACGCATCGTTAGTGATCTTATGTTCATTATAAAACTGGTGGGACAGATTAGACTATGGCGGGTCACCACTGTAATACAATTGTTTGCATACATTTGATATAGACTGCAATAAAGCAGGACAATCAATTTAAAAAGGCTATTGTATGTGCTGGAAGTCTTCGACACAGACAGCTTTTTAATCATGTTTATTGATTAATGTTTAATCAAGCATAACCTTTACTAATTGATTTGTGTGAAGTGTGAACCTACTCCTGTCCTTTACATAATCATCAGACGATCTCTTCTCGATTAACTGTAAAGCCGCAAGATGCGTGATATAACAATAGATGGCAGTAATGCACAATTTTAGTTCGTGATCTGAAGACGCTGTGCTGCTTCATTGAATTGCAGGCTCGTCAGAAAGCAAAACAGAATGTAGCTTGTAGCTTTTGGTCGCACTACACCGCTACTTGCTGGTAAAAGTAGTTAACTACTGAAAAAGCTACAGTGTTTTAAAAGTAGCTGAACTACATACAAGCTACTGAAAAATGTAGTTAAACTAGTAGTGCCGCTACATGTAATTAACTACTCCCCAACACTGATGACTTCAGTATTCTTTTAAATAACTGATTACTGAAACATTGCTGGATCTCATGCTTTTAAACCACAAACATAGTATAATAAATTCAAATATAATACTCATGAAATCAAAGATTAGAGACAGAAAAGAGATCAGTGAATAAGACAAGTCCAAGATGATTATCACAACAGCCAAAAACCCCCGAACAACTTCCTGTTGGCTTTTTTTTTTCTGCCATATCAAACATGTTTTATAAACACTCAGTTACAGCAGCCAGAGAAAACTAATGTTAAAGAGTCAAGAGCCCAACTAAAGCAGACACTGGTCACTACGATGGTGACTGCAAACTTCAATACATTTGTATTTTCAATAAAACATCAACATCCAAATCTGTTAATTCTCAACAAGAGCTTCTGTACATGTATGAAAGAAATAATGTCAAACTGGTTTGTGAACTGGTTTGACGCTCAGTGTGGCTGAAGTCAGTTGTAGTTCTTGTGTTTCTTCTCTTTTTTCTGGTCTTGTTTCAGTGATTCTGTTTATCAGGTGTTCATCAGTATCTGAATTCACTCTCTTCTTTTCATTCACTCTGTCCAGTGGACTATATTAGTGAACTAATGTAGGGAATAGTGAATGAGGGTATAGGGTGTGATTTAGAACACAGCCTCTGAGTGTCGACTTTGAGTGATGTTAACTCACAGTATATTCCTGTAGACTATTTTCTCAAAAATGACAAATATTACCCAGAATCCATTGTTTAATATGGTATATTACTGTTTTAATGGAAAATGTTTTTTTAATGTCAGAATTTGCTCATCTTTGGTCTAACAGTGCAGGTATTTCAATCATGTAGTTACTTCTGGTTATTGTCATGTTTCCTTTGGTTTGGATGGTCTACCTTAATAGATTGTTTGTTTGGTTTTTGGACCCTCATTTAACCTATATTCCAGCCACTACAGCCACAGCCAAAAGTGATTTAACAAATACCTTGTCTCTGAAGCAGATCTGTTTTTCCCCGTCCACTTCACACACTCGTGCAGATTTTAGCAGACGCTGATGGTCAAAGCTGTTTGGAATGCCAAGATAATGACAGTCTCTGTTAAAAAAAAAAGACAAAAAAAGAGAGGAAATAAACTGATAGCTGATGGAGCAAAACATGGACCACATTGTGTATGTCAGTTCTCCAATTTGTCTTAACTTAGCCTGTTCTCATGATGGCAATTGCCTGTACTAATCATGTATATATATTGTTTTATTATAGGGACGGTCACTGCAAGCCCCCAGTGTATAATAAAAAAATAAAAAAATGAACATACTTTTAAAATACTTTTTTAAATAAAACTTATTATTATTATTATTATTATTATTATTATTATTACTTGTACTTACCGTGCCAAATAGTCCCATTTATCCACATCAATGCCATTCAATTTATTTGCTACAATCTCATACAGGAAAGACTTATTCGGTGGCCGCTGTAAGAAGAAAAATATTTTGAGCTTAAGCACTGTATCCTGATAAACACTAGCTGTAACAGCACCTTCAACTTTTTACCTGACATCTTGAAGTTCTGTTTCCCTTAATTAATTCCTCAGTAAAGGGAATGTCATCATCTAGATTCAGATCATATTCCTTCATAACCTTGTCCAGTCCATTCTTGCTTCTCATGTAGTGAAACATCTTAACAGATGCATCCTCATGCTTGAAAAGATTAACATAAATATACATCAGTGTAATAAGAAACTTAACACAGCCATAAACTACAATCTTGCTTAGAATGCTAATTTTCTTTTTAATTTTAATTTCATCCAAAAGCAATTTGTTGATGAATGTTTAGAGCATGGAAATCATGGTTATTCTCTATTTTGGAGGTAAACATACTGAATGTGTATGTAGTATCTGAATGTGCTAATAGTATCTTTGTGGTAAATTGTACATTTCAACATGTTTCAACATTCTCATCCCCCCCACAAATAACTGGAATGTTATTTTTTATTACTTGGCCCACCCGACCCACTGATTATTCACATAACTACTGGACAGAGTTTGAGTACATGTATATAGATCCCTTTCGAAAGGAAACTCGCACTGCGTCCTAGAACGCTACTGGGGAACGCTCTCACGTGACCAGTGTCTGAAAGAATCTGTCCAATCTCGACAATCCTATTGGCTAGCGACAGCCTATGATGTAATGCAGGTGTAACCAGGAAGTATAATAGGGGCACCTGGAGAACATGTCACCCTCTTTTCGTCTTCAGGGACTGTTTGTCTGTAGTGATCTGTTCAATAATAACAATAATAATAATTCCTTACATTTATATAGTGCTTTTCTAGACACTCAAAGTGCTTTACATACAGAAGGGGGAATCTCCTCAACCCCCACCAATCTGCAGCATCCACCTGGATGATGTGACGGCAGCCATTTTGCGCCAGAACGCCCACCACACACCAGCTTATTGGTGGAGAGGAGTCAGAGTAATGAATCAGTATATGGGGATGATTAGGAGGCTATGATGGACAGAGGCCAATGGACAAATTTGGCCACACACATGACTTGTGCACAGTAAAATCCCCAGTGTTAAATTAACACCCAAAGTGTACATATGAGTCCATTTTACCGGGTGTTAAAAAGTAACACTGAAGCGTTAAAGTTAATGAGATAATTGATTGATGATTGACAATTAGTGGAGACACCTGATGATAATAAGCAGAAACACTGAAGATTCCTTGACCCTGATCTAAAGATTGTAAAATCACAGGACTACAATCATTATTACTAAAGCTACACATCAAGCACACAGTCAGAGATTCAGACTCTAAATGACATCAGGCCATCACATGATGATTATATCATCATCAAATTATATTGTGACCAGATCGTATTTTCTCTGACTATAACAAATGTGCTTTACAAACACAAAGCTGGAGCAGCCAAAAAACAATTAATAATAAAAGGTAAAGAGTCAAGAGCCCAACTAAAGCAAACGCTGACCTCTTTCATGGTGACTTGAAATGAAACATTCATAAAACATTAATTAACACCTTTTTTCTCTCTTTCCTTCAATGATTCTGCTTATTATCATCAGGTGTCTCCACTAATTGTCAATCATCACTCAATCATCAATCAATTATCTCATTAACTTTAACACTGCTTCAGTGTTACTTTTTAACACTCGGCAAGATGGACTCATATGGAATGTTTAAAAATGTGTTTCAAATGAAATGTTGTAAAATGTGAAAATGAAAGGATTTAATAAATTCTGATTTTAATTCAGCGTGTGTGTGTGTAAAATATATATATCTCATTATAGTCAACGATTGTACGCTGTCAAAGCCAATTTTGTACCCTTTTTGAAGGGTCAATTTTTGTACTGTTAAATAAAGGTACAAAATTGGGGCTGTATTCACAAAACATTTTATCTTACCACTAAGAGTTCTCCTAAATAGCAGTAAAAGTTCTTAGCTAAGAGTTTTCTCTTAAAACCTATTCACAAAGCTGCTGAGACAAACTTTTACTAAGGAATAGACTGAAGTCTTAAGCTAAGAGTAAGGGCGGGGTTGACCTCGTTGCTATGGAGTAAACACACAGTGATTGGATGATGGGGGAGGAGTCAGCGATTTAATCATAGAAATATTGTAGAATGAGGTGCCATGTTTCCATATTAAAATAAAGGTTTTAAAATACAAATGTTGCATTATTCAAATAAATATTTTTTAATAAAAATGTTGCCATAATCAAAATAAAATGTTGCCATATTGTTGAAATAAAGGTTTTAAAATGTAGGCTGTGTCACTAATTAAACTAGTACATACAGTTAATTGTCCACCTCTTGGATGTCTTCATGTCAAGGGAATGCAGAATTCAAGCGACAAATTATATTATATTATTATATATATATTTTTTTTACTCTATTCAATCATTTGTAAGTGTGAACTCATGAAAACCATTGCCACAGATAATCAGACAATATTTATTTATTTGATAAAGTTTTTTTTTTTTTTTTTTTTTTTTTTTTTTGGCGTCTCATCGTAGATTCAAATCTATAAATCAAAATGTATTGCATTTATGAAGAAAAGGTTCAGCACCCAAGCCTCTATCACTATTCCCTCAATGGTGTTCAGTGTCTTTGGGTGGATTAGGACTGTTTGTGATTTGGTCTTAATGATTTAGGAGTCCTCTTGTCTACTCCTAACGTTTCACAGATTTAGGAGCTAGTTTTAGCGCTAAAATGCTTTGTGAAATACTCTTAGAGGAAAAATTATTATTATTTTTAAGAGTTTCTCCTAAATTGGCAAGTTATGAGCTACTTTTAGCCTTAAGATGTTTTGTGAATATGGCCCCTGATCTCTTAAGGTACAAATCACAAGGGTACAAATTTGTACCTTTGTACCATTGTACCCCTAAAGGTACAATTTTGTACTTTTTTTTCTGAGAGTGTATAATGTCAAGAAAACTGGACGTTTTTAATGTTCCCAGAACCAATACTATTTAGAGAATGTTCTTATTACAAAATTCTGTTAGCTGGGTTCTTGCTCTGAGGACCATAGACAGGGCCAGAAATCTAGCATCACCCCTCGGGCCCCTCCTCCTCAGAGGAGTAGGTCGCAGAGAAGGCGAGAAGCTAGGAAAAAGAAGCTGGATCTGAGAGAAGTTATATAGTGCAGGCATTTTGAACGCCAGTGAGTATTTCTTTCTTTCTGAGGGTTTGCACACTCCACCCTCCCCTCTTCTTCTGTCCCTCTGTACCCTTCGTCCCCACAGGCACTTTTACATTGGTCCCGAGGCTAGGACAATGATGAGTATGTTCCCTGAGCTGGAACATTTCTGAATGTCCGGACCAGGATTCAAAGAGAAGCGTACCCTTTTTAAACTGCATGAGTATGGCAGGCCACTTTTACATTTATAAGCTGGCCCTTGTTTCTCTGTCTCAGGTTGTTTTTTGTAGGTCGCCTCTAATTATAAGAGCCGTTGCTTTTGCATTGACCTCAAAGCTTTTGGCTCTTTTGACCCTGCTTAAGGCTCTTTGGGGGACAGTTTTTTTTTTTTTTTTTTTTTTTTTTTCAGAACAAAGCTTTTATGTGGCAAGCCATTTTTATGGTTATCACATTTGCCGGAGTCACCTCTTTAGTTGAACTTCAGCAAAGTTCACGATTCAAGTAGCAGGCTGTTCTTAAAGGATTTGGCCTCCTTGCTAACCTTTTTTTAGGTTGTAGTGAAGTGGTTTCCTCTCGTTTTGAGAGTCTAGGCGATATGCTCAAACCTTCTGCTCCCCTGGGCTCCAGATGTATCATGACTTTAGGTATGGCCCTTCTCTTTCATCGCCCTGCAATGCGTGTTGGCTTTAAATGGCCTCCGCTTTGTCTAGGGTTTGGTGTAGTGTGTAGACATTTCTTCTGTTTGTCGCCACCCTTTAGGCCACAAGTGGTTTTCCCTGTTTTAACATACCTACCTGCTCATGTCATAAGAGTCACTAGGCTGAGTTTTTTCTCCTGTTACCTTTCTAGTCATGATGAGGTGTTGGCCATACCATGGGGCCACCCTTTTAATTCTGGCCTAGGTATATTTAGGAATACGTCTGTGTGACAGAGGCAGGTATTGCTGCTGCTTTCGCCTCCTGGCATGCAGTAGCTACAGTAGGCATTTTTTTCTGTAGAAAAAGGCCTCTCCAGCTCTGATACTGCGGATGGTGATCCTTGTATGCCTCCTCTATGTTAGAGTCGTCCCAGCCGGGGCCCGCCCTCTGCATTGGGCAATAAATGTGAGTAGCAGGCCATCCTAACTTTCTTCTGCAAAGTGAGTTTGTGGCCTCCTCTGTTTCGGCCTAGGTGAATGTTGCTCCTCTTAATATCAGAATAGATGCAATATGCTGAGCCTCGGTTCCCTTTTTGGTGTGTGGGATAATCAAACACTTGGGTGTTTTAGGTTCTGTCTTCAACCTCCCTTTAATGTCTTGAGTGTCGTTGGCTTCCTCTCTTTACTGAGACTTGATTACGATATGTTGAAGCCTCCGCTCGTTAGAGCTAGCTGTAACCATATCACTTCAGCCATGTTTTGTGCTCCTTGGGGTTTCCAAGTCACTAGGCAGAATTGTAGGCCTCTATACTATTGTCTAGGCCTCTTTTTGCCTGAGTGTTTTAGACGCTTTCTCATCTACATTGGCTGGTTTTTGTTTAGGTCTGCACCCTTGATTTCTAACTCGGGGGTTTTCGCTTACTCCTAGCTCTTTTGCCCCGATATGCCTCACGCCACTTTGGCTTAGGTTGAGCACATTCGGTACTCCCTTCCTTCATGTTGGTTGAGGTCCCTTGGAGCCACTGCATTAGTCCCAGGCCTGCGGCTGTGTCTGGCTAGGGTTGCAGGCTCTACCCGGCCTCCTCATTAGCCCGGCTGCACGGTTTTAGGGGTTAATAGCTATTTGCTCAGTATATAGCCCATGTTGGCAATGCCAACGAGTATTCCAAGCTTGCTTAGCCCTGGTGGCTCTGGCTCTGGCTCTCTCTCTCTCTCTCTCTGGCTCTCAGGTGCGCGTGCCAGAAGGGAGCGTGAGATTCAGTGAACTGCGAACTGCGATTCAGTGAATAGAGGGTATGCATCGACGTCACTTTCCTGCCGAAAACGTGCTCCCTCAGCTGGACTGAGTGGCAAAAGAACCAGCTGCGTTACTGGATTTAATAGGGGAAACTGCGAAAACGCGATTAAAACTAACGAATACACTAAAGGTTGGAATTGAAAGTGTTCCTTACAACTTGTCAAATAAACCTAATCCATGGATATCGACATGCAGCCATGAGTCGTGTTTCCTGACATTTATATGTGCCTGATTTCGACGGCGGGGAAATACATAAAGCAAATCTGCCTGTGAATATTTTATATAACTACAATATCGGTAGGTTTAAATCTGCGTAATCACTTATATCAATGTTATACCATCATATTGTCCAGCCCTAAAACATATGTTTTATAGTATAGTTTTTGTCAGTGTTGCTGTTTAGTGAAAAACACCCAATTATGCAGAATATAAGATGTAAAATATTTAATTGATCAGTTGTCAACACAATATATAACAATAACATATATACGGTATGATTTTACCTCAAAATCCAACAATTTGACACGAAATGATAACTGCAAATCCACGTTTCTCTGCCTGGAGTCGTTGCTTTCTGCAGTTTTTAAATATATACCTCAGTTTTTGTATCAAAGCTATTTGTACAGTCAATCACAAGGCTCTTTCCCATTTTGGATGTGTTTTGTGTGTTTTTCACGACATTCACGCTGAAAACCAATGCTGCCGCTCAAGGGGCTCGCACACCGGACGTGAAGCTCAGTGCCGCGCTGCGCTGCGACACGTCTTTCAAATTCGAACGCATCGTTTTATATTTTTTCTTTGAGTCGTAGCTGGGCGCAGCAGACAGGCGCCGAGTGTACGCTGGTGTGCGTACACTCATAGAAAACAATGTGTCCGGTGTGCGAGGCCCTTCAGTCTTTTGCCACTCAGTGGGCGTGACCGCAGTCATAACGGTCGACGGTGACGTCACGTGCATACCCTCTATACTTAGTAAGGAGGCCATAATAATTTTTGACTCATGGCTGAAGTTAAGTTTCTCCAGCTCTCCCCAGGTTGGCAAAAAAAAGTATCTTAAAATGCATCAGATTGATGCTTTAAAATATGGAATATTTAAATTTTTCTTACGGGGGAGCATGCCCCCGGACCCCCCTACAGGAGTAATATCCTTCTCACCTTTCTCACCCCTGACCCGTTTTCATGCCTGGTTGTATGTTCTGCTTGGTTGTTTGCCCCAGGGTGGGACCCCTGTGTTCTGTGTTGGTCCTCATACAGACTTCCCACTGTGTTGTAAAACTCTTGTCAGAGTTGTCAGAATGTTTTGTTAACTTTTTCTTTAAGTTATGAAAACGTTATTGAACGTTTTTTAAACATTTTTTTTTAAACTCTTTATAATGAATTAAAAAAAACCCCTAAACATTAATAATGCAAAACTAATAGTTAATACATTCATAGTTTGAGACATCTAAAGCAAACGCTCACCTCCATAACGGTGACTTCAAACTTTATTATTTTCTATAAAACACCCACACAGAAGGCAATGTTCTCGTGACCTTGTGCAACTTTGCCTAACTTTGCCTAAAAGTGACAAAAATTCTGACATTTTACAGAGCATTTGGGACATAAAACATCCTCTTTTGGTAATACAGTGCTGCAGTTCAAGGTTCCTTATATGATTTTAGGGGGACATTCCAATTTTATGGTCACATAAGAACGTTACAATGAGGATATTTGGGACATTAACTGAACGTTGCCACACGGTCCTCTGTTGGTCATTTAATAACGTTCCCGATATGAGTTTAGGTGGACGTTCTTTTTTGATTATTTTATGGTCGCACAAGAATGTTACAAAGAGGACATTTGGGAAGTTAACAGAACGTCCTATAGAAATAGTCCCCTAAAAATTCCCAGAATGTCCTGAATGTTCCCTGTTCCCAAATAACGTCCCCCAACCCTTATAAGAACTCCACATTGTGACCGTCTCTGAACGTTCTGGGAACATTACTAGACCACGTCCTTAATACTAGTGGATGTTTTGTGAATGTTCTGGGAACATAAAATTTCTAGCGGGGTAAACTGTCACCTAGTAACGCTCCCAGAACATTCAGAGAAGGTCAGGATGTGGCTTCATGTTCTCTTCGGTTCTATTTAAAAAAATGAAAAAAAAAAAAAACATTCCAACTAACATTTCAAAAACATTTAGCAAATATTAATAACATCATAAAGACGCTACGGCAATGTTGTTCTAAAAACATTTTCTCTCAATGTTATGAGAATGTTTTTAAGTAAAAATGACATTGTATGGACGTTCCATGAACATTGTTCTCACAACGTTTTCTCTATATAATGAGAACATTCATTAAGTACAGATTACAATGTAAGGACATTTTTTTATAAACGCTGTACTCAGAACATATGATAACATTATGAAAACATTCAGCAAATAATAATAACATTAAAAGGATGTTCTGAGAATGTTATCCAAAGAACGTTTTCTCTCAACATTATGAGAACATCAGTCAAGTACAAATAACGTGATAAAGCCATTACAAGAACATTGTTATGAGAACGTTCTCACTCAACATTATGAGAACATCAGTCAACATGATAAGAACGTTCCAACAATGTTGTTCTAAGAATGTTTCCTGTCAACATTATGACAATGTATTTTAACTATGAAAACATTATAAGAATGTTCCTGAAACATTATTTTAGGAATGTTTTTTTTTTTCTAACATTTACATAACTTTTACATAATGTTAGTGAAAGTTATGGAAACGTTCCCTGTTAGCTGGGATGGAGCTGGTTCTTTGGTCTGTGTTTGGTTGTAGGCTCCTTTCCAAGCCTCCCAGCCGTCTGCTTAGCTTGGTCTTGCTCGCCTCGGTTGAGTCTGTTATTACCCTCTTGTAGGGTGTTTTGTTCAGAGTTCTGCACTCCCGAGCGTTATCACTGGTAGAAGGCTTCTCAGCCTCCCAAGAGGATCAGTTATTACTAGGCTGTAGTTTCTACTAAGGGAGTTTGATGTTTACTCCCTTTAGACCGACTTCTGCAAAAGAAGCTATAGCGACTTTTTTTGGCTTATGTAGAATAATAGCGTAGAATAATAATAGCGTCTTGTTGCCACGCCTCTATTGTGCCTGTTGTCAGTCCCTTCAGACGATAAGCGGAAGACATGTTCTCCAGGTGCCCCTTTTATACTTCCTGGTTACACCTGCATTACGTTATAGGCTGCCGTCGGCCAATAGGATTGTCGAGATTGGACAGATTGTTTCAGACACCAGTCACGTGAGGGCGTTCCCCAGTAGCGTTCTAGGACACAGTGTCTTGTTCCCTGTTCTCAGAGAACCAAGGTTACAGTTACAGTTGTAACCTGAGATGTTTTCAGTACTGCTGCTGTATTGGGTACTATTGCATTTTTTTTTTATAAGAGTTACCTGTAAATTCATCAAAAAAAATATTATAGAGTTATGATGCTTACCTCCCATTTGTCATCTGAGAATTAAAGAAAAAGATTAAAATTAAAATGAATATAGTCTAGCTGACACAAAGGGAGAAAACCCCTGATTTGTTCTATTAGGACTGAAACCACAAACATACATTACTGAATGATTAACTCTCTTTTGTTTGCGCACACACACACACACACACACACACACACTATTACACTAATTGATTTTGCATTGATAAGGGATAACGCAAACTATGGAAACATTTTATTAAATAATCAATGAATTCAGAACATATTAAAATGCTAAAGCTATTTCTAAACCATGCCTAAACTCTTGGCTAAAGGGTAATGTCCGCCACAACCAGCTAAACTGTGTTATGAGTTTCTGGCAAGCTGCGTGCTGGGTAACAAGTGCACTCGCAATGCTGTAACCTTCCCAACTGCCCAAGTAAGCAGTGTAGTATTTCGTACCACATGGACAGAAAAGGCAGTGCTTACAATGTGAATAGGTCACTTCAGCCGGACTTCCTTGACCTTTTCTGTTCTTCTGTTTTTTGTTTGTTTGTTTTGTGTGTGTGCTCAAAATCAGAAGGGGCATGGCAAGTTCTTCTGTGCCATGATCCATTAGGCCAACCTCTGCCTGCCATCTCCCCAAAACAGACAACGAGCTGCTCAGAGTCTCACATACAGTTCAAGTAAACACATAGGGAGTGTACTGGGCACAGCAACAAAAAGGCTGTGTCTGCTTCGTCTCAAGGCAGAGCTTGCAATTTCACCACTTCCCACATAGCAACATTGTGTTGGCCTAGATCTGGCCCATATCTGGCACATGTTTGCCAGATCTGGGCCACAAGAAGGCCACAGCAATGCCACATGTCAGCCAAGAGCAAAGAAATAAACCAGAACTGGACCTTATATGAGCCACAGAATGAGTGTATTATATATTAAATATAGAGTCATCACAGCCCTAATAAGCTGTTAACAAGCAGAATCACTGAAGGAAAGAAGAGAACAGAAAGAGAGAAGCAGAAACACAAGAACTACAACTTTCTTCAGCCACAGCCTTAGATGAACTGAAGATCAAAGACATTAAATCTCTGAAGATCTGATCAAACAACTCCACAAACAGCATTACCAGCTTCACTTATTACTAACCAGACTGACTTTATTTCTGTCACACGTCTACAGAAGCTCTTATTGAGAATTAACAGAAGTTCAACTCTAATGTGTTTCATTTGAAGTCACCATAATAGTGATTAGTTGTTCCATTAGTTGGGCTCTTCACTCTTATACATTTGCCTTTTTTTAGCTGTTGTGACAGTGTTTGTGAAACACATTTGCAGTAGCAAAAGAAGTTAAAGCAAAATGACATCAGATGATGATGGTTGTCTGTAGATTGTTTTGTGGTCATCATGAAATGGCCTGATGTCATTCAAATCTAACAATTGTATTGTGCTATTAATGTGTTTACATTATAAACTCTGCATTATACAGCATGAGCTCCTGCAGCAATCAGAAGATTTTAACAGACATGAGCACTAAAAGACATGATGACACACACAGACATCAAGAATCAATGTATTAATCTCAAATATGGTGACAATCAAAAGTGCCATGCTGAAGTGCATGCTGGGTGTTTTGTTCTCTGCTGGTACCCAGCATGCATCCAGAGGTGTAAAGTCCAGGAGTCAGAAAGTAAAAATCCTGCCATATTTTTTATTCCACCCACTGAAGCAATGTTTAAGTTAATGAGATAATTAAGTAATTAATTTAGTGATGATTGACCATTATTGAAGACACCTGATGATAACAAGCAGAATCACCAAAGGAGAAAATCACAATTTTTAAGTTACCATCATGGAGATCAGGGTTTGCTTTAGTTGAGCTCTTGACTCTTGACTTTTTAATATTAGATTTTATATTTAGGTTTGTCTGCTGTAACTGAGTTATAACAGTCAGACAAGCAAAGAGAAAAGATGATCAGGTGGTGTTGGTTATGTTTTAACATAATCATTATTTGATCTGATTCGTTCAGTCACGCATGCACAATATTCTATAGGTTCTTTACTGCTAGTAGTAGTTCACCTGTTTCAGTCAATGCAGTCTGAGCCGGAAAGAGAATTGATTAGTTCTTTTCGTGAGTCTTTCTGGTTTTGAGTCGTTCCTTAATCACGTGACATACCCATACACTATGCTGTGTGACCCAAGCACATTATATTTCTAAGTAAATAACTTTAACTCTCCAGTTTTATTTCAGTTTGGGTTACAACGGTTAAAGCTGAAGTTATCATAACCTTGATGTTTTAAACTAACATTAATAATTCAAATTCAAAATGTTATTTGCTTTTAATTTATGTCATTATGTCCTTTTTGAGCAATCTTCTTATACATATATTAGACCAATATGTCAAGTCTGCCTAGGAAAAGCAATTATTATAACAGCAAACTCAAAATTGGAGTAAAAATTAACAAACTAGGCTATAAATACTTTGTATTGTAGGCTTGGATTATTATATTATTATATAGCCTAGAGTTTATTTACAGATAGACAGTCAAAAAGATAAATATAATCAATATGTTATTTATAACAGGGCTTTATTTATTTATAAAATAATAACACACCACAGATCCTCAAGAAACAGTAACAAAAACATAGTGACAGAAATGTCAGAAATAGCGTATGGGTCTGTCACGTGATTAAGGAACGACTCAAAACCCGAAACACTCATGAAAGAAATAATCAATTCTCTTTCTGGCTCAGACTCCATTGGTATAGCATACAGGGCTGCTTGTCACGTCATTAAGGAATGACTTAAACTCAAAGACTTGACAAGAGGTGAGATGAGCTTAAATCTTAATGAAGACGCAGGTAAAGAATGAATTAATCTTTTCTGTATCTTATAGCATTGTAGTTTTGTATTGTTTGTAGTGTGATCAACGTTTGCATAAGTAATATATGTGTTGTTGAAGTAACACGTAACATTTCAATTACATTTTGCTAAAATGAACGCAATGACTCGAAAAAAGATTTGTTCATTTTGCTGAACGAGACTCAAAAGTCAGAGTCGGTAAAATGATCCGAACTTCCCATCACTAGTAGCTTCAGATCACATGCTGAATCACACATGCGCAGTATCATCAGCTCACCAGTTCTCAAATTGGACACGTCCGAAAGAAGCGGTTCTTGGTTGTGTACTGATGATCCGAAAACTGTTGCAACCGATTCTACTCGAGAACGAGATTGAGATTCGAGAACCGCGAGAGCGATTCAAAAGGAGTTGCTTGTTTGCTCTCGCTGTAGTTTGATTACGTCATTTTTTATCTTTATATCACCTTGTTTAGAAATTAAATAAGCTGTCCATGGAATATTTATGAAACAAATAAATGTTTCCAATCTTTAAATAAATAAATAAATAAATAACTTGAAAGCACAACTGCACAACTTTCACTATATTGCTTTTTAAATAACATTAATATAGAAAAATAAATTTGTAGAACTATTTCTGAACATTAGTTTGATATATGTACAAAATATTATGTTGGCATGTAGTTTATTATGTACAGTATTATGTACAGTATTTTCTGCTATTAATCTGCTATGGTGTATTTGGAAAAGCACAATAAACATTTGTATTTTTAATTAAGTCATAAACATATTCCCAGTATGTTTCATATTATCACACTGTCCGATGACTAAACTTGACTAACGTGCTTTTCGTTCTCTTGAAAAGTTAAACGCATGCGCAGTATCATCAGCTCACCGGTTCTCAAATCGGACTTGTCCGAAAGAAGCGGTTCTCGGTTGTGTACTGATGATCCGAAAACCGTTGCAACCGGTTCTTGACTCGAGAACGAGAATGGTGACAGGCCGTGTATGTTTGCTCGTGTGCGCAGCGCATGCTCACTCTTATCAGCTACTCTGCTGCTCGTGTTCATCATCATCAGTTCTCTCTTCACAGCAGATTAAGTCACTGTACTGTTGGAGTAACTGAATATCTCCGGGATATTGGTTTATTTCGAGAGGTAGTGTCAGGCACGTCAAAAAGTGAGTAACTTTAGTCATTTGTGGATTCGTGTTTGCTAACTGGAGATGCGAACTGTTTGGAGCGATTCAGACCGATTTGGTGAACTGGTTCAACCAATTCACTGAAAAGAACTGGTTAAAAAGAATAATGTAAATCTAACTCAGTGATTCAGGTCAAACAATGATTATGTGAAAACATAACCAACAACAACTGATCATCTTTTCTCTTTGCTTGTCTGGCTGTTATAACTCAGTTACAGCAGCTCAAACAAAATAATATTGAAAAGTCAAGGGTCAAGAGCCCAACTAAAGCAAACGCCAATCTCCACGATGGTGGCTTAAAAATTTTGATTTTCTCCTTTGGGTGTCTTCAATAATGGTCAATCATCACTCAATTAATCACTTAATTAACTCATTAACTTTAACACTGCTTCAGTGGGTGGAAAAAATATATATGGCAGGACTTCTACTTTCTGACCCCTGGACTTTACACCTCTGCATGCATCCCACTTTTGATTGTCACCATTGTTGAGATTCATATGCTGATTCTTGATGTCTGTGTGTTTCTAAGACTAATCTTTAGTGCTTGTCTTTTAAAATCTTCTAATTGCTGAGATAACACAGGTTTTGTAATGTAAATGTAATAGTAGCACAACACAATGGTAAGATTCAAATGACATCAGGCCATTTCATGATGTTCTCAAAACACTCAACAAACAACCATCATCACCTGATGTCATTTTGCTTTAGCTTCCTTTGTTACTGCAAATGTGTTTATTTAAAACTTTGGGCAAGTAGCTTAGTCGGGGTCTCAAGATTACTTGAGAATATGCTGGACCAAACTCAAGGCACATTTCACTGACAAAGAATGCCTGCAGGTTCCAGACTCTTTTGATTGAAGTGAGCGGGGTAAGGAGTGCCATCTTTAATGAGAGGGTGACTAACTCTAGTGGATCAAAAGGAGCTCCCTGTAGATCCAGCAAGACTACAGACCCAGCTAACAGAATTTTGTTATAAGAACATTCTCTAAATATTTACAAACACTGATCTCCATAATGGTGGAACTAATTTTCAGTTTTTAATTTACTCTTTAATAAGACATCAACACCTAAACCTCTGTTAATTCTCAATAAGAACTTTTGTAGACGTGTGACAGAAATAAAGTCTGAGTGTCGACTTTGAGTGATGTAGACTCAAAGTATATTCCTGTAGGCTATTTTCTTGAAAATTACAAATATTACCCAGAATGCATTGTTTTCTACAGTATGTTTCTGTTTTAATGGAAAATGGTTTGTTACTGTCAGAATTTGGTAATATTTACAGCAAGCTCTAACAGTGTAAGCTAATTATTGTCGAAAACCCCACTACTCTGATAGCTCACTCCAGTGAACCACAAACATTCAAATAACTGAAATGAGGAAACTCAGGCACTTACTTGGCCGGACTTCAGGGATGAACATACCATCAAACAAATGAGAGAATGGACCATGACCTAACACAAAAATAAAGGGAACAAGATTAGCACTGTGTATGTTTGTACAGGTTACCAGATTAAAAAAAATAAAAAAAATAAAAATAAATTACTGTGAAACCCTTAACCTCTTAACTGGCCTCCCAGCCAGCACACCCATGTAGGGCCACATGGTTTAGCCCAGATGAAATGAACATTGTTCAGAGTGAACACTACAGGCTGTTAAATGTAACATTGAATCAGTGTTGGAGTTAATGAGATAATTAAGTAATTAAGTGATGATTGAGCATTATTGAAGATAGCTGCTGTTAACAAGCAGAATGAACGAAGGAAAGAGAAACAACAAGAACAGAAAAAAATTGAAACACTAGAACTGAGTTCAGCCGCAGCCTTAGACAAAAGAAGACATTAAATCTCTCCAGATCTCAGCAGAGGATTAAACAACTCCATATACAGAAGCTCTTATTGAGAATTAAGAGAGAGAGTTTTTGTTGTTGATGTTTTATTGAAATTTGTTTGTTTTTTATGTCACCATCATGGTGATCACTGTTTACTTTAGTTGGGTAGTTTGTCTTTGTAATGTTAGAGTTTCTCTGGCTGCTGTAATTGAGTTTGTTATAACAAGAAAAGCAAGAGAAAACACAATCTGATGCTTCATGATAAGAATATAATCATTGCGTAGTGACTTAATTTTCTGATCTCATGACTGAATTTAATATGAGTAATATCTTACAAACTTTCTTTTATTGTGATTCACTTAAAGATCCAACACAGTTTTAATCAGAAAATCCAAATGAGTTTTAAAATAGATTGTACACTAAACACTTTAAACTACAGCGAGATTCATTTACAAACATACATCAAGAATCAGCCTATGAATCTCAACAATGGTGACATGCTTAATGCTGCAATGTATTCTTTTTTGAATGATGCACCCAGAATGCATTGTGGCTTGAATCATGTCACCATTGTTGAGATTCATATGCTGATTCTAGATGTCTGTGTGTGAGGAAGTTTTGTAGGAGTTTTAAAGTGTTTAGTGTACAATGTGTTTTAAAGGGGTGGTTCAGTGTTTTTTTTTTTTTTCTAGGCTTCATTGTGTTTTTGGGGCGCAGTTTAACATGTCTTAATGCTTCGTTTTTTTGAAAATGCTGTATTTTTCATGTATTTTACCTTTATTCTACACTTCTGATTCCACTGTCATATGAATGGCTCATTTGATTTTCTGCTTCTATGAAGCCACTCCCTTCGAAATACAAAATGTGCTCACATTGGTTAGCAGGTTGGTAGCTGGCCCAGTATATTGTGATTCGCTGAAGCGTCCGGAAACGCCACGCCCCTTACCATTTGTTGCTTCAGTGAAAATATAAATAATGGCGTCTATATTGCTGTATCAAATTGAGCCCGAATTAGACTCCGATGAAGAGGGTCAAGCTGCAATCGTGGCTTTTAAAGGACGTTTATGCATGGTATTTCATTTTTTTTTATTTGTGTCAAAGTGTTTAGATGCTGTCACTGCTGTTTGATAGCTTTCAATATCCAGTTTTACCCCGATTAAAGCTTTACTGTAGCCGAATACATGACTGAGTAGCAGCATTTTTGTAAAGGTAGCGTTTAATTTATAACATGAACAGCTGTTTGTCTATGAACATAGAAGTTTGTTGGCATTTGATGGAGAAGTATGCACTAGAATTTAGCTAACTGGCTAGCGAAGCAAAAACAAGTTGCTCTTTGTATATGTCCTTGATGCAACCAAAAATAACAACAGAACTATACGTTTAAAAGACATGTACAAACAATAAAACATACTTATAGTTTGAAGCCAATAAACAGCAGCTTCTGCTTATAAAGTAGGAACTGCTTCATCTTTCAGTAAAAGCCTTTGTGCAAATCCAGCATTGAACTCGTGTAGATTCTGGAAGCTGCTTCAGCACCGCATTATAGACTCTCAGAAAAAAAAAAAAAGTACATAATTGTACTTTTAAGGGTACAATGTTACAAAGGTACAAATTTGTACCCTTGTGATTTGTACCTTAAGAGACCAGTTTTGTACCTTTATTTAACAGTACAAAAATTGACCCTTCAAAAAGGGTACAAAATTGCTTTGACAGCGTACAATCGTTGACTATAATGAGATATATATATTTTACACACACACGCTGAATTAAAATCAGAATTTATTAAATCCTTTTCATTTTCACATTTTACAACATTTCATTTGAAACACATTTTTAAACATTCCACTTGAGTCCATCTTGCCGGGTGTTAAAAAGTAACACTGAAGCAGTGTTAAAGTTAATGAGATAATTGATTGATGATTGAGTGATGATTGACAATTAGTGGAGACACCTGATGATAATAAGCAGAAACATTGAAGAAACAACAAGAGAAAAAGAGAGAGACACAACAACTACAACTGACTTCCAGCCATTAAACATTATTACACTTATTATTAACCAGTTTGATTTGATTTCTGTCATACATCAACAAAAGTTCTTACTGAGAATGAACAGATGTTTAGATGTTAATGTTTTAATGAAAGTTTAGTTTGAAGTCACCATGATGGTGAAGAGCATTTCCTTTAGTTGGGCTCTTGACTCTATTTGTTAACATTAATTTATCTCTGGCTGTTCCAACTTTGTGTTTGTAAAGCACATTTGTTATGGCCAGAGAAACTATGATCTGAGCTGTGTTTCCCAAAAGTGCTGTGAGCCAAAGTTGATCAATTTAGGTTTACAATGCTTTGGGAATCACAGTCATAATTAGGGTTGGGTATCGTTTGAATTTGAACGATTTCGATTCCGGTTCTTTTAATAGGCAGGGTCAAAAAAAGTTTAAAGATATTTTAAATGAGCTAGCTAACCAAGGGTCTTTCTGAAGGAAATAGTCTGACCTTCTCCATCAATTTTAATTCTTTGAACTTTTTACTTTTTATGAACTTTACTATGAATTTCTCACAGGGCTGTTTTCAACTACAATATAAATATTATAAATTATGAATATATTGAAAACACATTTACACATGAGTGTATGGCTGCATTTACACTGCAAGTCTTAATGCACAAATCCGATCTTTTGACCATATCCGATTTTTTGGCCAGTGTGTTTACACTCACTTTAGATGCGACTGGTATCGATATCTGTGTTTACATTAGGCTACTTCCTGCCCCAAAATGATCGTCACTGATAGTTTTAAATGCACATAGTAGATCCTCGGGTTTTGAATGGCCGTGCTATTAAAATTATTTATATAATTCATGGAGTGGCCATGATTAGCCTGTCAGAATGGATAAGTTAACAGCTGTCATGGATGTATTGCAGCGCGAATTCTGACTGGACGGATATAGACCGGAAAATAAAGGTAATTTGTGTTTGATATTTTATCTACATTTATTAGTTTTAGAATTCCGTTTTTTGAATGAATTCGAGCGAGCAAGGGAGAGAGCGCGCGAAGCTGCTGAATATATGTGTGTGCGCAATTTCTTTCATGTTAGACAAAGTTCCCACATTAATATTGAGCTGCGAATTTTTAGTGCGAGTGCATACATGCACGTCTGCTTCATAATACAACATTGAACCTATATTTTAGTGAGCAAACGTGCCACCCTCGCCGTTTGATGGCTTGGAATTACAATAGCAATCGGATATGCGTGTTTAGACATAGGTCGCATGTTCAGAGATCGGATATGTATCGGATTTAAAACCACATTTGGAAGTGGCTCAGATCGGATACAAAAAAATCGGATCTCGTGTGGATTGCCAGGCTGGGGGTCGGAGCCAGAGGAAGAGGCAGCGGAGGACGGTCGGCGCAGCGCATCAAAGAGATTTATTTATTTCTACTCCATGAACTCGGAGGTGCTTTATCATGTTCGACGTGCACCCTCCTATGCACGAAACAATCTTGCCGCAAATGTTGCATTTTGCAGAGATTTTGTTCTATTTAGAAAATTGAAGCCACACTTTGGACCGCCGACGCACGCTATCCATGTTCGGCTCGCTCGGTTATGCCAACACTTTCGGTGGACGCTTCTTCGTTGGTGTTAAGCGGTTTCTTCTTCCAGTCGGCGGACTGGGAATCGAAACTAGGAATCGAAATTTAAACTTTTGAACGATTCCGGGAAAATCGCAAAGTTAGTCCCGGTTCCAATCGATACTCGATACCCAAGCCTAGTCATAATGGTTGTGTTTTCTCATTGTGAAATGGCCAGATTTATTGGTGACATCCAGTATTAACTGGTGATAGAGATGTTACATTACTTCTTTATAGTAAATCTCTGTTACCGCTTGATATCCAGCAGAGCTTTTATAATCTGAAGGGTTTTTTGAAACACACACAGACATCAAGAATCAGCATATGACCCTCAACAATGGTGACAATCAAACAAAGAGCTTCATGTTGCAGTGCATGATGGGAGCCACCAATCAAAACTCATCCATGGCTCCCATCATGCATTGCTGCATGCATAAATTATGCAGCTGAATTGTCCTGTAATTTTCGTAGATTGTTCATGTTTGCTTTTATTTCTCTGTTGTTTTGTTGTGACAGTAGCTTGTTTTGTGATGTTCAGAGTTGATCAGTTTGTCAGTATTTTGTATTTATTTATCGTCACCGTTCTTGAGAATCATATGCTGATTCTTGATGTCTGTGTGTGTTTAAACACTGAAGCTTCAGTGTATAATGTATTATTCTTAAAACAAAGAAAAAAAGTCATACTGCTGTTGGATCTCAAGCTGTAAAATCGCAGGACTACAATCATTAATGCTAAAACTACACATCAAGCACACAGTCAGAGATTTAGACTCTAAACAACATCAGGCCATCACATGATGATTATATCATCATCAAATTATATTGTGACCAGATCCTATTTTCTCTGACCATAACAAACGTGCTTTACAAACACAAAGTTGGAGCAGCCAGAGATAAATTAATAATAAAAGGTAAAGAGTCAAGAGCCCAACTAAAGCAAACGCTGACCTCTTTCATGGTGACTTGAAATGAAACATTCCATAAAACATTAATTAACACCTTTTTTCTCTCTTTCCTTCAATGATTCTGCTTATTAACATCAGGTGTCACCACTAATGGTCAATCATCAATCAATTATCTCATTAACTTTAACACTGCTTCAGTGTTGCTTTTTAACACCCGGCAAGATGGACTCATATGGAATGTTTAAAAATGTGTTTAAAATGAAATGTTGTAAAATGTGAAAATTAAAAGGATTCTGTCACGCCGGAGGGAGCCATCACCGGAATATTGATCAGTTGCCATTTGGACTACGTTTCCCATGGGCCCTCATTCCTGGGACTGATTGCGCACGCATCTGCACTGCATCACACTTACACTATTTAAGACACACACACACTTTGTGAAGTCTTGATTTGCCGTGGTGATAAATTCTGATCGTTTTCCCGTGGACTGCTATCTGTTATCGTTTGGACTGTGTATCTCTTGAGATCCTACGCTGCCTGCCCTGAACTTTTCCTGTTTCCTGGACTTTGATTGTGTTGCCGCCTGACTTGATCCTTGCCTGTACCCTGACTCTGTTTGTCTGCCGCCAGCCTCGACCCTTGCCTGTCCCTGTTTATGCCTCTGCCTTTGCCCTGTCTGCATTGTAAGTCATTTTCTAATAAAAGCTGCTAATGGATCCACATTCTGTCGACCCATCATTACAGAAGACTTCGCCGCACAGCGATCCAGCAGCCCTCATGCAGATTTCCTCAGAGTTAACCGCTCAGGCCAACCAGCTAGCGGTGCATCAACATCAGCTCAACCACTTAACTTCCCTTACTGAAGAGCTGGTGAAGACGCTACAAGACCTCCGTCTCAGCCCTGCCGAAGCCGCTGCGCCGCCGCCTGCGGCTCCCGCCAATCTGGGTTTCGCGGTCTCCCCTGCTGTCAATCCTCACCTAGCACTCCCAGAAAAGTTTGACGGCACACCCGCCAGATGTAAGGGGTTCCTTCTCCAATGTTCCTTGTTTATCAACCAGCAACCATCTCTGTATCCCACCGAAACCAGTCGGATTTTGTTTGTGTGCTCCTCACTCACTGGCAAAGCACTGGATTGGGCCACCGCAGTGTGGCGAGATGATAGTTCCGTGTTCCCCACCTTTCAAGAGTTCTTACGAAACTTTAAAGAAGTCTTTGAACATCCCGAAGGAGGCAAGAGCCCTGGCGATCAGTTACTTTCTCTCAGCCAAGATAAACAAACAGCCGCCAAATATGCACTACACTTTCGCACTTTCGGCCGCTCAAACTAATTGGGTTGAGGACACTTTCAAACGGCTATTCCAAAGGGGTCTAACACTGGAGCTACAAGCTGAACTCGCATGCCGGGATGAGAGGAGATGTCAACTCCACCTATGTCTCTATTGCGGTCAGGCTGGCCATGTCAAGATAAATTGCCCCGTACGACCTCAATCCTCCAGTTCCAAAACGGTGAGTTCTCCACATCACTCTAATTATTCTTCCAACTGCTTCAAAATTCCAATCCAGATTACTGTTAATGGCCAAAATCTATACACTCACACTCTGCTGGACTCTGGAGCTGCTGGAAATTTCATGTCAGACTCATTCATCAAAGACCATAACATTTCTCTAACTGACTGTAATTCCCTGTTGACAGTGGAGGCGCTAGATGGGAAACCCATCGACAGAGGCAGAGTGGCCCATATCACCACTGAGCTCGCTTTGCAAGTAGGAGCCCTTCACCATGAACAAATCCACTTTTACGTCATTCACTCCCCCAACAACCCTGTGATTCTTGGTTTACCATGGCTCAGAACTCATAACCCTCACGTTTCCTGGAAAGATGGTCAGATTGTACAATGGGACGCTAACTGCCATAAAAGCTGCCTGAAACAAATCACCCCTCTACCAGTTCGAGCTGCTTCACTCCACGAAACTGACACTAAAAAACTCAACATACCTGAAGAATATGCCAATCTGGCCGTGGCATTCAGTAAAAACAAATCCACTGAACTTCCTCCTCATCGTCCCGGTGACTGTGCCATCGACCTGCTGCCTGGTACCACGCCTCCGAAGGGCAGGATCCTTCTCCTGTCACAGCCCGAATCCGCAGCAATGAAAGCATACGTCGAGGAGGAATTAGTTAAAGGGTTTATCCGCCGTCCACTTCACCAGCAGCATCAGGGTTCTTCTTTGTCAAGAAAAAAGACAGCGGCTTAAGACCCTGTATCGATTATCGTGGATTAAATGATATCACTGTCAAGTTCCGGTACCCCTTGCCTTTGGTCCCCCAGCTCTTAAACAGCTCAGGCAAGCCGCATTCTTCACCAAGCTGGACCTCCGCTGTGCATATAATCTAATCCGTATCCGTGAAGGAGATGAATGGAAGACAGCCTTTTCCACAGCCACCGGTCACTACGAGACCCTCGTCATGCCTTTCGGGCTGTCCAATAGTCCCTCAGTCTTCCAGTCTTTCATTAATGACGTCTTCCGAGACATGCTCAATCGCTGGGTCATTGTCTACATAGATGACATCCTCATCTATTCCAACTCCTTCGAGGAACATGTTCAACACATACGGGCAGTACTTCAGAGACTGATTCAACATAAACTATATGCAAAAGCAGAGAAATGCAAATTTCACCAAACCTCCACAACATTTCTGGGCTATGTGATCAGCCGTGAGGGCGTGGCTATGGACGACAGTAAGGTGAAGGCAGTACTGGAATGGCCACAACCACGCACATTGAAAGAATTACAATGATTCTTGGGGTTTGCCAACTTCTACAGGCGGTTTATATTGAACTTCAGCGGCGTTGCAGCCCCATTAACATCTATGACCAAGCGGTAGTCCTCGCGCCTCATCTGGTCTTCAGAGGCGGTACAGGCTTTCCAAGAGCTAAAGGAGCGGTTCACCACAGCACCCATTCTCCGTCATCCAGACCCCGAACTTCCTTTCATTGTGGAAGTGGACGCCTCCAGCACGGGCATAGGGGCCGTTCTTTCTCAACGCCAAGGTAACCCAGAGAAAATGTACCCTTGTGCCTTTTACTCAAGAAAAATGTCGGCGGCGGAACGTAATTACGATGTGGGCAATCGAGAATGATTGGCCATGAAAGCGGCCCTGGAGGAGTGGCGTCACTGACTGGAGGGAGCTAAACATCCGTTCGTCATTCTCACGGACCATAAGAATCTGGAATTTCTGCGTTCTGCCAAACACCTAAATCCACGACAAGCTAGATAGGCTCTATTCTTTACACGCTTCCAGTTCACGGTAACTTACAGACCAGGCTCAAAAAACACCAAGGCGGACGCGCTGTCACGGCAACATGAGGAGGTGGAACGGACAGAGAACACAGAGAACATAATCCCTGACACCTTACTGCTCGCCCCTGTTCAGTGGGACATTATCACAGAGATCACCCATACCAACGAACAGACCGCACCTTCTCCCAGCTCATCTTCGGGACAGGCTACTTCATCATGTACACGACTTTCCAAGCTCAGGTCATCCGGGGGTTACAGCCACTCTTCATCTGCTGCAAAACCGGTTCTGGTGGGACTCCATGCTAACGGACATCCCTCGCTTTATTGTCAACTGTACACTCTGTCAGACCACCAAGGCTTCACACCAAGCACCAGCTGGATTATTACAACCTTTGCCCATTCCACAGCGTCCCTGGTCTCATTTAGCCATTGATTTCGTCACTGACCTTCCCGAATCCCAGGGCCACACTACCATTCTCACAGTCATCGACCGCTTCTCGAAAACATGCAGACTAATTCCACTGGCCAAACTACCCACAGCATTCGAGACAGCCGAGCTTCTAAGCAATTATGTATTCCGTTTCTATGGTTTACCTGAAGACATTGTGTCAGACAGGGGCCCACAGTTCACATCTCGCGTCTGGTCATCCTTCTTCAAGAACCTCAATATCAACGTCAGTCTCACTTCAGGGTACCATCCAGAATCCAATGGCCAAACAGAACGCATGAACCAAGAACTAAGCAGATTTCTGCACATCACCGCTCCCTTCCTCCGGACCACCGGAGGGAGCATCACCGGAATATTGATCAGTTGCCATTTGGACTACATTTCCCATGGGCCCTCATTCCTGGGACTGATTGTGCATGCATCTGCACTGCATCACACTCACACTATTTAAGACACACACACACTTCGCGAAGTCTTGATTTGCCATGGTGATCAATTCTTAGCGTTTTCCCATGGACTGCTATCTGTTATCGTTTGGACTGTTTATCTCTTGAGACCCTACGCCACCTGCCCTGAACTTTGCCTGTTTCCTGGACTTTGATTGTGTTGCCGCCTGACTTGATCCTTGCCTGTATCCTGACTCTGTTTGTCTGCCGCCAGCCTCGACCCTTGCCTGTCCCTGTTTATGCCTCTGCCTTTGCCCTGTCTGCATTGTAAGTCATTTTCTAATAAAAGCTGCAAATGGATCCACATTCTGCCGACCCATCATTACAGATTTAATAAATTCTGATTTTAATTCAGCGTGTGTGTGTGTGTAAAATATATATATATATCTCATTATAGTCAATGATTGTATGCTGTCAAAGCCAATTTTGTACCCTTGAAGGGTCAATTTTTGTACTGTTAAATAAAGGTACAAAATTGCAAAACTGGTCTCTTAAGGTACAAATCACAAGGGTACAAATTTGTACCCTTGAGGATACAGCCCCAATGACAAGCCATGGTACTCCTAAAGGTACAATTATGTACTTTATTTTCTGAGAGTGTACAAAATTGTCACCAAAGGTACAAAACTGGTCTCTTAAGGTACAAATCACAAGGGTACAAATTTGTACCTTTGTACCATTGTACCCCTAAAGGTACAATTATGTACTTTTTTTCTTCTATTATCTTTTGATGCTTCACGTCGCACTGCTCGCGTCCGGTGTACACAACTCTTCCATGCTCAAGCAGCAACATTACACACTAACTAAAGTTAAAAAAGTGAAATTGCAATGAACCACCCCTTTAAAACTCATTCAGCTTTTCTGATTAAAACCGTTTTATCATTGTATTTCCAGAAGAGATCCAACACAAACTTAACATTTTATTCATATAAAGCTCAGTCTTCTTATCATAAAGCAGCTGACAGTAGCTGATCACATTTTCTCTTGTCATTACTGCCATAACAAACAGCTATAACAACCAGAGAAAAACGAACACTAAAAAAGTCAAGAGTAAAACTGCCTAACTAAAGCAAAGACTGACCTCGATCATGGTGACATCAAACAAAACTATTATTTTCAACAAATCATCATCATCTAAACCTCTGGTAATTCTCAATAACAACTTTTGTAGATGTTTATCAGAAATATAGTCAGTCTGTTAGTAATAAGTGAAGCTGGTAATTCTGTTTGTGGAGTTGTTTAATTAGATCTTCAGAGATTTAATGTCTTATCTTCAGTTGATTTCATTTAAGGCTGTGGCTGAAGAAAGTCGTAGTTCTTGTTGTTCATCTGTCCTTCAGTGATTCTGCTCGTAATCACCTAATTATCTCCAACACCAATTCAGTGTTACATTTAATAGCCTGTAGTGTTCACTCTGAGTAGTGTTCATTTCATCTGGGCTAAACAATGTTAAATAATGTGCTAAACATAGGTGTGCTGGTTGGGAGGCGTCCGGCCAGCGGGACAGTTAAGGGGTTAAAGAAAGACTAACTGCATCATGCAACTGCAAACGGGCCTTATAAACACACAGTTACAGAAACCAGAGAAACAATAATGTTATAAAGTCCAGAGTCAAGAGCCAAACTAAAGCAAACACTGGTCACATAATGGTGACTTCACACAAAATATTTTCAGTAAAAAGTTGTGGAGTTGAGTGGCAGCATTGATTTTCAGTGTTAATGCCATAAAAAACATACAATACACATCTAAAAAATGGAAAGAGCTTTGAGATTGATGGTACAAACATATTTGACAAGAATCTATAATATAGTATTATAGTATTTATAAAGTGTTAACAGGCAAATTTGTTTTATGTATTTCCCTGGCATCAAAATCATACATGTAAGGAAACATGATTCCTGGCTGCATGTTATGGAAGCACTAAACAGCCATGTTCTCTCGTGATCATGACTTAATTTTCTTGTGAAGTTGTGTCATAACTTGTATCTTTTTTATTTGATGATTGAAAAAAAAAATGAAAATGTCACAAATAAATACATAAATATTTTCATGAAGCCACTTTTAAGCCTTGCCCTTCAGAGCTTCCAATAAATTCAGAGATCGGGGGAATTAAAATGTTACAATACAAGATAAATATTAATTGCCCCAAAATATGCTCAATTATCTACTTTTTCATAAATAAATAAATAAATAAATAAATGTTTTTTTTTAATTAAAAAAAAAAAAAAAAATTATTGGCTTGCAAAATGGACATGAATGCGTGTGTTCTCACCCAAGTCATGGCACAGTCCAGCAATCTGTACACATAGGGCATCTTGTTTTGTAATGTTGAGCTCTGGCTGATTGTCACGTAGGCTTTTGAGAAGACATCCTGCTAAATATGCCACACTAAAACACACAAAGAAAATATTTGTTTGTTTGTTTGTTTGTTTTTATGGAAAACCATAAGCTTTTGCATTATTTTATTAATTGTTTAATTTGTCTAGGCAAGAGCTCACCAGCCTTAGCCACCATGTGGATTGAAACTCATTGGCATGGATAAGTGATAGCAGAATACATTTATTTGTATTTAAATATAAATCCCTGTGTGCCCCTGCTATTCAAAACCTCGCTAATAACTCAAATCAAACCCAAGAAAAAAAAGCAGAAATTACCCAATGGAGTGTTCGAAACGAGTGTGAGTGGCGCCTGGATACACCAGAAATTTTGATCCGAGCTGTTTGAGGTGACGGAGTCTCTGAAACTGAGGAGTGTCAATGATCTTCACCAGCAGGGGGTGCAGCTCAATTTGACCATGAATGGGGTCATTGAAGATCTACAAGATATAAAAAGGGCAAATATTAGTTCATAAACCTGAATTTATTATTAAATATTTGTCCTCTGAACTTATGGAAAAGAGATTCTGAGATTCATATAAAGAGAGGCATATGTATTTGACCAACTGTACAAATGGTCAGATGTGAATGAACTACACTCTTAGAAAAGGTGTGTTAAAACTGACTCAAACTGTGTTAAATTCTTACTCATCAATGGGTGAGTTTAGGGACAACACTTGTTGTGTTCATTCTGACACATTCATTGAGTCAATGATGTTAACACAGTGAATGTGTCAGGAAGTTTAACCAGAGGTGTAGTCAAGACCAGACCCTCCAAGACCGAGATCAAGACCATTCAAGAGGGAAGTTAATGAGATAATTTAGTCATTAATCAAGCAGTAGTGATGAACACCTGCTGTTAACAGACAGAATCATTAAAGGAATGAGGAAAACAACAACAAAATAAAACACCTGTGCTACTTCTGAACATGAATATCAAATTTGCAATGATCTCTTTGTCAAGTCCAGTCAAAAAACATCACTTACACATCAATGCTTGTGATTTGGGACAACACTTGTGTTCATTTTGACACATTCACTGTGTCAAACACAGACATTCAGGATGTGTCAAAAGCATTTGTTAAAAAAATGACTCAAATGTGTTAAATTCTTACACATCAATGTGTGAGTTTAGGGACAACACTTGTGTTAACTCTCAGGGGTCTGAGGTTTTTTGGGGCCCTGGAGAAGTTTTGACATGCCCTGACATTTGTGCTTTTTTCAGTTGTTCATAAACATATTAATGGAAAAAGTGTCATTACACTGTATTCAGCACAAACTAGGCTACAATAATATGTGAGGAACATGTATGTACATGTTTGTATTTTTGAAGGAATAACATTTATGCATGGTTATTGAAAAAACAAAAAACTTAAGTCACTGAAATAAAGCCAAAAAATATATATTAAATTTGTATTCACAAGACTTCTGGGTATTGGAGGTTGTAGACTAGAGTTTTTGCTTCAAAATGAGGTAAAAATTATGCTGCCTGCTTGTTCATATAAAACGATAGAGAGATTTAAATTTTCTAAAACATCTTTGGTCAAGAAACACAGTATGCATGGAGGCGTGAATCACCATGAATAATGGGTCATTTACACCTGAGCAGACAAAAGAATCGCATAAAGAGCTCTAATGAGCTGCATAAATAATGAGCTCTTTTAGTCAGGTAGGCTGTGAAAAAATCATGTCTCAGCTCATCATGGTGTAAATCAAACATACAGAAAAAACTGCAATACTGTGAAATATTATTACAATTTAAAATAATGGTATTCTATTATATTCTTTAAAATGTAATGCATTTCTGTGATGCAAAGTGTCTGAACAGTTATGTTACCTCTATGGCATTTCATATAGACTTTTAGCTTAAAAGCATGCACATTTGGAGAAATATTGATGGATTCTCATATGTTTGTCAATTTTCTATACAGAGGAGTAATATTTATTCAATATTTATTGTCTTCACTATGAACGCTGGATACTGTTTTCAATTCATACTTGCAGCCGGAGGGCGCACCTTTAGTCCACAAATCCATATAAAGAAGAAGAAGAACCAGGAACTAACTGCATGTCTTCTAGAGATCGCTAACCATTGCTTTAACATCCAGATAAACACTTTTCAAGACAATAAATACACGATTGAGACGATGAATGCATGCATTGCCTCAGAATTTGCGTCTGAATAGCGCTGGCTCTCTGGGCGTGGCTGCATTAGTGGATAATGAGCTGAATCACAGACTTCTGACATGGCTCTCTTTTCATACAGATTACATAAACACAGAATTTTTGTTTTCGATTTGACTTACACAATTTAAAACCTGACATTTCAATGTTTTTTTTAGACAGAAGTCTCATTTTTTTGTCATTAGTATTCACTAAATTACAGTTCATTTTCTGAGAACTATCAGATTGGACTTCCTTCAGAGGGAGACGAGAGATCACGCATCATGTTAGTTTTCTTTATTTTGCAAAAAGCACAACATTTTGTTTTTACTCTGAGTGTACACAAATAAAAGGAGATATTCCACAGATTAAAATGGTGTATAGCTCTTAATTGTATGTGCAACATTGACGGAGTATTTTGAGTCTCTTTCACACTGGTTAGAAAAACAACACGTTGGTCACGCCGGCGTGACCGCCGACCCGAGAGTGTTAATTTTGACACATTCGTTGTGTAATGATTTTAACACAGTAAATGTGTCAGTCAGGAAGGTGATCGGATGTTAACAAGCAGAATCACCAAAGGAGAAAATCATGGTTTGCTAACGTTGGGCTCTTGACCCTTGTCTTTTTTTATTATTACATTTTGTTTGGCTGCTTTAACTGGTTTATAAGTGACCGATTTTAGCCGCAGCAGGGCGCTTTATATTCTAGAGAGCATTTGATTGGACAGAAAATGTGATGAGAAGCTGAAGTGCAGCTTGATGCCATCAAAATTGTTGAAATGAGAAACTGTACGCCAAAAAACCTTCAATTGTGATTTCATGGCGACTTTAAAGTCCACTAGGCTGTTGGGTGCTATTATTTTGGGTTTAAATGAGTTTTCATGAACCTATGTAAAAGGATGTAATAAAGTGTAAATGCCTACACATACAGTAGCTTATTTTGTGGATAAACTCAATGTATTCCACAAATTCCACATAATTTATGAATAAACAAAAAATCCAATTTGTACAAAAATACAAACAATACAAACTAGTTAGCGAGTCACGTGACTTTTGGCACAATTTACTCAGGCTCCAGTTTCATTTTCTTACAAATTCTAACAAATTTCAGATTTTCTCTCAAATGAGGCTTGGCGACTTCCTATTTCAAAACAGTAGATGGCACAGGGCTGGCACATGTTTATTGACATGATGTTCTCCTTTTTTTTTTTATTCTAATGATTTACTTGCCTTCATGATGTCCTCTGTATGTTTCAAAGAATCTGGCTGCCTGATGTTTTCCAAATTTCAGCTGTTTCCATTTGTCATTTTCCTGTGGAAAGAGTGCAATTTTATCCCTGTTTGAAATATTGTGTTCTGTATTTTGTTTCAGCTACACTGTTAGACCTTGCTGTAGAAAAACATCCAAATTCTGACAGTAACAAACCATTTTCCATTAAAACATTAATATACTGTAGAAAATAATGCATTTTGGGTAATATTTGTCATTTTCGAGAAAGTAGCCTACAGGAATATACTGTGAGTTAACATTGCTCAAAGTCGACACTCAGAGGCTGTGTTCTAAATCACACCCTATACCCTCATTCACTATTCCCTACATTAGTTCACTAATATAGTCCACTTGACAGAGTGAATGAAAAGAAGAGAGTGAATTCAGACACTGATGAACACCTGATAAGCAGAATCACTGAAGGACAGAGAAACAAGACCAGAAAAAAGAGAAGAAACACAAGAACTACAACTGACTTCAGACACACTGAGTGTCAAACCAGTTCACAAACCATTTTTTTTTTTTTTTTTTTTTTCGCAAAGCATTGCTGGATGCCAGCATAGTACAAAACTCCCAGCATGCACTGCAGCATGCATAAATTATGTAGCTGAATTTTTATTAAGTGTTTAAAAAAGTTCTTCACTGGTCTGTTAATGTAACACAAGGGATTAAACACAGTGAATGAAGAAACTATGTGATAATTACACATTTTCATCAATACATAACTGTCAGCACTTAATGACCACTTTTTTCCCTCCACATTTGTTTCTGCTATAACAAATGTGGTTTGCAAAAACAGTTAAAGCAGCCAGAGGAGAAGATAAAAAAAAAAAATGATGTTAAAAAGTCAAGGGTCAAGAGCTCAACTAAAGCAAATGCTGATCTCCTTAATGGTGACATAAACCAAACATTTTCAATTAAACATCAACATCTAAACTTCTGTTAAGATCTTCTAGAAATAAAGTCAAACTGGTCGGTAATAAGTGTAATAATACTCTTTAAAGATAATAATCTTTAAAGATAATAATCTTTTTTTCTGTACTTGTTCTTCCTCTTCTCTTTAGTGATTCTGCTTGTTAACAGCAGGTGTTCATCATAAATGCTCAATCATCACTTACACAATCACTTAATTATTGCAACACATCATCAATGTTGCTTTTACTCTGTAGTGTGGACACTAGAGGATGTTCCTGTGGGGTTGAAAGGGTGAAAGGTGTAAGATAAAAAGACACACCCACAAAATGTATTTTAACAGTAACAAACTGTAAGTTAAAAAACAGTTATGTACTGGCAACACTGCTGCCAGTAGTTTACTGTAAAATTGAGTTTTGTGGGTCACCATTGTGCTGAAGAGTAGAGCCTCTGCTTAAGTTCAGGAGAAGATCAAGAAACATTGATGATATGCTGCATGTTGCTTCATTTAAGAGATGATGATTGTGTTGTTGCTTATGCAGTAAAAATCTCTTTTTAAAATATTTTCTGTAGACTCCAATGAAATAAGTTCACAGTAATAAAATGATTAATCACATGATTAAAATATCATAAATATTAGTTTATAAATTTAAATGGCAGTGGGACAATTAAAGGCAGTCGGTTTCTGCAAATGAAATTAGTTAAGGAATTTTAATTTAGTTCATGGTATCTTTACAGTAACATACTGTAGTTTACAGTAAATAACTGTACAATCAACAGTAAATCACTGGCAACAATGTTGCCAGTATTTTACTGTAAAAAAAAAAAAAAAACCTGGCAAGGTCTAACAGTGTATCTAATAACTTATAAACCATCTACTAATGATCTGTTTTATTTATTTCATGATTTTAACATTTTTTTTAAGATAGGGCCTAACTTACAACACATTTGTAAATTGTTAGCATAACAGTATTAATCATTTATGAACATATATTGTTATGTTTTGTAAATTATTCATTAATCATTAACTAATAACTTATAAGTGTTTCATAACTGAATTGATAAAACATTCATAAAATGTTAACATATTACTTATTAATCATTTATGAATGTATAGCCATGTTTTGTAAATGATTCGTTAATCATTAACTAATAATTCATAAATGACTTATAACTGAAGATTATTATAAAAGGTTACCCATAATTTTGTTATTAGAACATTCTCTAAATGTTCAGTGTTGGTTCTGGGAATGTAAAAAATGTCCAGTTTTCTTTTTTTGTAAGGTATAATGTTCCTGAAATGTTCACAGCAAAATCCCCAGTGTTAAATTAACACCCCTCAGTGTCCATATGTGTCCATATTACGGGGTGTTAAAAGTAACACTGAAGCAGTGTTAAAGTTAATGAGATAATTAAGTGACGTAAAATGATGCAACGCTAAAAAAAAAAAAAAAAAAAAAAAAAAAACCGTTTTTTACAGAGACCGTCACTTCTTCAACTAAATTTGTGCCCTTATGTCTCACAAAACATTTTTAAATCCTGCAGTACCTTTTTATATGGTATTTTTGTACAAGGTTATATATTCATCTCGAAAAAATGTTTAACCTGCAATATGCACTTTCAGTTAAAGTTAATGTTAATGAGATAATTAAGTGATTGAGTGATGATTGACCATTATTGAAGACACATGGTCTTAAGCAGAATCATTGAAGCAAAGAGATAATTAATAAATGTATTGTTTCATGGAATGTTTCATTTCAAGTCACCGTGATGGAGGTCAGTCTTTAGTTGGGCTCTTGACTCTTTACTTTTTATAATAAGTTTTTTTTTTTTTTTCAGGCTGCTCCAATTTTGTGTGTGTAAAGCACATTTGTTATAACAAGAGAAAATGTAATCTGATCACAATATGTTTTGATGATGACATTATCATCATGTAATAGCCTGATTCACACTGTCATTGTTAACTTTGTTTAAAACATATTTTGTGTAATTTATATTCTGACAGACATCATTCTTAGACCAGGCGTCTCAGACGTTCTTATTACAAATTTCTGCTAGCTGAGTTGGCTGCATAAAGCCATTTTTGTTCCTTTTGTTTGTGTTGGATGGATGGGGACAGGGAAAGTAGATTTAAATTGGTTTATTTGTATAATAATTAAGTCATATTCTAGATGAGTGTCTAACACAAAATATGAGATGGGTATATTTTTAGACAACCTTTACCAAAAAAAAAAAAAAACATTCTTCTGATAGATTTCAAGCTTGTTGTTACCCTAATAATACATTAATGAAAAGATGTTTTTGAGGATTAAAAAACAATCCTGGAGAAGTATGCTCAGACCCCTCTAAACAGGCTTAGCCTCCCATCCATGAATCTCTAGTGATGTCTATTGAGTACATTAACCTCATTTCAGTACACCATTCACATGGCAAAATAAATAAATACATACATACATAAATTCTTATAATGTGCAATTTAAAAATAATAATTGCACCAACTTATTTTATGCATCTTCAAGCTAACTATAAACTATTACAAATAATAATAGTAGTGATGATAGGTCACCCTTGATTACATTGTACATTGTCAATAATATTAGGTGAAAAAACTTACCTTCACTTTGTCACTCTTTTGTTGTTGTCTTGCTCATGTGTCATTGCCAAATGAGGATGATGGTAAAGAGTTTTTGTTGAAATGTGTAGAGGTTTTACAGGTTCACAGACTCAGCCCACTACACCACGTTATCAGGAAGTTCAATGGCTATATATTTTGAGGGGTGTGTCCATTTTGATGTCACTGATCAATTGTTTGAAATGCTTGAGTAAAGGCAGGTTTTGATATATGAATTTAGATGATATTGTACCAATAAAAGTTTTGTTTAAGTGAGTATATTCAGCAGATTTAGTACAAAACACTTGAATCCAAGACATGTCAGACATTGGTAAAACATAGTTAAAACAATTTATTGTGTCAGCAAATATCATTATCAGCATTATTCTTTTTATTATTATTATTATTAACTTTTACATACATTATTTAAGCCAACAATTTGTTTGTCAGATCAACATTTGATCTAAAAATGTATTTATTCAAATAAAATGAGAAAGAAATTCTAAAGGTATATTTGAAAAAAAAAAAAAAGTCCTACAAAAGAAAGAAAGAAAGAAAGAAAGAAAGAAAGAAAGAAAGAAAGAAAGAAAGAAAGAAAGATCCCTTCATATTCTAAAACTGTATTTGAATATTCAAAATATTGAACCTGCAATTTATGTGTTTTTTTTTTTTTTTTTTTTTTTTTTTAAGATTTCATCAAAAAATAAATGGTAATTGCATTGAATTAATGTTACAGTGTGATGTTGGTTCAACATCATGCTTGCACTCTCAAAAAATGAAACACAACTACAACTCCCTTCAGTCTAACACATTACTTGTTGGGAAGGAAGCCAGAAACAAAGATGATCAGATCATATAATTTTCATAAAGAAAAATGATTGATGAATCTAATCACTGACATAAAGTGTTTATTTGTTATTAATAGATTTTCCCCAAGTGTACTGAGATCTTTGTTAATTTTTTTTTCTAAATATTAGATTAGAGACACACACAGACATCAACAATAAGCATATGAATCTCAACAATGACATGCTTCATGCCGCAATGCATGCTGAGAGCCACCATAGTATACAACTCATGACTCCCAGCATATATTTATTATATTTTTTCAATAAAACATCAACATTTAAAACCTCTGTTAATTATCACAAAAGAACTTATGTAGATAAATGACAGAAATGGAGTCAGTCTGGTTTGTAATAACAGAGATTCAGAGATGCATTTGTTGATGCATTATCATTGTTTCAATGGTTGTTTGCTATCTGTGGTAGGCCTACACCCAAGCTTTACTCTCAGTAACTAAATCACTACTGTCTACTCTGTTGGAAAGAAAAAATATCAGTTATCGACATCCATCAGTCCTACACTACCAGGCAACCAGATAAATTGTCTTTAATTCATTCTATAACTAAAATTATTTTGTAACTATATGCCTATATTCTATATAAGAAAAGAAAAGAAAAGAAAAGAAAAGAAAAAAAAAAATGACGCCACCATGAATAAGATCAGCGTTTGCTTAAGTTGGGCTATGTTAGATTTTTCTTTGCAACAATGCATATGTATGCTGCTTTTATATGATGATGTAGTCATTGTGATATTCCTGGATTGCATCCAAAGAAACTGCTCATACATTGTATCATTTATACTTTTTGGTTTTGCATTACCAGCCCTGTGAAACTAGAGCATGAGGAGAGGGGAAAAAAAGCATTGCAGCGAACAGACATATTGAATAATTTTAAAACTGTGTAATAATAAAAAGTTGAACTACTGCATCACCTAGACACACACAGACTTTAAGAATCAGCATATGAATCTCAACAATGGTGATTTAAAAAAAAAAAAAAAAAAAAAAAAAAAACGCTTCATGCTACAATGCATGCTGGATATCACCATAGGACAAAACTCCCATCATGCACTGCAGTATGAATAATTATTGTCACCACTGTTTAGGATTGTATGCTATATTTTCATGTATAAGCCTCAACGGTAATAGTTACTAATTTTTGCCACTGAAGAGTTAAGAGTAGCATGGAATTTTTTTCTGTGTTGGAAAATCAAGAAACCAGAAAGAAAGAGACCTCTTTGTGATTTCCTTTGAAATGGCTTTCAGCAAATTTCAAGCTGATCTCCTTCAGTCTTTTCATTCAGCAATGTACAAGTGTTTCTTGTGAAACACTATTGCAATTGCTCAAACACAAACAATTTTAAAGACATAAAAGGGTCAAAAGCCCAACTAAAACAAACCCTGACCACCACGATGGTGGCATAATTTTTTGACCAATAAAACACCAACATTTAAACCTCTGTTAATTCTCAATAAGAAATTATTTAGACATGTGACAGAAATAAAGTCAATCTGGTTAGTAATAAGTAAATCAGATCTTCAGAGATTTAATGTCTTTTATCTTCAGTTGATTTCAATTAAATGGTTTTGACTGAAGTCAGTTGTAGTTCTTGTGTTTCTCTTTTTTTCAGTTATTCTGCTTGTTAACAGCAGGTGTTCATCAGTAATGTTTAATCATCAGTTAATTAATAGCTTAATTATCTCATTAACTTTAACTCTGCTTTAGTGTTACTTTAACACTATTTAGAGAGGGACCATATGTACTCTGAGCAGAGTTGATTTAACTCTGGGGATTTTACTGTGTATAAGTCACAGAGAGGAATTATATGTCAGTAGTTCAGCTGTCTATGGGAGTCCAAAATTATCTTTACACCATCTCTGAAAGCACTTCTCCGCCTCTTCCACCTTCTTCTTCTCCTCCTCCTTATCTTCAGCTGTCTGATCATCAGTTCTTCTGTAATAAACTCTGACAAGCTCTTCATTGAACCTCTTCGGCAGGAAACTGGACAGCTGTCAATACAAGACAACAATCACACCATGAGTTTTCTAAAGATACTTGATCATGAAGTAAATGAACTACAATATAAACTTCACTGAGCCCAACAAGACAAAGCTCAAGCTTCAGTCCAGTTGGTTTACTAAAAGCACATCATTAAGGAATGAATGACACCCATTTGTAAAAAATAAAAAAAAATAAATAAAAATAAAACATAAAAATACAATGGTCTAAAATAAAACATGATTACCTGATAATCTTTAATGGTAGAAGCTTCATTGGGTTTCCTCTTGCTGTAGAAATAGACAGAATCAATGGGGTTTTTGTCCTTCATGCCGTGATCCAGATCAACCACCTGAGTAAGAGATGAAGTGATCAGCTTAAGGAATGAATTCACTAAACAGTTGTATGTTTTAATTCAGAGCAAAACCTGCTTCTTAATCACTTTATATCTAGTTTAAGCACCGAATAACTACATAACTTACATAAACTGGTAAATCTTCAGCATTCAGATAAACGGTTGGGTTATCAAGCTTGTACTTCTGTACTGTGGCTTTCCATGTTGTTGTCAGCTCTTCCTGAATTTTCAGATTTGAAAGGGTTAGTCAAGTACTGTACAGTTACTATACAGTAAATACTGTCTTAATAAAGTCACATGTCCATTGATTATGGACACTATCAGTCACTAAACCAACCTATTTTTCTATTCTGACCTTTGACATGTTTTTCTCAGTCAGGCGAGCTTCTCCCACAAACTTTGGCAGTTTTCTTCTGACGATCTTGTCCAGAATGTCTCTGGATTTCTGCAGGTTTTCAGCAGTGGAGGACGAGATCTGCTCAAAGATCTCATCTGACAGAATAAAAAGTATTAACAAATGAATTTCTTCAGACCATTACATTATTTTACTTACAGATAAAAATGGATAATGATGCTTTCAGCTGACCTGTGAGTTTGCTGTATTCCTCTGCCGTCTTTATGGCTTCAGAAATCTTCAGCATATCTTCAGGTTTTCCTTCATGAAGGTCACGATCGGCTAGCACGAGCGCTTCAGCAAACCTGACACATAGAAAAACAAATGAGTTAGTGTGTTGTACACAGCAAAATCCCCAGTGTTAAATGAACACCCAAAGTGTACATATGACTCCATCTTACCGGGTGTTAAAAAGTAACACTGAAGCAGTGTTAAAGTTAATGAGATAATTGATTGATGATTGAGTGATGATTGACAATTAGTGGAGACACCTGATGGTAATAAGCAGAATCACTGAAGAAACAACAAGAGAAAAAGAGAGAGACACAACAACTACAACTGACTTCCAGCCATTAAACATTATTACACTTATTATTAACCAGTTTGATTTGATTTCTGTCATACATCAACAAAAGTTCTTATTGAGAATTAACAGATGTTTAGATGTTAATGTTTTAATGAAAGTTTAGTTTGAAGTCACCATGATGGTGAAAAGCATTTCCTTTAGTTGGGCTCTTGACTCAATTTATTAACATTAATTTATCTCTGACTGCTCCAACTTTGTGTTTGTAGAGCACATTTGTTATGGCCAGAGAAACTATGATCTGAGCTGTGTTTCCCAAAAGTGCTGTGAGCCAAAGTTGATCAATTTAGGTTTACAATGCTTTGGGAAGCACAGTTGTGTTGTGGTTGTGTTTTTTCATTGTGAAACGGCCAGATTCATTGGTGAAATCCAGTATTAACTGCTGATAAAGATAAGTTATTTCTTTACAGTAAATCTATTGAGATCCAGAAGAGCTTTTATAATCTGAAAGTTTTTTTGAAACACACACAGACATCAAGAATCAGCATATGACCCTCAACAATGGTGACAATCAAACAAAGTGCTTCATGTTGCAGTGCATGATGGGAGTCACCAATCAAAACTCATCCATGGCTCCCATCATGCATTGCTGCATGAATAAATTATGCAGCTGAATTGTCCTGTAATTTTCGTAGATTGTTCATGTTTGCTTTATTTCTCTGTTGTTTTGTTGTGACAGTAGCTTGTTTTGTGATGTTCAGAGTTGATCTGTTTGTCAGTATTTTGTATTTATTTATCGTCACCGTTCTTGAGAATCAGATGCTGATTCTTGATGTCTGTGTGTGTTTAAACACTGGAGCTTCTATGCATAATGTATTTTACTTAAAAAAAAAAAAAAAAAAAAAAAAAAAAAAAAAAAAAAAAAGGTCTTACTGCTGTTTGATATCAAGCTGTAAAATCACAGGACTACAATCATTAATACTAAAGCTACACATCAAGCACATTTAGACTCTAAAAGACAACAGGCATAATTTGATGTTCATAAAATTATATTGTGATCAGATCCTTTTTCTCTGACTATAACAAAAGTGCTTTACAAACACAAAGTTGGAGCAGTCAGAGAAAAAATAATAATAAAAGGTAAAGAGTCAAGAGCCCAACTAAAGCAAACGCTGACCTCTTTCATGGTGACTTGAAATGAAACATTCCATAAAACATTAATTAACACCTTTTTTCTCTCTTTCCTTCAGTGATTCTGCTTATTACCATCAGGTGTCTCCACTAATTGTCAATCATCACTCAATCATCAATCAATTATCTCATTAACTTTAACACTGCTTCAGTGTTACTTTTTAACTCCCGGTAAGATGGACTCATATGTACACTTTGGGTGTTCATTTAACACTGGGGATTTTGCTGTGTACCATGTATGCTGTGGAAATTTAAGTGAAGTGGCCCATGGTCAGAGACAGATTCAGATGTCCTGCAGGCGTCTCGACTTTGTTGTTTTGTTCAATAAAGTCTAATTTTGACTTCTGGAACTCTGGAATTCTTGAGCTTCATTTGCAAGAAAGAGATTATTTTTTTTCCTCAACACTGTCTCACTAATGACATGAACACATGAACTTCATCTCCATGTAATAATAATTTTTTTCTTCCATGTTTTAATTTAATCAGTAAATCTATGTTGTGCAGCACTATGTTTGCCAAAAAATGGGTTTGTTTAATTTTAATTTGATTAAAAGATAAATTCATGTTTTATGCCTTCACTTGATTACCAGAATAAAATACACAACAGAAAATTATTTTTAAAAAAAAAATCATGATTTCAATTGATTAGATATGATTTTTGATTAATCAAATTTAAGTTAACCATTAAAATTGAGTCTAGAAAAATTAAAACAGGGGGAAAAAATGGAATTTGGGAGAAAAATAATCAGATTTCATAGAGCCCTCGAGTGCAGTCAATGGTCTAATGCAGAACTTGTGTAAGGTCATGTAAAGAATAATAAGGATGTTAAATTGTGTACAGCGGGACGTTCACTGCAAACAGAGACTCACATTTCTTCAATGATGTTGCAGATCTTGTGCTGGTAGGCCTGGCGATGGAGAGTGTATCGGGTGCGAAACATGTCATAAACATTATCTGCCTCCTGTTAGACACACAAACACCAGTGTCACAGATCCCATGATACAATTACTAATTCAACAGCTTTTCATCTTTTTTTTGATTTTTCCAAAGAAACAAATCACCACATTTTTAAACACACAGCTGATCAAAAAAGATATTATGAAAATTATATAAATAATGAAGTGTACATTTTTGGGTTGTATCATGTACCTTGTCCCTGAAGCAGATGTGATTTATCCCATTGATTTTACACACTCGAGCAAACTTCAGCAGACGCTGATGGTCAAAACTGTTACGAATGCCGAGGTGATGACAGTCTCTGAGAAATGAGTATCAAATACAAAAATAAAATACAATGGACAGATAAATAATATATAAATGTCAGCTTGGCTCTGTTACATTAGTTCATAGGTGCCTTTATTTTAAATGGACCTACTGTGACCTACAAGAGATTAAAACAAGGCTGAATTCAAGCTGTGAATATGGTCTTATTTTTGCTACTATGTGTTCTTGTGTTGCATCAGCCAATCAAAATGTCTAATAATAATTACCGTGCAAAATAGTCCCATTTGTCCACATCAATGCCGTTCTGTTTGTTTGCCACAATCTCATATAGGAACGATTTGTCTTTATCTCTGCCCTCGTATGTCCACTGGAAAGAAAAGCATGTCTGTTTCACTTCAACATTTTCCACTAAAGGTATCATTCAGTTTTATTAACACATCTGTAGTATCAGAATGAACCTCAGCAGCTGAAGCTTTTGCCCCTTCGATTAACTCTTTAATGAAGATGACGTCTCTATCATCCAGTTCGTGCTCTTTCAACACATCTTCATTCTCAGCCTTCAAACTCTTCACAATGTCATCAAACATCAGCACTGACATCTGCTCATGCTGCAGTAAAGACACAAAGACAGATGAGATCTTAAATACATCAAATACAGAGTCCACACAGCAAAAACCACAGTGTTAAATTAACTCTCCTGGGATTATATGAGACCATACTCAAGAGTGTTAAATGAACACTGAAGTAGGGTTAAAATTAATGAGATAATTAAGTGATTAATTGAGTGATGATTGACCATTATTGGAGACACCTGATGATAACAACTTAAAAAGTCAAGGGTCAAGAGCTCAACTAAAGCAAACACTGATTCCCATCATGGTGACTCGATTGTGATTTTCTCCTTTGATTTTGCTTGTTAACATCAGTATCTTCAATAATGGTCAATCATCACTAAATTAATCACTTAATTATCTCATTAACTCTGACACTGCTTTAGTGTTGGTTCTGGGAACATTAAAAACGTCCATTTTTCTTGACGTTACAGGAACGTTTTTATAAGATATAATGTTCCTCAAACGTTCTTTCAACTGAATTTTGATCTAAAGTTCAACATTGTAGGAACATTGATTTGTAACATTCCAAGAACATGAAAAAGTTCAGTTTCCTTAATGTTAGTAGAATGTTATTTAAAGGTTAGTATGATGTTCCTGAAACATTCTTTCAATCATTCAAACACCTGCTGTGAACAAACACTGAAAGAAAGAGAAATAAGAACACAAACTACAACTTTCTTCAGCCACAGCCTTAGATGAACTGAAGATAAAATACATTAAATCTCTGAAGATCTGATTCAACAACTCCACAAACAGCATTACCAGCTTCACTTATTACTAACCAGACTGACTTTATTTCTGTCACACGTCTACAGAAGCTCTTATTGAGAATAAACAGAGGTTTAACACGCACAGTTCCTGCCAATCTCATGTTAATCTTGAGTACCTATAGAGTAACAATGCATCCTTCAAATCTCCTCAAATCTCTTTAGTTTTATCATATTTATAAAAGATAGACACTCTAAACTTAGTCTTTCCAGAAAAAAGATGAGCTCCTGGTGTGCCGAGGGCAGAGTCAGGAGTGTGCGCAGCTTTTGCATAGAGATTGTCTGCAGGCTGTGACATCATTATAAATATAAAGGGAACAAAAGCATTCATGTTGTTTACATTATATGCACTTGCGCCGATTGCCAACAAAACACAGACATCTGATGCAGCTTTACTCAACACCACGATCTGCAAATCCAGCTCTGAACTGGGACTTGTTTACAAAGTATTCATCACCGAATTACTGGGAACAAACAAACATACGTGCTCAACTCTTTTGCTGCCCCAGAAAAACAAACTTCATCCTCTGTTCCCTTGACACTGGGTTCTTTTGGAAACTTTTAATCTTTCCCTCACAACCAAAAACACTCTCCTTCGGTGACAGGAGCTGCGTCTCATTTCAGAGGCTGTGTCCTCCGGAGGTCACATTTGAAGGCTGAATACTTCATCAAGGATGTCATATTTAAGAAAAGTAACTGTAATAAAACTGACTGATATTCATTTTGAGGTGTGAAATACTGTAATTCCTTTCTTACTTTGCAATCTAAAGGTTGTTTTTCTTAAACGAGACTGATGATGTATGCAGCCTTCAAAGGGTGCAGACCCTGAATTGGGACACAGCCATTGTTGAAAAATCTCTCTTCTTCCATATCCCAAACGAAGCGTGTTGATGGGTGTACTCTTGCTCTTGTTCTGGGTGATGTGTGTGTGTATGTTTATCAGAGAAAAGTGCCTATACAAGGAATTTTACTCTTTATTACGTGATAAAGGCCATACCTGAAAAGTGAATTTGCATGAGTTTGCAGAAGTTGTATATTTGCCACAGAAATACACCGTCATACGTCCAACTCGTGTTTTGAAACTTTGGCCATGTTAAACATGACAATCTGATGTCTAAGTGTGTCTTATTCAACTTTCAAATAGTTTTGGATGATCTAACACAAATGACTCAAACATTGTTTGAGTTTATTACTTTCTTTTCATAAAACCTTTCTTAATGTCAAGAAAACTGGTCTGGAACTGGTCAAGATTTTTTTTTTTTTTTTTACATTCCCAAAATCAACACTGCATATTTGGAGAATGTTCTTATAACAAAATACTGTTAGCTGAGTTGGCTGCATGAGCAATGTGTTCATTCTCACCTTCCACTTCTCGGGGATTTCATCAGGCAAGCCTAAGAATAAGAAGCAGGTCTCAGATGATTTGTAAGTCATATTTTGCACATTACTGAACACTTTCAGGTTCACTTATTAGACATGCACACACAAAACAGAGTTTTATTTATTTATTTATTTCAAACATAATGACATGACTAAGAATTTTTCCACAGATCCTTCTGATTAGAATTAATTTCACACTAACACACTTACCTCTTATTTGTTTAATCTTTTTGGCTTTAGGAATAACCAGACCATCAAATACATGGGAATATGGACCATGACCTAAAAATAGATAGATAGATAGATAGATAGATAGATAGATAGATAGATAGATAGATAGATAGATAGATAGATAGATAGATAGATAGATAGATAGATAGATAGATAGATAGATAGATAGATAGACAAAAAGTTAAATATATTAAATGCTTAAATATGTTTCTGTTACTGATGGTTTATATCTACTTTGACATTTATTTTAAAATATATATTTTTTAAACAAATAATTACACAAAGTAATCAGCAGTACTTAAAAAAAATAAATTAACACAAACATGTGATGATGATTTCAATAATAAAGTAATAAAGCATCAGTGTTACTCACCCAAGTCGTGACACAATCCAGCGATCTGAACACACAGGAAATCCTGTTTGGTGATTTTGAGCTCCGGCTGATTGTCATGAAGAATCTTGACCAGACAACCTGCTAAATACGCCACACTAACACACAAACAACACCACTTCATGACCACAAACACTGAATCCAGCAAAAATATTTTTGTTTACTTGCATGTCATGTGACCGTTACCATCATCAGTGAACCATGAAAATTTATTCTTCTTTCTTTTATGAACCACAACAGGAGAAAAAAAAAAAAACAGCGAATAGCGACCAGAATCCAGCTTTTAAAAAAAGACGCAAAAGCATCACAGAATGATCCCATGTAACATGTGTCGTATATTCCAAATGATCTGGTGTATAATATATGAAATTGAATGTATTCTTAAAGAAAATAAAAATATGAGCTTGACCGTTGTTCTTCTGTGCTCAACTGTGCATTTATGAGACACTATTACCGCCACAGTTGACTCCGACACCACAAGTTGTGAGAAATCAAGATTCAGAAATGTGCGACACAGAATTCAATCCATGTACCTTCTTCACTGGGGTGAATTTATCCGTTGTGTTTGTCGCAACAAAAGTTATTATATCAAATGTCATTCTGACTGTCAGGCAAATGGAGTCATGGTCCAGAGATTTTTAAGATTGTACACGGATAGTTTTTTGGGAGGCATTTCTAGGCATTGCATTTCATGTCGCGTATTGATTAATCTTGATTTCTAACAACTCCTAATGTGTTTTTCTGGGCTAGAGGACACCGACTGTGGCACTAATAGAGGCACATCTCAACAATTTGAACCATGTAGTCACAATGTAAACAATGTGAAGTCCCAGTGATATACAAGTGTAACCTAACCTCAAACTATGGACACAATGTGAGGGCACTCCAGTTAGAAATGTTATTGTTGTAATAATGTTTGGAGAACATTATGTTATGTTATTGTAATGTTTTTAGTTGCTAGTTTTATATTTGTTACAAGATTAGTATCTCAAAAGGTTCATTAAAACATTCTAAACATGTTTAGTGATAACACTGATGGAACATTATGTCCTAACATTCAAGTTTTAGCAGGAACAGAGGTGGAAAGTCCAGGGGTCAGAAAGTATGACAGAAAGTATGATGTTGTGTCTCTCTTTTATTCTGTTCTTCTTGTTTCTCTTTCCTTCAATGATTTTGCATATTAATATTAAATGTGGATTGTAATTCTCCACCATCAAACTGAAATGTAACACTTCACATGATGTATGTGTTTAAAAGTTTCTTTCATTTCATGGACATAAGCATGAATGTACTTACTACTTTATATGACCAAAAATTTCAGCTGTGAATATAATAATATCTCACCCAAGAGAGTGTTCAAAGCGATTGTGAGAAGCTCCTGGAAACACCAGATATGTTCCTCCGAGCTGTTTGATGTGACGGAGTCTCTGAAACTGAGGCGTATCTGTGATCTTCACCAGCAGGGGGTGCAGCTCAATGTGACCATGAATGGGGTCATTGAAGATCTACAGTTCGCAAAACACACCGGATTATCACACTAACATGTAAGAGATTTAGTTCAGCATTTTTTTCCATGAAAGGTGCTTTCTGTTATCCACGAAATATAAAGTACATTCATGCTTATGTCCATGAAATGGAAGAAACTTTTAAACACATACATCATGTGAGGTGTTACATTTCAGTTTGATGGTGGAGAATTACAATCCACATTTAATACATATCAGCTGTGAAAAATGAAAAGGCAAGTGAAAAGTTAAATAACATTCATGATGTAATGTTCATGAGTAGTTCACATACCTTCATTTGTTTTTTTGAGAAGAATAAGGAGTATTTCTTCAAGATGTCTTGCAATTCATCATTAATGATCTCCCATAACTGTTGTTTCTCAGGCTCTGGAAAAAATCTGACATTTTATATCCTCAGTACAAAATATATTATAATTAACTATATATATATATATATATATATATATATATATATATATATATATATATATATATATATATATATATATATATATATATATATATATAGTTATGGAAGCCTAAAAAAAAATCAAAAAATCAAAAGTCAAGAGCGCAACTAATGTAGACGAAGATCGCCATAATGGTGACTTTAAACCAAACTATTATTTTCAATAAAACATCAACATTAGAACATCAGAAGTGTCAATTCTCAATAAGAACTGTACATGTATGACAGAAATTAAATCAATCTGGTTAGTAATAAGTGAATCTGGTAATGGTGTTTAATCATAATGACCATAATGATTTTGATGTTTAATCAGATCTTGAGAGATTTAATGTCTTTTATCTTCACTTGATTTCATCAAAGGCTGTTGCTGGAAGTCTGTTGAAGTTCTTGTTTATTTTTTTTTATTTTTTTTTTTTTTTTTTCTGTTTTTGTTGTTCATCTTTCTTTCAGTGATTTAACAACAGGTGTTTTCTTCAGTAATGCTCAATCATAACTTCATTATTCATTAATGAGTAATCAAATCTCATTAACTTCCCTCTTGAATAGTCTTTGTCTCAGTCTTGGAGGGTTTGGTCTTGACTACACCTCTGGTTAACCTTCCTGACAAAATCGACACAAAAAAATGTTGTCCCCCAAAACTCACACAATGATGTGTAAGAATTTAAGCCAATTTGAGTCAGTTTTAACACATTCTTTCTCAGAGTGTATAGTGGATGTGAATGGGGCAAGACTTTACAGAAATGTGCAGCTTAATTAATTTATTTATGTTAATTTTAGCATTAGTATAAATGTTTCCATACAAAATATGTACTGTTAAGTTTTCTAATTTAATATTTTATCAGTGGGACTAGTTTTAGGAAGTAGTTCATGTGGATGTTCTGATGGTGCCCTTCTGACGTAATTCCTGTGGGCGTTTCTTTTGTAAACAGCTTCCTTTCTATCTTTGTCAAATCTATTGCATTCACTGGATTTTGTGTCATCTCAAGTCAAGTTGTGGTCCAAAGAAACAAATAACTTTATTTGTATGTATTAACTAAATGCCTTAGACATGAACAATAATCTTGTGATTGACTTTTTTTCTTGGTTTGTAAATCATAAGTAACAGATGGATATTACTCTAAACACAAATACGGAAGTAGGAGATAGATGTATCACATGACCTTCAGTTGATTATATACATACACACATTACCATATGAAAATGGGTTGTGTACGTGAACTGCAAAATTAAATCAAATCACATATGTCTTCCCTTACCTTCACTTTCTTCATAGGACTTTTTTAGATCCTGAAGACTTTTCCTGTGATCAGAGAGCGTTTTTTTGGTTTGTTCAGAATGAAGCATCTTCTCTTTTGTCTTCTTTTGGTGGATTGTTAAAAACTCAAATGAGGAGGCAATAAAGATCTGTACAACTGTGTACAGATTTCATAGATTCAGCAACTCAACTCACTGGATTACATGATGAGGAAAGACTTGTCATGAAACTATGAGGGTGTGTCTCAGACAAACGTTGAGCTTTAGTGACGGGGAATGAGTCGAGGCAGAGTGACTGCTGCTGGAAACACATTCAGCAGGTGCCGATCACACAATATTTACTGTATAGTTCTTGTTTATGTGTCTTACAACTGCCTTTGGTAGGGGAGCCTGTTTAGCAAATATATGCAAATGTAATGCAAACATTGCATAATAAAATATGAAAGTTAAAGGGATAGTTCATGCAAAAAATAATAGTCATCCTTTACAAGTCCCCTCATGTCATTTCGCATCTGTATCAGCTTCTGTGGAAAAGATATTATTTTCTTTCTTTTTTTCTTTTTTTAATTGGGTCCAGTGTTACACTTACACCAACATTCCTCAAAATATCTTCTTCTGAGCCAAAAGAAAAGACATGACAGCAGTGATATAACTGAGGGAAGGGTCTTCTACATTGTAATACTGACTTTTCCATCAGACATCAAAATCAGCATTTATAGATCCAAGTGCTTCTGATAAAAACTGTACATGTATGTAACAAGTTTGCTGGGTTGATAGATTTTTTTCACATTTAAAATCTTTTGCCATCTTGTTCCTCGTTCATGTTATGCCTTTGCATGATTTGAACCGAAGCATGTTCAAACTGTAAGGTGTGGAAAGTTTTGTGTGAATGATCACATAAATAGAATAGAAATAAAAAAAACATTCTGTGGTTGACTTTCATGAAGTATCTGTAGTGAAACAGGTTCTGTTTGAAGAACAGGTGGAGCAGCTCTAGTAGATGAACAGCTGGTCTTTGTGTTGTGTTGTGTACACATTTATTAATAGATGCAAAATAATTTCAAAATGAAGAAAGCTTCTGTGTCGTGACATTCTAAAAGCAATCACGTCTCCGGCCTCGCTCCGTTCCCACGGCTCTTGGCTTCACCCTGCTTACCACAATTACTTTTCTTTCTCTTGAAAACTCTAGAATTCCTCAATCATTTTATCATTCATGCATTCATTTATACTGATACAAATACAACGTGATTGATTTATCTTTGTAGAGAATTCACTCAAAACAACAACCATTTCTTTCATTCAGATGCCTGAACTTTGGCATTAATGTGGTGAACAGTTGATGTGGAGTTTAATTGTGAATCTACTCACTCTTATGTCACTCCCAACCGAGTCTGTCTTTCTTCAGTTGAGTAATATTCTGACCGATCCTTTTTTATTATTATTTACTGTTGATTATACAGTTATTTACTGTAATCTACAGTATGTTACTGTAAAGATACTATAAACTAAACTAAAACTCATTAATAATTTCATTTGCATAAACCGACTTCCTGAAATTGTCCCACTGCCATTTAAATTTATACACTAATATTTAAATATTTTAATCATGTGAGCATTTTTTTTACTGTGAACTTATTTCATTAGAGTCCAAAGAAAATATTTTAAACAAGGAGATTTTCACTTCATTAACAACAACACAACCATCATCTCTTAAATGAAGCAACATGCAGCATATCATCAACATTGCTTGATCTCCTCCTGAACTTAAGCACAGGCACAATAGCTGGCAACTGGCAACAAAATACTGGCAACAGTATTTTTTCTTTAACCTTTTCAACTCCACAGGAACATCCTCTAGTGTCCACACTATAAAGAGTAAAAGTAACACTGTTGCTGTGTTGCAGTAATTAAGTGAATGTGACTTTGACTATATTTCAGTATTCGACAGATGTTTTAAACTCTCTGAGACGGTTGGCTATCAAATGCATAATAGAATAGTTTGTTCTGTCATCATGTACTCACTGTCCTGGCAAACATGTATGACTATATTTCTTTCTTCTGTGAAACACAAAAAAAAAATTCTAATGTTTATACTGTGAAAGTCAATGGAACCTTGATCTTTCACGCTCCAGAAAGGATTTTTTCAATACAACTCCACTTGTATATTCTTCTGAAGTACAAAAACAGAGCAATATTTATTTATTTGTTCTAAAATCAAATCAAAACAACACATGCATATGCTACATCCAATACAGTGACACAAACCTGAAATGTGAAGGCAGGCAGCCCGAAGCATGGCAAGGAAACGCAGAGTCTCGTTCCCTGTTCTCAGGGAACCATGGTTACATACGTAACCTGAGACGTTCCCTTTCAAAAGGGAACTCCACTCTGCATTTGCAGCAAACGCTTTGGGGAACTATATACCCACGCCACCATGCTTGAGGAGAGTGCCTGCCAAGAAATATGGCTGAGAAAAAGGCTCCAGAGCAGTTAGAGAACTGCTTGGCAACTCCCCCTCGTGTCACACCAGGCTGTCAGTGACAGCATTCCCTTTGGCCAACAGCCCAAGCTGAACTTCAAGAAGGCCTTCCTCAGAGGGTCTACAGAAGCTGCTAAGGGGTCTGGAACCAGCTTTTCCAAAGAGAAAGTGGTCCCTTTAAAGGAATGTGGCCAAGGAACCAAAGGGAACCTCGGCCAGTCACTTACAGGGGAACAAAGTCACCCCCAATGCCACCAGGGAGGCCAACCTGTTCTTGTCAAGGAACAGACTTAGTTCTGGCCAACCCTGTCTGAATACAGAGCCTCTAAAATGTTTTTTTTTTTTAAAGAAGATAGTAAGTAAGAGTGACTGCAAAGAGGCAGAAACCAACTCAAACCCACGCGTAGAGACGGGCATCCTGGAGAGCAGAACTCAGCTATGAACCCTCATATCGAGGGAAGATAATCCGCTCATTCTAGGATCTACCCAGTGCTTAATTAACACACTGAGGAGGCTGTGTGCTAGAGAACCCTGATATAGGGGAGCACAAACCAGCCTGGGGCTGAATCTTAGGAGGAGGCCTGATTAAGGCCTACCACCATGATCAGCTTAGGGAGCTAAGCACTATTACAAACACAACCCTGAAAGGGAAGTACAAAGCTCACCTAACAGGTCGGCCATGCAATGGGCACATACTCATGGAGGCCAAAGAGGGGCCTACAGCATGATAGTAGCTATATGTGAAACAGAAGCATATTCAGAAAGTGGCCTGATAGAGCCACTCTTAACGTCTGTCTTTGCTGGGGTAGACAGACAACTTCAATGGCAGCATAGGAGGCTGCAAAGTGCCCACATGACAATCCTCCTAACACAATCCAATGAGCAGTGTACTCGGTAAAAGCACCTTTTACTCTTTAAAGCAAGAGCAGTACAGCGTACGCTAACACGCATTAAGAAAGGCCTGGATGGGCCTATAACCTTAATAGACGCATGGCATCAGCTCGTGACAGTGTTTAGGTCCCAAGCACTGTAAACAACCCGCCAAAGAGGAGGTTGGGTCTACCACTTGGGCCCCTGGCCAGCGAAAGTGTATAGAAATAATTCTCAAAGAGGAATACACCCAAACATACTCCCGTGTGTTCAAAAAGGCGGCCCGCAGGCCTAGCAACCTCTAGGACACACGGCCGTTGCTAGGAGCACAAGAGATCTACCCTAAGCTCTAGGTGGCTCTTAGCTCAATTAGAGTAGAAATAAGACTCAGGGAGGCAAATGTACGTTAAACCGAACCTCAGTAAGGTTTCACTACCATACTCCACCTGAGATGCTAGCCACTCAAAATACTCAGTAAAAGCACCTTGTTACTCTCATAGCGAGAGGAGTACATGACTGAACTCCCTATGTTGCACCGGAGGCTGAAGTAGGCCTACCCAGTAAACATATGGCATCAGCAAGTGGCTGCCATAACCAGACCACCAAAAAGCTATTTCTTCCTCAGAAGAAATACATAGAATGCTGCCACTCAACGTGAACAGGCCTGATTAGGGCCTATTCGTTGGGGTGGGGTGTGGCCTTTTGTGGTGGTTTACCTTACCTGACACAATCCAACAAGCAGTGTACTCAGTAAAAGCACCTTTTTACTCTTTTACTTTTTACAAGAGGAGTACAACGCATGCCAACACGTATTAAGGAAGGCCTGAAAGGGCCTAAAACCTCAGACACATGGCATCAGATCGTGTCAGTGTTTAGGCACCAAAAACAATAAACAACCGGAGCAAAGGAGGTTGGATTTATCACTTGGGCCTCTGGCCAACCAGAAGTGTATACAGAATTCTCAAAGAGAAATATACACAAACATACACCAGTGTGTTCAAAAAGGCGGCCTGTAGGGCCTAGCAACCTCTAAGACACATGGCGTAAGATTAGTGGCTGTTTCTAGGAGCACAATAGATCCACCCTAGGCGCTAGGTGGCTCTTAGCTCAACTAGAGTAGAAATCAGACTCAGGGAGGCATATGTAGATAAAACATAGAACCTGCGGTAGGCTACACATTCCAGCAGGCAATGTACCCTAAACATGTGACTAAAGGGAACCAAACAAAGCCAACAAGGTCTAAGGGAGGCTATAAGGACAAGCAGACACGTGGCAGGGCCTGTGGCAGTGTAAATATGTGAGCAAACTATGATCAGTTGTAGAAAACAACTGCTAACTAGAAGGAGGCTAAATATCATAAAACCTACAATCCGAGTTATATGCAACATAGCTGCTAACAAGATCACCAGGGAGCTTAAATAGATACCTACCTTCCTCAAAAAGTGGTTCTAACTCCCCTGAGTATGCAGTCCAACAGGTGATGCACTCAGTGACACAAATAAACCTCTTAACTAGGGAATATATAGTCACCATCCTCTCAAATAGAGGCCGCTTTACAGCAAAAAGGGCCTACTATTATGAGAACAGGTGATAACCTGTGGCAGCATAAGTAAGCTCAAATATAAATGAAGGGCAAAAGTCTAGAACTCAAAGTAACACAAAACTTTGATATACATGCTGTTAAAAGGAAAAACACTCTCATACAGATTCTCAAATCTGTTCTAAGCCTTAGAGAATGAAAAACTAAAAAACTAGCATCGTCAATTCAAACTTGATAAATACAGATATCAAGTGGCTCAGAGGAAATTCATTTCCTTTAGCATAAAAGTTCTAGGAAGTGGGGCGTAGCAATACCTGCAAAACTTATCTACGCAAAGATAAGGGCCTACCACCTGAGAGACAGCATCAGGGAGTCAAAAACAGTCTACAGCCTACCTGTTAATCTCACAATTGCACCTACATAAGCAAGGGGATAATGGGCATATGGCCTAAACAACTCCCTCGGAGGAGGCCAGAACTAGGAAATATACAACCTGACAAGGGATAGACACGTAAGGTTATGTAAATAACACACCTAACCTAGCTCTAGCCTAGCTGCTAGCTGTTGTTGTAACTTAGTTATAACACTCAGATAAGCAAAGTGAAAAGATGATCAGGTGGAGTTGGTTATGTTTTCACATAATCATTATTTGAATCACTGAACTCATTTAGAGCCCAATCTTTTTGTAGGCCCACACATACATTAAGAAAAATTACTAAAAAGTAACATAAAAACAGAAAAAAATAAAATAGTGAGAATAAAGGAAATTACTAAGACAATTCAGATCATAATTTATTCATGCATCAAACACTGATCCACATGATGGTGACTTAAAATTGTGATTTTCTCTTTTGGTTATTCTGCTTGTTAACATCAGATCACCTTCCTGACACATTTACTGTTTTAAAACAATCACACAATGAATGTCAAAATTAACACAATGAGTGTTGTCCCTAAACTCACACACTGATGCGTAAGAATTTAGTCAATCTGAGTCATTTTTTTAACAAATGCTTTTTGACACATTCTTAATGTCTGTGTTTGACACAGTGAATGTGTCAAAATTAACACAAGTGTTGTCCCAAAACACAAGCTCTGATGTTTTTTTGTTTTTTTTTTTGACTGGACTTGACAAAGAGACCATTGATCATTTGATCTTCATGTTCAGAAGTAGCACAGGTGTTTTATTTTGTTGTTGTTTTCCTCTTTCCTTCAATGATTCTGCTTGTTGACAGCAGGTTTTCATCACTACTGCTTGATTAATGACTTAATTATCTCATTAACTTCCCTCTTGAATGGTCTTGGTCTTGGTCTTGGAGGGTTTGGTCTTAACTACACCTCTGGTTAATCTTCCTGACACATTCACTGTGTTAAAATCATTGACTCAATGAATGTGTCAGAATTAACAAAACAAGCGTCGTCCCTAAACTCACCCATTGATGTGTGAATTTAACACAGTTTGAGTCAGTTTTAACACATCCTTTCTAAGAGTGTATGTAATTGTCATGGGTGTTTTTGGTTTTGTGTTCGTGTTTTTGATTTCATGTCTTTTATTTTGTAGTTTGTTTCATGTTGCTTGTTTGTGTCATGTATTGTAAATGTAACCTGCTGTCGGTGAGTGTTTTCGTCAAGTCTGTTCAAGTAAGGTCTGTTCATGTTTATGTCTGCACTAGTCAAGTCAAGTCAAATCAAGTCAAGTCTGTGTTTCTGTTCCTGTTCATATTTTGGATTATTTTCAATAAACTGCACTTGGGTTCATCATTTCACTACGCTCACCTCCAGTAGACTCCATCCTTCGTTACAGTAATCCTGAAAAAAAACAACAACAACAAAAAAAAAACATTCCTGTTAAATGTGTTGACATGGGCATCATGTTTTATAAACACAATTCTGATTATATTATCAGAGAACAATGTAAATTTATGGCGTTTGTATGAACACAGCAACATCTGTAAAATTAACAGCAAATCTATGATTTTACCGCTTGAGATTCAGCAGTGCTTTTGTAAAAATAAAAAAATAAAGAAAACACACACAGACATCAAGAATCAGCGTATGAACCTCAACAAGAGACAATTCAACTTCATATTTTTTTCATGCAGCAATGCATGATGGGAGCCATGGATGAGTTTTGATTGGTGGCTCCCATCATGCACTGCAACATGAAGCATTGTCCATTGTTGAAGTTCATACACTGATTTTTGATGTCTGTGTTTGTGTTTTTCTTCTTTTTTTTTCTCTTTTTTTTAATAAAAAGAATATAAAAGCACTGCTGGATCTCAAGCTGTAAATCTCATCATTAAAATATAACCATTATGACCATATTTTCTCTTGCCATAACAAATGCTTTACAAAAAAAAAAAAAAAATGTTACAACAGTCAGAGAAATACTAATATTAAAAAGTCAAGGATTAAGAGCACTAATCACTCAACATCAATTGTCACTACTAATGGTCAATCATTAGTCAAGTCATCTTCATTTATATAGTGCTTTTCACAATACAGATTGTTTCAAAGCAGCTTCACAGTGATAAAAGGAAAAATAATAAACAGATATTGTTTTGGCTTCACAGCAGCTCTAAGAAAATATTATTATCAAGCTAAAGTAGGTTTTGATTGAATCACTTCTGTTGTAAAAAATAATTATTAACTTAGGGGCCGCTTAAATGACACCTTTCCTACTGAAAACCAAAGACCTTTAATGCCGTTCATTTACGGGTTTAGCCTATGGCTTTGTGCATTTAAAAGTGTTTGTGTGCAGAAGCTTAATCTTTTTTAAAACTTTATATTGCCAAATTACTTATCTGGTCATTACTCAATCATCACTTAATTATCTCATTAATTTCAACTTAAGAGTCATTTTAACATATGTACAGTGATGTACAGTGTGGGTGTTTCATTTCTCCGGGTGTGTGTTCACGGTGTGTGTGTGTTCACTGCTGTGTGTGTGCACTTGGATGGGTTAAATGCAGAGCACAAATTCCAAGTATGGGTCACCATACTTGGCCACATGTCACTTTGACTTTCACTTTCACTTTCACTTGTTTGTGAATTTGTTTGTTCATTTGTCTTTTTCTCAAATATTCTAATGTGAGGTGCTGAGCTTCAGTTGGATGTGTATTGATATTGATCACACACTTCAGAAAAAGAAACACAAACACCTAAGAATCCAGTACTTCTGTTTAATGAAGGACCAGATAATCAGCTGTGCTTATATTTCCATTCACTTTCATAGCTACTTTACACTTTGTGTTTTGTCATTTGTCAGAGTAAAATGGACCTAAACTATTAATTAGTTAAATAAACTGAGATAAATAAAATACAGTGCATATAAAAGGGAAGCATCTAATGAGTCTTTTGAACAGAACTGTCGCTTCTGTAACCTCATACCGTGTTGCACACAGAGGCAGTGTTTTCCGCTGGCACATATGATATATATTTTTTTTTCATCACACAGTCACACTCCCTACTTTTGTTTCCACATTACACAATTTCCTAATATACACAGTGTCAACAAATGAGAACAGTGTATTCCATCAAATAAAGACTTTAACTCACTTACATACATTAATCAGACTATAATGCTCTATGAACATATTGTACAAGAAATTAAAGTATCTGCCATACCTCTTCTATAAACTCTTATCAACAGCATCATAACAGTCATCAAACAATGACATAATGTTACTGGACACAAACACCTTAAGCAAATATTATTCAGCTCTCTCTACAAACAACATTGAGCACTGTATGTACAAAACTTTATAAAGAGATGAAGACATTTCTTTTTTAAACAAGTAAATGTTTTTGTATCTGTTATTTCTTGAATAGTAAATTGTTCTTTGGGTTTTATTAGACAACATTGACTTGGACATATCTGCATTACATCTAAACACTGAAATATCACAGGCCTTTATATAATATATTTCAAAGAAAGCATTTCATTTCTAATCCAGATGTACACTGTAAAAATAAATGCCAGGGAGTTACAGGATTAAAGAGAACTATTTTACAACAAATTATAGAAAATGTACAGTGAAATAAAAGCATGCCGGGTCATTTTCTCATGATTTACTGCTAATCGACATCAGAATGATGCTGATATCACAGTACTTTACTGTTCTTGTTTTACTGTGAGTGCAAGAAATTATATTGTTTATTACTGTAATTGTTTCAAAGTCACCGTAATGGTTATTATTGTTCATTATCTTGGGATCTTGGACCTTCTAATTTCATGTTCAAATTTCTGATCTAGTCAGAAGTGTGACAAATTAATACATTTGTTAAAACAATGACAAACTAGAATATAAAATAAACTCATTGTTTGATTTTGAATAAGTGAAACTATACTATTATCAGTGTTATTTCAGCATAAAGATTAACCAATATCTTATTTCAAATTCATAATTGTTTGTAGATAGATATTTCAGATGGTGTAAAGCAGATGCTGAGATTTAATGTTAAAAAAGGTTTGACATCATCTTACAACACAAGATTTATTTCTACCATCAAATAACAGACATCAATACTTGACATACAAAACACAACAATGATGACACTCAATAAAAGATAATAATAAAACAGATCAGTTCTGAACATTACAAAATAAACAACACAAACGGCTAAAAGTGAACCAAAAGTAAGTTGAGCAGCACAGATAAAACCAACAAGAATCAAGAAACTCCACAGCATCATCTATTCATGCCGCACTGCATGCTGGGTACCTTCATAGTACATATGCACTGTAGAAATCAATTTTTTTTTTCAATACTGTAAGCTCACTTTTACAGTACAATATTATAAACTTGACTGAAATTGGCAGTAAAGTACTGTAACTTTTTTACAAGAAATGTCCAAGAGCACAGATAGATACAAGAGAAGTCCTACTGTGAAATTACTGTGAATGTAATGAAATTGTTAACTTGGAATATACTGTAATTTCACACGAAATGTTTCACAGTGTAAGAATGGTTCATTGATTGCTTTTCAAAGCCTTTGTGTTCAGAACTGAAAGTGACAGAAAGAACAAGAGGAAAGATGGAGATAAACATCCACACATCAGGACGAATTGGCATGAATTCAAATATATCTTGTCCTTGGGGCAGTTTCCTCACAGGATCTTTGTATCTGATCTAAACCTAATGTCCAGTGTTTGCATGTGATTTCCTCACACAGTAATACAGTCCCATACATTGACCTGCTGAGCAGCCACAACTTTGACAGTCAAACTTCTGAGAGCATGCAATGCAAATATTTAATTTATTAATCAAATGTTAATTCTCCTGAGGATGAATGACTGCTGTTTGAATTGGTGTGTGTTAAAGGAAATGCATGATTATACATGTAAATATAAAAATGAGCTGCTGGACACATCTGACCTCCATAATTCTCTCATGTCACGCATCTGCTCCAGTCTCTGCTCTGAAACAATCCAGTGATGGCCTTAAAAACATGTCTTACATGTTGTTTCACATTATTATTATTATTATTATTATTATTATTAGATATGCTTTATAGCTCAATTTGTGATACAATACGCATACAAATTGTGCACTTTCTTCTTTAAACAAACACATTTTATGTGTATTTCCTGCTGTCTGGAGCCAAATATTCCACAAGACATCTAAATGTGTCAAGTCAAGTCACCTTTATTTCTATAGCACTTTTTACAATGCAGATTGTGTCAAAGCAGCTTTACATTGATAACTGGTATATAATTTTGGCTGCACAGCAGCTCTTAAAGAATAGTGTCGATGCAGGCAGATCAAAGCACTGTTGAATATCAAATGTCAAGTCAAATATCAAGTGTGATTGTGTGTGTCAAATGTGTGTGCCTGTGGTTTAGAGGAGCATGTGTGAATATTTTATATGCTGTTTGTGTCTGCTGAGGAACATTTGTAATGCGGAAGATAAAATGCCTATCTTTGTGGAAAGTGAGAGTCTTTAAAGAAGCTGAATGATGCAGGTTTTTCCTCTTGAACTTGTACTACAGAGACCTCAGGTTCACACAGCTCAACTCTTTATGGTTAACAAGCACTTTATATTGCTGAGATAAATCGTTACATCAATCATCAATCATCAATTTCAGTAGAGGCTAATTTTGCACAGAAGAACCAGTTTCTTTCCAGATTTGAATGTATTTGTCATGCATGTGTGTGGACTGTGTCACTTTCTTCATTTTCAAGAAACATCACACATTATTTTATTTACTCTTTTGTACCATATTTACAGGATCTACAGCTCAACCTGTATTTGAATATGTCATTTACATACATGAAAATTTAATTTTAAAATGTTCAATCAAAATATTTAAAATATTCATTAAAAAACACACTTTAAAACACCAATACGTGCGGGCATCAGTGAAATTTGAGTTGTCTTTAACAAGGACAATTAGGTAGTATTTTTACTCTTTTTAACTTTGGCTGCATTTTTTTACTCTATTAAATCACAAGTAAGCACTGGAATAAAATCATGGGTTTGCAGTAATGCAGAGAAGATCACACATATGCACACAAGTTAAAATCAATTTATAAAAGACAAATTACTCATTCACTTGGTTTGTAATAAAACTACAGAAGTGGAAAGTAAGCATGTTCACACTAATATTGCAACATAAATTATACTGTACATGACAAGTGTTAATTTAACACTGTACAGTAGAACAGTTGGGGTGCAGTCGTGGTCTAATGGATAGAGAGTCGGATTTGTAACCCAAAGGTCATGGGTTCGAGTCTCAGGTCCGGCAGGGATTGTTGGTGAGGGAACTGAATGTCCAGCGCTCTTTCCACCCTCAATACCACGACTGAGGTGAAACCCTTGAGCAAGCCACCGTACCCCCAACCGCTCCCTGGCTGCCGCTGCATTGGCTGTTAGACATCCTACTGTTAGACATGCAAACATAATTGTGTAAAAGTTCCCATAATGCAATGCTCACATTAAATCCCACGTTTATTAAGATTTTATGATTTAACGTCAAGCATGCAAAACTTGGGCAAACACAGACAACTCTAGCATTGATAACTCAACCCTGCATTCTATTCATCATAAAACTGAAACACAGTCAACTAAACACAGGTCACTTTTAAATTGTTGTAGGGCTGTCAATCAGCACAACTGTGGTGTTTTTTCAAATGTGAAGATACTGTTTTACATGGATTTTCACACATGAGTGAAGTACAGAACAATGCTTATAAACATTTCATTTGCAGATATTTTACACTATTTCTGAATGTAATAATAATATGCATCATGTTCAACAATGCAGTTTTGACCAATGTGACTTATTTTCTGGAAACCCTAGTGTGTGAGATTATCATTTTTTCTTTACAATAATCTTTGCTACAAATGATGTGTTCTTGCAAACACTGTTACAAAATAACTCAAACTGACCAGCTAAATAAAACACTGATCATCATAATGGTAACTAAACATTTCCAATAAAACATCAACACCTATCCAATTCATCAGGTCTTTCTGTCTGATCCAGAATTGTTATTCCTAGCCCTAACTAAATCAATATCATCTAAAAAATAAAAGCAGTCATTCTACACTCACATATTTTTTTTTTTCTCCTTTTTGACACAATTTGTATTGTGTTGTTCAAACTGAAATGCAAGTCAAGTCAGCAGCTCTTCAAGAATAGTGTCAATGCAGGCAGATCAAAACACTGTTGAATATCAAATGTCAAGTCAAATGTCAAGTGTCCCCAACTAAGCAAGCCAAAGGCAACAGCGGCAAGGAACCCAAACTCCAACAGGTGACATCAGGTGGCAAACAGGTGTTAAAATGGAGAAAAAAACCTTGGGAGAAACCAGGCTTAGTCGGGGGGCCAGTTTTCCTCTGGCGAACAGTGCTTTGTTATGAATCAGGTTGCTATCATAAGTTTGATAGGATCGCAACAGTCAAAGTATTTATTTCAGTTCCATCCAGTTGAGGATCGTATTCATCACGCCGGTATGGACTGTCTGTTGAGGAACTGTGCTACTGGCTGTCGTGTCGATGATGTCTTCACAATGGATGATCCAGTCGACTCGATCTCTGCTGATACTTCAGGGCTGCGTTGTGGTCGTGTCAAGGCGCAGATCCTTGGTCTCATCTGGATACGGCCCAGATCCGGTTGACTACGGTAAACCTCGGGATAAACAGAAAGACTAATATTAGCGTAGATGCCATTCTTTTTCTGATGTAACGAGTACATCTGGTGTTATAGGAAGTGTTCCCGGTTCCGGCTGACCTAATTTATGCAGCCTAATAATCCTTTAACGGATTTGAAAATATAAATTGATAATGTGTTATGTGTATGCCAGGTTAAAGAGATGCGTTTTTAGTCTAGATTTAAACTGACAGAGTGTGTCTGCATCCTGAACAATGCTAGGAAGATTGTTCCAGAGTTTGGGTGCCAAATAGGAGAAGGATCTACTGCCTGCCGTTGATTTTGATATTCTAGGTATTATCAGCTGGCCTGAATTCTGAGATCGCAATAAACGTGAAGGATTATAATGATTTAAGAGCTCGCTCAGGTACTGGGGAGCTAAACCATTTGGTGCTTTGTAAGTAATTAGCAAGATTTTAAAATCTATACGATGTTTAACAGGAAGCCAATGCAGTGATGACAGAACTGGGCTAATATGGTCATACTTCCTAGTTCTAGTAAGGACTCTAGCTGCTGCATTTTGTACAAGCTGTAGTTTATTTATCAAGCGGGAGGAACAGCCACCCAGTAGAGCGTTACAGTAATCTAGCCTCGAGGTCATGAACGCATGAACTAACTGTTCTGCATTCTTCATTGAGAGCATATGTCGTAGTTTAGATATATTTTTAAGATGGAAGAATGCAGTTTTACAGATGCTAGTAACATGGCCTTCAAATTAAAGATTGGTATCAAAGAGCACACCCAGGTTCCTAACTGACGACGAAGACTTAACAGAGCAGCCATCAAGGGCCCTATTTTAACGATCTAAACTCAAAGTGTAAAGCGCACGGCGCAGGTGCACTCAGGGCGTGTCCAAATCCACTTTTGCTATTTTAACGACGGAAAAACGGTCCGGTCCGGGGCGCATTTTTGAAATGGGTTGTCCCTATTCTCTTAATGAGTAATGGGCGTAACGTTCAATAAACCAATCAGAGTGTCATCTCCCATTCCCTTTAAGAGCGAGATGCGCTCGCGCCATGGCGTATTGCTATTTACATGGCGGAAAAGCTGAACGCTTTTCAAGCTAAGAAACCGATCTGCTCGTGCGCAAAGTTAAAGCGTGGGATAAAAGCTCCGTGCGATGAGTCAGTTAATATATATGTGTGTGTATATGGCACAATTGTTCAATTAATTAGCCAATTTCGTTCATCATTATAAGTAGTAATAGGCTGAATTGAAAATAGGTAGCCTAATTCTAATACACGCAATGACTATTCATCATTACATTTTTATATTTATGTAGCCTACACAATAATATTCTTTTACACTGTAATCCTTTTGTTTTTAATATTTGGCATGTTTGTGTGATGCGCATCCCTGTGTGTAATAAGCAAAGTCAACGCGCACTGTGGACGCGCCCAGAGGCGCAGTTTCTACCAACGCGCTCTAACAAAAAAATATTGCGCCATTGACTTTAGACTTTAGACCAGGTTTGAGTTGGTCTATGGCGCAGTCTATTTTCAGCTCCTTAAAATAGCAATGCGCGGGCAATGCGCCTGAACACATCTCTTTTTTAGACCAGCACGCCCATGGGCGCACTAACTGGCGCAAATGCATTTACTAATTTAAGGACGTGGCGCTGAACAGGAAAACGCGAACGGCACCGGACGCAAACTAGCAAACACACTTGCGCTGCACCTTGCGTCGCATTGCGCGGGGTGTATTATAGGGCCCCAAGTGTTAGACAGTATTCTAGGTTATTGCGTGAAGTAGTTTTCGGTCCAAAAAGTAGAATCTCTGTTTTTCCTGAATTTAGTAGTAGGAAATTACTGGTCATCCAGTTTTTTATATCAGCTATACATTCTGTTAATTTTGTGAATTGGTAAGTTTCGTCAGGGCGTGAAGAAATATAGAGCTGAGTATCATCAGCGTAACAATGAAAACTAACGCCATGCTTCCTAATGATATGTCCCAAGGGTAGCATGTACAGAGTGAAAAGCAACGGTCCTAGTACTGAGCCTTGCGGTACTCCATATTTAACTTGTGATTGATATGACATCTCATCGTTTACTACTACAAACTGATAACGGTCAGATAAGTATGATTTGAACCATGCCAATGCAGTTCCACTAATGCCAACATAATTTTCGAGTCTATTTAATAGAATATTGTGATCAATAGTGTCAAACCTATATATATACAACCATGATCTGATGATAAGAGCAAATCATTAGTAACTCTAATGAGAGCAGTCTCAGTACTATGGTACGGTCTAAACCCTGACTGGAAATCCTCACAGATACTATTTCTTTCTAAAAAGGAACATAGTTGTGATGAAACTGCCTTTTCTAGTATTTTTGATAGAAAAGTAAGATTTGAGATCGGCCTGTAATTGACTAATTCTTTAGGATCTAGTTGTGTTTTTTTAATAAGAGGTTTAATAACAGCCAGCTTAAAAGTTTTTGGTACGTATCCTAGTGATAAAGATGAATTAACAATATTAAGAAGAGGATCTATGACCTCCGGAAGCATCTCTTTCAATATCTTAGTCGGAATAGGGTCTAACATACATGTGGATGATTTTGATGATTTAACAAGTTTAGACAATTCTTCCTCTCCTAAAGCAGTAAATGAATTGAATTTTTCTTTAGGGACACTACAATGCACTGTCTGCACAATACTGCAGTAGACGGTTGCATGGTTATAATTTTCTCTCTAATATTATCAATCTTGCAAGTAAAGAAGTTCATAAAGTCATTACTGCTATGCTCTTTGGAAACATCAGAAGTTGAATTTGACTGTTATCTTGTTGAGTGATCTGTAATCAATACAAGGCTGCAAGCCTCTGTCCTTCTTGGCAACAAAGAAGAAGCTGGACGCAGCGGGGGAAGTAGACAGGCGTTGTAACCTTGTGATAGAGCCTCAGTGATGTATTCTTCCATGGCCCTCTCCTCCGGGATGGACAGGGAATAGATTGTCCCTCTGGGCACTGGCTCACCGGGGATGAGATCTATGGCACAGTCCCATGGCCGATGGGGAGGCAGCTTGGAGGACAGAAGCCTTCTTCGGACAGAAGACGTCACTGAAGTGGGAGTAACAGTCAGGAATATCAATAGATCGTTTTTCCAATGGACTCTCAATAGATGTAACACATGACAAAATGTTCAATTGTCAATACAACTGAAAAATGTGAGAGAAGATCTCATAAGCTCACTTAAAGGTGCCCTAGAACCCTTTTTCACAAGATGTAATATAAGTCTAAGGTGTCCCCTGAATGTGTCTGTGAATTTTCAGCTCAAAATACCCCATAGATTTTTTATTATTCAATTTTTTAAATGCCTATTTTGGGGCATCATTAGAAATCCTGCGATTCAGCGTGCTTCCCCTTTAATTCTCGCTCTCCCCGCCCCCAAGCTCGCGACTCTATGATACATTGCATAAACAAAGTTCACACAGCTAATATAACCCTCAAAATGGATCTTTACAAAGTGTTCATCACGCAGCATATCAGATCATGTAAGTATAATTAGTATTTATTTGGATGTTTACATTTGATTCTGAATGAGTTTGACAGTAGCCTATGCTGCGGCTAACGGGGCTAAAGCTAACATTACACACTGTTGGAGAGATTTATAGAGAATGAAGTTGTGTTTATGAATTATACAGACTGCAAGTGTTTAATAATGAAAATAGCGACGGCTCTTGTCTCCGTGAATACAGTAAGAAACAATGGTAACTTTAACCACATTTAACAGTACATTAGCAACATGCTAACGAAACATTTAGAAAGACAATTTACAAATATCACTAAAATATTATGTTATCATGGATCATGTCAGTTATTATTGCTCCATCTGACATTTTTCACTGTTGTCCTTGCTTACTTACCTGCATAAAGTCTGGTGATTCAGCTGTGCACAGATTCAGACGTTAATACTGGCTGCCCTTGTCTAATGCCTTGAACATGAGCTGGCATATGCAAATATTGGGGGCGTACATATTAATGACCCCGACTGTTGCGTAACAGTCTGTGTTATGTTGAGATTCGCCTGTTCTTCAGAGGTCTTTTGCACAAATTAAATTTACATAAGAAGGAGGAAACAATGGAGTTTGAGACTCACTGTATGTCATTTCCATGTACTGAACTCTTGTTATTCAACTATGCTGAGGTAAATTCAATTTTCAATTCTAGGGCACCTTTAATAAATTGATGTTTAAATTGATGTTTAAATAAATTGAGTTTCCTAAAATGTTCTTGTTTGAACTCATCATTATGGTGATCCATTGTGCTGTTTTTTGTAGTTAGAATATTCTAAATAATATGAGAAAATATATATATTTTTGAAAGTATAGTTTTTCCATAAATATAGCACATACAACGCCGTTGTAACAACGGTACCGAAACCGTGACTCTAAAACTATGAAACAAACCGAACCGTTTGTTTTGTGTTTGTGTTGTTTTTGTTTGTGTTTCTGATACTTTTGATATACTTGAGTTGAGCATTGGAAATATATAAAATATAAATATTTTAACGTGAATATGTATCTTTTATTATCCCTTCTTAAAATGTGTAAGCCAATTTTATATTTGTCTTTGGTGTGGTAGTATAGATGGTCTATTCCTAGTGAGTTTTTGAGGGTTTATTTATTTATCCATTCATATTATGAATGGTAGTCTACCTGTTACATCAACTAACAGGGTTACCCTATAAGTTTAGCAGGCTGGTGGACACATGAATTTGGTGGTGGTGACTGCAGCAGCAGAGGTGGCCTGGGGTGGAGTCAAATTCCCGGCCTGATTTACTGTCCCAGTCCGCCACTGCCTGTCCATCACGAAAAGATAAAATTATTGATTTATGCTACGGCTCCATCCCCAAGGCATACTCATCTAGTGCCAGGGCCCCCCTGGGTGGCTCAGATCACAACACTGTCCTACTAAGACCCACTTATAAACAGGTTTTGAAAAGGGTTAAGCCTGTGGAAAAGCAGATTCAGGTGTGGGATGAGGACAGTATAGAGACGTTGAAAGGATGCCTGGAGTGTACAAATTGGACCATTTTTGAGGACTCTTCAGCTGACTTGCACAAACAGACAGATGCTATTTCAGGCTATATAGACTTCTGTGTGAGTGTGGTCATTCCAACTAAATTCATTAAGGTGTACCCAAATAACAAACCGTGGGTGACGAAAGAACTAAAGGACATACTAAATGAGAAAAAGAGAGTCTTCGCTTCAGGAAGCTTACAGAACAGAAAAGATATGCAAAGGAAGGTAAATAAGGAGATCTACAAGGCCAGGTGTCAGTACAAGGATAAGATACAGAGTACCCTGGCTGCAGGAAACTGGTATGGACTGCATGGACTGGTATAAAGTTGATGGCCAATGCCCCCTTCAAGACAGGGAAAAAAATTGACTTCATGGATGACGCAGCATCCCTTGTTTTGGCCAACAACTTAAATGAATATTTCACCCGTTTTGAAACAAATGATAATGATAATATCTCTGCCTGGCAACAGAGTGTGATGGACGATGCTGGGATGGAGAGTACTTTGATTATTAAGAAGGAGATGGTCCAGCGAGTGTTTGAGAGGACTAACGTACGAAAAAGCCCGGGGCCGATTAACATTGGAGGCAGAGTGCTGAAGTACTGTGCGGCCCAATTAAGTGGTATTTTCTGTTCCCTCTTTCAACGTTCAATGAACGCCCAGGTGGTTCCACTGCTTTGGAAAACAGCAGTTGTGAACCCCCTTCCCAAAGTCTCCCATCCATCCTCATCCAAGGATTACAGGCCTATTGCCCTCACCTCTCTTTTAGTTAAATCACTTGAGCAGATCATTAAAACACACATCATGAATTCCTGTAGACATGCTCTTGACCCTCTACAATTTGCTTATAGACTTGGGAGGGGGACAGACGATGCTATTTTAGTGCTTTTAAATTATCTGTATACACACCTGGAGGGTTGTAAAACACATGCTCGCATTTTATTTGCAGACTTTTCATCAGCATTCAATACAATCCACCCACAAATTTTAGCAAACAGACTTAGAGACAATTTCCAACTAAACTCAACACTAATTAAATGGATCTTGGACTTCCTGAGTGGGCGGCCACAAAGAGTAAGGATGGGGAATACATTATCTGGGGTCCGCTTCACTTCAGTTGGGACACCACAGGGTAGCGTCTTGTCACCACTATTATATATATTGTACACTGACTCTTGTCGCAGTAGTTACCCTGGACGTTATATAATTAAATTTGCAGATGATACTGCTGTGATTAGTCTATTGGAGCGAGATGAAACTGAACACGGTCCAGTGATGCATGAATTTGTTGACTGGTGTGAAGCCTCCCAGTTGCATTTGAATACGTCCAAGACCAAAGAGTTGGTTTTTGATTTTAGACATGGGGCTCCCTCACCCACTCCAACTCTGATAAAAGGAGAGGAGATAGAGATGGTGACGGAGTATAAATATCTCGGTCTTATCATTGACTGTAAATTATCCTGGGATCAGTGTGCTGATGCCGTTTTTAAAAAGGGTCAACAACGTTTATATTTTCTTAGAAAACTTAATTATTTTAATGTTGATAACAAAATGTTGTCTCTTTTTTATAAGTCTTTTATTGAGAGTATTCTCTCTTACTGTATTGTATGCTGGTATGGACATTCAAAAGAATCATTGGTAAACAACAGGTAGACCTGTACCAACTATATCTGACGAGATTGGTACAGAAGGCAGACAAGGTTTGCATGGATACAACCCATCCACTTTCAGTGGAGTTCAGGCGTCTCCCTTCTGGTCGTAGATATAGATACCCTAAGGTTAGAACTAACCGAGCAAAAAACTCATTTATTTCCATGGCAATAACCCAATTAAATAATGTATAGGGAGGGGTATGACTGGAGAACATATGTGATGTAGTTTTTTTTTTTTTTTTTTTTTTTTGATATTGTGTATGTGGATAATGTTTGTGTTGTGGATTATGTGTCAATATGTCTGTACTGTAAAACAAATTGACATTAAAGTTTGTTAACTAACTAACTAACTAACACAGACTTCAACATTCAGCCTGCAAAACACAACAATGGTAACAATTAAATTTTAATTAAAGTAAATTAAATCAAGTACACTCTACAGTTCTGTTTTAGTTACTAGAACTCTTGTGTAAGTGAACTATATTAACTAAGCATTTGTCAGTACAACATACTATTCCTATTTCATTTTACTTGTTTTTTTTTTAAGGCAATCAGTTTTAGGTTTTACAGTGCACTAACAGATCTCTCTCTATATTAATATTGAGCAAAACACATGAAATAACATTTCTCTGAAATGTTCTCTTGAACATTTATTCTCCTTTAACCCAGTGTTTCTCAAAGTGTGTATGTGCAATATATATACACAATAAAGGATCAAACTAATGCTAGAATATATCTGCAGTATATTCCCATATATTTGTGTTCTGTAAGGGCTCCTGTCTTTGTGCCTCCATTGTCTTTTCATGAGAGAGAAATGTTGAGGGTGAAGGCAAACATCATAAAAGACTTTTGTCTCTTTGTCAGAGTAAATGAAGAGTCGACCAGTTACTGTCAGTCTATTTATTCAATCAAAAGAAAACACACAAGTATCGCGCAAAAGTAACTTGCAGCACTTCAAATGGTTTATTCTTCTTCCAATAAATCACTGTGTTTGTATTTGTCCTCATTTATAAGTTACTTTGGTTAAAAAACAAATAAACAAACACATGTAAATATAAATGAGGTGATGTTTGACCCATTTAACCTCCATAAACTCTCTCATGTCACTCATCTGTTCGAGTATCGGCTCAAATTCAGTGATGGAAACATGGATGTGATGAGCAGAAATGTTATATTAAAGGCTTTATAAAGCCAATCTGATGGAATTCTGCTTAAGCAAATTTATATTATGAAGAGATGTGTTTTTAAAGAAAAGCCAATTCTTCTGTAGTATATTCTGTCCTGTCATGTTTTATCTGATAGTAAATTGTTATTTTGAGTTTTATTGTTTGAATGGGATCTGTCACTGGATCATTTCAGATCACAAGTCTTTATATCAAACAAGGTTTCAAAAAAGACTCTCTTATAATAAAGACATATTTGTGTAATGAAGATGTGTGCCTTGAATTCACTCAGCTGTGTTCACAATCACTAAATCAGCAATACACTTTTTGCCATGAATTCACTGCTTTTATGATAAATTATATTTGTAAAAATTCTTAATTTGATATTTAAGAAAAAAAGAGGTGTAAAGTATTTGAGTAAATGTAATTATTGTACTGAAGTATCTTTTTGGCTACTTTGTAGTTATACTGAGTAAGATATTGGCAACTTTTACTCTCTACTTGACTACATTTTTAACAAGTAAATGTACTTTTTACTCCACTACATTTGTGATGAGTAATGCAATTACACATTACATTTTTCATGGCAGCTAACTTTTCCTGCAGCAGTTTGTTTCTGATATAAGAAGTGATATCCGCATCTACACTGCGTTCCAAATTATTATGCAATTGACATATCAGTAAGATTTCAGTACAATAAACATTCAGATTTTAGTTTTTCTAAGAAAATGTTTGTTTGTTTATTTATCCATGTCTTTTTAGATAACTGGTATCAATCTCAGACAAAATAATTTGCCAGGACTACTTAGGTAAATGGAAACCCTACTTAAAGAGGTTGTTCCACATTATTAAGCAAGTCACAGTTCTCATGCAATATGGAGAGGAAGAAAGATCTTTCTGAAGATGAAAAGCATGAAATGGTGCAATGTTGTGCAAAAGGCATGAAAACAACTAATACTGTGTGAAACTGATTGGAGATTATCGAATTATCATAAGATTTGTGAGTGATTTAGAGCACAGCAGAACTCGGTCAGATAAAGGCTTATTAATGAAAGTTCCTGTCAAATAAATGTATTTTATTAAAAGGGCAGCTATAAAAAAAGCCAGTGTTGAGCAGCAAACAGGTATTTGAAGCTGCTGGTGTCTCTGGAGTCTTGAGAGCCTCACCATGCAGGCTGGCAGTTGTGCGTAAAGATGCATTTTAGACACCACTAACCAAACCTCACAAAGATAAACATTTACAGTGGGTTTAGAAATACATTTTCAAACAGTTTTATTGCTGTCGTGTTTTTTTGCAGCATGGGATAGTGCATAGTGCATTGTACAATAGTGCATTGTACTATGCACTATCCTCCTTTTTATACCATAGCTGAAAATGGCCAGTTATGAGCTCCACATATCTTGCAAAAGTCATTTTAATACCTTCCATCTCACTTCCCAATATTCCAGCCCAAATCATCACCCACCAGCTCCTTGCTGACGTCGCAGTCTTGTTGGAATGTGGTGGCCATTCACCAACCATCCAGAAATCCATCCATTTAGACCATCTATTGTAGTACGGCATTAGTCAGTGAATAAAACTATTTAAAAATGAGTCTTCATGTATTTCTAAACCCACTGTAAATGTTTCTCTTTGTGAGGCTTGGTTTGGAGTGGCTGAAATGCATCTTTAAGCACGACTGCCAGCCTGCATGGAGAGCTTCTTGAGACTCCAGAGGCACCAGCAGCTTCAAATACCTGTTTGCTGCTCATCACTGGCTTTTTTTTTTATAGCTGCCCTTCTAATACAATTAATTTTTTTGACAGGAACTTTCCTCAATAAGCCTTTATCTGACCGAGTTCTGCTGTGCTCTAAATCACTCACAAATCTTATGATAATTTGATAATCTCCATTCAGTTTCACACAATATTAGTTGTTTTCATGCCTTTTGCACAACATTGCACCATTTCATGCTTTTCATCTTCAGAAAGATCTTTCTTCCTCCCCATATTGCATGAGAACTGTGACTTGCTTAATAATGTGGAGCAACCTCTGAGTAGGGTTTCCATAGATCTGGCAAATTATTTTGTCTGAGATTGATACCAGTTATCTAAAAAGACATGGATAAATAAACGAACAAACATTTTCTTAGTAAAACTAAAATCTGAATGTTTATTGTACAGAAATCTTACTGATTTGTCTCTTGCATAATAATTTGGAACGCAGTGTAAGGTCATTGAAGATACTATATCTTGTGCTTTTTGCTTTTACTCACCCAACATGTCAACAAGGACACTTAACATGAATGTGAGTCCATTAGCAGGTAGTTTCTGATCGCAGGTGTTTGATTTATGAGATGAGTTCATGACTGCAGCCGGTGATGAGGCTCAAACCAGCACATACAGTGCAGGAGACTTTGACTATTTAATTTTACGTAACATTGTCTTATTTATCCGCTATATTGACAAGACCTCATGGCCTTTCTGTGCACTTGAGCTCAACTGAGACTTGAGAGTTTGTAGACGTTTAAAAGGTTGTTGTGTCGACCTTGATTTATTACAACATTAAGGTGTTCAATTTTATTTCGATTTTAGAAAATAAACTTGATTTCTCATCTTACAAATCAATTGTTTCTTATTTTCACCGGCATGTCTCTCAGGTGTTGAGGACTAGAGCATCTCTGAGCACATTCAGCATGAGTAAAATACTTAAGTACCCTTAAAATCAGATACTCTTTTATTCAAGTCGTATTGGAATTGGTGAATTGTAACTTGTAACTCCACTTAATGGAGTCATTTTCACTGTAAGGTATCTGTACTTTTACTCAAGTTTAGTTTTCAGGTAATCTTTAAACCTCTGAAGAAAAATGAATAAGGGAAAAAGTCTTATTTTATAAAGTTTAATATTATCCATACTCCATTTTTCTCCCATACTTTTCCAAACTGGGAAGGAACCCTGAATAAAACTGAGAGTAAAATAAGGCAATGCAATGTATGAATCTTGAGTGATTTGAAGCGTCTTCTGCTTTGTGTTCAGAACGGAGAAGAAATGTAAAGTGACAAAGATGGAGGAGTTTCCTCAGTTTCCTCACAGCTTCACCTCTGTATCTGATCTGCCCTCAAAATGCATACTAGTGCCCTGTGAAAATATAAATCACTTATTAATGTATATAATAATAATATTTTCCATGATATTACTGCTTGTTATTATATTCAAAAACTTAAATGCAATGGAAAGGTGACCATTTACGAACAATTTATAACTGATATTAAAATGCATCAAAAGTAAAAACTTGAAAGCCATACAAACTATTCAGCTGTTAACCTGTTAATGTCTTTCTGAGCTGATGGATCTGAACTTACACAGTTTTAGTTCATGAATGATTTGAAATGCAGATCTAAAGTTGAACACAGGAAACACCGAAGAAACACTTGGAAAAATTAAAGTGTATAAAAATGATAGGAGTTTAAGTTAACTGTAACGCAAGTGTACTGAACTAAATATTTTTATTTCATACAGTATATATTTCACAAAATAATTTGGAATCTGAAATTGCTAGAAAAGCTGTTTGAAGCTGATATCACAAAAGGTTTTAAAGCACCGTTTTAAATGCAGTGTCCAATTTCAGAATAATTTTGAATGTTTCGGCTTTTGAATGACACCATAAAAATATGTGAGCAAAATCAAGCACGCCTGACAAATAATTGTACAATTGCTGTACTGTACTGTAATGTAGTACATATATATATATATATATATATATATATATATATATATATATATATATATATATATATATTTGCCAGACATGTTTGGTTATATGTACTCGTGATTCTCAATAAAAACAATGTTAATGGTGACCCCAAACCAAACTGTTAAATTTGATCAAATATCAACATTAACTAGAGCTAATATTCTTTACATGTATGAAAGAAATAAACCCAAACTCACATTTATGCTGAGCACAATATATTCAAATAAACACACAAACTCAAAGAGACAGACTGTGTTCAAGGCTCAGTGAAGGGATTTAAAGGATCTATTGTAGCTTCAGCCTTCATTCATCGAGAACTCGAGTGCCTTAAACCAACAAATGCAAACTGAACTGAAAACTGAAACAATGAATCAGGGAAATGAAAACACAGAGTAATGGAGGCCTCTGCTGGTCACTGCAGGAAATCACACAATAATTCATCTGATCATCTGATGTAGAGCTTAGATTCTCTGCCCGAGCCCGAGCCCGGACTCGGCCCGACCCGACCCGCGGGCCGGGTCGGGCCGATATTTCCCGCCACCGTCCTCGGGCCGGGTCGGGTCGGGTCGGGCCCTTGATAAAGCACGTCACGTGTCATACGCAGCGTCTCGTCCACTCGCGCTCGCAGTCTCGCACGCGTGACGCATCACACCTGCTGTGCGTGTTGTACTATTCAGTAGCTTAAAGCCTCGTTTAAAGCCTCGTTTACACTGCACGCGTGCGGCGCGTCACGGCTGCGACGCGGCTACCGGAGCTGATACGCGGCCACTCTAGTCAATGCTCGTGTTTACACCAGCCGCGCCGCAGTGCGTTTGAGAAGCGTCCCAGAAGCGGCTCACCGCGCCGCTTCGCTAAAGACAGGCGCCTCGCCTATTTTTGACGGACGCCGCGTCCAAGACGCGCAGCTGAAATACAAAATAAAGTCAAAATAATCACCCTGAGTAAACTCCCGCTCATATTTCACATTAATACGATGCCAGAAACTGACGACAAGAGATTCGAACTTGAAATTTCTTGGTTTTTGTTGTGTGTTAACTTCATCTGTATGGCTACAGCAAAATAAAGTATGGCATAGCAATAAACACAATCAAATCGGACAAAATATAACCATTTAGCCATTAAAAACATGAAAAAATTAACGAAAACAATGTTTGCCAGGCAAATCTAGTGGTCTCGCGAATCCAGCCGCTTCGCTTCTGAAATGCTTCTGGTGTGAGTTGACACCCCTCAGAAGACGGTACAAAACCTTGTCGGAGCCGAAACGAGGCTTAAGTACAACATGGAGCTTGAAGAACCAAAGAAAAAAATTAAAACAGGAGAATTAACTTTGAGCAAGTCTGGAGGAAAATCGGAGGTATGGAAACATTTTAAACTAGTTTTAATAAACAAACAACGCAGTTTACATGCTTCTTCCTTGTCGTATTATTCATTAAGATAATAATTAATAAATGCACGCACAATTATGAACTTGATAAATGTTACAGATATGTTTTACTATGCACAAACAAATGCTTTTCAACTTACATATGCAAAATTCAGAATTAAATGAATGTGCTGCAATTTGTACAAAAAGAGAGTCTAGCTATAGCCTAGGTGTTTTAGCCATTAAATAAGCACATTTAGTTTCAAGTTTGTTAAGTTTTGTTTTGAAGAAAGATTTTCATTAAAGTGAATTTCGTTTAGTATTAATTGTATCTTAATTTTAATACATTTTTCACCATCCAATTACCTGGATTTAATACATAAAAAGCAATATAGCAGACAATATAATATTGACATGGAGGCGCCGGCGCGCCACGGACACACTTACACCATTTGAAACTCGTAACACACGCTGTCACCGAATTTACAAATGCACATCTTGCTTGTTGCTCACACACATATTATGTTAAAATAACAATAGGTTGAAGTAACATTATTAATAATAATTAATCTTTAAGAATATTTGATTGAATGCTGAATGTTGAGCTTGTTCAATTTAATAAAATTAAAACTTTATTATAATTAAAATAATTTAATATTTAATATTGAGTGGCCAATTTTTGCTCATTTATTAATAGTATTTATATAATTTATATAACTGCGCAGCTCCCCCCTGTAGCCTATGATCTAGCACAGCAGCACCTGCGTTAAAAAAAAAAAAAAAAAAATCTGGCGCCGCCCCTGGTTATAACGGCCCACGTATTAAAAATGGTCGGGTTTAAATCGGGCTCGGGCTCATAATTACAGTGGACGTGTCGGGCCGGGCCGGGCTCGGACACAACGTGCTCGGGCTCGGGTAGGGTCGGGCTTGATTTGTTGGGCCCGATCTAAGCTCTAATCTGATGTTCATCTGTGGAATACTGCAGAAACATCATATACAGTAAATAACATCACAACTATACACATAACATCACAACTATACAACCACGGCAAAAATGACAAGCAGTTTTCACTTGTTAAGAGAAAACACTAAAATAGAATATGTCCATAAACTTTATTTTACAATATTCAATATTTTATTTTCAAGATTTCAGGTTAAAAAAGACAAATACATAAACAAATGAGTAAATTTGTAGTGTTACTACTGGCCCAGGAATGTTATAGTTTACAAAAAAAAAAAAAAAAAAAAAACATATTTAAACACAAAATACTAAAATGTACAACAACTAAAGTACTACAACTTTTAACAAACAATAATAACAAAAATTACAATTAAAACTGGAATTATAAAAATAAAAGTTGATTCAATATATTAATGAAAACTATAATCTCAATCGGAGGGAGCCGTCACCGGAATATTGACTTGTTCCTATCTGGACTACATTACCCATAGGGTCTCATTCCTGGGACTGATTGCACACACACCTGCACCACATCACACTCACTCCATAAAACACTCACACACGCATCCATGCATCGCGACGTCTTGATTTGCCTTGGTGATCATTTCTGAGTGTTTTCTTGTGGACTGTTACCCTGTTATCGATTGGACTGCCTTACCTCTGTGAACCTTTTGCTGCCGACCCTGATCTCTGCCTGTTTCCTGGACTCTGTTTGCTTGCTGCCTGCCACGATCCCTGCCTGTTGTAAGACCTTGTTTCATTGCCACCTGTCTCGACCCAAGCCTGTCCCTGTTTACGTTACTGCTTTGTCCCTGTTTGCATTGTGCTGTCTTGTCTTAATAAAGACGCTGCAAATGGATCCTCACGCTGTTGACCCATCATTACAACTATGAATAAATGTGTATTTAGTGCAGTGACATTTAATCAGTCAATAAAAATATTATGGATAAAATTATATCATTTCAAAAGGACATGCGTATAGAAAAAAACACTCCAAAAATATATTAAATTGCAGATTAATTGCTCACATTGTCACTTAATGTGACTTTGTCTTTGAGACAAAAATAACAATGACAAATGTTGTTTCTGCATCCAAAAGCGTGTTAAACACTTATTTTTGCTGTTAATTCAACAGGCTAAATATATTTAATTTTGCTTTCATGCTAGAAATATGTTTCTACATCAGAAAATGATAAAAGAAGATAAAAAGATAAAAGAATTACATTTATTAAATGACTGACTATTAAACCACCTGAATAAGAGATTAAATGATTAGCTTGTGTAGATGTGAAGGTAGAGGTGAAGTGCTTGCTATATAACTTACATAAAGTGTCAAATCTTCAGCGCTCAGAGTCGGATCAATAAGATTAAAGGGTTAATTCACCCAAAAATGAAAATAATGTCATTTATTACTCACCCTCATGTCGTTCCACACCTGTAAGACCTTTGTTTATCTTCAGAACACAAATTAAGATATTTTTGATGAAATCCGATGGCTCAGTGAGGCCTGAGCAATGACATTTCCTCTCTCAAGATCCATTAATGTACTAAAAACATATTTAAATCAGTTCATGTGAGTACAGTGGTTCAATATTAATATTATAAAGCCACGAGAATATTTTTGGTGCACCAAAAAAAACAAAATAACAACTTATATAGTGATGGTGGATTTCAAAACACTGCTTCAGGAAGCATCGGAGCACAATGAATCTTTTATGTCGAATCATGATTCAGATTGCATGTCAAACTGCTAAACGGCTGAAATCACGTGACTTTGGCGCTCCGAACCGCTGATTCGACACGCTGATTCATAACGCTCCAAATCTTCTTTATGGCTTTAGAAATCTTCAGCATATCTTCAGGTTTTCCTTCATGAAGGTCGCGATCAGCAAGTAAGAGCGCTTCAGAAAACGTAACACATAGCAAAACATACGAGTTCGTATTTAAGTTTAATTTGTACATAGTAATGCAGAAGTCTTTGCAGTGGACCACAGGTATAATTTTAGCAGCCGCAAGATCATGAAATCAAATCGAATCATAAACAAGTGAGTCACTGAATCATTCAGTCAAATGATTGGATCAAAATAGCTGATTCATTCAGGGAGCAAGTGATTCTTCATGTCTGTGTTTGTATCTAACCGCGAATATATTTAGAAATCAAAATTCAGAATGTTTGATCTGTGGCAAGAAGGTATTGTTGCTGAAAGTCTATTAACAACAAATAACTACTTTTAGTCAGTTGTGACGTCAGTCAATCATGTTTCTTGTAGTTGTAGTTCTTGTGTTTCTCTTTTCTTCAGTGATTCTGCTCGTTATCAGGTTAGATATTGATTATTAATCACAAATATAAGTAGAAAATCCACAAATCTTTGGAATACTCATTTCAACATACTACGATTTGGGATGCACTAATTCTTATTTCCCATCATCAGTTTGAGCTACAGGATGTGTAGTATTTACACTTGGTTAAGTTTCTTTGCTAAGAAAGTGTCTTTTACGCAGTTTCTGACCTAAGGTTGATACCTGCCCCAAGAATTATTTTTAACTGACCTTTTCTGTGGCAATATATTTGTATTTACTCAAATCAGGCACCTTGTCTCTGAAGCAGATGTGGCTGAAGAAAGTTGTAGTTTGTGTTCTTATTTCTCTTTCTTTCAGTGTTTGTTCACAGCAGGTGTTTGAATGATTGAAAGAATGTTTCAGGAACATCATACTAACCTTTAAATAACATTCTACTAACATTAAGAAAACTGAACATTTTCATGTTCTTGGAATGTTACAAATCAACGTTCCTACAATGCTGAATTTTAGATCAAAATTAAGTTGAAAGAACGTTTGAGGAACATTATACCTTATAAAAACGTTCCTGTAACGTCAAGAAAACTGGACGGGTTTACGTTCCCAGAACCAACACTGAATATTTAGAGAACGTTCTTATAACAAAATTCTGTCAGCTGGGTTCTGCTTCCTCTTCTCGTTTTTGGCCTCCTTCTTTGAGATTGCAAACCTTGAGTGATCAAATCAGCCATATCAACTCTAGTTCTCTAGGTTCATTTGACAGAAACTCCATCATTAGGCATTTGTCAGTAGAGTTCATTTGTTTGATTCAACATAACATTTCCCATATGACTCATATTTTATATTGTAAATCTGCTGAAGTGACGAGAGCACTTTGCTTTATGAATAGAGTGAAATTGAATGCTTTGTTTACCTTTTTTTTTTTTCTTTTTTTTTTTTTTTTATAACAAAGGGGTGAGTGTACAATTAGTTCATCACCAAAAAGAAAAAGAAAACTATAGTCTTTATATATTTATATTAAATATTCTATGTGACAAAAATGCATTTCCATTTCATGCGTTTCCATTACTTATTTGCATTTACACCATTTCTTTATAGTTTTTCTTTTAATTCAGTGATAAGGTTTAGCACTTTCTCATATGCAACAGATTAATTAGAGACACATGAAGCAAAGACACTTGTACACAAAATAAAGGAAAGATCACATTTATTACAGTAGATAAGAGATAATAAATCACTGCTCCACCATTGCTGTAAACACAACACAGTTATTTATTTAGGTTATGACAACAAACTGAAAAACAAAAGATTTTTTCATAAATAACTTTTTTTCCCAGAAATAACACAATAAATATGTATCTGAACTGAATAAAGGTCAAAGGTTAAGATCTAGAAAGCCTCTGTATACAATTTAATCCCAAAAAATGTGTAAATCCTCAAAATCTCTCTCAAGATCAGTAACAGATCTCTACTCTACACACAACTAAAGGAGTGAGATAATATTAAATGATCCATCAGTTACCTGTATTTATTGTTATAGCACAACCCTTCACCATCCTCTATAGTCAATCACTCATTAATGTCTATCTGACATCAGCACCACATTGTGTGAATAATAATAGCAAGTAAATAGAATATAAATCTGCTATTTTGCCCAAATTTTCTACCATATTTGTGAACTAAAACATCCCATTACCAGCACTTTAAGTCTATCCGAGGTCAAAAGTCCCCATCTACCTTAATTTAGCAACTTTGTTTACTTTGATTTGGGTATTTTTTATGATTTCACTTGATCATCACTGATTTTTCATTGCACCACTTAGTGTCCTATGTTTTGTCATCTGTCATTAGGTTTATTCAGAAATAAGCTCATATGCACACATGTGTGGCTTCAGTAGCAATCATAAGAGTACAGCATTAATAGAGGTTTAGAGCAGAGCTGTCAATCACTCGTCATCATTTAATCGTGATGCTACATGAATTCAACTGAAGATAAGACATTAAATCTCTCAAGATCTGAGTAAACAACAGTTTTTATTGAGAATTAACCGAGGTTTAGATGTTGATGTTTGTTTTGTTTGACATTACCATGATGGAGATCTGTGTTTGCTTTAGTTGACCTCTTGACCCTTGAAAATGTTAATGTTTCAATCCTTTAAGGCTGTGATTGGAAAACAGTCTTTGTGTTTCTGCTCATCTCTTTCCTTCAGTGATTCTTATTGTTAACAGCAGGTGTTCATCAGTGTCTGAATTCACTCTCTCAAGTGGTTTATATTAGTAAACTAATGTAGGGAATAGTACATGTATAGGGTGTGATTTCAGGCAGTCTCTGTTTGTGGACGAATATGTTCATGGTACTCATAAATATTGTTTTTTAAACAAATGGTTTAAGGCAACCGGTTTCCTCAAATGGTTTGAGCTAACTTAAATGGTTGGGTTTTACAGTGTAGACTATGTAAGTTAATAATATGACCATGGTGATAAAACTTGTTTGGTTAATCTAAAAAGATAAAACATCCACACATTGAGGAAGTGTCTGAACCAGTACTCCTCACGAGATCGCTGTCCTTGACCTGATGTGAGATCTCACTGGGTTGTGTTCTGGAACATAAGATGAAAGATATCATAATTTAAACACACAAACATATGATGACCCTGTATACTCACATGTACATATGAACACATATATTGAGAGGGTTTTAACGTATGAGAGGGAAGGTCATACCTTCAGTGCCTTCCACTCATCAAAGCACTTCTGAGCTTCCTTGAGCTTTTCTTCTGGGCCTTTATAGTACACTCTAAACAGCTCTTCATAAAAATCTTTTGGCAGGAACATCTGTCATTACAAGAGTCAGAAATTAATGGATTTATGATTCACTACATAGTATGTACTGTACTGTATATTATTTTCAACATGTTTAATACATGTTTTTCATTACAGAGGCTTCAAAAAGACAGAATGAGGAATACACAATGGAAATAAATATGACTTTACTTGAATTGAGAAATCTTGCAATAGTTTACCCTTTTTCAGGCAGTACATGATTGTTAGGAATGAGTGGGCTTCTTTGTGTAAATCATTTGTTTGTAAACTTAGTTGGTAACTGAATATGTATTTTTAATATTTCAAAGTCACATGGTACCTGATCAGTAATCAGGAAGGCTTTGTCAGGGTCCCTCTTGCGGTAGAAATAAACACTGCCCATGGGGTTTTTAGCCTTCATGCCAAGATCTATATCAACCACCTGAATAAGAGAAAAATCCCATTTGAATAAGTTAAGAGATAACTTAAACTGAAGAGATCAAGAGATGCGGATTAAAGGTTTATTTTTGAACTTACATCAATCACAAAATCATCAGCGTTCAGATCTTGTTTCTTTTTCTTATTCCATTTCTCCACTGCTGCTTTCCAGTCATCCTTTAACTTTAGGAGGATCAGAGAAAATCATCAGTAAAATACACCAAATGGCAAAAACTAATGGCATGAATAATATTTCAGCTTGTATAATACCACTTATACTAATATCTGTAATATCTGATCTTAAGCTGGTATTGTGATATTTTGTCTCATTATAAAAACAGAAAACAATGTTACAGAATATATAATGAGCTAGGCAGTTTATTTTAGTTTTACTCTGTCAAATACCTCTGAGACGTCTCTTTTCTCCAGTTTGGCCTCTCCCAGAAACTTTGGCAGGTCCCTTTTGAGAATTTGCATCACTTTTTCTCTAGCATGCTGAAGATCTTCTTCCTGAAGGATTTCTTGGGCAGCCTGAAGGATTTCTCGTGCTGTCTCTGTTTTTTTGTCTTTTTCAAGTTTCTTTACATCTTTTTGGATTTTCTCTGCAGCTTTTTGAAGTTTTTCTGCACCCGTTCTGAGTTTCTCTGCAGCAGTTTCAAGTATTATTTTGTCTTCATCTGGCTTTCTTTTGTCATCTTTTAGATCTCTTTGGGCATTTTCAAGTATCTTTTTGTGATCATACTCAGAGTACAATATTTTCTCAAGAATATGATCTGTTAGAAAAGGAAGAACATAACTATTGTTCTTTCACATTTTAGTTGAAACATTCCTAATAACAAATCCATAAACAACTTTCTGAGTAGAATATAGATACATCATTGTACCATATGTGGATTTAATTCCCTCTCCCTCCCTTTTCCTTTTCTTTTAGTCTCATACACAAGCTTCCCACTGACCTGTGAGTTTGGTGTATTCTTCCATATCATTTATCGCTTCAGAGATCTGCAAATGGCCATCAGCTTTTACTAGGGCTTCTGTAATCCTAAAATGCAAAGAAAAACAAGTATATATATGTGTTGTGTATATTACAGGACCTATATTAAATAACTTGCTTGATGAACACAGTGTACTAAATTTTCCAATACCAAGCCATTTTAATATCTGGAAACAGGACACAAAAATATGCAGGCAACAACAAAAATATACATGTATCACAGCTATAAAAGAAATAATATAATTTTGAGGTATAATGTAACTCTATAGTCAGTCAGCCAGCTAAATAAATAAATAAATAATCAGCTGCAGTCATTATACAGAAATGTATTATTTCTGTGATTGACCATTATATCAAGTATTTCAGAGAACCTACTTAATTTGTGACAAAACAAACAAACAAACAAACAAACAAAAAACCCATAAAGCTTACATGGTTTCAATAATATTGACAGTCTTGTGCTGGTAAGCCTGGCGATGCAGAGTGTATCTGGTGCGAAACATGTCAAAAATATTATCTGCCTCCTGTTAGAGAAAGAACAATGCAGCAGACAAATATTATATTATATTATATTATATTATATTATATTATATTATATAGATTTGTACCACAAGCTCATGATTGATGTTAATGAAAGTTGTTATATTTAATCTGCAAATGCATAAAATGAGTCAAAAGATGCCGTAGAGTCATAGACTGATTCATTAAAATTATAATATACTACAATATAACAATATACCTTATTTAACAAGCATTTAAAAGTCCAAAATTCAGTGGTAAACTTTTTATTTTTTTGCAAAGTGATATGTAAAGATTGATGAGAATAAACGTATTAAATGTACCTTGTCCCTGTAGCAGATGGATCGCCTCGTTTTTACAGCCTCATCATTTATCTCCACTTCACACACTCGAGCGAACTTCAGCAGCCGCTGATGGTCAAAGCTCTTTGAAATGCCAAGATGATGACAGTCTCTGTGAAATAAAATGATGATTCAAGTACAATGATTCAGATTTAAAGAATTGTAATTTCTTTGAACACTCTGATCTTCCCCACATGCTTGTAGTTGTTTACAGTGCCCCATTATGGATTTTTGTAAATTATCTTTCATGTAGTGTGTAACAGCTCTCAGTGAATGAAAACATCCTGCAAAGTTTTAAATCTGAAAGTGCACGTATATAAAGTTATTGTCTCTTAAAAGTAAGAGTGGACTCTGAGTCAATTAAACGAGTCATTCATAAAACAAATTCCAAGCCGTTTAATTGTGACATCACAACGAAACATTAGCATATTGCCCGCCCACTTATTGCGCGCACAGACACCATGGAAAATTCATTTTGTTCAACAATACTACAGCAGTACAATCTTTTGTTGTGTTCCCGTCATTTTACTGACGACTGCTTCTCGAACCTCGGGGAGTTTAACGCACAAAACGCTTGGTCTGAAAATATGGATCAATGCCCAGTTTATTTGGACCAGCTTGCTCCTCTGAATCTCAACCTGTAAGTATGATTAATAACTGATGTTTATATTTTCTAGCGATCTTTGAAAATTCATAGCTTTGTATGTTATGTGTAACTTACACCATCTGTACGTCTCCTGCTAACCGGCTGACTCACGTTTCTGTAGTTCTGCTATTCAGATGTGGGTCCAATATTGTCTAAAAATTTGTCCAGTCTGTCTTATTACTTGGAGTAATGATCGAGGATGGAGCACGACTTTTGTTTACAAAGTGTAATGCATTATCAGATATTGACATTTGTGCTCAGCTAACATGAGTTTACAACATACAAAAACTGTTTTTTCCTCTGTGTTTTTATTATTACAGTAGAGTGGAGCTCTATCTGTATTGTAATAGGATGTTAAGATGCTCGTCTGCGCTAACTAGTTGAAGTATTCTTTCTGTAAAGAGTAAACACTCATTGTAATGTCAAACAATGATATAGCCATTTTTCTATGTTAATAGTTATGGTGAAAAAGTCTGTACACATCTGGCCTAAATGTTTATCTAATGTTAGAGGTTTTCAGCTTCTCTTGGCATTCTGATACAGTTCCCACAGCTGCACCTACATAAAGTGATGCAGTGATGCTGCTATCATATCTTATAAATTACTAAGGTGACACGCACAGAGAAACGTCACTCTCCAGTCGTGATTGAGAATCAGTTTCTGGTTGATCGACTACTTCAGACGTTTCATCATTGGACTCGGGCTTGAATTGATGCAGTAAAATCAATGTGATCTTTTCTGTCCATACATTGTATACAATGTCTTGAGAATTGATAGCCATCATTCAGTTATGGCAATGGGCGTGCGGTGTGTGCAGTAGACCAATCACAAAGTATTGGGCCATCTGACCAATCAGAGCAGTGTAAGCTCGCGGGAAGGAGGGGTTTAGAGAGACTGATTCTTTGAACTGCTTCAAACAAATCGTTTATGAACTGAGGTGAAATTACACTCTCAAAAAGGATGTGTTAATTAATAACACATTTTTTGTGTTATGGCTATTTTAACACATTTTTGTGTCAATTTAAGTTGATCATGTAGAGAGAGAGAGAGAAACAACACTATGTCCAACACAACATGTGTTAAACTATCATCCAATCACATTGCTGCTACGTCACTCCACAAGCCGTTAAGCAAGTTTGTGTCTCTTTCTTCATTGGCGGATGACTTGTGTTCATTTTGACACATTCATTGTGTTATGATTTTAACACATTAAATGTGTCAGGAAGGTGATCTGCTGTTAACAAGCAGAATCAAAGGAGAAATTCACAATTTTAAGTTATCATCATGGAGATGAGTGTTTGCTTTAGTTGGGCTCTTGACCCTTGACTTTATAATATTATTTTGTTTGGGCTGTTGTAACTGAGTTATACAGACAGACAAGCAAAGAGAAAAGATGATTAGGTGGTGTTTGTTATGTTTTCACATAATCATTATTTGTCTTGAACTCATTTAGAGCCCAATCTCTGAGTCAGATTTACATTATTGATTATAGCAGAAGATCAGCTTTTTCTACATAATTCAAAGGTATTTCTTAAAAAGTTGTTCTGATCAAAAAAAACAAAAAAACCTTGCATTAGGCACACACAGACATCAAGAATCAGCCTGTGAATCTCAACAGTGGTGACAGGCAACATATTCTGATTTTAGAAACATTAGAAAAGAAGCTCCTAAAAAGTCACATAAAACAGAGAAAGAAAAAAAAATAGTGAGAATAAAGGAAATTAAATTAAGACAATTAAGCTCATTATTTATTCATGCAGCAATGCATGATGGGAGCCATGGTTGAATTTTAATTGGTGGCTCCCAGCATGCACTGCAACATGCTTTATTATTCTCACCGTTGTTGAGATTCACAGGCTGATTCTTGATGTCTGTGTCTCTAAATGAAAGAGCTTTTTTTTTTTTTTTTTTTTATAAATCAGAACAACTTTTGGCAAATCCTTCAGATTATATTGATAAAGCTGATCTTGTGCTGTAGAATCACAGTGCTGCTGTAATCAATAATGTAAATCTAACTCAGAGATTGGGCTCTAAATGAGTTCAGTGATTCAGATCAAATAATGATTATGTGAAAACATAACCAACACCACCTGATCATCTTTTCTTTTTGCTTGTCTGGCTGTTACAGCAGCCCAAACAAAATCTAATATTTAAAAAGTCAAGGGTCAAGAGCCCAACTAAAGCAAACACTCATCTCCATGATGGTGGCTTAAAAATTGTGACTTTCTCCTTTGATTCTGCTTGTTAACAGCAGATCACCTTCCTGACACATTCACTGTGTTAAAATCATTGACTCAGTGAATGTGTCAGAATTAACACAACAAGCGTCGTCCCTAAACTCACACACTGATGTGTAAGAATTGAACACATTTTGAGTCAGTTTTAACACATCCTTTCTAAGAGTGTGTATTGCATTCATTTTAACTAGTCAAAAATAGCACATCTATGACACACATTGTGTGATTTATGACACATTAGTGTGTTAAATATTTTAACACATTGCCTGTGTTAAGAAGAATAACACACTGGTTGAGTTAAAAAAAGTAACACAACATGTGTTGTCCTTAACTAGACACACGGATGTGTTAAGATATAATGTGTTGTTTTTAACACAACCTGTGTTATATCTTAACACACCCGTGTGTTAAGTCATCCGCCAATGAAGAAAGAGGCACAAACTTGCTTAACAGCTTGCGGAGTGACGTAGCAGCAATGTGATTGGATGATAGTTAACACATGTTGTGTTGGACACAGTGTCGTTTCTCTCTCTCTCACACACACACATTAGTGTGTTAAATATTTTATGCCTGTATTAAGAAAAAATAACACACTGGTTGAGTTAAAATTAACACAAAATGTGTTGTCCTTAACTAGACACACAGGTGTTTTAAAATATAACACAGGTTGTGTTGTTTTTAACACATCTGTTTTAAGAGTGTAACCTGCTGTAGGAGACTCCCAAAACAGTATTACTTCAACAATCTACAATAATAATACAAATGATAACTTTGCATAGTGTTTATGCTTAAGATAGATGATTAAGATTATGATTAAGATTTGTAGAATTACACTATGACAACCAGGTCTCATGTTTATTCAATAATGCAAATCAGTTCACTAGATAAAATAATTGTAAGATAACATATAACTTGTTTGGTTTTCTTCCATTTTTATGCTGAAGCATGTGTATTGGATGAAGTGCTATACAAATAAAACTGACTCGACTTGACCTTGAAGCATATGTTCACTAATCAGAAGAAAGTTTCTCAGGGGCAAATACATTGTTAGGCTACTACAAGAAAAAAAAAAGAATATTTTTTGTTTCCATCATAATAAATAATGAGTCAACCCATCCATGGATATCCAGCTGTTATTTCCTGTCCATCAAAACTGCATACAGCATATGGGTCACACAAAAATATTATTAAAGAATTGTAAATACATATTCACCGATCAAAATAGTCCCATTTGTCCACATCAATTTTGTTCCTTTCATTGGACACAATCTCATACAGGAAAGCTTTGTCCTCAGTCCTGCCCTTCGCTGTCCACTGGAAGAATGAAAACACTTTTACCAACTATTAAACATTTACTTACTGAAAGTTGTCTGCAATCACAGTAAACATGTGTTAGTACCTTTGTCGTTGATGTATCCACACCCTTAATTAATTCTTTAATAAAGGATAGGTCATTTTGATCAGTTTTGAATTGCAGTCCATATTCTTCCATCAGCTGCTGCAGTCCATTCTCTTTCACCAAGTGCTCAAACATCTCAAATGAGGCTTTTTCATGCTGAAAGTAACAACCACACACACACACACACACAGACACACACAGACACACACACACACACACACACACACACACACACACACACACACACACACACACACACACACACACACACACATTAATGTACAAATCAAAAAACAGTGAACAAACATATTATAAATAGAAATAATCACAGTCATGTGTTCACAAACATAAATGTATCGAAATAAAATAAGATTTTCTTCATAGATTTCAATGTCTTCTTTTGCTTTTCTTTTTAAATTTTAACTCTTAAACTCTGTAATATTTAAGAGAATACTGAAGCTTTAGTCTTTTGTGTTTTCATTGCATGCTGACACAAATTGCAAAAATTTAACAATAAAGGCAAAGTAAACATGAACATTTTAATCTGTGTCTCTGTTAATAACACACAGTACATTGGACCAGTGTAAAGTTTTTTCCTTTAGTTTCATTATTAGAGTTGAGTAGATCGTGGAGCATGAGGTTAAGTCAGTAACATCCTCAGATTGTGAACGGATCTGCAGTCATAATGAGTTTCTGCATTAACGGTCTGTTTAAACCCTCATTAAAGAATAAAGAGCGTCTCATTTGCTCTCAGCCTGAAGTCTTGTGTATGTAGTTTAACGTACCTTCCATTCGAGATCTAGCAAAAAGAAGAAGAAAAAAAACAACACTAATTATATAGGAAATGTTTGATATGTACATTGTGTTTTTTTAAATAAAGCTTAATTAACAACTAAAGACCATAAGACGGTGTCATTTGCATGACATAATATCACATTAAAGGATTAGTTCACTTTTAAATAAACTTTTCCTGATAAATTTACTCACCCCCATGTCATCCAAGATGTTCATGTCTTTCTTTCGTCAGTCGAAAAGAAATGAAGGTTTTTGTTGGTAGCCATTGAAATCCACCATAAGGAGAAAAATCCTGGAATGTTTTCCTCAAAAACCTTCATTTCTTTTCGACTGACGAAAGAAAGACATGAACATCTTGGATGACATGGGGGTGAGTAAATTTATCAGGAAAAGTTTATTTAAAAGTGAACTAATCCTTTAAAGGTGCACCAATTAATTTAATTTGGTGCTCTGGACTGACACCTAGTGGCATGAACAAAAGTGTTACACTAAATCAGTGTTAAAAATAAAACATCTTTTATCTGTGTATAATGTGAATGTTCATTTTAAACATATCTTCAAACAGTATTAAATTCTTCATATGCAAAACTTTTTAATGTGGAAAAGTTACTGAGGAACTTTTCAGGAACTGTTTGTCCAAAATTAATTCATTTACTTTTACAATTAGTCCTTTATCACAGTGGTTCTCAACCCTGTTCCTGGAGCCTTCTCAACAGACACATTTTAAGTCTTTCTTTGTCAGGCACTTATTTAAAGTTTTGGGGTCACTAACTAGGGGGTCGAATCAGGTTTGTTTGATTGGGGAGACATTCAAAATGTGCAGGAAAGGGTTAAGAACTATGCTAGATGCTTCAATTTAAATGTTTTAGAGCATCTTCACACCTTAATAAAATAGCAAACTTGTAACAAAGACTCTTTCCATACAAAAGCAGTTCCAAAAAGCAAATGCTACTCTTTATTAACTAATAATCAGTGTGAAGATCAGGATTAGTCCATGTTCATATCCAGAATTCAGAAATGGAGATGATATTGATGCAGAAACACAATTATTTCTCACGTGTCAAAACTTAACATGTTGGAAGAGAAGCAATAAATAATGACTTCAGTACAGTACAACAGAATAATTGCTGATTTAAACGCCCAACTCCAAGACTAGAGAAGTTAGAAACTCTGATATTTACCAGGCTTGACTTTACGAATGAAGAGCAGATCAAACAAATGAGAGAATGGACCATGACCTTAAGAATGAAAAACAAATGTAAAATTAATATCTGTATAAATAAACATCATTCGGTGGGACCACTAGCAGTTGACACATCCACACCCTTATGGGAAGAACATATATTTCCATATATTTATGATCAAATTGGTTGGTAGCATTTTACAATAAGGTTTAATTTGTAATTTATTATATTATTTATTTGTTGTTGTATTAACTAACATGAACTAACCATGAGCAATACATTTGTTGCTGTATTTGTTGATCTTTGTTAATGTTAGTTAATAAAAATGCAGCAGTTCATGTTCACAGTGCATTAACTAATGTTAACAAATACAACTCTTGATTTTAATAATGTATTAGTAAATGTTGAAATTAATAAATGCTGTAGAAGTGCAGTTCATTATTAGTTCATGTTAACTAATATAGTTTATTAATGTTAAACATTTGTCATATATTTTTCAATACATGAAAAGTGGAAATTTATTATTTATACACAATTTATTATTCCAAATATGTTTCAATATATTTAAACAATTTAATACATTGATCATAAATATATGAAAATATATTTTCTTTCTGTGGTGGCAGATCCATCACTGTCCACTGTTTTATTACAAATAAATTGGCTTTTAACATATTGCCAATTTCACTTTAGGAATGGTTGCTTTTACCGGCAGCCAATAACTAGAGTGGAAATGTAAGGGAGGTAAGCACAAAGTTTCAGAAACACAACTATAACAATAACAATACAGAGGAATGATATAGTTGAACATTTTTTCCTGCTGAATGATTAAATCACTGACATCAGAACCCATCTGATCAGAAAGCAAAGCAATGACTAAACGTCTAATATATGGTTCAAATGTTTTATAATGTTAACATTTTGATAACGCATGGGTATAGTCGTAAAAAAAAAAGAGTCGTAATCGTCGCTAAATGGCCTGACCAGACATACACATTAACAAAGGAACATATATTATACAGATTATTCAAACTTATTGGCATTTAATTATTTTAATGATTAAATCTGAAAGACTAAACTTACATTAAAACATTTGTAATTGGTGCAGAAGGTATGAGTTTACTTTTTCAATGCTTTTATACTGGTTTGGCCAACAGGAGTCACCAGAGATGTGACATTCATTTTTTTAATTCACTTTAATAACTAATTTTTTAAGTAATCCTGTTTAATTTGAATCCATTTCTCCCATAGCTACATTCTTCTCTTTACTTTAAAAACGTTTGCTATCTTGCCAATTCACCCTTCACAGGAGCTGTTGATGTTCTCAAGACATGAAGTAAATGCACTCATTTTCATATGGAAGTTAACAGATGAATTGTGAGGATACATTAATTTCAGTACTAAGGAACACAAAGCTATTTCAGATGTATATTCATGTCCACTAAGAGGTCTGTGCATTACACAAACTACTAGTTCTGTGGACCCAGAAATATTGATATATTGATATAATATTGAATATTAATAATGTAAATTTTTGATGAATTATGTTTTTGGCGCTCACCTAAGTCATGGCACAGACCAGCAATTTGGACACAAAGAACATCTCGATTGTTAATATGCAGCTCCGGCTGTTTCTCTTGCAGACTCTTGACCAGACATCCAGCTAAATGTGCCACACTAACACAACAACAACAGAAACACACTTTAATTATGTGAACACGTGATAGATAAACAGTTTAATTGATTAAAGATAATAAATAAATATATAAACATATACATCAGGGTTATTATGGTCACATAATATAATGTAAAAGTTTTGGATTAAGTGTGCTAGTGCATGCCACAGCCAGTCGTGTTTCTACTATCAATATCAGGGCTTGAGCCTCATTTGTTTTTTTGCCCACAGAATACTTTGGTCCAAAGCGGGCAAACTGATGCTTGAGGATTGGTTCAGAGGCATAGTTTATCTGAGTCAGGAGAGGGTCAACACCGCTGCTCATTACCCATGTTATTATATCAGGCTACCAGCTAACTTCAACACTCAACATTTAAGACAACTTCAACATTTAAGACATTTTAAATCACTACTCTACACTACACTACCATCCTACTCTGAAACAGGACCTAATTTAGTTCCCCCAAAAGGAGTTCCTAAAACTAAAATTGCGGGTATCACGTCAGAGGTGCCTCCGAAACGATCGGGATCAGTAAATAATTGTAATGATACAACACAATTGAGGATTGAGGATTTTTTAGACAAAAAGTTGTTAGCCACAAGCCTCGAATCCCACCATCCCCCGATCTTTAGGGGATGCAGATCGGGCTCAAAATCTTGCTTAAAATCTTCAAGTGTGTGCCTAAACTGCTTTTGTGAGTAAATAGCTCATCATTTAATGAACTGACAGCCCATCGGCTAATCTTCAACATGTTTGCTCTTTAACGTGTGTTATGGATTTATCTATTTTTAGTTTACACCTAAAAAAAAATATATTAAAAAAAGTTACATAGTGCACCTTCAAAATAATAATAATAATAATAATAAAAATGTCAAAAACATACAACACAATTACTAAAACTTTAAAAGTAAAAATGAAACTGGAAAAATAGGAATATTATAACTAATTAAAATATTAATAAAAATCTGCTAGATATTTGCACTTTACTGAAAGACATGTTTGTATTGTATATACTGTATTTGTTGTATATTTGCATCACCCAATGGAGTGTTCAAAGCGGTTGTGTGAAGCCCCAGGAAAGACCCAGTATCCCGCTCCGAGCTGTTTGATGTGACGGAGTCTCTGAAACTGAGGTGTATCTATGATCTTCACCAGCAGGGGGTGCAGCTCAATGTGACCATGAACAGAGTCATTAACAACCTACGGGTTAAGAAAGAAACAACTTAGAGTGCGAGAGTAAATCACAATTCAACTCCACATTTTCACTTTTATATATTAAACCACTGTGACATTTAGTAAGTAAGGGTCATCCTCATATTATTGCATTGCATTGACAAATATTTTTGACCATAGAATATGTTATGGGTTTCAAGATTTTAATAACAAAGGGTGACTCAAACTATAGCATATTCAGATCTTCTTCTATCTTGTTGTTATATTGATCTTACCTTCAAATCAGTTGGAAGCTCCAATGAGTATTTCTCTGCAATGTTTTCCAACTCCCCAATGATTTTCTCTCTTCTCACTGTGAGATATAAATAGCATTTTACACATTGTAAGAAATAATGTATTTTAGCTAAACATCAAGAAATCCCAAGTATAGTAGCACTGCTTTAGCATATTGTAGATAGATAAATTAACGGTAACACTTTAGAATACTGATCCTTCATTAATGAATATCTACACAGGAACAAATGAGTAATGCATTATTAACACTATAGTAACTACTATTAACTAACAAGTAACTCTGATGAATGAATTAGTAAGTAATAGTGCTCAGTTGAAGGTGGTAGTTCACTATTAGCTAATCAGTAACTACTGTTTTTTCATTCCTCCCAGAGAACTACTAAGAACTACTATATACATGTCCGTAATTAATGTGAATAATGAATAATGTATAATTAATTCTAAAGTAAAGGTCTTGGTAACCCACTAGTAATGACTGAAGTATTACCAAATCCTTCAGAAGGAATTACTAATTATTTGGATCAGTGTTATAAAGTGAAGATCATGGTAACCCACTAGTAAGTACTTAAGTGCACTGTAAAAAAAAGTCAGTAAAATATACAGCAAAACACCGTCAAATTCCAACGGTAATGGAGCGTAAAACCAAAAACTTCCTTTTACTGTATTAAATAGATTGAATAACCGTTAATTGTGAGACTGGATAAAACTTTGTTTTTTACTGTAATAAAATGTTGAAATTATAAATATTTTCTGTGAAAACAAATAAATATGCATACATTTTACAATTAAATATTGTAATGTTGAAAATGTCTAAAAACCTTAGATTTTATGGTATTATTTGAGTAAAAATACATCTTTTGGGGTTGTGCACATTGGAATTCACAGTATAAATCTGTAGATTTTTAAGCAAACAAAAACATTCATTTTTACAGAAGCAAGAAAAAAAAAATCCCACTAAACACTGGACATCGGATAGACATGCAGATCATGTCTATATTAGGTCCGTCGGTCCATGACCATTTCTGAACATCTATTCGATGTCCAAACTACACAGTTTTTTTTTCTGTTCTTCAGATTATAAAAGCTCTTCTAGATTTCAAATGGTAACAGATTTACTAGAAAGAAATAATATAACATCTATATGACTGACAATACTGGACGTCACCAATGAATCTGACCATTTCACAAAAAGAATGTCATAATCAAAACAAAACCATCATGATGGTGATTCTCAAAGCACTGTAAACCTAAATTGATAACCTTTAGCTCACATTACGATTGGGAAACACAGACCAGATCATAGTTTCTCTGGCTATAACAAATGTGCTTTACAAACACAAAGTTGGAGCAGCCAGAGATAAATTAATGTTAATAGAGTCAAGAGCCCAGCTAAAGGAAATGCTTTTCACCATCATGGTGACTTCAAACTAAACTTTCATTAAAACATTAACATCTAAACATCTGTTCATTCTCAATAAGAACCTTTTGTTGATGTGTGACAGAAATCAAATCAAACTGGTTAATAATAAGTGTAATAATGTTTAATGGCTGGAAGTCAGTTGTAGTTGTTGTGTCTCTCTCTTTTTCTCTTGTTGTTTCTTCAGTGATTCTGCTTATTATCATCAGGTGTCTCCACTAATTGTCAATCATCACTCAATCATCAATCAATTATCTCATTAACTTTAACACTGCTTCAGTGTTACTTTTTAACACCTGGTAAAATGGACTCATATGTTCACTTTGGGTGTTAATTTAACACTGGGGATTTTGCTGTGGTATAGTTAAGTACTTTCACTTAAATGACAATTAATAGGTAATTTGCATTGCCATTTAAGTGAAATTATTGAACTTAAATATACAAGCTTGATAAAAATGATAATTCTAGAAGAAAATTTCAGATGGCACTTAGAGGCTTTTGCATCTGAGCTCTTCGTGTATTAATCATGTTGATAGGCCCTATAAAACAAATATTACATATTAATCATGTCAATTTCCTGCATCTGTTATTGACGTCCAAATGACGTCCAAAAAAATTACCCCGTTCAAAGGTCAAATGTTGAACGTCAAGATGACGTCCAAGTTGGGTCATGGTTGGACGTCTAAATAGTGGACCTGTATAATTGACAAATATATTTGTTTTTTTCTACCATGATTTTGGTAAAAAAAATACGTTGTCTACTGTAAAATTTAGGGTTACAAAACCAGTATACCGTATTGTCTTTTACAGATTCCACATTTTTTTCACGGTATATTCCTGGCAACCACAGCTGCCGGTATTTTACCGTAAATTTGACAGTTTTTTTTTAACACAACCCCAAAAGATGTAGTTTTACTCAAATAATACCATAAAATCTAAGGTTTTTAGACATTTTCAACATTACAATATTTAATTGTAAAATGTATGCATATTTATTTGTTTTCACAGAAAATATTTATAATTTCAACATTTTATTACAGTAAAAAACAAAGTTTTATCCAGTCTCACAATTAACGGTTATTCAATCTATTTAATACAGTAAAAGGAAGTTTTTGGTTTTACGCTCCATTACCGTTGGAATTTGACGGTGTTTTGCTGTATATTTTACTGACTTTTTTTACAGTGCAGGAATTTAGCGTAAAATGTATCTGGTCAAAATAAAATGCTGTAATTTGTTATACAATTTCACTGTGTTTTTTACTGTCAAAGGTTTTAATAAGGTTTAACATATTTCTGTTATTTTTACAGTTATTTACCATAATAGGGTCTATTAAAAAATGACCGTGATTTTAACAGTAAAAGACTGTAAAAATGCTGCGGTGAAAAACTATTAATTGGTTTACAGAAAGTTTCCGTACTATATACGGTGAATAACTGTGATAAATCTAATGGTACATTTAATGTAATTTTATGGTAAAATACCATTAAATTCACAGTTTTTGGAAGTGAAAAATAACAATTCATTGTAAATATTACAGTGAAAAACCATAAATTAACATTCCCACAATTCCCTGCGTGACACTTCACATTTGATATATTTTCGTTGAGATAACTCTGTTTCTTCTTAGTTTTTCTCATTTTTTTCTAATCAGTTATGTACATTAGGGTTTTATGTTACATCTAATGTTGTTAAATTAATGTTTATTGCATTTTTAACATTTCTTGCATGTTACCATGATGGTGTTTAGTGTGTGTGTGAATGACACTGTGTGCACCTTCTATATGTTAGTGTTGTCCTCCTCAGCTTATGGGAAATCTGCTTGTGATGAACTTTGATTCATCATGTGACTCTTATCACCACTGTGTTTGGTGACTGTCAGTGTATTATAAAGGTACAAAACAGATATTAGTACTTCATTAGATTGGTAAATTAACATTATATCAGTTAGTGAAATACCTTATTTTACCGTAAATTTAACAGTTTTTTTTTTACGTTGCTACTGTATTTTTTTACGGTAAAGTTCTGGCAACCACAGCTGCCGTTTTTTTACCGTAAATTTTACTGGGATTTTTTTTACAGTGTATTACTGTTAAATTAACAACAAATTGCTGTATATATTATTATATTATAACTTTTTTTTTACTGCAAATATCCGTAAAAAGCTATGGAAAGTTGCATTTTTTACATAAAATTACTGTATAATTGACATATATATTTGTTTTTTTCTACCATGATTTTGGTAAAAAAAAATACGTTGTCTACTGTAAAATTTAGGGTTACAAAACCAGTATACCGTATTGTCTTTTACAGATTCCACATTTTTTTCACGGTATATTCCTGGCAACCACAGCTGCCGGTATTTTACCGTAAATTTGACAGTTTTTTTTTAACAGTGTGTTATCAAATATATCATAAGGAATTACTGTACAAAAACATACAAAAACATCAAAAGTTTACAATGACTCCAGTAGTTACTAGAGAGCTATCATGCTTTTCACTTTATAACACTGATCCAAATAATTAGTAATTCCTTCTGAAGGATTTAGTAATTCTTTAGTTATTACTAGTGGTTTACCAAGGCCTTTACTTTAGAATTAATTATACATTATTCATTATTCACGTTAATTATGAACATGTATATAGTAGTTCTTAGTAGTTCTCTGGGAGGAATGAAAAAACAATTGATTAGCTAATATTGAACTACCACCTTTAACTGAGCACTATTACTTACTAATTCATTCATCTGAGTTTATTGTTAGTTAATAGCAGTTACTAGAGTGTTAATAATGCATTACTCATTTGTTCCTGTGTAGTTATTCATTAATGAAGGATCAGTATTCTAAAGTGTTACCAAATTAACTAAATTAATAACTATTGTTTCTTACATTGGAATGAATCAGTACTGAATTTACTTAAGATGGATACTGACACCATTTTCTTTAAGAGCTGCTGTGCAGCTAAAATTATACACCAGTTATCAATGTAAAGCTGCTTTGACACAATCTGCACTGTAAAAAGTGCTATATCAATAAAGGTGATTGATCATTTTAAAAAGATGGTTTGCATGTCTTATCTTTTGGAGCAATTGGTTAAATCATCTTTTAGAGTTTATCAGTTTGAGAATAAATGAATCCCTTTGCTGATTTGTTGATCTCTGGCCATAATGCTGGATCATCAGTTACAAACTGAGTGTCATGTATGTTGATTGGTTAAAAATGTTGGACATGTGCAGAGGGATAAGTCGGGGAGACGTGTTTAAGAGAGTTCAGTAAAAAGACGTGCAAGAGATTATGACATGGTGTCAGAGGCTGTTGAATTAAGTGCAGCATGAACCCTACGGACACAATGGCAAAGTTTAATCCTCCGGAGTGGTTTTCTTTAAAAACTTCCTCGGAATGGCCTGAATGGGTTAGGGTTTTTATGTGATTTTGTTGAGAACCACGACAAAACTTAACAAAGATTACGGCTCAGTACAGGTCAGTTCTCTAGTCTATGCAATGGGAAGCGAGGCAGAGAAGATATTAGCTTCCTTTAGCTTTGAAAATGAAGAGGATAAAGAGAAATTCGATGTTGTACTGGCGAAATTTGAGGAGTACTTCATCCTGAAACAGAATATAATACATGAGTGCGCATGTTTTTATCAGAGAAACCAGACTTGGGTAAAGTTGGTTTTATATTCGCACATTCGGACATCCGTATTCAATAGTCTTGTTGATCACACTACATTGGACATTCAGTGGACATTCACAAGTAAATATGCCATTAAAACAATACTTGCCTATTTTGATCGACTGTGAAAAATGTTGTAAGTTGACAATCGTTGGTTGTCAATATAATGTCGCTGCTTAAAATTCGCAAACATTAATTTATTGCACATTTATTGGAAAGTCTGAATTTATTAGAAGTCCGAATGTGCGAATATAAAACCAACTTTACCGAAGTAGAAACCAGCTACCGGGGGAGAAAGCGGAGATGTACATTCGCTCACATGCAAGTTGGTTTGCAAGCACATGAAATGCGCAGCGAGCTCATCCAACAAGTATATGACGGCATTATAATGCCATTAATGACCGAGCGCACAACTGATGCTTGCGCGCGCAGTAAATCACTTCCGCGAGAGGATAATGGCCCTTTCACACACATAGCACGCGGTATGCGCTGCACTCGCCGCTGGGTTCAGCGCAGCCCTTCAGATACAAAGCGATTTGCGCTGCGCTGGCCAGAACACAGTAGGCGGAGTTTTCCAAACTTGTACCGGGAGTTCTATACGTAGTCATTTGATTGTTGTTTCACCTTTCGGTCAGCAGCAAAGTATATGTCCCGTGCTAAGAAGTGAGCAATAGCCCTGCTTGTAAGAAGAAGAAAGAGAGCAGCTTGACAGTGTCTGCACTCTCAGAAAATAAGGTACATAATTGTACCTTTAGGGATACAATGGCTTGTCACTGGGGCTGTACCCTCAAAGGTACAAATTTGTACCCTTGTGATTTGTACCTTAAGAGACCAGTTTTGTACCTTTGGTGACAATTTTGTACCTTTATTTAACAGTACAAAAATTGACCCTTCAAAAAGGGGACAAAATTGGCTTTGAAAAAGGTACAAACATATACCTTGAGGTCCAATAATAAGCCCTATGGGGTATGTTAGTGTAGATTGTACCTTGGGGGACAGAAATTGACTCCTACTGTACCCCTATTTCTGACAGTGTAGGCGCGTCCAGTATGAGCAGATGATGAGAGTCAGTATGTCAACTTCATCTTCGCAGCCGACACTGATTCAGAAAACATTACTTCATTAATAAACAATTAAAATGTCTCCTTGCTGTTTTGGTCACATTCATAATTATTACTTTTACCGGTTCTTTATGGCAAGCGTTATGCATGCGCTTGAGTGCCTTTATATAGCTATTACATAAACGCTCATTATTATGGTTTATTCTCTCCAGTATTTAAGAAATTAAATGAATATAAATGTGATTAGTCAACTAATAGCTTAAATGAATAACTACTAGTCGACTAGAACAACTTATTTCCCATATTTTCGATCCAGCATGTCACAAAGGGTATTCTGGTTTGAGCTCACGCTCTGCTCGCATGCTCACAGACACATACACACAGAGCATCGTTAATTATTATCAGTTTAAAATTATATTTGTGTATGACTAACCGCAGCAAACACCAGAGAAAAAACTTTGCAGGTCCTATGGCTAATAGAGAGCCTACTCGGATGAAAACCGCTTCAGTGAGTTCAATTATAGTAACGCGCCATTTTTTTGCCAGTAACGGTAACGGCATTGTAACGGGAGAAAAAGTAATTCGTTTGATTACTCGTTACTGAAAAAAGTAACGGCGTTAGTAACGCCGTTTATTTATAACGCCGTTATTCCCATCACTGGTTAGGAATAGGAATAGGGAATACTTACTAGGGATAGGTTAGGAGTATGTTTTCAGACAGGAATCAACAAAGTAATTCTTACATGGCAAAATTGCAGTAACCCACAGTTACAGGTATTGCAGTATTTATTCAAAATGAATAATCTGTGCACATCATTGTTGTTTTAAATTCATGTTCATCATAATTTTGGATCAGACTAACTTCCCTTCTCTCTTGCAACGACATCTTTTTTGATGTTTGATTTGTCATTATCAGATAATTTACTTATACTGACACACTAATAGTCCTGTTTGCATGTGATTGGTTCAAGGAATTCATATTTTGATTTATTTAAAGCAATTGCTTGCTTAATTACATTTCATATTTATGCAATAAAAACTGATAAATTAAGAAAATCTAAGCAAAATACATGAGCTAAGACTCTCTGTAATAAAAAAACCTAGACTGAGGACATTAATGCTGTTTGACATTGATGTCAAGTGTGTATACTGTAAACAAAAAGCCAGGAATTTACAGGATTAAAGAGTATTATTTTATAATAAATTACTGTAGTGAAATGAATGCATGCTGAGTCATTTTCTTATGAATTACTGTTAATCAACAACAAAATGATGCTGACGTCACAGTAATTTACTGCTCTTGTTTTTTTTTTTGTGTGAAATCACATGATAAAGTTGTCTTTAACCTTGACACTGTAAGAAATGATCTTGTTCAGTACTGTAATTGTAATTGTTTTGTCACCATAATGGTGATTAGTGCTCATTATATTCATATTCAATTTTCTGATCCAAGTCAGAAGTGTGACAAATGAAAACATTTATTATAACAATGACAAGTCATAATTTAATATAAGCTAAACGGCTGATTTTGAATCAGTCAAACTACATTATTATTAGTATTATTTCAGCATAAAGATTAACCAATATCTTATTGTAAATTCATAATTGTTTGTGGATGGATATTTCATAATAGTGAAGCAACTGTTGAGATTTATCTTTGAAAGGTGTGACATCATCTTGCAACACAAAATGTTTTTTCTTCCATCACCTCATGATGCGAAGACATCAATACTTAACATATAACACTCAACTAATAATAATAATAATAATAATAATAATAAAGATAAATTCTGAACATTACTAAATAAACAACACAAACTGCTAAAAGTGAATCAAAAGTAAGTTGAGCAGCACAGTAAAAAACAAAACAAGAATCAACAAACTTTATAATCTATTCATGCTGCACTGCATGCTGGGTACCTTCATAGCACTGTATAAATACAGTATGATATTGTTTGTTTACAGTAATTCTACTGCAGATATATACAAGAGAAGTCCTACTGTGGAATTTGTGTTAAAGTCATGCAATTATTAACTGTAATACTGTAATTTCACACTAATTTTTTTTTAACCATGTACAACATTCTGTGTCAGCTTGATTTTATGGATTAAGAAATTCACTTTAAAGAGGAACAGGAATACATCCTTTTAATCCTGAGTGTGATTTAATTTGTTGAGCTGTTTTTATTTGTAAAATAAATACTCAATACAGCTTTACAGCAACAATGTAAAATAGATTACAGTAAAGAACTGAAATTTCAGTCATATTCATTGTAAGCAAACATCAATTCACCTTTATTTTACAGTAACGGCTGTAGCAACAGATCATTTTACAGCAGTGTGCTGTGTTTTTACAGTATACTTGTATTTGATGATTTGTAGTACTCTTGTTAATTTATTCACAATTAGTAAGTTTGTTAAATTTGACAGTACATTGTTTAATGTATGTGGATTATTTATAACATGCACTCTGTATTTCTCTTTATTTTTATTTATTTTTTATTTTTTTTAGTTTTCACTATGCGCTCCTTGTTTGAGCATTTGTAGTTTGGCAAGAATTAATTGCCTTCAGTCTTTACAGCGTTGGTTCTTTGATTATGCGTGACTGTATTAAACTGGGGCCCCGAGGAAAGCTTTGGCCCCAGATCCCTACATCACAATATGGAAGAGGATTGCAGCTTCCAATTCATGCCGACTTTAACTTACCATCAACAGTAATATGAAAATATGATGAGAAGTGAGAGGAAATTGAAAGTGAAAGTGAAAAAAATCATTTTAGGGATAACATCACAAAACCACAACTGCATGAAGTTTATCTGCACCTTTTCTTTTTCTTTTCAAGAGATTAAAATCACATTGAAATCAAAACAATTTGCTGAAAAGAATCACAAAAGGTAAAAACTCACATAATCTCTGTGTTCTCCAATCAATCACAGAGAGCGTTCGCTCACTGCCGACACTACATTCAAACGGCTGCATGCATTTAATATTGTAAGAAACCAATGATGCTTTTGGGAAACGCAAAGAAAAAAAGTTTGGCAACCGCTGCTATAGGCTATGTTCTATATTACTATTTTAATGGAAAATGGTATGCTACTGTCTGAATTTGTCTAACCAGTTTGATTTTATTTTACAGTGTATTGAAGTGCATTATTTTACAAGAAATTACTGTTGTCAGAAATTTACAGTATAATGAATGCATGCTGCTTGATTAGTTTCTTACAAATTACTGGTAATCAACCACAAAATGATTCTGAAAGCACGATCAATTTACTGCTCTTGTTTTACTGTGAATTCACATGATAAAGTTGCCTTTAATCATGCCACTGTAAGAAATAAGAATGTAATTGATAAGTCACCATAATGGTAATCATTGTTTCATTTGATTGGAATCTTGGACCTTGTATATTCATATTCAAATTTCTGATCTAACCAAGTCAGAAGTGTGACAGATAAAAACATTTGTTAAAACAATGACAAGCTACAATATAAATAATTGACTGACTTTAAATTAGTGAAACTATACTACTATAAATGTTATTTCAGCATAAAGCAAATCATAATCATGTAGATCGATATTTCACAATAGTCAAGCAGCTGCTGAGATTTTTCTTTGAAAGGTGTGACATCATCTTGCAACAGAAGATTTGTTGAGCTGTTTCTGATTTGTAAAACTATTAATTAATACCGTGTCACAGTAACAATGTAAAATAGATTACAGTAAAGAACTGTAATTTCAGTCACATATTTATTATAAATACATCAAGATTGCAACTTCCATTTCATGCCGACTTTAACTTACCAGCAAAAGTAATATGAAATTATGGTGAGAAGTGAGAGGAAATTTTCGATAAATATGACACAACATCCCCCCCCCCCTTTTTTTTTTCCAAGACATTAAAATCACATTGAAATTAAAACGATTTGCTGAAAAGAATCACAAAAGGTAAAAACTCACATAACCTCTGTGTTCTCTTACCTGTTGTTTGATCAAACGATGTTTTTATTTTTTTAACAGTGTTTCTGAAAGTTTCTTCATCAGACATCTTTCCTTTTTTTCTCTTGTCCTTCTGTTGTTGTCAGTTTGGTCAGCTGTAACAAACTACAGTATGTTAATGAAGGTGTGTCGCTCTGCTTTCAGCTTTTATACCTGTGAGACTGTGAGGGGTGTGTCACAAACACTGCTGAGCTTGATCACTGACATTAGAGACATCAGCAGAGGTGAAGGTGAGACAGAAATTAAAGATGTTTCATACAGGTTTTTAAATATTGGCTGATGACATCGTTTTTCAACACTGTATCTTAAACAGAGCAAAGTAGGGTTTGAACTTAATATAAAGCATATGTTTTCTGCTTGATCAGAGACTCATTTTGTAAGACATTGAGGAATGGCATCGTTTTTTTTTTTTTTTTTAACCCCTGTGGCTCAATAATTTTACCTGGATTTACCGTGAGATGATGGCAGGGGTTTTAAAACCACCTCTTGACAATCCATATGTCTCTCTCTCTTTGATCCAGAATGGTTATTTTGTCTTTTGCTATTTAATGCATGTACAGTCATGTGAAAAAGAAAGTACACCCTTTTGAATTTTATGGTTTTATGTATCAGGACATAATAAAAAAAAACATCTGATCATTGCCAGGTCATAAAATAAAAAAAAAATACAGCCTCAGGTGAACAACAACACATGACATATTACACTGTGTCATTATTTATTTAACAAAAACTAAAACTAAAACAAAAACAAACTAAGTACACCCTTACGGCTGGTGTGTAAGTATCAGTCAGGCATTGCTTATCATGTTTAAGGGGAAAAAAACAAACACTTTGATTTCCCTCCCTCTCTTTCTAAGCCAATCAAAAAGTTGTATTGCATTTGTCCCGCCTGGCTGCATTGTTCGGTGGTTGAATCGGCTGCCGATCCATGTACAAAAACAGATCACACCAGGTAGAGGTCTCAGATAGAGTGAGAGCACATCTTACTGCTTATCGGAAACAGTTATATATGTAGTAGAGAAATCGCAGTGGAATGTCATTGATTGTTCATCAGTTTCATTAATCAGGTTTCCTGCGTATCTTGGTGAGTTTTGACAATTATTTTGTCATATTAAGTGATTTTGATCTGATTAGATTAGGCTAAACTATGTGCTATGTTACTGCGCAACATGCGCTATTGCATCATAATCATTCAAAATCATAACGACTACTCTAATTTCAGTGAAATATTTGTCTTTTTTATATCATCTTATTCTATATGAAGTAATGTTCACTATTTGTAATATTGGGATTTAAGTATGCATTTATGCAGGCCAAATGTTCTAAATGAGGATGCAAGATGAATTTTCTAGTTTTTTTTTACAAGTGTATAATGAAAAAAATACACATTGAGTGTTTTTTGTTTGTTTGTTTGTTTGTTTTTTTCCTATTATTTTGTACCGTGGGATCTATAATACAATGTTTTCAGTTAGGATGATGTTGTTTGATTATTTTATCAGACCAATTCATTAAAATGCATCAGTATTTCATTGATGTTTTCACATACAGTGTTCATATATGTAACATATGGTAGTTATTTTCATAGAAATGATTATCATCAGGCCTAATTGATTGTAACGTTTAAACAAATGTTTTACGGTCACCAGTTTTGTAAACTCAGCTCTGGTCTTTTAGTAACGAGGGGATTCTGTTCCATGATCGGTGAGGATTGTGAAACCTTAGATGGCGAGCCAACCAACTGGATCTTCTGGAGTCTCTGCGAACTTGAACTTCAAATCCTGAGAAACATTACTTGGTAGGATTGCTACCAACAAATAATCTTACAGACATTGGAGGACATTTTTTTGATTTTGGCCACTTTTGAAAGACTGCTGAACTGGTCACATACACTGATAAACGTACACACCAACATTAGTTTAAAAAGGGGGGGTTATTTCATTTTATTTGTACGCCGGCTACATTCTATTGTGATTTTGTACAATATATTTGTCCTACTAAAGTTCTGAACCTCTTACGAACCTAGAGTTGTGCATTTGCCAATATGTGGGTTACAAAATGATTAACTGATTATCAGTAAACATGACCAACTCTATAAAAGCAGAAGTTTTGGCAGTTTGCTGCTCTGGAGCTTTCAGGTGTGTATTAACACAATGCCAATGAGGGAAGACATCAGCAATGATCTTAAAGAAGCAATTTTTGCTGCTCATCAATCTAGGAAGGGTTATACGGCCAGTTCAAAACAATTTGAAATCATTATTTTACAGTGAGGGAGATTATTCACAAATGGAAAACATTCAAAACAGTTCCAAATCTTCCCAGAATGGACATCCCAGCAGATTCATCCCAAGATCAGACCATGCAATTCTCAGAGAAACTCCAAAAAAACACAAGAGCTCCACCTTAGACTCTACAGGCCTCAGTTAACAAATTAAATGTAAAATGACCAGGAGAGACGCTCTAAAAAACACAGCAACACGGCTTAGGTTTGCAAAGTTGCATCTGAACAAACGTCAAGACTTCTGGAACAATGTCATCTGGAAAGATGAGACCAAAGTGGAGAAAGTCATACAGAAAATGATTACTTCAAATTATTGCTATTAAAGGTGGTTCTACAAGCTTCTGAATAATCAGGTGCACTTAGTTTTTCGCACTTCTCCATTTTGGCCTAGTTTTTGTTAAATGAATAATGACCAGTGTTGGGGAAATTTACTTTAAAAAGTAATGCATTAAAATATTGTGTTCAAAGTAAATAAGTAAGTGTTACTGTGTTACTTTTTTATGAAAAGTAATGTGTTACATTACTTTTGAGTTACTTTTTTCTCACCTGGGCAGGGCTTACTTATTTGTTTTTTAATAACAACAAAAAAGTTTTTTGGCAAATGTTAAGGCCTTTTCACACCAAAAGTGAAATGAACAAGCCTCAGGCTGAAGGAAATGCATATTTACTCCTGTACAGTAGAGGGCGCAGCTCAAACAGACCTTTCAGCTGATGCCATTCTGGATAGCAGAAGAATAGGATAGAAGAATAGAAGAGAAGGGTCTGGCAGCAGACCATTGGTGAGTGGAGCTCCACTCTCGAACAGGAAATACGTCACCTCCACTTGTGTTTTACTAATGTCTACACCTACCCCAACCCCTTACAATAAGCTTCACTAGTGAAGGTGACATATTTCTGCCCCTATTGCAGGAGAAGGAAATCCAACACTCTTATTTCTAAATCTAATCTAAAGTATTTTTTGTTTATTAATATGGTTTAATTAGGTAATTGAAGGGTCAGAAGCAAAGATATGTGGTTAATAAAGTGAGATTAAATACATAAAGTATATTTGTGTTATTTACTATAGTTAATTACAGGTTAATTACAGAAATGGTATGATATGTCATGTGTTGTTGTTCTTCTGAGGATGTATTTAGCTAATTTAAGACCTGTTTTTATGTCCTGATTTGACGTGCCGATATATACAGTAATACAGTGGTTCTCAAACCTGTCCTGGGGACCCCCCACCACTGCATATTTTGTATGTCTCCCTCATCTAACACACCCAATTCAACTCTTGCAGTCTCTATTAATTAGCTGATGACTTGAATCAGGTGTGTTAGATGAGGGTGGCATGCAAAATGTGCAGTGGTGGGGGGTCCCCAGGACAGGTTTGAGAACCACTGCAGTAATACATACCTATAATGAACATGCACAATATTGTGACCCTATAGGCACAAAATATTGTGAATAATAATCTTTATTATGAATCATTCAGATTTTTAGAATACATTAAGAGTACTTTTCATCAAACATAATGAGCCCAACTAATGGGAACACTGATGTCCATTATGGTGACTTCAAAGGAAACACAGAGTTAAACCCCTGTTAATTCTCAGTAAGAGCTTTTGTAAATGTTTTCTCTGTTTAGATCTTGAGAGATGTATTGTCTTTTATTTAGCTGTGGCTGAAATCAGTTGTATTGTGTTTCTGCTTGTCTCTTTTTCTGTTCTCTTCTTTCCTTCAGTGATTCTGCTTGTTAACATCTTATTAGGGCTCAGGTGACTTCATACTTAATATACACAGATTTTGTGGCTCAGATAAGGCCCAGTTTAGGTTTATTTCCTTGCTCTTGGCTGACATGTGGCATTGCTGTGGCCTGCTTGTGGCTCAGATCTGGCAAACAGAAGTGGCCCACACAAGGACCGTAATTCATTGCAGCATGTGGGCCAGATCATCATGCCACATATGTTTGTCACATATCTAATATTAAATGTTACTTAATCCGTTTGTGTTGGGATCACATGAATGAATTTTGTTGCATTAACTGAAATGCTTGTTAGTTCCCAGCATGCATTGCATATGGCTGGATCAAGATAGAAAATGTTTTAAAAATAGATGTTATTTTATGTGTTTTGCAGTAAGATGAAAACAGGGGATGCTTGATAGTGTTTAATAGTGTTCAGCGTTATGATAAGTTGGAATTATTAGAATGTTTTAAATTTCACTGGGTTACCATTGTGGAGAAGAATGGAACATTTGCTTAGGCTGTGGACTCGTGCTTCACAGTCAACTTCTGCTTTGCAATAAAAGTTAACGTTTAACAGTGTGTGCACTGTTGTTGGCTACTAGGCTGCTGACTCTCTGCTGGAGTCTAATGATTCAGTCACATAACACATATATGAAGTTGAATTTAATGAAAAAAACTCATCAATCACGTCAGGGAAGCTCACACACTCACTTTGAGACTGCTTAAAGTCTCATCCTTCTTATCCTTGAAAAGTCTCTAGTTTTATCTTATTTATAAAAGATACATACGCTAAACAGTCTTTCCGAAAAAAGCAGAGATCCTGGAGGCGTGTCGTGGGCGGAGCTAAAGACTCACAAGCGTGCGCAGCTTCTGCGTAGATATGTCTGCTAGCTGCGACATCATTATAAGGAAACAAAAACATTTGTGGTTTTTACTTTTTTGCACTTATATGTTGATTGCCAACAAAACACAGACATCTGATGCAGCTTTACTCACCACCCGCAATCTGCAAATCTAGCTCTGAACTGGGACTTGTTTATAAATTATTCCTCACATACATATGTGAGACTTCAACAAGAGACAATAAATAAATTAATTGTTTATCTGGATTAAACACTTTGTTTATCCTAAATGTTAGTACAATATACATAAAAGGCAACCTTTCAGAATAAATAAGCAGGATGAACATTCTTTTAGTTAGATAGTATCAATTAAAGCACGACAATAAAGACTTTGGACTTATAATTCTCTATAATCTTTTAATCTGTTACAGTACAGAAGGGACAGAGGCAGATGTAAAACAAACAGTATGGTTTATTGATACCAGCAGAGTTTGACAGAAGTGCAGGCGAGTAATACGTGATGTAGAGATGGATATAGCAATTCAGAATGGTGATACTGTCCTTCATGTGGTCGTAGGATAGAAGAACCAGGATGGCGCTGGAGACTTGGAACACTCACACACAGGAGGAGAAGCACACGAGGGAAACAGGAGACGTTGAAGACAGGTAAGTAGTTCGTCTGGAGTCCTTAAGGTAAGCATACAGGTACGTATGATACAACGAGACCGGACAGTGAGTGTGTGTGAGTGTTGGCTTCTTATGGTGCTGGTGATTGCGGTGATGATGAGGTGCAGGTAGTGGTGATTTCGGGTGACTGAGTGTGCTGAGACTGAGTGAGGGTGGAGCCTGGCGTGTCTGTGACATAATCTCCATAATTGGACTTTAATTCTCATGCCAGTCAAAGATTGTTTTATGAGTTTACTGGGCAATAAGTTTGTGCGAAATGCACAATACAATACACATAAAATGCATCCTTTCAGAATAAATAAACAGGATGAACATTCCTTTAGTTTGATAGTATCAATTAAAGCACGACAATAAAGACTTTGGACTTTAATTCTCTATAAACTTATAATCTCCATAATTGGACTTTAATTCTCATGCCAATCATATAAGATTGTTTTATGAGTTTACTGGGCAATAAGTTTGTGTGAAATGATCATTTCAGCTTGATCTCCTCGATTAGTTTGTCATCATCAGATCATTACTGATACTGCGACACTACTGTCATGTCATTGTTTTGAGGAATTCATATTCTGCTTTATTTAAAAGAATTGCTTTCCTATATGAATGCATTTCATGTTTATGCAATAAAGTTAAGCAAGAAAATCAAGGCTGCATTATTTAAGTATTTAGTTTGGTTCTTTGTAGAAGTTTGATCCCCACACAGGCTTTCAAAGCTTGATATTGTTGATTCGTGACTGAACAAATTTCTGAACTATAAAGAGTAATTCAGTGTTTTATCTTTATAAGTCTTTGTAATGACAGGCTAATGTGAGGTGACGACCTGCCTTTAGATAAAGAAATGACTCGAATACCATCTGGAAATCACACGGGTCAGAGGATAAGAGAACAAAACAGCAACACGCCACTCAAATATTCACATGAGACAGATTAAAAATTAATCACTAGACCTATATATCACAGTCGACTCGACAGAAACAATGACGCCAGTGAAATAATCAAAGCAGTAAATCAGTCATTTTCATCTTCCATCGGAGCCGCAGTGCATGATGGGAGTTTGACTCTCTGGACACTCAGGTTCTTTAAACATACAAAAGATGCATAAATTACCTGTACAGCACTGTGCTTTGCTTGCTTCCAGTTTTATAAGTAAACAGCTTATTATAGTTTGCATTGTACAAAACATGGTTTCAGTTGGTCACAAATAATAGAAAAACATTGTTTTTTATTTGGTAATATAAGTGAATCCAGTGAAGCTGTTAAATGAGTAAAAACAGCAGACATTGAGAATTGTTCAGATTTGATTAGTTTGATCTAAAATTTTATTAATTTTTGATCATGGACTTGTGAAAATGTTTTCTCACTGTATCATTTTGATTTGTGTCAGCTAGGAGTTTGATGTCAAATGTAAAGAATTGCCTACTTACTGCATTTGCCATTTCGTGAGCTTTATGCTTTCGAGTGAAGTGTGATGTTCTTCTGATGTGACGACTGTGAGATCCTCTGCTGGGTTTAAAAGATTTCCCTCTGAAGACTGACACACCTATGAGGGCTTTTTCTTCAGAAATGAAACTTCTCTTCTTTAGCTTATCTCACGTAATCAAACAGGAAACGTCTTAGTTTGAAACAAATAAATACATACATGATAAAGAGAAAAGGAAAATAATGTATTTCAAAACAAGCTCAATAAAATGCAAGTAACAGGCAAAATCAGTTCATCTTAATCCAAATGTTTTTTTTTTTCTATGCACATGTGAAAGGATATTCACTTTTCTTGTGTAGATGCAAAACATCATGCATGGTCTGTAACTGTGATTTCTTAGCATGGTTTATTTTAATGTTTCAAAATTGTGCTGAATGATCTTCCAGGTTTAAAAGGAATGTTATTTTCCACTATATAAGCTGTGAGTATTTTACTCTGAACACTTCTGTGTGTCTGTTGAGTTCTTCCCTTGATCATTCAGCACAATTTTGATGACGTATGAAAACTGCTGACGCTAATTTAACAGCATTTCACAACAGAATAGTTTCAGTTGTCAGTAAATAGGATGTGGCATTAGAACATGCTCTTGATTTGTAAGATACTGTAGGAACAGAATGTTTAGACATCATTTATATTTAGAACTCAACGTAACATTTTAGTTAATAAAAACAAACATAAAAAATGGATGTAGTCTTTGTAAATAATTAACCAACATGTTTGCTGTACTGTATGACAGTGCCAAGTGCCCTTCGCACAACACTTTATTACCATTCACTTCCTTTATCTTCAGTCACCATAGAGAATGTGTATAAAAAAATCATCTGGTCATTGGCAGGTCATAAAATTTGGAAAATAAAACACATGACATATCACACCATGGCAATATTTGATTAGGAAAAATAAAGTCAAAATGGAAAAGCCATGGGTGACAAACTAAGGACACCCTCACTGTTAACATACAAATTAAGAGGGTAAGTAACGATCAGGTGCTGCTAATCAAATATCTTTGATTAATCAATCATTGGCAAGTGTGATCACCTCTTTAAAAGCTGAAGTTCTGGCAGTTTGAGCATCTGGAGACTAATTTTACATTGTTAACACAATGCCAAGGAGGAAGACATCAGCAATGATCTTAGAGAAGCAATTATTGCTGCTCATCAGTCTGGAAAGCCATTTCCAAACTATTTGAAGTCCGTCATTTACAGCGAGGAAGATTATTCATAAGTGGAAGACATTCAAAACAGACACTGATTTTCCCAGGAGTGGACGTCCCAGCAAATTCACCCCAAAACTGTGCAATGCTCAGAGACAGACAGCCCAAGAACTACACCTCAGACTTTACAGGCCTCAGTATGGAAGGGTTTTCAGGAGAAAGCCTCTTCTCTCTAAAAGAACACGGCAGCACAGCTTAGGTTTGCAAAGTTGCTTCTGAATAAACCACAAGACTTCTAGAACAATGTCCTTTGGACAGACGAGACCAATCTGGAGATGTCTGGTCAGCAGCGACAACTTTGGTGAAAACCAAAAACAGCATCAGCACAAACACCTCATACCAAAGGTCAAGCATGCTGGTGGAGGGCTGATGATTTTGGGCTCATTTTGTAGCCAGAGGAACTGGACATCTCACAGTCATTGAGTCGACCATGAACTCCTATTCTAGAGTCAGATGTGAGACCATCCGTCTGACAACTAAAGCTTGGGCAAAATTGGGTCATGCAACTGGACAATGATCTGAAGATTAGCAGCAAATCTACATCAGAATGGCTGAAAAAGAAAAGAATCAAGGTGTTGCACTGGCCCAGTGAAGTCCAGACCTCACCCCGACTGAAACACTGTGGCAAGAGCTGTGCATTAACAAATGCCCACAAACCTCAATAAACTGGAACAACGTTGTAAAGAAGAGTGGGCCAAAATTCCCCCAGAATGATGTGAGAGACTGATGAAGTAATAATTTTCTGTATGACTTTAAGTTATTGATGCTAAAAGTGGATACAGGCAATTGAATCATAGGGTGTCCTAACTTTGTCACCCATGGTTTTACCATCTTGGCTTTATTTTGCTGAATAAATAATGACATGGTGTGACATGCTTTTTATTTTCCAAAATGTCAGACCTGCCAAGCACTGTGTGTATTGTACTCTGAACACTTCTTTGTGTCTGTTGAGTTCTTCCCATGATCATTCAACACAATAAATATCTATCACAAGAAATCCTAAAGTATGTAATCTAACCTGTGTAGCAAAAAAAGAGATCTATAGTAGTCAACATTTGAAGTGGATCAAAACCTTTCATCAAAGTTGTCCTAAAACCTTCTTTTTAGGACAACTTAGTTCTTAGGACAGCTTTGACGAACTTCAAATGTTGACTACTGTACATTAAAATTCAACCCCAGCTCATTTCGTTATTTCAACATTGCAAAGCTATAAAATCCACTTCCAAACTTACACAAATCTCTCCCTCTGTTCAATTGCAGCAATAGCACATGTTCTCTGACTCACACGTTTCTTGTTTCTCTGAAACCGTTTAAATCACTTTTAATGGTGTTCATCATCAGAGCAGAGACTCATATCAAACTTTCTGTTTTCATTCTCATCAACACTAGTGAATAAAGCCTATGAAGTTATGATCTATGACTGTGAAACGAGTGGTTCTTAGTTTCATTTATGTATATTTGAAATATAAGTGGATTAAATATCATTTCTTTGTTTCTTTTTATAGCTATTTGTAACACAATGATCAGGTTTAGCGATTGTCAGATTATTATTCTGTTGAACTCTACAGTTAATGAAACATGACAAAACACTCTTTATCACCTTCAGCAAATTTGACAATGACAATCTGTATTTGTTTCTTTAGTATTATTATTTTAGCATAATATTCAATTAAGTGCAATTTCTTTGTTCTCTGTATTTTGTACTTTTACCATATTGTTTCATTTTAGTTTTATTTACCAACTTTTTGCAATTGACCTTTTTCACATGACGTCACACAGCTTCCGTTCGGACTCGATGCAGTGGATCCTCACTTCCGTCAGCATAGTGGAATATAGCGCCGCTTGAATGAAGTGCACTCAATAGTTGTACATATGCCACAAATGTGGTTAGAGGATGACTGTAGTCACCTAATTTCATGTAAATTCAAGGCGAGGTGTTTGGCAGATCTCAAACAAACTTATCGATCGGCGAGATTTCGGAGGAGGAGTTTAATAAGTACTGAAGCCATACACTTTCTGCTGCCCGTAGTAACTTGAAAACTTTGCTGTCTTTATTGCAGATGAAGCTGTTTATATATTTGTGAAAAACAAATGCATGCTTCCAACATTTACCTGCAGTAAAAAAAACCTTTTCATTCAATGCTTAATGTACTAATTTCAGTGCCTGTAGGCCGATGTACAATGAAGATCAAGCTTATTCTTTTTAAATATCAAAGTCTATTTTTCCAGTTTTATTTCGATAAATATGACATACATAAAAATTGTGTTTAATACAATACTATTTCTACATGAAGACTGTTAATGATGTAAAAACAGACTCATGTACATGGCATTTTTACCAAAAAAAAAAACAAAAACATAAATGTCATCATTTATTGTCAACATCGTCAGCATCTCTTTATTGCAGAGAACAAGACTGTCGCATACAAAAATATACAGAGGATTTACAACAGTACTCATTGTTATAGCAGCATTAAATGAACGACATCAAGTTATTTTCCCAGGGAATAACATTATATGAACACTTCTGTTTTGTATTTTCAATACACTTCTTACAAATTATACAATCTTAATATATTGCACCAGTTCAGTTTAAACTGGTATTATGTAAAAAGATCTAAAATCTTCACACCATTAATTCTTCTGAGTATGTGGATGTGCTGCTTTCAGGTGTCCATTACTCGTAAATAAATATCTCAAGAACAATATCCATTATCATAGTCTACCAATTTCTAAAAATAAAGATTTGTTTTTAAAGACAATATTCTTGTTATTCCAAATAGGCTAACAGATTTGTGTGGACACACAATCGTTGTGATAAAACTCTGACAGCAGTTCACAGACACAACATTGCTCAAGTTTCTGCTCGCGGAAACCCTAAGTGTGACCGGTCTGCGCCTTCACTCTGCGTTGTGGTTTATTGAAGAGACCGGACAACAGAGATTCCTCAGACCACTTGTTTTTATTCTGAGATAATAAAAATAAAAACAAAATCAAAAGACAATCTGTGGCCCTTTTTTTTTTAGCATCAACCTTCCTTCAGCTGCGTTTACTGCGAACTTGTGTTTATATTACAGTTTCAGATGAACTGCATATGATTTGATCAACAAACTTTACATTTAACACTAACATTTTTCCACACAACAAAACATTTTATATAAATTCAAGACAATAATATGAAGAGAAACGTAGATGGAAAACATACCTGAGATAATAAAAATAAAAACAAAATCAAAAGACCCAGATCTGTGGCCCTTTTTTTTTAGCATCAACCTGCCGGTCAAAACAGACAATTTCAGCCACAGATCTTGGTTAAACACTCAAAACAAATACATCATGTTCCAGAACCATTTTTAACACAAAAATAGATCGTTTCCTGTCATTTAATAGCTCATTTTAAACTTTATAGACAGAGCTTAAGTTGAACTCACCTTCCTTCAGCTGCGTTTACTGCGAACTGATAGGAAAGCGACCGGAACTCAATTCTTAAAGGAGCCGTGTACCATTTTTTACAAATTACTACAAACACAGAAAAGAATGAACTTATAAGCATAGAAAATAACTCAAATAACAAAAATTAATATAAAAATACTGGGAGAGATTTTGTGTGAAATTAATAAATTGATATAACATCTGTTACATTCACCTCCCCTAATTTCACCAAAATTCTGCATGTACAGAAAGAGGATTTTTTCTAAAGAATCACAATGCAAAAATTCCAGTTACAGCAATGAAAGCTATCTGTCTTAACAGATACAGAGAAATTTGAGGGTGATCAGACCTCAAAACCTCTTAGTAAAGTATGTTGCCAAGTACATCATACCACACTTAACCTTTGCAACAAATCCTCACTCACATTTTGTATATTACACTTAATGAAAAAAGATTTCTCAAAAAGAGAAAAAAAAAAAGAGAAAAAAAAAAAAAAATATATATATATATATATAGAAAGTAATCTTCCTACACAATCTAAAAGATTAGAATAGGCTCAAAAGCGACTGAGACTTTTTCTGAAACCTGTCTGACAACTTAGCCATTTTAAATGGTTTTTGGGCCATGGTTTCAATCAAACGGTTTACTTTTTTTACTACTCTACCAGCTCGTGTTGTAACCGTGCCTTGCGCTTGGTCAGGAACTGACACTGACACATCATCACAGACAGGTAAGTCAGGGTCAGTGATACCTAAACTGGTAAAGTCAACTGTTGCCATTACTTTATCACAATCAGAAGTTCCTGCGCTCAGTGTTTTATCAGGGAGCAACTGGTTTTGACCTTCTGGAGCAGAATCAACACAGTAAGTGCTATCGCTCTCATCTTCTTCCTGTTCCATTTGTACATCAAATGATTTCAAACTCTTTGAGACATTGTCATTGAATACTAATGAATGTTTTCTGTTTTCAGGATCTTCGTCCTCCAAGGAATCAGTGGAGTTTGTTGATTGGCTCTCGCAGTCAGAATCGTTTGTGCAATCGGCAACTGAAGATCCACATGTTTCATCCTCAAGACAAGTCACTGGTAAGAAACTGATGTCTAAGAGCATATTTCGATGTACCACTTTAATGTGTCCTTTGTCATCTCTCACTTTGTATATGTGTGTCTGAGGGTCATTATCCACAATGGTGTAAACAGTAGGTTCCCATCTATCGGCCAACTTTCTCTTCCCTCTTTCTCCTTTATTGGCAATGAGCACTCTATCTCCATTGTTCAAATGTACTCCCTTGATCTTGCGGTTATAAATCTTTGTCTGTTTCCTCTGTTCCTGCACAGCATGTTTTTGAGCAATTTCAGCTGCTTCGTGAAGATGAGACATTAAAGTTGCAACATAGCTGCTGTAATCAACAATCACTGGATCCTTCGATACTTGCTTGAACATTACATCCACAGGTAATCGTGGGACACGTCCAAACATGAGTTGGAAAGGTGCATAACCCGTTGTCTCATGTACTGTGGAGTTGTACGCGAAGGTCAGAGTCTGAATTTGTTGCGGCCACTTATCCTTAGATCTCAAGGGCAAGGAGCGAAGCATATTTCCTAGGGTTCGGTTGAACCGCTCTGTGATGCCATTGCCCATAGGATGATATGCAGTCGTGCGAGATTTGGAGACCCCAGAAAGTGTTAACAATTCAGCAATGAGCTCACTTTCGAAATTTGTTCCTTGATCTGTGTGGATCCGCTCAGGGAAACCATACACACAGAACACATGGTCCCATAACTTCCGAGCAACTTGCTTAGCCGTCTGGTTGATGCAAGGAAAGGCGTGTGCAAGTTTAGTGAAATGGTCCGTCAGAACCAACACATCCACTGAGTGCTGTTTGTTATCCTCTGCACTCCAAAAATCAATACAAACCAACTCCATAGGTGCGGAGGTTTGAATGCTTTCCAGTGGAGCTCGAGCAGCTGGCTCAGGTGTTTTTGCCAGAATACACCTCTTGCAACACTTCACGTATTCTCTGATCTCACGCTCCATCTTGGGCCAGAAGAAGCGCTGTCTTGCCAAGTGAACTGTCCTAGCCTGTCCTTGGTGACCGGCAAGATCATGCAGACCATGTAGGGCTTTTCCTACCATGCTCTGAGGCAGAACATACTGATGTCTTCTCTGTCTGCTTATTGGGTCCTTAGTTACCCTGTACAGAATCCCATCACACACTTTTAAGTGATCCCATTGCTTGACAAGAGCCAACGCTTTGTAGTCGAGCTTTTCTCTCTCTCGTCTGGAAGGGCGTCTTTTACGAAGTACGAAAGGGAGTACCTTGGAAATGGTAATGTCGAGCTCTTGACTTCTCTCCAACTCGTCATGAGAGAACATAAGCAGAGGTTGTTCATTTTGGCTAGTGGTTGCAGCCTGCTGAACTAACTGCACTAACTGAACTGCTCGTGTCACTGCCGCCGTTTCCCAGTCATCTTGGACTTGGCAAAGTGTCTTAATAGCTGCTGGATCACACGACTGCACGTGACAGCTTGATTGACATCCAATCTGATCACTTATCTTGTGGCACTCAACCTTCAGACGAAACACATCCTGTATGCCTTCTACTTCTACAGCATCAGCTTCGGTAAGTAAGCGGTTGTAACTCTCATTCATGAGCCTATGACTAATTGATCTTGCAAATGGATCTCTGCTTAAGGTGTCAGCCACAATGTTCTTAACTCCTGCAATATGTTTGATGTCAAAAGAATAAGGGGCCAATTTTGAAACCCACCTTTGTTCACAGGCATCGAGTTTTGGCTTAGTCATAATGTGCGTAAGTGGATTGTTGTCAGTCCAAACTGTGAAGCTGTGCCCCTTGAGCCAGTGGCTGAACTTTTCGCACACACTCCACTTCAAAGCCAAAAACTCGAGCCTGTGCGCAGGGTACTTCTTCTGTGACGTGGTCAGGGTTTTGCTGGCGAAGGCAATTGGCCGAGCTATTTCTTCCCCAACTGGAACTTGGGATAGCACAGCCCCTAACCCATCCAGAGATGCATCAATTGAAAGAATCAAAGGCCTAGAGAAATCAGGATGTACCAACACAGCACAGTTCAACAACTTCTCCTTGAGTGTATTGAAAGCAATATCGCATTCTTCTGTCCAATCACTTGGATTCAGCTTTCTGAATGTGCCAACAGGCTTCCTAACTCTTCCTTTACCTTTTCTCTTCTGACCTGCAGTTAGAGCAAAGAGAGGCTTGGCGATCGAAGAACAATTAGGAATAAAGTGTTGATAGTAGAAAATCATTCCTAAAAACGACTTGATTCTTCGCGCTGATGGAGTGAAGCCATCTTCCTCCATAAGTTGTAATTTGTTCATTTTGGATATAACATCCACCTTTGTGAAGTCCACAGAGACACCATGGCCAGAAATTATATGACCCAAGAACTTCACTGAATCACGCAAGAAATGACACTTTTTGGGACTCAGTTTGAGGTGATGTAACCGAAGCCGCTGAAAAACCATTTCAAGCCTGCTCAAAGCCTCTTGCTCCGTGGGTGCAAACACAAGCAAATCATCTAAATAGCAGAGCAAACTGCTGAAGTTCATATCCCCAAAAATGCTCAGCATCATCCGCATGAACGAAGCTGGACTGTTGCACAGGCCTTGAGGCATGCGGTTATACTCATGTAGTCCCATGGGAGTAATGAAAGCGGTGTATTTTTTGTCTTGTTCATGCATGGGCAAATTATAGAATCCAGAGGTTAAGTCCAGGGTGCTGAAGTAATTGTTACCTCCTAAAGCAGCAAGGCAGTCAGACTGATGAGGAAGTGGGTGAGCATCTTTGAGTGTTCTCGCATTAAGCCACCTGAAGTCCGTACAGATGCGGAGGCTTCCATCTTTTTTCCATACAAGCACCAAGGGCGATGCATATTCGCTGACCGATTTTCTAATTATCCCCTGCTCCTCCATTTCAGTTAACACCTGACGCAACTTCTGGTAATGAGCAGGAGGGATCCTCCGATATGGTAAATGGAAAGGCCTCTCATCTGTAAGTCGGATACGGTGTTCAAATGCCTTAGCTTCTCCACAGTCCAAGGGATGTTTGGAAAATACATCATTGTAACTCACTAATAACTGTACAAGTTTTTCTTTGGAAGCATCAGTGACTTTGCAGAGATCAATGTCAATTTCACTTAACCCAACATCTTGCAGTGTCAAATTTAAAGCGCAATTTGGAGTAGTTTGCATCTCTGAACTAACCTCCTTTATCTTTCCAGTGCCCTGAAAGACTGGGAAATCTTCTGCAACCAGACAAGGTGAAACATCTGCCAATTTCCGATTCTTCCTTAGCGTGACAGGTTGGTCAGACAAATTGGTTATTTTCATAGGTATCCACCTATCACCCCACATAGATGTTATCACACGGGCTACCATGATATTGCTTGGCATAGTCTTGGAGGAAGTTGGTTCAACGAGAATGGTGCTCCCAAGGGACAATGGAGTGTTGCTGGGCAGTCTTCCCCACACTAAGTGTTCTTGTCTCGCAGCAAGAGTGACAGCATGCTGGAGCTTCACTGTTCCAATTTTGCTAGGTATCTCATCATGTCGCCAACGTGTGAGATTTGACATCACATCCAAAAAGTGTTCACCGTCCGGCGATAACTGTGTAGCCCTTTGCGATATGAAGTCCCAATACTCATCTGTGTTCTTCATTTGATTCACAATGTGCTTGATCAAGTTGGTGCCGATAATTAAATCATCATGTTGTCCTGGAACAATGAGAAGTGGAACTCGACAGTTGATACTATACACTTTCATGGTAACTTCGTACAAACATTTTGGCTGTGCGGTCTTACCCCCAACACCGACAAGAATGATATTCTCAGGTAGCGATTTTTTGTCCAGGACGACATTTTCAGCCAACAACTTTTGTTCAGCTGTCTCACTGAGGGTACAAGACATGGAGCCAGTGTCAAGCATTCCTCTCATATGGAACTGGTCATTCACAACCACAGAAGTATAGAAAAGATCATCAAAAGCTTTTATTTTCTGCATATTTTGTGCGTATATCACACAAGTTCCATCAGATGCTGTATGGCATGCATTCTCGTTCTGCTGTTCCAGATCACTTATGAGGGCTTGATTCTCACCCACACATCCCCTCTCCAAATGTGGGTCTAATGGTTTAAAGGACCAGCTCCTTGTGGTGAGTAGTTCACCTCCAGACTGTCATGACTATTCCACTTTGGGCACTCTCTTTTCCTGTGTCCATGTTCGAAACAAAACAAGCATAAACCGTCTCTTCTACAATGTGCAACTGTAGAATGATCCATGCCTCTGCAAACTTTGCAAAACTTCCTGCTCACATTCCCATGTCTGAATGAATTCACAGGTACAGAAGGGCTTTGCATGTTTTGTTTCAGCACACGATCGAGCAAGCTGATAAGGGACTGAGTGCAGCTGTCACTTGTCTGAACTGATGGTGTAACTGGTGAACCACCTTGACCTGCTGACACTTTCGGCTCAATCCCAGATGTCCCATCATCCAAATTCGGCATTTGAGCATTAGCAGCCACAGTTTTCACAAAGGGAGGATGGTTTGACTGTGCCTTCATTTGTGCTCTTTTCTCAGCTTGATATTCATCAAGACGTTCTTGTATTTCGGCCGCCGTCCACCTATCAGCAGACTTGAACTTTAAGATAGCAGAAAGAGATTGGTCAGGGCAATGTTTAACAAACATTTGCGTCACCTCACGGGTAGGATCTTCAATACTTCTGCCCTGTCTCCTCAAACACTCGTCAGCGACATCAACAGCTTTATTAAGCCGAATCCAATATTCCATTGCATTCTCTCCTGCTACAGGTAAAGTACCATAAAAGTCTGCAAGCGGCATAGATGAATATGTTAATTCGCTGAAGTGCTGTTTGAGTATGTCTATGACAATCCTCGGGTTTGTTTTAGGGTTCAGTGATGGATTGCTGCGTAATGCTATCTTGATTACATCTTTAGCTCTCCCCATCAAGTTCGACATGATTTCGTCAGCTTGTTCAGCTAAAGGAATGCCTTTCTTCCTCAAATAAACATCCATGAGTTCTTCCCATTCGTGTACTGATAATTTGTCAGATTCATTCCGTCTGAAACATGGAGGTGCTTTAACATCAGGCTTCATCACTAACTTCATACCAGTCAAATTTAGAGAAGGTGACTCCATGAAAACTTGGCTCGTCCCTGCGCTCTGCGTTTGAATATCAGGACACTCATTTTTTTCACTGCCTTTTTTCAGCTGATCAGATATTGACTGCCCTATTTGTTGAGCAAGCTGTGTGATTAAACTACTTAAATCAGCATTACTGTAATCTCGACTGTCTGAAGCAGCACCTTCACACTTTTCTGATTCAGTAGTATGCACTCTAGCAGGGTTACGGGTAGAACAGAATTCAGGAGAACCAATATTAACTGTCCTTCTAAGTGGTGTCTGTTCAAGTTCAGCAAAGATACGACCCCTAGCAAGACCCAATTCAAACCCATCACTAGGGGAGTAACTTGTCTTATCACTATTTTGTGACATCTTGAATATTTACAAATCAAAGGTAAATTAAAACAGTTAATGACCACAGAAAAAAAAACACTGTTCACATGTGCACACAGCTAGAAGTAATGCACAACCAAATAATCAAACAAGAATGGTATAACAATTTCAAAACCTTTCTTCTTCCATTTTTTTTCTCTCTAAAAATATGAGCTTTCAGTCTTTTTCTGAATTATGTGCAGTCTAATGTCCAACCTTTATTTTTCTTCAGCACAGGTACAAGGCAGAATTCGGACGCTCCAGAAGGCAGCAAACCTCGGTGACCAAGCTGATGTTGATCAAAGAGGATCCACGATGACTTGCATCAGAGAAAAGTCACGGCACCATTGTGACCGGTCTGCGCCTTCACTCTGCGTTGTGGTTTATTGAAGAGACCGGACAACAGAGATTCCTCAGACCACTTGTTTTTATTCTGAGATAATAAAAATAAAAACAAAATCAAAAGACAATCTGTGGCCCTTTTTTTTTTAGCATCAACCTTCCTTCAGCTGCGTTTACTGCGAACTTGTGTTTATATTACAGTTTCAGATGAACTGCATATGATTTGATCAACAAACTTTACATTTAACACTAACATTTTTCCACACAACAAAACATTTTATATAAATTCAAGACAATAATATGAAGAGAAACGTAGATGGAAAACATACCTGAGATAATAAAAATAAAAACAAAATCAAAAGACAATCTGTGGCCCTTTTTTTTTAGCATCAACCTGCCGGTCAAAACAGACAATTTCAGCCACAGATCTTGGTTAAACACTCAAAACAAATACATCATGTTCCAGAACCATTTTTAACACAAAAATAGATCGTTTCCTGTCATTTAATAGCTCATTTTAAACTTTATAGACAGAGCTTAAGTTGAACTCACCTTCCTTCAGCTGCGTTTACTGCGAACTGATAGGAAAGCGACCGGAACTCAATTCTTAAAGGAGCCGTGTACCATTTTTTACAAATTACTACAAACACAGAAAAGAATGAACTTATAGGCATAGAAAATAACTCAAATAACAAAAATTAATATAAAAATACTGGGAGAGATTTTGTGTGAAATTAATAAATTGATATAACATCTGTTACATAAGCAAGGCAGTTACAGAAAGGAAATAATAAATAACGTTACCAAAAGAACCCGACTGTGTAAATCCTTGACATTTTTTCCCCGAGAAGTCGCCGGCGCGAAGGTAAGACGGAACAACAGATCCACTGCTTTGCGGATAGGCGGAAGTTAACTGACGTCATTGTGAAAAGGGTCTATAACTTGATTACTCAAGACAATATCCTGCATCTGCATCCTTGTTCATTTCTTTTTTCCAGAATCTGTTTTAGTGGCTTTTTTTAAAGGCTTAAAAAACTTTCAGTGTATGAGACTGATTACAACAGAACACAGACTCAGAGTTGATGGGGAGTAACAGTTTGACAGTAGGGTTGAATGTCTGGATGACAGCAGCAAATGAACAAACACCAGAGTGCAGTGAAAGATGAGGACAGTCCAAGGTAAGCTGCACCACACACACCTCACTTCATGAAACAGATAATGACTCTTGTCTTACAGATCCTATCAGATGAAGCTGATGACACAAGACACCAGGAGTAGGCGAACACAGGAGATGGAGAATGGTGAGTATCACACAAAGGAAGGTAATCACATGTTAGTAACACATCAGACATATTAGCAGTCCTAGCCGTAAACAGTGAAACCAGATAAGGGATGTTTAAGGTGCTGGCTTATAGGGAGAGCAGCTGATGAGGATGATGGCAGACAGGTGTGGTGATGGTGGAGTGTGATCAGGTGGTAGCCAGAGAGGATTATGGGAGATGTAGTGTGCTTTGGTGACTGAGATGGAGACTGCAGATCCTGATAAGCAGATCTGTGCTTCTGATCTATGAAGCAGAGAAACTCATGCACAAAATAGAGGAAAGCACCACAATATAATGAATCATTGCTCCACCAGCATTGTAAACACAATACAGTTATTTTTTGTCAGTTGACAACAAACTGAAAAAGGTACTTTTTCCTAAGAATGTTTTGACACTTGAGAAGTTTTATAAATATGGGCCCTGATGTAAAAAATGACATGAAATCACTTCTTTAGTAAACATGCTATTTGGCATAACACCACAAAGCCACATAACCAATGTGCACACCTTTGATCCACTTCCATTTTTATCTTCCCAGAATTGTGTTATTCTTAATGTTACGTGTTCAGATTGTTGCCTCCTTTCCCTTTGTTATTGGTTTCTTCCTGTTTTTCCACTCTCTGCTGTCTCTGTTTTAGGTGCTATGATTGGTCGAGTAATCTGTCCATCATGATGAGTCAACATCCAATCATTAACAGGTTCAGGATAAAAGAGGCCGTGGAGAACGGAAGAGGAGGGAGCTTGGAGTGTTCGTTGGCTGTGCCATTTGTTCAGTGCTGTTAATTAGTGGTGGTTCGCTTGCTTGCTTGCTTTCTTGATTGTTTGTATGATACAGAGAATGTCTTATCTGAACTAAGAACTTCATCAGCCCGGAGATAAAGAAAAGGAAAGTATGTCACGTGACTTACATCTTACAAACACGCAGGACTGACTCTGTTTAGACACTTTAGGGAAGGAGCGGGTGCAACCTTGTGTAAGTTTTTGTCTAATAGAGAGTGAAGCTTTAGTTATGGCGTGAACGTCGAAGACTTCTTTATTTTCTGGTTTTGTTTTTAGTTAGTTTAGAGGGTGGGGAATTAGTTAGTGAATGATTTGGTTTTGTTCTTTTCATTTGTTTAGCGCCGCTCATTTTCTTTTTCTCTGTGGCTTGTGTAAATTTATATTCATTTGTAAATAAAGCGAACCACTTTTTGTTAAGTTAATTGTCCTTGTGTTACTCAACCACAGTACTCCTCAGAGACCAAGATTATTAAAGATGCATCTCTTTAGCCAAGCATTCACATAATGCATCTCATATCAGATCAATTGCACATGACTATCTTTGCTTAATGTTATGAACAGCAGCTACGCTAATTATTCTCCATTTGCTTTTCTGTTTTGCCTCGGGATGCCCGTCCCGAGGTGACTAGAGAGGACTTCAGCTTCAGTTTGGATCCAGCCTCTTAAGAAGACCTCAGATGACCAACGCCTATGAAGAGACGGCACCAACTCCTGCGAGGATTTCAGAAGATGCAATCATCTGGATCAACATGCACATTGCACAATTTCTATATCCTAACTATTGTTAATGTAATTCATTTTTCCAGGAGCTCACTGCTTCTACGTTCAGTTAAACTGCTAACAGTGATTGTAAATTAATTGCCTAAATTATTACATTATTTGCTAACTGCATTCTTTAAATTGTAACATTGACATGCATTCTCTGTAAAGCTGCTTTGAAATGATATGTATCGTGAAAAGCGCTATACAAATAAATGTGAATTGAATTGAATTGAATTATAGGTTGTGTAACATAATTTGGGGGCTCGTCCGGGATATTTCCTCAGTATTGAGGAGGTTCCGGTAGTTAGCATAGCTTGTTTTTTTGCTCTGGGAACATGTGTGGTGGAGTGATTCAAGTGACTTTAGTAAGTATTGCAGCATTGAACTTTGTATGTTGTGTATTTAGGGCTTGTTGTCATAAGCTTCGTGATGTCCTCGAATGTACGTCGGTTTATTGAGAATCCAACATTAGACCTTTTTGAAAAATGTCGGAAGGATAATTTAGTGGCAATAGCTGAACACTTCCAAATCTCTGTTAGTCGACAATCATTGAAATGAACAATTAAAACTGTCGTGTTAGACAATCTATCGGAATTAAATGTTTTGAATTTGCCCGATTCACCATTGAAAAGTTTTAAGGTATTCCTCAGCTTCTTCACGAGAAAGCTTCTCTTCATTTGAACGTTTTAGCTTTGTTTTTGTAAATATTTCACAAGTACTTGGTTTAAGCCTTTCTTTAGGGAAGGTAAGAACCTCTTTAACATGAAAGGCAAGGCTAACCTGATCCCACACATAATACTCGCTGTCTTTTATTTCAAGTTTTCGAAAGAAAGCCTGGTTTCCATTGATTACCTGTTGGTATTGGTGGTTTCTACAAATGGCTTGTGCTCTCCAGATGATTTGATTTCTATCATAAGAAACCAATGGGCTGGATGTAAGCAGTGGATATTGACTAAACTTCTCATTAAACTGAGGGCTGTGAACGAGAACAACATACTCAATCAACTTATTGAACAGTTTGGTCCCGTATACCCTGAGAACCGGCTCTTCACCCTCACACATCTGCTTCTTGTAGGCCTCCATCAGTTCAGTCAGAAGAAGTGTGAAGCAGAAGTTGCTATAGTGTGAGTTTTCATTATCAAATGCTGGTGATGTGGTGAATTTACTCAGGAACGGCTGCTGAGCTGCTCTTTCTTCTTCGGTTCTCTCTGGGAACAAACTCTCGAGGAAACGCTCCTCGGCTGCTCTTATATCTGCTTCATTGATCTTCAGGCTCCACCATGAAAATGAATCTTCATCAAGACCCTTGAAACCTTCTGAGTTCAGGATCTGTGGAAGTCCTGTCTTGTTAGTGGCATGAGCCACTTCTGTGATGTGAAATTCAACAGGAGTCGGATAATCTGGGATGTCTTTTTTTGAAATATATGTCTTATAAATATCTTCTTCTTGTATCTCATCTGTCTGTTTCAGATGATCTATGCTGATGTGTTGTTGCTGTAATAATATCTCTTCTGATCCTCTAGAATTTATTCTCTTTATCATGTTCACCTGGGAAAATAAAGTTTATTACTAATTAACTAAAGCATGTGTGTTATAATAATGCATCAAATGGTAAAATTAGGATTCCATTTTCTTATAGTTGTTGGTTTGTTATAGCAATGATTAAGGTGAATTGTCTAAACAGTAATAAGGTTTAAACAATCTGCAAACATTTCTATAAATGAAGCAGCATGATTATTTTGCCATTTGTGTATCTAGTATAAAAATAGCATGTACAAAATAATACAGAAGCAATTACGTAGTCGTAGACTGCTGTCAAATTACATCATTTTTCTTTATCTCTAACAATTTAGAAAAATTGCATTAAAACAGTTTTCTAATTGCTGTAAAATTATGACTTCTGGGTAGAGCATGTTCAATGTTTTACAGTTAGTCCTATAATACTATACTACTGTAAATTGTGCTAGGAGTTTGATGTCAAATGCCTACTTACTTTATGCTTTTGAGTGAAGTGTGATGTTCTTCTGCTGTCTTGTGACGACTGTGAGATCCTCTGCTGGGTTTTAAAGGCTTTTTCACTGTCACACCTATTAGGGTGGAGCTTTCACTTTAGAAATGTGTCTTACATAATCAGGAAACTTTTTAAAAAAATTATCTTGTTATCTGGTAGCAGATAAATACAAAAAGATAAAGGAATAAAGCAAAATGATGTGTCATGCTGCTGGCTGTGGTAGATTAGCCTATCGTTTATCTTACCCGCACATTAAACGCAGCTTTTGTGTCGGGTATTTAAATAGTCAGCTGTTAAACAGTACCTGTTTCTATCGGCAGGTGGGACTGTTGTCAGACGGCAAACTTAAAGAAAGAAATTTCATTCATTATTAAAAGAGCTGTTGGTAATAATAAAACAACTGTTCGCAAAACTAAGTTCTAACAACTAACTAGCATGCACAGTGTTTTATCAGAAGAACCTGGATCTATAAATGCTTATTGTGAGGTGTCAGTTTCACAATGAAGATATTGCCATCAGTTATGTCACTGTCTTTTCTTTTGACACAAAAGAAGATATTTTTAGGAATGGTGGTGTTGAAACAACATTGATTTGTGTGACATTGATTTGATCTGCTGTCGCATTTCAGTTTGAACAACACAAATCATCTCAAAACGGGAAAAAATCCACAAAGCCATGTGACTGATATCAAAGCAGAATGATTGCTTTTATTTTTTCAAATGACATTGATTTAGATTAAACAGTTGAGGCTTGCGTCACTATATTTGATGTATTCTGCACATGTGTGTGTTGATCAATGGTTTGATTAGACCAATGTTGAATGGTCAGCATTCAGTATTAATTAGTACGATTGTAATGCAGTGTTCCAGTGAAAGTGATGTAGTTAAAGAGTAATTAAACCCAACTTGGTAACAGTTTATTGTAGGGTCTTTTAACTAGTTGCTTATTAGCATACATATTAATAGAATCTCACTTTAGTATAGGGAACACATATAAACTCTTAACTATGAATTTTCCCTCCTAATTTACTGCTTATTAATAGTTAGTAAGTTAGTTGTTAAGTTTAGGTATTGGGTAGGATTAAGAATGTAGAATAAGGTCATGCAGAATAAGGCATTAATATCTGCTTATTAAGTACTACTAAATAGCCAGCATTCTATTAATATGTATGCTTATAAGCAACTAGTAAAAAGACCCAAAAATAAAGTGTTACCAAAATTTTTGATGAAATCTGAGAGGTATATATGACTCGTCCATAGACAGCAATATAATCAACACTTTCAAGGTCCAGAAAGGTACTAAAGACATCATTAAAACAGTCATTTGACTGCAGTGGTTCAACCTTAATGTTATGAAGTGATGAGAATAGTTTTTGTGCGCAAAAACAAAACAAAAATAACGACTTTATTCAACAATATCTTCTCCTCTGTGTCATTCTCATACACTGTTTACATCCAGTGCTTCCAGTTTCTACATCAGAACCCCAGTGAAATACACAACTGAGCAGGTTCAGACTGTAAGCTGTGGAAAGGTTTGTGTAAATGATCACATTCATTAAATAATTCTGTGGTTTACTGTAAGAAAATGTTTATAGTTGATCTCTGTTTGTTTCCATTGTGAAATTTCACTGTTTTTGAACATCACTGTTAGCTGCAACAGACTTATTTAATGAAGACTGACATTAAACCTTCTGCCTTGTCAGAATTGTAGTTAAGGGTTCAAAGGGTTTATCTTTTAACTTTAAATGAAAGATAGACATACAAATATGATAACAATGCAATAAGGATTTATAAAAAAGTGCAGAAAGGAAGGGAAAGTTTGTTGCTGGTTCTTGTCTTTCAATCACAAAGTTGATCAAATCACAACATCCTCCTTGAAACAAGAGGACAATCTCCGTTGCATAATTAATACTGCATTATCTTAAAGTGTTGTTCAATAAAACCACCTACATATATTACACTTCAAGAATACACAACTTTGCTGTTTAAATTTAATAAATCAAATTAACATATCATTCTTTTTTGGCCAAATGAAAATATTTAATACTTTTCTAGAGCCAAAATAAGATGCTCTGTTTGTAATTCTAATACATATAATACAGTTTTGTGAAGTTGACAACACTGTTGCCAGTAATTTACTGTTGATTGTACAGTTTACTGTAATCTACAGTATGTTACTGTAAAGATATCATGCACTGATTTTAACATTACAGTAACAATGTAAAATAGATTACAGTAAAGAACTGTAATTTCAGTCACATATTCATTATAAACATACATAAATTCACCTTTATTTTACAGTAACAGCTGTAGCAACAGATAATTTTTACAACAGTTTACTGTATTTTTACAGTACAATTGTAGTTGATGATTTACAATACTCTTGTTACTGGCAATGAGTAAGTTACTATAACTTTTACAGTACATTGTTTAATGTATGTGGATTATTTATGACCTGCACTCCGTATTTCTCTTTATTTTTATTTGATCAACAAATTCAATGCAAGATAACTGATAACCCTGTTCTGCGTTGCGTCAACAGACGATGATCGTGCATTGACGATAGCCAGAGATATTGTCGAAAGCATCAAATATTGCCAATATTAAGAGGTTTCGGCATTTCCAATTAATGTAGGTCTGTTACATTTCTTCTATTACTGTGTTATTACTATTAGGTTACTTTTATTATTAAATTAATATTATTCTAAATTTGCTCTGCAATATTTTTATAGCGCATCACTGCATAACTGACGTGCTGTGAGGATAATAAAAGATTAGGTTAATAGCAATTTTATATGCAATATATTGATTGAAAAAAAATATGCATTTGAAAACTTTGATCAAAGTATCACTTTCTGCTCCACACAAACTCCACCGGTTCATAATGCCAAATGTGTTTGAGCTTTAGTGGTTACTGTACAACAAGGACACGCAGAGAGAAGCCATTTATTATTTTAACTTATGATATATTCCTCATATATAATATTATAGAGCTGACGATCACTTTAAATATAGACAACAATTCATAGAACCAGAACTAAAATCACACAGACACACAAAAACATCAGCAATGAGAAGAGAAGATAATGTGAATGTTGTGAATCTCAGTGTTTTGATTTGAACTTGATTATGCAGTGATTTCAGTTTTATTTAATTTGTTTTCCCTTTTAAGATATATGAAACAAAATATGTAATACAAATTTTTCATCATTTTTACTGATGATTTTTGAAGGACATGGGTTTGTTTATTCCATTCTGTAGGTTGTTAAACTTGTTTAAGGCATATGCATAATTGTAATACATTGTTTACTGAAGTTTTAACTGTGCTCAACAATCTATATAATAAAAATCATTATTAATATTATAATAGAATAAAATTAAAATAAGCTGAGTTTCAAAACAACAACAACAGTATGAAAGTAAATGGACTGAGACTTCAACAAGAGACAATAATCCTTCATTTGTTTATCTGGATTAAACACTTTGTTCATCCTAACTGTTATTACAATATACATAAAATGCAACCTTTCAGAATAAATAAGCAGGATGAACATTCATTTAGTTTGATAGTATCAATTAAAGCACGACAATAAAGACTTTGGACTTTAATTCTCATGCCAATCAAAGATTGTTTTATGAGTTTACTGGGCAATACGTTTGTGTGAAATGATCATTTCAGCTTTATCTCCTCGATTAGTTTGTCATCATCAGATCATTACTGATACTGCGACACTAACAGTCTTACTGTCATGTCATAGTTTTGAGGAATTCATATTTTGCTTTATTTAAAAGAATTGTTTTCCTTTATACAAATGAATGCATTTCATATTTATGCAATAAAGTTAAGCAAGAAAATCAAGACTGCAGCTTTTTGTCAGTATTTACTTTAGTTCTTTATATTTTCTGTTCCTTCCCAAAGTTTGATCCCCACACAGGCTTTCAAAGCTTGATATTGTTGATTCGTGACTGAACATGTCTCTGAACTATAAAGAGTAATTCAGTCTTGTTTTATCTTTATAAGTCTTTGTAATGACAGGCTAATGTGAGGTGATGACCTGCCTTTAGATAAAGAAATGACTAAAATACCATCTGGAAATCACACGGGTCAGAGGATAAGAGAACAAAACAGCAACACGGCACTCAAATATTCACATGAGACAGATTAAAAATTAATCATTAGACCTATATATCACATAGAGTTATGATAGTTATTGTTCTTGACAGAGAACTTGAGTTCGGCTCCATTAAGCTGGGGTTATAATATTTCCTAGCATTCATGGCCATAATTGTTTATGATTTGAATAATCTCACATGAATAACCTATTATCCTAGTTTACTGTTCAGTCCAGAATGTTGCTATGGTTACTCCCATGTCAATCATAATTTCAGGAGTGACTCTGTTCACACACAGAGCGATCAGTCCAGTCCCGGATATAGTGTGTATAATGTGATGGTTGAATTAAACATTATTGATGGCTTATATAAAATGAATAATTAAAGGTCTGTTAATAGAAACCTGTTGTAATGAGCGCTGAATTACAGCAGAGGGCAGCAAAACATCATACTGTTCTATCCATAGATGCATATACATAGATGCCTCATTAGCAGCTGTTTCCATGGGCCTCTATAAGTAAACCGTCCACCATTTTGCATCAGTCAAATCTGGTCCGTGAACACTCGAGAGCGAGAACGTCTGCAACCGTACACACATGAATATCTTCATCTGTAATAAACTTCAGTAGATGATTTAACTAAACTAACACATCAAGACACAGACATCAGCTAACACAACACTAAAAAGTTACCATAGTTTAAAACACTGTAATATTGAGTTAATACATATAAAACACAAACCAACACATTTTCACCTGTTAAATCGCAGGTGTTTTGCATCATTGATTCTTATGTGAGTGACCACATGTTGACTGTGGGTCGAATGTGGCATCTACATATGCACATCTATGGTCCTATCCAGCTTATTACAATGTAAGAGCGGCTCGGCCATTTCTTCCAGACTCATGAACTTCCAGTTATTTTAGCTCTACAAAAACCCTTTATGCTGCTTGATATTGCAAACATTTTTATCTTATGAACACATTGGTGTATAGCACACATAGTTTTAGCATTTACTGCACTTTGTTATTCTTCTAGTTATTTATAATAGCAGCTAATGTCTATCGTATGCTTCGCACATTCAAAGAAAATGCCTTATCGCGTCACAAAATAAGGTGGACATGAGTGAAAGAGAGATAAGTTTATCTATCTATATGCACTTAAACCCTCAATGTGTGTCAAGAGAAAATGGTTGCAAGAGGTTGTGGGTTTTGATTTCCTCTGAAAGCAGAAGTGAAATAATATGTGGTCCACAAATAGATTGTAATAAATTAGATGCAAATGACAAACATTGGTTTCACTTTGACAAGGCCCAAGTCTAGTCCTAGACTACAATGCATGTTTGAGCTGTTTTCAATGAAAGCAACTTGCATGGACATCTCTTAAAACATGTCAGTGCCATTGTTTTCTCTTAAGATGAACACTGGTGATGTTTTTTTCTAAGGTATGTTTATAAAAGCTCCTTAAATGCCCCAATTGAACTAAGTAAAGCGTAATCCATGGCTTAGTCTATAAGCCCTGTCTGTGAAACCATCAGAGCCTGATCACAGGGTCCATCTCTATCAATTTCTAGGCCTTTCACAACATCCAGTGCACATAAGTCTCACAGTGAGTCTATCTGCTCTCTTACTGGAAATGTTGGCATGTTATAAGATGACTGACATCTAATAAAACTCTTCATTCATGTCAGTTTTTCTGTGATTTTTATGATGAATGCAGGATGAAGCTTTTGCATTCTTCAGTCACTCATTATACGTATGCTTTTATATTAATATACTGATGTGTCATCTGACTTGTGTGTTTCTCTGCTTGTCTTTCGCACACATCTCAACGCTTTCCGCCCTGATAGCAGTGCAGTTGGGTGGAACTGTTATAGAGAATAAGGAAGAAGAGACGTGAGAAGGACCGATGTAGGGTGTGTGTACTTCTGATGATAGAGACTTACATCGCATTCAAGGAACATTTGATCAGTTCTTGATATTTGATCAGTTCTCTGGATATCTGTGTGACTGAAGTCAGTCTGGAATGAGGGCTGCCATCATCATCTTCATCTTCATCACTCTCTGCCTGATCTCAGGTCAGTTCTTTACTGGTCATTCTGGCTCAAATAATATATTATATGATCTAGATTGATGATATATAATAACCCAGAGCAAATGAACTTGTGTTTGGCAGGTCAGGTACTTTGTTTCAGAGTGATTGGATGCTCTGGAGGGAGTTTGATGTTCAAGTGCATGATCTCAAACCAGAGAAAGACTGAGAAACAGCATAAAGGAAATTTTTTCAGCAGACAGGAGGGAAATATATCAGGCATCAGTACTGAGATTCAGCGTCATTGGGTTTATAACGGGAGATTCACTCTGTATGATGATGAAAACAGCAGATTCTTCACAGTGTTTATCAGGAACCTCAGCAGAGAGGATCATGGGAAATATACATGTGGAAACAATCAGAAATGGAGTCATGATTTTGACTTAAAGGTGAACAACGGTACGTGTCATACTTTATAACTTACTACAGCAATTATCTTTATTACTATTAATGGAGCGCTGCAGAACATTGAGTAAAAATGAACAAAAATGAATTACTGAGCACATTAATCAATGTTTAAAACAGTTTCCATGCCTCACCCTGATTCACAACGGTCAGCTTATTATAATTCATAATTTGAGCTGTCGGGCTGGATTATGCGGGGGAAATGTCAGTTTTATATCATTCATCTTTGCATGTTCATGTTCAACAAGTCCCAGCTACTACAGTATATGCAACTTATTTGTTATCGATGACATTTTTCTGAATATATGCCTTGTAGGACTCATGTTTTTCTGTCTTGATGTAGAATGACAGATCTGTTCTGATCACTGGCATCCATAAATATACCTAAAAGAAATAAATAAATAATAAAAAAATTCTGCAATTGTATGTGTCAAACAGAGATGGCGCTAGAGAAGACAAAATTCCATAATGCACCTTCAATCATACTAATAATATTTTAGATTTCAGTGCGTCACAAGTTTATGTTGTATCATTTTCAGAGTCTGGCTGTGGGACGTCTGTTATCCTGGACAAGTATGTTGGACAAACGATCACTTTCCACTGTGAATATGATAAGTTTGAAACACATACCAAAGTCTTCTACAGACTGAAAGAGGGTCCTGTCCATGTGCTGAACAGCTCACAATCATCACAATCATCTGAGGAGAAGATCATTCTGTCTGACAGTCGTGAAGATCATTTTAATGTGACCATTAGAAACATTTCTGCAGACGACGGAGGAGTTTATTTATGTGGAGTGGAGAGAGACGGATCAGATCCATCACTTGCTCGCATAACCTTCATTAAAGAGATTCAGCTGAATGTTTATGGTGAGTTTAGTTTATTTTTTATTACATAATTTTTACAGCTCTAAATAAGAAATGTAAATTCCTCCTGACTTTTAACAATACAATAAATCAGGAAATAAATCTAATTTTGCAGGTGGAATCGCTTCTGTCCAGGTTCAGGCCTACTCCAGTAAATCAGTCTTCATCACGTGTAAATTTCCACAAGAGTTCAGAAGAAACAAGAAATTCATCCAGAAAGATTCATCACAGAAGATTATTGTTGATGAACAGAATCAATGGGTCCGTCATGATAAAGTTCACATGTATGATGATTCCAGTGAAGGACTTCTGAAGGTTTTTATCAGTGATTTAACAGCGGCTAATGAAGCAACGTACAGGTGTGGAGTGAATATCGCTGATGATGATCTGTTCACTGACGTCAAACTGACAGTAAATCAAGGTAAAGAGATTCTGTCGGGAGATTTTTTGGACACTTTCTAAAAGAAAAAGATTTGATATTATATATTTGTCATTGTTTTTGTGTATAGTTGATCATTTTCGTACATCAAGTAAAGCATCTGCTGTTATTGGTGAAAGTGTGAAACTCACCTGTGATTTCCCTGAGAAACACGGCGAGACCTTCAAACACATCTGCAGAGAGAACGAGCAGAAGATATGTGAGAACATCAGTTCATCAGAGCAGAAACGCTTTGAGTTTTCTGTCAGTTCAGCAGGAGTTTTTACAGTGATCATCAGTAATGTGAGCGAGAGAGATGCTGGAGTTTACTGGTGTGGAGCAGAAACCAGAGACACACATCTGACTTCTGTCTCTCTCACCAATCAACATCACCTCACTGTGACCAGTACGTACAGTCACCATAAACCAGATAACATGTGCATTCATTGCAGGATATAAACACTTTCATTCTCTTTGACTATTAGTGCCTCCAGTGGTCGGACGTGAAGGAAATTCATCAGAGATCAAATGCCCTTATAATGCAAAACATTCAAGTGAAGTAAAGCAACTTTACAAAGGAAAGTGTTTCACTAAAGATGCTCAAAATATCATTCAATCAGATGAAGCTAAAAAACCAAAGATTTCAGCAAAGGATGAGCCTGAACTCAATCTCTTCACTGTGACCTTGAGTGAGCTGAGAGCAGAGGATGCTGGGATATACTGGTGTGCAGTGAGAGATGAGTTTAATCTTCACACTGAACTCATGATCGTCATGAAAGATGGTGAGAGTGTTTCTGGAGAAAATCTCAATGTTTCTGATCATTCTGTTCTCATACTCATATTTTCTCTCTTCAGCGGTCACTCGTGAAGCGTCTGTTGGAGGATCAGTGTCCATCAGCTGTAAGTTCTTCAGGAATCACAAGAGTCTCCAGAGGTCGTTTTGCAGAGGAGATCAGCCGAACATCTGTGTCCGAGACGGAGTTCGTGTTTCATCGAATAAGAGAACAAATGGCCGATTCTCTCTGACTGACGAAACCTCAGCTGGAGTCTTTACTGTGAACATCACCGATCTGACAGAAGAGGATTCTGGGAAATACTGGTGCGCAGAGGAGAGTTCTGGGTCGTTCATATTCACTGAAGTTCATCTACATGTGATCGGAGGTAAAATACTCTTTCATTAAAAGGATTATTCACCAAGAAATTAAAATTAGCTTTCTTCAAATTAACACAAAAGAAGATATTTTGAGAAAAGTGTTGTTTCGTTCATGCAGTCAAAGTCAGGGTCTAGTGGTGGACTGGCCATATGGAGCACCGGGAGTTTTCCCAGTGGGCCGCTGTACAGTGTGGGCCGCCCATTGCTATATAAATATAAAGGCGGAAATATAGTTAATTTACATAGCATATCTTTCGTTGGCCCAGATGAATGGCCTGCACAGCCCAATTGATTAAAAAACATCTAATTTAGCGTGCTCAGACTCAGTGCAGCAGTTTAAAACCACTCATCAATTTCAAAATATTTAAAATAACCAATCAAATCGAAGGCGGCAGGATTTACTGTTCACAGAAGCTGAGCTGCGAGATGATTTTTAACGCTAGGAGAATGCAAGATGAGGTAAAAATATAAGCAACTGAACATGATGAGACAATACAGCATAAAAAATAGATAAAAAAATGTTAAATGACAGACATTAATTTCCAGGGATGCAAACAACTACTGACTTTTTCAAATTTCTCATTTTTAATGCCATTTACGCTATGTGTCACACAATGTACAAAGAAACATTAACATAGCAGTTTTCAGCATGTCAGGCAGAAGATAAGTGTGAATGTTTGTATATCTGTGACCATCTTCTGTAATTTCACTCGTCTAAGAAAATGATTCATAAAACTCTAAAATATCGTTCTCAAATTTGTACTATAACAGATAAAAAGTGACAACTTTCACTTTCAAGCCCCGTGATTAGAAAAGTGTCACATATAACCGGGAGCGGTTTCTTCATTAGGGCGATCGGGCGACGCACCACCAAAGTGAGAAACACAGAGTTACGCTAGCTGTCACTGCTCTAGACTGTTTGTTCTGCCTCTGGATATATGCTATAGTCCACTCAGTGTCAAGTTACGTTCTGTGGAGTACCGCCGTGATTTCACTCTAGCCGAGAATCTCTCAGAGTTCTTACTAGAACTAGGAAGTATGACCATATTAGCCCAGTTCTGTCATCACTGCATTGGCTTCCTGTTAAACATCGAATGATTTTAAAATCTTGCTAATTACTTACAAAGCACTAAATGGTTTAGCTCCCCAGTACCTGAGCGAGCTCTTAAAGCATTATAGTCCTTCACGTTTATTGCGATCTCAGAATTCAGGCCAGCTGATAATACCTAGGATATCAAAATCAACCGCAGGTGGTAGATCCTTCTCCTATTTGGCACCTAAACTCTGGAACAATCTTCCTAGCATTGTTCGGGAAGCAGACACACTCTGTCAGTTTAAATCTAGACTAAAAACACATCTGTTTAAACTTGCATACACATAAACCATTATCTACTATCATGTAGATTGTTAGGCTGCATAAATTAGGTCAGCCGGAACCGGGAACACTTCCTATAACACCAGATGTACTCGCTACATCAGAAGAAGAATGGCGTCTACGCTAATATTAGTCTCTTTCTGTTTATCCCGAGGTTTACCGTAGTCTGCCAGATCCAGGCCATGTCCAGATGGACCAGACATGATGATAACACAGCCCTGACATTTCAACTAAACTATCCCCTGCGAAGGCCTATTTCCCTTTCCTCTCTATGTATAGATAAAACGTTCTCAAAATTATTCCAGTTTGCATAGATCCGCAGACACAACTAATTTTTTCTGTACTATGCGGACCAGTAATTTGGCGATGTCACTTTGTAATAAAGACCAAGCTTCTGCGCACAGAAGCGGCCCCTAAGTTAATCATTAAAAGTTCTTACCATGGAAGTGATTCAATCAAAACCTACTTTAGCTCGATAATAATAGTTTCTTACAGCTGCTGAAAAGCCAACACAATCTCTGTCCATTATTTTCCTGTTGTCACTGTGAAGCTGCTCTGAAACAATCTGTATTGTGAAAAGCGCTATATAAATGAAGGTGACTTGACTTGGCACTTTCATTTGTCAGGATTATTTGATGAATAGAAAGTTCAAAAGAACAGCATTTATTTGAAATATAAATAATTTGTATAAATTATGAATGTCTTTACTGTCACTTAAATCAATTGAATGTGTGCTTGTTGAATAAAGGTATTTGTTTTATTTTTTTAATCTTACCCCAAACTTTTGAATTGTAGCGTATCACGTTTTCCCACAAAAATCTGAAGCAGCACAACAGTTTCCAACATTGATAATAATCATAAATGTTTCTTGAGCAGCAAATCATCATATTAGAATGATTTCTGAAGGATCATGTGACACTGAAGACTGGAGTAACGATGCTAATATGAAGGAATTTTCCATATTAATGTTTTAGGGTTAAATGAAATGACTGTATAGTGATCAGGCAGAAAATTACAGGATCTTTTCCAGTTTTCTATAGTGTGATCATTTTTGGATGTACTGTCTCTTTAAAGCAACATGCTGTGGTAAAGTCTGATGAACGGTCATGTTCACACCAGCTGAAAACCACATGCAACGGGAAGCACTGAAAACCCTTGTGTTCAAGAAACTTCTTTTGCCTTTTAGTTATTTAGTTCAGTAAGGTGCAGAAAGAAAATGTTTCTATTTACAGATGTGATTCATTTTACTGCAGATCACCCAGAGATAACCCTTCACCTTTCTGACAATCCAGACTCGACTAACTATTTGTTGTTGATGCTTTTTTGTGGAGCACAAAAGATGTTTTTGAATGTTCGCACAGCTCTTTTCCATACAAAGCAAATACAAAATTGATCTAAACTTAAATTATGCACTAAAAAGCTCTTCTGTGTCAACACATATTCAAACAGGTTTGAACATGTTTTTTCTGTGACTTGGCACACTTGATATCTTTTATCCTAATGTAATCTCACACCCTCTACTGTACAATTTAATGTGAACAATCTAATGTGAATTTGCATTTCCTTCAGCCTGAGGGATATTCATTTCACTTCTGGTGTGAAAGGGTCTTTACATTTGCCAAAAAGAGAACCTTTTTTGTTGTTATAAAACAAACAAACAGGCCAACCCAAATGAGAAAAAGTAATGTAACACAATTAATTACATTTTATTGGGAGTAACACAATATTGCAATGCATTACTGAATTTGTTTCATAATTGATTAACTTTACAACAAGGGAATTATCCCTTTACCCCAATATTTCGAGGCACCAGCCAATCATGGAAGATTGTTAACTGAATTAATATTTTATAAACTGGAGGAATTTTGTCATCTGACAAATCTGAAGGATTTGTTGAGATTCGGGCAAGCTTGTAGATCCTCTGATTATCAACACAAGAATGACACAGTTTACAGTAAAAATGAATTAACAAAAAGATATGCAAGAGTAAAATATCACACTCACTAAATACTACTACGAAAAATGCCTAAACCAACTGCTTCAGGGCTGCACTGAGTGCTGGAGGTCTTTGTGTAATCCAGAGAACTGTAGGTCAGATGGTGTTCGATCCGCAGGATCTTCTGTAGGTTGGAGGTACTTGAGTTATGCAGGTCAAGAGTCAAAGACCTCGACATAAGCAGTTGGGCTGCTTGAAGGTCCGTGCAGTGAAAGGTTTACTTGCAAGAGTCTCACCTTGGTCGTGCTTCCTTCGTCAGGTCAGAAACTCAGAACAAGGGTTTGTTCACTTGGGAAATCCTTTATTCCATCCAATTGGGGAGGGGATTACTAATCCCCGCCTTTCCTGATGTGGTGATGTGATTGGGTCGTAGCACCCCAGGTCCCATTTTTGGTGATTTCAAGCCAATATGTTTAGAAATTGTCTTTGTCTTGAGGCCTTTCTTTGTTCTTGCTGTGCTCTAGCCAGAACCGGTTTGGTGGCCCTGAGAGTCCATGATTGTTCACACATTGGTCTCAGGCATGGAGATAGGGTGAATAAAGGCAACTCGTGATGAGATTATCCTGTGATCAATGGGCTGTTAATGTTGTCTTTCCTGCCCTCCACCTTACAATAGTCCTTTAGCTGTCGTTGAGGGTCCTATCACACCCTTTTGTCTTAAGCACAGTGAGACAAAAGGATTCTTGTTTTGAAGTGTGAACTTCTGTTGTGAAGCTCTGGTGCCATCATGTTTGCTGTTCACTACAGAAACAATCGGTCTATGCAAGAAACTGAACATTACTTCGTCAGTACACAATAAACTTTTCTGTTTTCAGTATATCATTGTAAACATACCCCCTGTAAATAATAACAGAATTTGTTCCTCTAATTTGACCATCGGTGCTCTATGATTGTGTATTTTCAGAAACGACGACATCTTACACTGAAAGAGAAACATCCCAGGACAAAGAAAAATCTGGTAAGATCCAATAGTGTGTGATTTCTTGACAGAATTTGTTCCTCTAATTTAACAATCGGTGCTCTACGATTGTGTATTTTCAGAAACAACGAAATCTGACACTGAAAGAGAAACATCCCAGGAAATCTCTGGTGAGATCCAAAAGATCACTTGCTCTTTCTGAGATGGTGATCTTTTGATATAAAGATGAGCGTCAGATATACAGCTTGTGTATGAATATTTGAAGAGTCAATTTGCAAAAACCGATAATGCCATTTAAAAAAAAAAATGAACTGACTGCTGTGAACATTCTGAACCCTAAATACATTTTGTCAAAAAAAAACGGTATTGTCCCCTGTCATGGCATTGTTATCTGCTTTTGCCAAAATGCGACTGTTGGAATGATCTGCTTTTACTAAGAAACAAACTAATATATATATATATATATATAACATACTTTCAATTAACTTTAATTTTGTAAGCTACCTGTATTTTTTTGGAGTTATTATTACTTAATCAAAACAACCAGTATATCATTATACCCTCTGTAAATAATAAAAATAATTTATTCCTCTAATTTGACAATCGTGCTCTATGATTGTGTTTTTTTTTCAGAAATGACATCATCTGAAACTGAAAGAGAAACATCCCAGGACAAAGAAAAATATGGTAAGATCCAAAAGATCTGTTTCTCAGTTTGAATGAATGTAATTCTATGATATAAATGTTAAGCGTTGGATGTACAGCATGTGCATGAATGCTTGTACAGTATATGTCATAGTCTCACCTTGTTTCTCCATGACAATCTCTTTGTGTGATTTCTTGACAGAATGTGTTCCTCTATATATAATTTCTTGCATTCCATGTAAACAGTCTGGCAAGTAAAAAAAAATAAAAAAAAAAATAAGCCAATGCGACTCAAGCTTTAGTGTGTCCGTAGAGGGTTGTCAGAATTTGTTCCTGTAATATTTTTGACCATCGGTGCTCTATGATTGTGTATTTTCAGAACAAAATAAAAAAGAAACATCCCAGTACAAAGAAAAGACTGGTAAGTTCCAACAGATCCGTTGCTCGGTTTGAGATGAAAGTGATGAGAGTTGGATTTTTATCTTTCTCTTTCTTGAGCAATGCACAAATGTTCACTGAAAACACTTGCAATTGTTGAAAAAGAAATAAAATAACAAAAGTCAAGGGTCAAGAGCCCAACTAAATCAAACACTGATCACCATTCAAATAAAAAAAAAAATCAATAAAATATCACCTAAACCTGAAAATTCAGCTTTGCCAACACAGGAATAAATTACACTTTACTATATATTCACATAGGAAAAAGTTAATATTTCACAATATTGCTATGTATTTACTGTCATTTTCATCATCATAAGAATTGTTACTCTTTTCCACAGTTGGAGCTCTATTCCATAAAATGACAGGAGATATCAAGCTCCTGAATGGACAAATCCAGTGCTCGAAATGGGCCGGTATACGCTGGTACACAGTACCTCTATTTTTACCTTTAGCCAGTTTTCCTCGCGTACCGTCACTTCTGACATGTTGCATGTACAGAAGCCCACCGTGCCCTCCATTCTTCAGAAACGCGTTTTGAACTGAGCATCCAGCTTACTGGCACTTTTATTTTTCCACTTCAAGCACTGGACAAATACTATAACCACCAGAAATGCACCATAAAAAAGACTTGCAAGACTTCTAGACCAGTGGTTCCCTTCCACGTTCCTGGAGGCACTCCAACACTGCACATTTTGCATCTCTCCTTTGTCTGACACCCATTTCAGGTCTTGGAGTCTTGACTAATGAGCTGATGATCTGAATCAGGTGTATTTGATTGAGGAGACATGGAAAACATGCAGTGTTGGGGACTCCAGGACTGTGGTTGGGAACCCTTGTTCTAGATCATACCAGAGCAGTGTGTTATATGGACTGATTTAGTGGTATTAAACTGTCCCTCATATGTGAAAGAGCTGTTTGTCTTCAAAATTATTTACTATTTGCATGTACACCAGGAAAGACAAATTATAATGTAAGAAGTATATGCTAGTCATTCATTAAAGGATTAGTTCACTTTCAAATAAAAATTTCCTGATAATTTACTCACCTCCATGTCATCCAAGATGTTCATGTCTTTCTTTCGTCAGTCAAAAAGAAATGAAGGCTTTTGATGAAAACACTCCAGGATTATTCTCCTTATAGTGGACTTCACTGGCCTCCAAATGGTTGAAGGTCAAAATTACAGTTTCAGTGCAGCTTCAAAGAGCTTTAAACGATACCAGACAGGGAATAAGAATCTTATCTAGAGAAACGATAGGCCATTTTTGAAAAAAAATGTAAATGTATATGATTTATAGAAACAAATGATCGCCTTTGTAAGTGCTTCCGCTTTCCGTATGCTTCAAAAAGCTTACGCTGTAAATTTTAATTTCAACCATCTGGAGGCCATTGAAGTCCACTATAAATAGAATAATTCAATTCAATTCACATTTATTTTTGTATAGAGCTTTTCACAATACATGTTGTTTCAAAGCAGCTTTACAGAGAATGTCAACATTACAATTTAAAGAATGCAAATAGCAAAAAATGTAATAATTTAGGCAATTCATTTACAATCATTGTTAGCAAATTAATTGAAGATAGAAGCAATGAGCTCCTGGAAAAATGAATTAAATATTAACAATAATTAGGATATATAGAAATTTAGGAATGTGCATGTTGATCCAGATGTTGCGTCTTCTGAAGTCCTCGCAGGAGTTTGCACCGGAATGTTAATAATCCTGGAATGTTTTCATCAAAAACTTTCTTTTCAAGACATGAACATCTTGGATGACATGGGGGAGAGTAAATTATCAGGAAAAGTTTATTTGAAAGTGGACTAATCCTTTAATAAATGTGATTTGTTGCAGACAGGTTGTGATGAGCCGCTCTATGCCAGAAAGTCCAGGGCCACTTTTTGGAAAAAAAAAAAAAAGAAAAGTCTGTAAAAATACTGCTAATATGAAGGAATTTTCCATATTAATGTTTTAGGGTTAAAGGAAATGACTGTATAGTGATCAGGCAGAAAATTACAGGATCTTTTCCAGTTTTCTATAGTGTGATCATTTTTGGATGTACTGTCTCTTTAAAACAACATGCTGTGGTAAAGTCTGATGAACGGTCATGTTCACACCAGCTGAAAACCACATGCAACGGGAAGCACTGAAAACCCTTGTGTTCAAGAAACTTCTTTTGTCTTTTAGTTATTTAGTTCAGTAAGGTGCAGAAAGAAAATGTTTCTATTTACAGATGTGATTCATTTTACTGCAGATCACCCAGAGATAACCCTTCACCTTTCTGTCAATCCAGACTCGACTAACTATTTGTTGTTGATGCTTTTTTGTGGAGCACAAAAGATGTTTTTGAATGTTCACACAGCTCTTTTCCATACAAAGCAAATACAAAATTGATCTAAACTTAAATTATGCACTAAAAAGCTCTTCTGTGTCAACACATATTCAAACAGGTTTGAACATGTTTTTTCTGTGACTTGGCACACTTGATATCTTTTATCCTAATGTAATCTCACACCCTCTCCTGTACAATTTAATGTGAACAATCTAATGTGAATTTGCATTTCCTTCAGCCTGAGGGATATTCATTTCACTTCTGGTGTGAAAGGGTCTTTACATTTACCAAAAAGAGAACCTTTTTTGTTGTTATAAAACAAACAAACAGGCCAACCCAAATGAGAAAAAGTAATGTAACACAATTAGTTACTTTGTATAGGGAGTAACACAATATTGCAATGCATTACTTTTAAAAGTAACTTTTCCCAACACTGGTCACTATTATCTTCTGAAGCTGCTTTACAGCTAAAATTGAATTTGTTTCATAATTGATTAACTTTACAACAAGGGAATTATCCCTTTACCCCAATATTTCGAGGTACCAGCCAATCATGGAAGATTGTTGACTGAATTAATATTTTATAAACTGGAGTAATTTTGTCATCTGACAAATCTGAAGGATTTAGTGAGATTCGGGCGAGCTTGTAGAGCCTCTGATTATCAACACAAGAATGACACAGTTTACAGTAAAAATGAATTTATTAACAAAAAGATAAACAAGAGTAAAATATCACACTCCCTAAATACTACTAAGGAAAATGACTAAACTACAAAGAAAATTGAATCAATAATCAAACAGAAATTACAAACTACTAAACAAATGGATATTAACATAATGAATGCCAAGTAGATGAGCAACGGATTGGATGAAGCAATGAATGGGTAAATAGCAGTCTATGAGGAGTCAGTTGTGGTCTTTCTGGATGCTGGTATGAAATAGTAAATAAGCATTTACTCTGAATACAGATAACGTGTCTAATGTATCTGTATCTGTGTACGCTGACCCTAGATAAACAGTCTATACACAGATAACAATCTCATATAGCAACAACCTCATGCCAAGGCCTTTGGAAAAAGGTTTGTTTAGCTTATATTTACATTTCACCTGGTCGGGTGATCAGTCCGGGAATGGGAAACGTTGTCCACTGGTATCCTTCTGTGTGCAGTGGGAGACTGGATTGCTTTCCAACCGCTGCAGAGCTGCACTGAGTGCTGGAGGTCTTTGTGTAATCCAGAGAACTGTAGGTCAGATGGTGTTCGATCCGCAGGATCTTCTGTAGGTTGGAGGTACTTGAGTTATGCAGGTCAGGAGTCAAAGACCTCGACAGAAGCAGTTGGGCTGCTTGAAGGTCCGTGCTGTGAAAGGTTTACTCACAAGAGTCTCACCTTGGTCGTGCTTCCTTCGTCAGGTCAGAAACTCAGAACAAGGGTTTGTTCACTTGGGAAAGCCATTATTCCATCCCGTTGGGGAGGGGATTACTAATCCCCGCCTTTTCTGCTGTGGTGATGTATTTGGGTCGTAGCACCCCAGGTCCCATTTTTGGTGATTTCAAGCCAATATGTTTAGAAATTGTCTTTGTCTTGAGGCCTTTCTTTGTTCTTGCTGCGCTCTAGCCAGAACCGGTTTGGTGGCCCTGAGAGTCCATGATTGTTCACACATTGGTCTCAGGCATGGAGATAGGGTGAATAAAGGCAACTCGTGATGAGATTATCCTGTGATCAATGGGCTGTTAATGTTGTCTTTTTCAGAAACGACGACATCTTACACTGAAAGAGAAACATCCCAGGACAAAGAAAAATCTGGTAAGATCCAACAGTGTGTGATTTCTTGACAGAATTTGTTCCTCTAATTTAACAATCGGTGCTCTATGATTGTGTATTTTCAGAACAAAATAAAAAAGAAACATCCCAGTACAAAGAAAAGTCTGGTAAGTTCCAACAGATCCGTTGCTCAGTTTGAGATGAAAGTGATGAGAGTTGGATTTTTATCTTTCTCTTTCTTGAGAAATGCACAAATGTTCACTGAAAACACTTGCAATTGTTGAAAAAGAAATAAAATAACAAAAGTCAAGGGTCAAGAGCCCAAGTAAATCAAACACTGATCACCATTCAAATAAAAAATTTTCAATAAAATATCATCTAAACATCTGTTTATAAGAGCTTCTGTAGACGTGTGACAGAAATAAAGTCAGTCTGGTTAGTAATAAGTGAAGCTGGTAATGCTGTTTGTGGAGTTGTTTAATCAGGGGCCGTATTCACAAAACATTTTATCTTACCACTAAGAGTTCTCCTAAATAGCAGTAAAAGTTCTTAGTTAAGAGTTTTCTCTTAAAACCTATTCACAAAGCTGCTGAGACAAACTTTTACTAAGGAATAGGCTGAAGTCTTAAGCTAAGAGTAAGGGCGGGGTTGACCTCGTTGCTATGGAGTATACACACAGTGATTGGCTGATGGGGGAGGAGTCAGCGATTTAATCATAGAAATATTGTAGAATGAGGTGTCATGTTTCCATTTTAAAATAAAGGTTTTAAAATACAAATGTTGCATTATTCAAATAAATATTTTTTAATAAAAATGTTGCCATATTGTTGCCATAAAGGTTTTAAAATGTAGGCTAAGTGTCACTAATTAAACTAGTATATACAGTTAATTGTCCACCTCTTGGATGTCTGTATGTCAAGAGAATGCAGAATTCAAGCGACAAATTATGTTTTATAAACAAAGTTTGGGAGGAACACATTCAAACAGTCTTTCTAATCAGCTCGAGAGGAGGAATATATACACAGACGAGAGTCAACTCGCCTATAGTTACTTTGACAGTTTTCTGCATCCCTCCGCCACCCCGCTCCTCACTCTCGGCTGGGGATACGGGGAGAACTTTGGGCTAAATTCCAAACTCGGAGCCCTCGATCCCCTTGGACAGCACACCAAATACGCTTATTATATATATATATATATTTACTCTATTCAATCATTTGAAAGTGTGAACTCATGAAAACCATTGCCACAGGTAATCAGACAGTATTTATTTATTTGTTAAAGTTTTTTTTGGCGTCTCATTGTAGATTCATATCTATAAATCAAAATGTATTGCATTTATGAAGAAAAGGTTCAGCACCCAAGGCTCTATCGCTATTGCCTCAATGGTGCACAGTATCTTTAGGTGGATTAGGACTGTTTGTGATTTGGTCTTAGTGATTTAGGAGTCCTCTTGCCTACGCCTAATGTTTCACAGACTTAGGAGCTAGTTTTAGAGCTAAAATGCTTTGTGAAATACTCTTAGAGGAAAAATTTAGGAGT